>NC_090370.1:25024868-25686445 GCF_035084215.1 Heptranchias perlo | reverse complement strand
TTTCCGCTGGTTGGGGATTCTCGGAGTAAGTGGCACATTCTGAAAATTAGAGCAAGACCTTTGAGGAATGAGATTAGAAATCATTTCGACACACAAAGGGTGGTCGAGGTTTGGAACTCTCTTCTGCAAAAGCCAATTGATGCTCGCTCAATTGCTAAATTTAAATCTGAGAGAGATCGCTTATTGGCAAACAAAGGTATTAAGGCATTTGTGCGAAAGGCAGGTATAAGGAATTAGTTCACAGATCAGCCATGATCTTATCAAATGGCGGAGCAGGCACGAGGGGTTGAATGGCCTTCTCCTGTTCCAATATTCCTCTGTTCCTAATTTATTCGAGCAAAGAAATCAGATCAGCACAACTAAACTCAGTGTTAACCATCCAATTAACAAGCTGCAGATAACTGCACCAATCCAAACATTTCCAGGTAACGATGGAAGAGACTCACTTTGAAGCAGTTTCGACACAAAGCAATCTCTGTACATTCAAGGGACGGGTGGTGCAAACGGGCAATCAGTGGTCTTTCCAACTGATATTCTACTGTCCAAATGTTTCTGGTAAAATAATGATCAGAGAAGAACAAAGCCCTTTTCTGAGAATGCTCAACAATGGTCAACATATTGACAAAACATCGCAGGGATCGACTCTCCGACAGTTATTATTCCGCTGGAAAGGCAGAACTTGCCAGCTGTTCGAAAATTGATCGCCTGAGCAGGAACTTGCACCCTGGACCCTCAGATCACTACTTTGCTAAAAAGTCTGATGTTCTACAGACTGAGCTTTCCAGGCCACCCGATGTTTATTCTTCCACCATGCAGATTCATGGTTGGTCTCTGAATTTTCCCTTGAGGACGTCGATATGGGGTCCATTTTGCAAAATTCTCAGTAACGTTTTGAGGAGAATCCTCGTTTGTGTTGAACCTGATGTGAGAAACATGGAGAGGAAACTCGTGAGTTTACAATTCTTCTTGTTTGTGCCAAATGTCCTGTCATTCGTTCGCACTAATTAAAAAAACACTTTACCCAGTGCCTCAAAAGCTGAACTTGTCCCACACGGGAGCAGGAAATGGTCTCCCGACCTGTCAAAGGATCAACAACTGAAAGCGGAATAATTCCACCCGTTACTCAGTGACACCGGGCAACACATTAACCTTCCGAATTTTCCTACACGACATTTCAAACAGAAGAATGTCTGTTTCACGAAAAGAAGAATTGTGTGTTCGGTTCATTAAATTTATAGATCTCGTGCCGCCTCCTTTGCCATTTCATTTTGACGCCAATCGCCCCTCTCCCGCCTATTTGCAAATAAACTCACACCTGCTATTGTCATACGGCCGGCCAGAGAACCCTCAGTGCCCACAGGAGAACACGAAGAAGGAGATGCTTCATGGAACACACCAGCTGAATCTTGAACTCGGGTTGAAATGTTCAGAAGCAAAAAGTAAAACTGCTCCAGGTGAGGATCGAACTCACAACCTCGGCATTGCTCGAGCCGGATACTGTTATTTTAGTACCGCGCGCTGACCGATTGCGCGACTGGAGCCCCACGTGGGTTCGGCGCGCAGCAAACAGCCTCATTTGCGGCCTGTGAGACTCTCTGTTCTTCCAGTCTGTTTCCAAGTGAACACATGCAGCAAACTGCCGTTCGGACATTGGTGTTTCATTGGTCGAATTCTCGCCTGCCTCACAGGAAGCTGGGGTTCGATTACCGCCCAATGCAGGGGCATTTTCATTCGGTATTCATGAAATCGCGTGAATTGGGATAAATTCATATTCAGCTTCAATCTGCACAACATCTTGAGACATTTTCTTTTCTCCACGTGTGTTGCGTTGACGAAACCTCGTCATTCTGTCCTCGAGAGCTGAAACAGGCTCTGGAATTAAGTCAATCCTGCCTTCTGCATCGCTGAAACGATGTGAGAAGCAAATGAGTGAATTTTCAACAAAAGTGGCGCCAGAACACCGCTCGATTGGGATTTGAACCCGAGACCTCTCGCATAAATGATCAGCAAAACCGCCCGCAGCGAGGATTCTTCCCCACGACATCCCAGCCGCCACGAATTGGGTCGTGCAACCAGTGTGCAATTCGCAACCACCCACAGCCGACCAGCCAGCCTTTCAGGCCCCATCTGATTATCCAATCTCGTTTTCTATTCCGATGTTCAGCAGTGTCAAGTTGAGCACGAACTATTTCAAGTCACCAATATTAGGCTCTCTTTACCACATTCGTTTCGAATGAACGACTTGTATTATCAAGTAAAACTTTGCAGAATTTACTGCTCTGAAGCTACATTGTCATCTGTCTCGGCATCCACAGGTTATACACTGAACCATGAGGAGAATAAAGTTGCTAATTTTTCACTGTGAGGGAGAAGAGAGATAAATGTGGAGACATTAGCTTCGAATTCATCAGCTGGGATGCACTTTTGCTTCTCCGACCGTCTCAGTCTTTCTTTCTTTACCCTTCTCTGTTGGTTTTGCAGGTTCGATCAGCCTTGGCCGTTCAAGGAAGCCTGAGAAGTCCATCAGGGGAAAATACAAAGAGTCAAGAGACTGAGACAGGGAGAGATAGAGAGATTAAAGTACAGGAAAAAAGAGTGTAAATGTCAACTTTTGCGAATTAGCAGAATTAAAGATGGAGCTGGGAACAATTCCTTCATGTATTTTGAAATCTTGCAAGAGACCATCGGGCTTTCAATTCAAAGTGTCCATGTTGCGGAGTATCTCTCCTCGAGTTGGAAAACTGATCATTTCGTTTGAACTCAAACAGCTGCGATGCAAGGAGAATGCGAAAATCCCGAGGATAACCCCATTAGATTACAAGTCCGACTGCTTAACCATTCAACCATTGCTGCACGAGTGTACATTAGAATGCGTACGGTAATCACAGGCGATCTGGCAGACTGTAAATTCTTTCAGACAGGTTTCCAAAGCGACAAATGTAATTTGTTGCCGTTCAGGCATTGGTGTTTAAGCAGGAGAAATCTCGCTTCTATTGCAAGTCAGTTGGATTCGATTCCCGGCCATTACAGAAACTTTTTGCATTGTGCACCCATGAGATTGCCTGAATTGGGATAAATTAACATTCACATTCAGTCCACACACCATCCTGAGACATTTTCTGTTCTGCCCGTATGTTGTGTCGACAAACCCTTTACATTCTGTCCTTTGGTTCTCAAACATGCTCTGAATATGAATCAATTCTGCCATCGGCAACGCTGAAACGATGTGAGAAACCAATTGGTGATTTTTGACTAAAATAGTGACACAGAGGGAGATCGCCTGGCATTTGAACCTGATGCTCGTCTGTCATTGGAGACTCTCCCATTTCAATCTCCATCTACGGGCTGAGTCTGAATAAATCCGTCAGCTTGTGATTCTTTGCGAGAGAGCGGGAGATGTTGAGAAATGAGCTGAAGATTTCCCTCGATTTATTAATAGTGCACATTCTCGCATACATTAGATAATGGACATTCACATGGACTTTAAACGCTTTATATTTGTTGATCACACGCTGCTTGAGGGAGGAGCGGCTCCGGGTTTGTTGGAAAGACTGTGCTTGTGCGCGGAGCAAAGGGCCAAATGGCCGAGGGGACCTGTTCGGTCCCGAGTCCATCACAGCCTCAGACTGACGAAAGGAAGGGGCGGTTAGTGAAAAAATGGGCGAAGATGTAGTTACTGAGTAGATTTTGAAGGTATGTGGGTCAGTTAGCAAGGTCACTGAGAGACGATGGATTTTGCAGATGACAGGATGAATAGACACAAATATCTCATCTCCCCGCCTCTTTCAGCAGCTGAATAACTTAATGCTCAAGAGATGTTCTCACTGCCGAAGACCCATTATCTCGAGTCACACTGTCCCTCCAATCCTGCACACGTTGCTTAGCTTTGAAACTGTACATCACCCCCGTGCTCGCTCACCAACATTGGTTCCCAGTTCGCCAATGTCTCGAAGTTAAAATCCTCTTTCTTGTGTTCAGATCCCTCCGTGGCCTCGCCTCTCCCTATTGATGAAACCACCCCCAGCCCGACAGCCCTCCGAGATCACTGTGTTCCTCAAATTATGGCCCCTTTTGCACTCCTGATTTTAATGGCTCCACCACTGGCGGTCTTGCCTTCAGCTGCCTGGGCCCAATTCTCTGGAATACCTGATTTAAACCCCGTCGCCTCTCTCTCCTCCTTTATGACGCTCATTACAACCGACCTTTTTCACTAAGTTTTATTTAACCTGTTCGAATATCTCCTTTTGTGGATCTGTGTCAAATGTTATCTGATTATGCTCCTATGAAGCGTCTTGGGACAGTTTATTGTGTTAAAGGCCCGATATAAATGTGAGTTGCTATTAATTGTAAGGTCTCCCATCATTTAAAGAAGTAACGATGTGACAGTAAGCTTGGTAACTCCGAAGTGTCTATTGCTGCACCCGATTCCCCGTTTCCATCAGCAGCCCAGATGCACGCTCTCGAGAGGATGTGTCTGGTGAGACTGAGGGTAAATCACAGGGTGAAGCACCGAGCACCAGTGAGCAGGAGGAGCTGGAAATAATCATGATAATTACTGTTACACACAAACTTTGAACAGCCTATACGTTAAAGAATGACCCAATATAAAACCAATCGCCAGTTCCAGAGTCGATGTACTCGGGTCGTGATTTGCACACTGTTCTGACTCACTTGGTACCAGACGCGCTGCCGTCAACAGTAAAGAGTTGGAGCCGGATCCAGAAGAGTGAAATCAGGACCGACCTCTGCGGAGTACCCAGAGTTTGGGAGGCCAATTAAGAGCAGCAGCCAGAGCGGTTTCTAAACCAGCCGCTGATGCCTGAGTGAAGCGAGTCCCATTCCGAGCCGTTTCTGCCAGCCGCCTGCCGGGCCTCGTCGCACGGAAGGGGATCGATACACGACTAACTCCCACACACAGGTTTCAGTCAGGAAGGCTGTCTCCAGTATTGGCTCAGTTCGTCGAGCGATCTAAAACGCAGTGTTTATTTCACGATTTCTTCTGTAGATGTGGGTTTAAATTGCACTTAGAACATTGTAATTTTTATTCACTTACGGAGTTATTTCTGTGCATTCGGCTGGAGGTCCTTTTTCCTGCCCAGTGAGATTTGCCCCTTCAAAAAAATCAACCCGCCCTCCATCCACGGCAGACTTTGACGTCCATCGGTTTATGGTAAAACCGAGCTTTAAACTAAAATATACAATACAAAAACACACGGCGGGTCATTCAATATAAGCGGAGAGAAGAGGCAATTTTAATTTCGGCTCTACTGATTTAAACATTAAATAAACGAACCGTTTGTAAACAGCAAAGGAAGTGACAGAACTGGGAAAAGTGACCTTGCTAACTGACCCTTCTACCAAAAAATCTACTCAATAACTGCTCTTCGCCCATTTTTTCACGAACCTCTACTTCCTTTCGTGAGTCTGAGGCTGTGATGGACTCGGGGAACAAAAATGTCCCCTCCGCCATTTGGCCCTTTGCTCCCCGCACAAGCACAGTCTTTCCAACAAACCCGGATGTACCAATGGGCTCCTCCCTCCAGCAGGCTGTGATCAATAAATAAAAATTGTTGAAAGTCTGTGTGAAAGTCCATTATCTAATATATGTGAGAATGTGCACTATTAATGAATCCACGGAAATCTTCAGCACATTTCTCAACATCTCCCGCTCTCTCGCAAAGAATCACAAGCTGACGGATTTATTCAGACTCAGCCCGGAGATGGAGATTTAAATGGGAGAGTCTCAAATGACAGACGAGCATTTGGTTCAAATGCCAGACGAGCCCCCTCTGTGTCACAATTTTAATCAAAAATCACCAATTGGTTTCTCACATCGTGTCAGCGTTCCCGATGGCAGAATTGACTTACATTCAGAGCATGTTTGAGAACCAAAGGACAGAATGCAAAGTGTTCAACGACGCAACATCCAAGCAAAAAAGAAAATGTCTCAAAATTGTGTGTGGACTGAATCTGAATATTAATTGATCCCAATTCAGGCAATCTCATGGGTGCTTCATGCTAAAAGTTTCCGGAATGGCTGGGAAACGAAACCTACTGAATTGCAAAGAAAGCGAGATTTCCACCACTTAACCCTCAATTTCTAAACGGCAGCACGTTACATATATCGCTTTGGAAAACTGTCTGAAAGAATTTACAGTCTGCCAGATCGCCTGTGATAACCGTTTGCATTCTGATGCATAACCGTATAGAAATGGCTGAATGGTTAAGGCTTTCGGCTAATAATTTAATCGACTTTTCCGAGGCATGTTCATATCTTCCTTGCATCGGAAGTGTTTGGGTTCAAGCGAAATAATCGTCTTTCAAACTCTCGGAAAGATTTTCCGCAACGCGGGCACTTTCAGTTGGAAATCTAATGATCTCTTGCAGGATTTCAAAATACATGAAGGAATTGCTCCCAGCTCCATCTTAAATTCTGCTAATTCGCAAAAGTTGACAATTACACTCTTTTTTCCTATATTTTAATCCCCCTGTCTCAGTCTCTTGAATCTTTGTATTTTCTTCTGGTGGACTTCTCAGGCTTCCTTGAACGGCCAATGCTGATCGAAACTGCAAAACCAACAGGGAAGGGTCAAGAAAGAAAGACTGAGACGGTAGGAAAAGCAAAAGTGCACCCCAGCTGATGAATTCGGAGCAAATGTCTCCATATTTATCTCTCTTCCCCCTCACAGTGAAAAGTTAGCAATTTTATTTTACTTATGGTTCAGTGTATAACCTGCGGATGCCGAGACAGATGACAATGCAGGTTTAGAGGAGTAAATTCTGCAACGCTTTACTCGAGAATATAAGTCGGTCATTCAAAACGAATGTGGTAAAGCTCGTCCAATATTGGTGACTTGAAATAGTTAGTGCTCAACTTGACATTGCTGGACATCGGAATAGAAAATGAGATTGGATGAACAGAAGAGATTGAAAGGCTGGCTGGTCGGCTGTGGGTGGCTGCGAATTGTGCACTGGCTGCACGCCCTTGTTCCTGGCGGCAGTTTGGTCTTGGGGTATAATTATCGCTTACGGCGGTTTTAATGATTGTTTGTGCGAGAGGTCCCGGGTTTAAATCCCAATCCAGTACGGCTGTTTCGCAACTTCCGGTGAAAACTCACTCATTTGCTTCTCACATTTTTTCAGCGATACAAAAGGCAGGATTGACTGAATTCCAAAGCAAGTTTCAGCTCCAGAGGATAAAATACCGAGGTTTCGTCAACGCAACACACGTGGAGAAAAGAAAGTGTCCCAAGATGGTGTGCAGATTGAAGCTGATTGTGAATTTATCCCAATTCATGCGATGTCATGAATGCAGAATGAAAATGCTCCTGCATTGGGCGGTAATCAAACCTCTGCATCCTGTGTGACAGGCAAGAATTTGACCACGAAAACACCAATGGCCGAACGGCAGTTGGCTGCATGTTTCCACTTGGAAACCTGTCAGAAAGAACATGCAATCTCAGGCCCAAAATGACGGTGTTTGGTGAAACTAAATCGTACGCAGTGCGAGTGGTGCAATCGGTTCGCGCCCAGTACTTAAATAACAGTATTAGGCTCCAGTAAACGCCGAGGTTGTGCATTCGAGCCTCACGTGGAGCAGTTGAACCTTTTGCTTCTGAACACTTCCACCCGAGTTGAAGACACAGCTGGTCTGTTCAATGAAGCATCTCCTTCTTCGTGTTCTCATGTGGGCACTGATGGTCCTCTGGCCGGCCGTATTGCAATAGCAGGTGTGACCTTATTTGTTCATAGGCGGGAGAGGGGGCGATTGGCGACAGCATGAAATGGCAAAGGAGGCAGCACGCGATCTTTAGATTTAATGAACCGAACACACAATTCTTCTTTTCGTGAAACAGACATTCTTCTGTTTGAAGTGCCGTGTAGGAAAATTCGGAAGGTTAATGTGTTGCCCGGTGTCACTGAGTAACGGGTGGAATTATTCCGTTTTCAGTTGTTGATCCGCTGACAGGGCGAGAGACTTTTTCCAGCTCCCGTGTGGGACAAGTTTAGCTTTTGAGGCACTGGGTAAAGTGTTGTTTTTCATTGGTGCTCACGAATGACAAGACATTTGGCACAAACAAGAAGAATTGTAAACTCACGAGTTACCTCTCCATGTTTCTCACATCAGGTTCAAAACAAATAAGGATTTTCCTCAAGACATGAATGAGAATTTTATAAAACGGACCTCACTCTTGTTCGACGCCCAGAGAGATAATTTAGAAACCTACCATGAATCTTTATGATGGATGCGCACCAAACTATAAATCTGTGTAGCTCAATCGGTAAAACATTCGATTTTTAGCGAAGTCGTGATTTGATGGTCCAGGGTTCAAGTCCCTTTTCAGGCTGTTCAGTTCAAAACAGTTGGGAAGTTCTGCTTTTCCAGCGGAGGAACAATTGCGTGAGAGACGATGCCTGCGATGTGTGTCAATATGTTGACTTTTGGTGAGCATTTACAGAAAAGGACTTTGTTCTTCTCTGATCACCATTTTTACCACAAACATTCGGACTGCTGATGATCATTTGGAAAGACCACTGATTGCCCGTTCACACCACCCGTCCCTTGTTTGTACAGAGATTGCTTCGTGTTTAAACTGCTTCAAAGTGATTATCTTCCATCGTTACCTGGAAATGATTGGATTGGTGCATTTATCTGTAGCGTGTCAATTGGATGGTGAACACTGAGTTTAGTTGGGCTGATCTGATTTCTTTACTCGAATGAATTAAATACTTTTTAACCCCCACCCACTCCTTGCAGACACTTCCAGCATCATCTCCGTGGGCGGTCGAATGCAGAGACATTCAGCGCGACAAATCAATCCGTGCCGCCTCTTACTGAAACTCGGGAACAATGTTCACCATTTCAGCCTCTCAGATGCCGATGTCGCCAATTTCATCTTGTGCAGCAAGAACCCCTGGTGATTTTTCAGTAACCGAAGTTCGCTTCACTTTCCCCAAAGTTTGCTCTAAGAGAGAACAACGAAAAATTAAGGAAAAGTGAGCGTTTCTTCTTTGTTGTCGAAGCAAAATCGCTGCTTTCATTCCTTCCACCGTTGATCTTACCGCGGGTTATGAACCTTCTGCACTCCGCTATTTATATCACATGAACAGAAAGTGAAACAAGTTGAATGTGAAAGTGGGAGCGACAAACTGGATCAAGCGGATAGGCGGGGAGGGATATTGCAGAACAAGCAGCCAAGGAACGAGGAGCGGCTCAGCTGTCGCAAAAGAACAAAATAAATTGGATCAGGAGTCGGCCTTCCGGCCCCTCGAGCCTGTTTCGCCATTCATGGCTGATCTTCGACCTCGACTCTATTTTCCCGCCCGATCCCCATATTCCCACAAGGCACTTCAAACAGAAGAATGCCTGTTTCACGAAAAGAAAATTGTGCGTTCGTTTTTTTTAGATTTTCAGATCTCGTCTCGCCTCCTTTGCCATTTCATGCTGTCGCCAATCGCCCCTCTCTTCCGCCTATTCACAAGTAAACTCACACCTGCTTTGTAATCCGGCCGGCCAGAGGAAGCAAAGCGCCCACCTGAGAACACGAAGAAGGAGATGCCGAATGGGACAGACCTGCTGGACCTTGAACTCCGGCGGAAGTGTTCAGATGCAAAAGGTTCGACTGCTCCACGTGAGACTCGAACTCAAAACCTCAGCATTTTAGAACCGAATTGCTGTTCTTGAAGTCTCGCACGCTCAACGATTGCACCACGAGAACCGCATCGTTACTAAATTCTCATCAAACAGCCTCAATTGCGGCCTGTAAGATTGTATGTTCTTTCAGACAGGTTTCCAAGTGGACACACACAGCTAACTGTTTTAGTGGTCGAATTCTTGCCTGCAACACAGAAAGCTGGGGTTTGATTACCGCACAATTACCGCATTTTCATTCTGCCTTCATGACATCGCGTGAAATGGGATCAATTCATATTCAGCTTCAATCTTCACAACATCATGAGACATTTTCGTTTTTCCAGGTGTGTTGCATTCACTTAACCTCGGCTTCGACACGGAAAGTGTGCGAGACGTTCGGAACATTCTTCTTCAGACGGTAATTGATGCTAACTCACTTGTGATTGTTAAATCTGATATTAATAGATTTCTGTGAACCAATGTTATTGCGTGATATGAGGCTAAGACGGATATGTGGAGTTAGGTCACAGCTCCACTATGATCTCATTGAATGGTGGAACAGGCTCGACGGGCCAAATGCCGCTGCCACTTGCTCCTCCTGATATGCGCCACTTTCACCTGCAAGAAAGCGGGACGTGTGTCTGTGTGATGGCTGATAGCTGCCAGTGTGTGTGACCTGTGAGTTGTTAGTGGGCGGCTTGCAACAGTGGTAACGTGTGAGGGTGAGAGGAAGTCTCTGGTTTGAAGAGTTGAATACTGATGGAAAGAGTTTGTTGGTATCTGGGTGATGGGGATGTCGTGCGTGGTGCAATTGGTAGGTGACATCATTTGAGAGTTGACCTCACTCACCTTGACCACTCAAGTCAAAGCATTGAACTTCTTCCTGCACTGCATCGAAGTCCATGCTACTGTGCGCCTGGCAATGACTTCGTCCCCCACTGCCTCCCGCTACCTTTTGGATATATGTCTGGAGTGCCTCTTGCCCACCCCCACCCCCCAACCTCTGCAAATATAGGATATCCCTCCTTCGGCCCAACTCTTGCAACAAGGTCTCTCAGCATCAGCAGAGAAGCTTGGTGCATGCACACTCCAGGCTTGGTACCAACTGAGATCGACAGATTGGTGAGGACTGGCGTGCAGATTGGAGGATGTGGGATTTAGTTGTGTACAACCTTTATTCAATGTGTTAACATAACTCATCAGCGTGTGAACAGAAGGATGGAACCTGCATCTGTGTTTTACGTGTGTGATGTCTCATCTCAATTCAGACTCCGTGCAGACAGTAGACTGTTATTTTCAGCAAATAACAGGTACCAGCGACCTTTGACAGATTTCGAAGAAACATCCTCCCTTTAAGAGATTGAGCTCCCCTGGTGGTGGAAAGCGCATATTGCATTGATCCCACGTGCAAGGCCCGGAATGGAACGCTGAATGCAGGTGCGTCTTCGGGACAGTCGAATCTTGCGTCCTGCCTGCGCCAGGGTGATTGGGCGCGGGGAAACAGCGCATCACGCTACCTGCGCCGAAATAAGGCCTTTATCAAATTTTCCCCCAAAATTTCCTACATACGCCAGTCGACAGGATTCCAATATGGTACCTGGCACATGGGGCAACAGGAAAAAGGATTGCATTTAGATAGCGCCCTTCACCACCTCAGACGCCCCAAAGCGCTTGACAGACAATGAAGCACTTTTTGAAATGTAATCACTGCTGACATGCAGGAAACGAGGCACCCAATTTGCGCCCAGCAAGATCCCAAACACAGCGATGTGATAATGAGCAGATAATGTGTTATAGTGTTGTGGCTGAAGGGATAAACATTGAACAGTTCTCCGGGGAGAATTAATCACCTTTCAAGACGGAGACAAGGTGATTGTTTCAGTTCGAGTTTTGACCTTTGTAATGTTTTTCTTTCCTTATTTTTATCTTCTTCGGATTCCAACTGATCAGAAAAATGACAACGGAACTCTCACAGAATTTTCGATAAATCTGTCACTCAAAATAAACAATGTTATAAATAAAGAAATAAACCGGATTGAGACGGTTCACTTCACTGAAAAGTCGAATTCCTATTCAACCGGCGCGCGGAATCACAGCAGCTCATCGCTGATCTGCACCTCAACTCCATTTAGCGAAATAGAAACTGGAAAACTCATGTTTCGAGACGAATTTACTAATTTCCTGAAAATGAAAATCACGAAACCAGCAAAACATTCGCTCCGCTGATTAAACACACAGGAAGGGAATGTGTCGAATATAAAGCAAGGAACCCGCGATTGTATTTTTACACGGATAGAACACCGTGCTCAATATTAACACGAACACTGAGCGCCAGGTCTGGATCTGACCCGTTTACCCCGTGGTGCGGGACCCCGTCCGCTCTTATATTTACCAAAAAAAGAAAATCAGAAAATAATAATCTCACCCAGCAGAATTGGGGATTGTTCGTATTTTACAGGACAGGATGAGGCCACTCGGCCCGTCGGGCTTGGATAGTAAATTCTGTTCAAATTCTCCGCTCGGTGTTGTTCTCCGTGTACATTTTTAGTTTACCGATTTGTCTTTTATTTTATTTCCCCTGTATCTATTTTGCAGACTGAGTGCGAAAGAGATTCGCTTTGGAGGCAAAACATTTTGATCAAAGATTTGTTTATTCTGATTGTAGGTTTCTTGCAGACCCAGTGGAAGTTCAGTTGTCGTATCCTGATAATTCGGAAACAGCAGAGCCAACTTAGAATCATAGAATCATAGAAGTTACAACATGGAAACAGGCCCTTCGGTCCAACATGTCCATGTCGCCCAGTTTATACCACTAAGCTTGTCCCAATTGCCTGCACTTGGCCCATATCCCTCCAAACCCATCTTACCCATGTAACTGTCCAAATGCTTTTTAAAAGACAAAATTGTACCCGCCTCTACTACTGCCTCTGGCAGCTCGTTCCAGACACTCACCACCCTTTGAGTGAAAAAAATGCCCCTCTGGACCCTTTTGTATCTCTCCCCTCTCACCTTAAATCTATGCCCCCTCGTTATAGACTCCCCTACCTTTGGGAAAAGATTTTGACTATCGACCTTATCTATGCCCCTCATTATTTTATAGACTTCGATAAGATCACCCCTTAACCTCCTGCTCTCCAGGGAAAAAAGTCCCAGTCTGTCTAACCTCTCCCTGTAAGTCAAACCATCAAGTCCCGGTAGCATCCTAGTAAATCTTTTCTGCATTCTTTCTAGTTTAATAATATCCTTTCTATAATAGGGTGACCAGAACTGTACACAGTACTCCAAGTGTGGCCTCACCAATGCCATGTACAACTTCAACAAGACATCCCAACTCCTGCATTCAATGTTCTGACCAATGAAACCAAGCATGCTGAATGCCTTCTTCACTACCCTATCCACCTGTGACTCCACTTTCAAGGAGCTATGAATCTGTACTCCCAGATCTCTTTGTTCTATAACTCTCCCCAACGCCCTACCATTAACGGAGTAGGTCCTGGCCCGATTCGATCTACCAAAATGCATCACCTCACATTTATCTAAATTAAACTCCATCTGCCATTCATCGGCCCACTGGCCCAATTTATCAAGATGCCGTTGCAATCCTAGATAACCTTCTTCACTGTCCACAATGCCACCAATCTTGGTGTCATCTGCAAACTTACTAACCATGCCTCCTAAATTCTCATCCAAATCATTAATATAAATAACAAATAACAGCGGACCCAGCACCGATCCCTGAGGCACACCGCTGGACACAGGCATCCAGTTTGAAAAACAACCCTCTACAACCACCCTCTGTCTTCTGTCGTCAAGCCAATTTTGTATCCAATTGGCTACCTCACCTTGGATCCCATGAGATTTAACCTTATGTCACAACCTACCATGTGGTACCTTGTCAAAGGCTTTGCTGAAGTCCATGTAGACCACGTCTACTGCACAGCCCTCATCTATCTTCTTGGTTACCCCTTCAAAAAACTCAATCAAATTCGTGAGACATGATTTTCCTCTCACAAAACCATGCTGACTGTTCCTAATTAGTCCCTGCCTCTCCAAATGCCTGTAGATCCTGTCCCTCAGAATACCCTCTAACAACTTACCCACTACAGATGTCAGGCTCACTGGTCTGTAGTTCCCAGGCTTTTCCCTGCCGCCCTTCTTAAACAAAGGCACAACATTTGCTACCCTCCAATCTTCAGGCACCTCACCTGTAGCGGTGGATGATTCAAATATCTCTGCGAGGGGACCCGCATTTTCCTCCCTAACCTCCCATAACGTCCTGGGATACATTTCATCAGGTCCCGGAGATTTATCTACCTTGATGCGCGTTAAGACTTCCAGCACCTCCCTCTCTGTAATATGTACACTCCTCAAGACATCACTATTTATTTCCCCAAGTTCCCTAACATCCATGCCTTTCTCAACCGTAAATACCGATGTGAAATATTCATTCAGGATCTCACCCATCTCTTGTGGTTCCGCACATAGATGACCTTGTTGATCCTTAAGAGGCCCTACTCTCTCCCTAGTTACCCTTTTGCCCTTTATGTATTTGTAGAAGCTCTTTGGATTCACCTTTGCCTGATCTGCCAAAGCAATCTCATATCCCCTTTTTGCCCTCCTGATTTCTCTCTTAACTCTACTCCGGCAATCTCTATACTCTTCAAGGGATCCACTTGATCCCAGCTGCCTATGCATGTCATATGCCTCCTTCTTCTTTTTGACTAGTGCCTCAATCTCCCGAGTCATCCAAGGTTCCCTACTTCTACCAGCCTTGCCCTTCACTTTATAAGGAATGTGCTTACCCTGAACCCTGGTTAACACACTTTTGAAAGCCTCCCACTTACCAGACGTCCCTTTGCCTGCCAACAGACTCTCCCAATCAACTTCTGAAAGTTCCTGTCTAATACCATCAAAATTGGCCTTTCCCCAATTTAGAATTTTAACTTTTGGGCCAGACCTATCCTTCTCCATAGCTATCTTAAAACTAATGGAATTATGATCACTGGTCCCAAAGTGATCCCTCACTAACACTTCTGTCACCTGCCCTTCCTTATTTCCCAAGAGGAGGTCAAGTTTTGCCCCCTCTCTAGTCGGGCCATCCACATACTGAATGAGAAATTCCTCCTGAACACACTCAACAAATTTCTCTCCATCCAAGCCCCTAATGCTATGGCTGTCCCAGTCAATGTTGGGAAAGTTAAAGTCCCCTACTATTACCACCCTATTTTTCTTGCAGCTGTCTGTAATCTCCTTACATATTTGCTCCTCAATTTCCCGTTGACTATTTGGGGGTCTGTGGTACAATCCTATCAAAGTGATCTCTCCCTTCTTATTTTTCAGTTCTACCCATATAGACTCAGTGGGCGAACCCTCGGATATATCCCTTCTCACTACTGCCGTGATGTTCTCCCTAACTTGCTGGAAGAGAGAAAACAATAAATGGACAACATCAACAAAGTGAAAGGAAGAGAAAGAGACAAGCAGAGTCTTCACCACACCTGCCCCGGTTTAAGATCTTTTGCTGAACTGTGGCCGCGTGGCCTAATGGATAAGGCGTCTGACTTCGGTGTTAATCGTGATGTTATCAGAAGATTGCAGGTTCGAATCCTGCCGCGGTCGTTTTTACACTTGTTCCAATGTGCGCCGCAACTGTTTCGCACCGGACCGTTTCTTGCAGGAACTGACCTGATGGAACGGAAATCCGTAAATTCCTTTGCTTGCAGAAGTTGACTCGACATTTTCAATATTGTCGATCTGGGTGCACGAGCAGGACATAGTGTAAAAGTGACTTTATTTCTGCTGTTTGGATTCAGAAATGGTCGGCGAATCCATTGTGCTCTGTATGTATTGGCCCGAACCCCATCCGTGTCGTTATTGTATTGAACTTTTGTTGCGGCCCAACTTAAATTTTGTGCAATCAAAATGGGCTTGAATGCCATTATTATCAATCCAACACCGGAGTTTTAAGGCTGTGTCCCTAGATTGTTGATATTTTGTTTAAATATAGACGGATAATTGGAATTGTTCACCTGCGGTAATGGGATAAAGGTCGAGTAGAGAGGACGGATCGGAGATAGATCTTTCTGTCCTTCCTTGCTGCCTCTGGGGTTTACAGCGAATGAAAGATTAACGGGAACAGCAAATGATAAGGGAGGTGGAACATAAAGTGTTAACATTATCCATCAGGAAGAAATCTAATTTCAAAACTTTTTAACAATCTTGAACCTGTCCAGTTATTAGATTTACACCAAGTCTGAACATTTTTTCTGTTAAATTTAATTCCTCCACCCGCTCTTCATCAAGAAAAATTAAATCTGGAGGGAGCTCCCTTCCAGATTTGAGCCCAGGATCTGTCTCATTGTTAACAGTCTCCCGTTTTGAACGAGAATCCCACCCATGGCTCGGTTCCCAGTAACTGCTGCCGAGATTGAAGGACTTTGGTCCCTCCTGCATCTCCTGCATTTTACCATCTCCCGATTATTCGATCAGTATTTGGGAACTGTATTTGGAGTCATACCTAGCACAAAGGAAGATGGTCGTGGTTGTTGGAGGCCAATCATCTCAGCACCAGGGCATTGCTGCAGGAGTTCCTCAAGGTAGTGTCCTAGGCCCAACCATCTTCAGCTGCTTCATCAATGAACATCCCTCCATCATAAGGTCAGAAATGGGGATGTTCGCTGATGACTGCACAGTGTTCAGTTCCATTCGCAACCCCTCAAATAATGAAGCAGTCCGAGCCCGCATGCAGCAAAACCTGGACAACATCCAGGCTTGGGCTCATAAGTGGCAAGTAACATTCGCGCCAGATAAGTGCCAGGCAAAGACCATCTCCAACAAGAGACAGTCTAACCACCTCCCCCTGTCATTCAATGGCATTACCATCACCGAATCCCCCACCATCAACATCCTGGGGGTCACCATTGACCAGAAACTTAATTGGACCAGCCATATAATTACTGTGGCTACAAGAGCAGGTCAGAGGCTGGGTATTCTGCGGCGAGTGACTCACCTCCTGCCTCCCCAAAGCCTTTCCACCATCTACAAGGCACAAGTCAGGAGTGTGATGGAATACTCTCCACTTGCTTGAATGAGTGCAGCTCCAACAACACTCAAGAAGCTCGACACCATCCAAGATAAAGCAGCCCGCTTGATTGGCACCCCATCCACCACACTAAACATTCACTCCCTTCACCACCGGCGCACTGTGGCTGCAGTGTGTACCATCCACAGGATGCACTGCAGCAACTCGCCAAGGCTTCTTCGACAGCACCTCCCAAACTCGCGACCTCCACCACCTAGAAGGACAAGAGCAGCAGGCACATGGGAACAACACCACCTGCACGTTCCCCTCCAAGTCACACACCATCCCGACTTGGAAATATATCGCCGTTCCTTCATTGTCGCTGGGTCAAAATCCTGGAACTCCATTCCTAACAGCACTGTGGGAGAACCGTCACCACACGGACTGCAGCGGTTCAAGAAGGCGGCTCACCACCACCTTCTCGAGTGCAATTCGGGATGGGCAATAAATGCCGGCCTCGCCAGCGACGCCCACATCCCGTGAACGAATAAAAAAAAAAGAACATGGGAGAAAGCCTGGGTTTAATTCCCGAACATTTAAATCCCCAACAATCTGCCTGTTGATCCCATTCCACGGTGCCTTTAGTTAACAATAACCGCGGGAGCGCAATTGGAATCCAGTCCGCAGTTTGTTTCCTTCTCCGTTCCTGTTCTCTCCTCGTTTCTCTCAAAGACGATGCACTGTTTGGATCAGGAATCGAGTTCTGATCAGCCCTGTGACAGACAGACAAGAATCCGTCACTGAAACCCCGAGACACAGGGAATGCTGTTCATTCTGTTCCAGGGACACTTCATAAGTCGGTCGAAACCTTCCAATTCCCATTCCCACAAAGGACGGAGCCAAGCGGAGGAGGGACGTGTTTCTCAATGATCGGACAGTGGATCCCATCGAAGTGTGAGTTCTGACGGTCGATGGGTGACTGTGGAACGCCGAGAGGGCTTTGAGTTTCAATCCCTTAAACTTGGTGCCTTCAGTGCGCTCTTTGGTGTTCGTGTTACTGAGTCAGGAATGTTGGACAAGAGAGCGGGAGAAATCCCTGCGCTTCTTTCATCAGCGCTGGGGAATCTCTAACATCCACCGACAGGGCCTCATTTAACTGGGATCAGTGAACAGAGCGAAGGCTTTTGGTACCCGCAGTGGAACAAGGTCTAAACTTTTGACAGATGAGAATTATTTCACGATCATGACAGTCCTGCAATTGCTGGGACCTCGAGCCTCAATGATGCATTCACGGCGTGCGCCATTATCGAACGGTGAATGTTGCAGCAAATGAAATACGGGTCGGGGGAGGGACAGAATCACAGTGATAGAGAGGGGTGGGAGGGACAATCACAGTGATACAAAGGGGGCGGAGGGCGAATCACAGTGATGGCAGGGGCAGTGAGGGGGAGAATCACAGAGATACATAGAGGAGGGAGGGACACGAATCGCAGTGATGCACGGAGGGCCGGCGGTCTGATTCCCCCTTTTAAGACACTGGCCCGGTCTCACGGCCCTCCGCCCCACCCATCGTTTACCCTGGTTCCCTCAGACAATCCAGACTCGCCCACCGCCCCTTACCTCTGACACAGACGCTCCTCCCCCACAGACGGTCGATGCCCTCATCCGCAAACCTCCCACACAGACGATCCAGACTGCACCCTCCCCTCTCCCAGAGATCGGCTATCGTCCTCTACCTCTCCCCCACCTTCGGGCCGATGCCATGTTGGGGTCCAGAGTCTGTGTTGAGAACGCGCAGGGCCTCTCCCTCCTCGGAGTATATGACTGTACCACCATCGCTGTTTTGTCTGTGGGACAGGATCCACCCAGTGCTGGTGATGGAAGAGTCTGGGGCATCAGCTGAAAGCTGTGATTCTGTGAGAATGGTTGTGTTAGGCTGGTGGTTTATCAGGCGACGGGACAACTCTGCCACAAGTCCCCAAATGTTAGAGTGGAGAACTTTGGATGTGAATCCAAGACCCTTTGTTGACAAGGCAGGTGCTTCAACCACTGAGCCACGGCGCCCACGTGACTTTAATTATTTCCTAACGTTATGGTATTGATACATTTTCCAAGCTATTTTGTTGCGCCTTCTCCCTCAATATGCCTGCGCAACAACATCTATCTTTTGATCATCGGTCTCTGAATGGTAAACAATGGGTATCAGTCATGATCTTCTCTTCCTTATCCCCTGTCAGTACATCTTATATCTCGCTCTATTCATTCATGTTGTATTCCCACACTCTCTCCAGACTATCTGGTCTTATCCTATTACATTTCTCATCTCTTCCCACAAAATGTTGGTGAGTAATGTCTGTGATACACCAGGCCCTGACCTCCTCCTGTGGGTGACCTCCGACAAATACTGCACAATAGTTTAATGTGTGTGTGTTTTACATTCGGAAATGTGTATTAGCGCTAGTCTACCTGGTGTATCGATTCTCACACAAACGGCAATGTTGCTTCAGAGCATTTAAATCTCAGAAAGACTTACTTGATGAGGCAAGTTGTCCCTCTCCATTTCAACAAAATATGAACAATCCAGGGATACAGACTTAAAACACCGGTGTCGGATTGGTATTAGTCGCTTTCAAGCCCATTTTGATTGCACAAAACTTACGTTGCGCCGCAACAAAAGTTCAAAACAATAACGGCACGGATGGTATTCGGACCCAAACCGACAGAGCACATTTCTGAATCCAAACAGTAGAAATAAAGTCACTTTTACACTATGTCCTGCCCGTTCACCCAGATCGACAATGTTGAAAATGTGGAGTCAATTTCTGAAAGCAAAGCAATTTATGGATTTCCGTTCCATCCGACTTTGAGAAACGGTCGGGTGCAAAACAGCTTGGGCGCACGTCGGACACATTTGCACCCAACAAATCAAATGACCGCAGCAGGACTCGAATCTGCAATCGTCTGATAACCACGCGATGAATAACGAAATCAGACGCCTTATCCATGAGGCCACGCGGCCAACAATAAACTAGTTCACCAAATGACCTTAAACCCTGGATGGTTAAGACTCTGCTTGTATCATTCTCTTCCATCCACATTGTTGATGTTGTTCATTTATTGTTTTCTCTCTTGCAGAGTGAGGGGAAATACAACAAAAGACAGATCGGTAAACTAAAATATGCAAGGAGAACAACACCAAGCGGAGAATGCGAACAGAATTTACTTTCCAAGCAAGACGGGCGGAGTGGCCTCATCCTGTCTTGTAAAATACGAACAATCTCCAATTCTGCTGGGTGAGATATATTATTTACTGATTTTCTTTTTTTGTTAAATATAAACTTGGACGCGGTCCCGCACCACGGGGTCAACGGGTCAGATCCAGACCTGGCGTTCAGTGTTAATGTTAATATCGAGCACGGTATTCTATCCGTGCAAAAATAAATTCGCGGGTTTCTTGCGAGATATTCGACACATCCCCTTGCTGTGTGTTTAATCAGGGCAGGGAATATTTTGCTGGTTTCGTGATATTCATTTTTCAGGAAATTAGTAAACTCGTCTCGAAACATGAATTTTCCAGTTTCTATTTCGCTAAATGGAGTTGAGGTGCAGATCAGCGATGAGCTGCTGTGAGTCCGCCGCGCCGGTTTAACCGGAATGAGACGTTTCAGTGAATTGAAGTGAACCGTCTCAATCCGGTTTATTTCTTTATTTCGAACATTGTTTATTTTGAGTGACAGATTTATCGAAAATTCATTGAGAGTTCAGTTGTCAGTTTTCTGAACAGTTGGAATCTGAAGAAGATAGAAATGAGGAAAGAAAAACATTACAAAGGTCCAAACTCGAACTGATACAATCACCTTGTCTTCACCTTGAAGGGTAATTAGTTCTCCCTGCTCCCCTGTTCAATATTTATCCCTCCAGTAACATCACGATAACACATTATCTGGTCATTGTCACATCGCTGTGTTTGGGATCTTGCTGTGTGTAAATTGGCTGCCTCGTTTTCTACATATCAGCAGTGACTACACTTCAAAGAGTGGTTCGTTGTCTGTAAAGCGCTTTGGGACGTCCGAGTTGGTGAAGAGCGCAATATAAATGCAATCTTTCTTCCTGTGACCCCATGTGCCAGGTACCTTATCCGAATCTTGTCGACTGGCGCACACAGGAAACATTGGGGGAAAAATTGGATCAGTGCCGTTTTTGGGCGCAGGTCGCGTGATGCGCTGTTACTCCGCGCCCAATGACCCTTGGGCACGCAGGACGCAAGATCCGGATGGCTCGAAGACTCACCTGCATTCAGTGGTCCATTCCGGCCTTGCAGGGAGAATCATTACAATTCACACTTTCCACCGCCCGGGGGAGCTCAATCTCTTAAAGGGAGGATGTTTCTTGGAAATCGCTGAAAGGCAGCTGGTACCTGTTATTTGCTTAAAATAAAAGCCTACTGTCCAAACGGAGTCTGAACGGAGATCAGACATTGCACACGTAAAACACAGATGCAGGTTCCATCCCTATGTTTGCACACTGATGCGTTATGTTAAAACATTGTATAAAAGTTATACACGACGAAATCCCACATCCTCCAATCTGCACGCCAGACCTCACCAATCTGCAGATCTGAGTTGTTACCAGGCCTGGAGGGTGCATGCACCAAGGTTCTCTGCTGATGCTGAGAGACTGTGGTGCAGGAGTTGAACAGAAGGAGGAGCATGCTATATCCGCAGGGGTGGGTCCGGGAAAGAGGTCCTCCAGACATTTATCCAAAAGGCAGTGGGAGCAGCGGGGGATGTCGTCAATGCCAGGCGCACATCATCATGAACATGGACGCAGTGCAGGGAGAAGTTCATTGCTTTGACATGAGCGGTCAAGTTGAGTGAGGGCAACTCACAAGTGGCATCTCCTACCAACTGTACCATGCAATACACCCCCATTCCCCACATACCAACAAACTCTTTCCATCAGTACTCAACTCTTGTAACCAGACGCTTCCTCTCACTCTTACACATTACCACTGTTGCAAGCCGCCCACCCACAACTCATAGGCCACACACACTGGTAGCTATTTAACAATGACAGGCACATCACCCAGACACACGTCCCGCTTTCTTGCAGGTGAAGGTGGCGCATATCAGGAGGCAGCAAGTGGCAGTGGCATTTAGATATGGACCCGTGACCTAACTCCATATACCCGGCTTAGCCCAATATCCCTTAATACCCTTGGTTCACAGAAATCTATCAATCTCAGATTTAACATTCACAAGTGAGCTACCATTAAATACCATCTACAGAAGTGCGTTTCAAACGTCTCCCACCCTTTGCGTATAGAAGCCGAGGTTAAGTGAACGCAACACACTTGGAGAAAAGAAAAAGTATCAAGATGTTTTGCAGATTGAAGCTAAATATGAATTTATCCCAATTCACTCGATGTCATGAATGCAGAAAATGCTCCTGCATTTGGCGGCAATGAACTCCCGCTTCCTGTGTGGCAGGCAAGAATTCGACCACGAAAACACCAATAGCCGAACGGCAAATGGCTGCATGTGTCCACTTGGAAACCTGTCTGAAAAAACATACAACCTTCAAGACCGAAAATGAGGGTGTTTAATGAGAGTATTAATATCACGCGGCTTTCGCAGCGTAATCGGTCAGCACGCGGTATTATATAATAGTATCAGGCTCGAGGAATGCCGAAGTGTTGAATTCGATCCTCCCCGGGAGCATTTTAACCTTTTGCTTCTGAATATTTCCAGCGGAGTTCAAGGTACAGCTGGTCTGTTCCATTCAGCATCTCCTTCTTACTGTTCTCATGTGGGCACTTTGGGTCCTCTGGCCGATCGTATTGAAATTGCAGGTGTGAGTTTAGTTGTTCATAGGCCGGAGAGAGAGGCGATTTGCGGCAGCATGAAATGGCAAAGGAGGCGGCCCGAGATCTTTAAATCTGAAGAACCGAACACACAATTCTTCTTTTCGTGAAACAGGCATTCTTCTGTTTGAAATGTCGTGTGAACAATATGGGGATCGGGCGGGAAAATAGAGTTAATGTCGATGATCAGCCATGATCTTATTGAATGGCGGAGCAGGCTCGAGGGGCCGTGAGGCCTCCTCCTGCTCCTATTTCTTATGTTCTGATGTTACAGCTGACCTGCTCCTCGTGACTTCGCTGTTTGTTTTGCAATATCCCGCTCCACCTATCCGCTTGATTCAGTTTGTTGCTCCCACTTTCACATTCAACTCGTTTCCAGTCCCTGGTCATGTGATAAAAATAGCGGAGTGCAGAAGGTTCATCGCCCGCAGGAAGACCAGCGGTGGAAGGAATGAAAGCAGCGATTTTGCTTCGCCACCAATGACGAAACGCTCACTTTTCCTTCATTTTTCGTTGCTCTCTTTTAGACCAAACTTTGGGGAAAGTGAAGCGAACTTCAGTGACTGTAAAATCACCAGGGGTTCTTGCTGCACAAGATGAAATTGGAAACATCGGCATCTGAGAGGCTGAAATGGTTCACATTGTTCCCGAGTTTCGGTAAGAGGCGGCACGGATTGATTTGGAGCGCTGAATGTCTCTGCATTCTACCGCCCACGTGGATGATGCTGGAAGTGTCTGCAAGGAGTGGGTTGGGGTTAAAAAGTATCTAATTTATTCGAGCAAATAAATTAAAATGTTCCAACACATCACTTCAAACAGACCTGGGAGAGAGCGCAGGACTCGGAGACTGCTCAAGGCCCAGACTCGAAGGCCGACCCGCACTCCGAGCGGCACAGAGGCAATCGGTGAAAAAAAAGAAGGAGTGACGTCACAGGACAGCAGGTCGGTGATTGGTTGGCGAGTCTTCGTTTTTCTCTCTGATTTCGCGAATTGGATAAAATTGATTTAAAAGCATGAAGTGTAAAACTCCTGGAAGCTCATTAAAATTAAAGCTTAAACTACTTAACTGGAGTAATATAACCAAAAAAAGCCGTATTTAAGGTTTTTGCTTTGTTTACGTTCATCTAATAAATTAAGGCATGGCAGGGCAGCTCAAACCTGTCGAATGCACGACCTGTGCCATGTGGGAACTCCAGGACGCTTCCCGTGTCCTGGACAAGCACATGTGCAGGAAGTGTCGTCAGCTGGTGGAGCTCGAGCTCCCGGTTTCGGACCTTGAGCAACAGCTGACGTCACTGCAGTGCATCCGCGAGGCTGAGAATTTCGTGCACAGCACGTTTCAGGAAGTGGTCACCCCGCAGATTAAGAGAGTGCAGGCAGAGAGGGACTGGGTGAGGGCCAGACAGAAAAGGACGACCAGGCAGCTCGTGCAGGAGTCCCCTGAGGGCATCTCAATCTTCAGCCAGTATTCAGATCTGGTTACTGGTGGGGGAAAGGGTTCTTCTGGGGAGTGCAGACAGAGCCAAGTCCAAAGCATCATGGGTGACTCAGCTGTAAAGGGGAGGAGGAGAATGGTCAAGAGAGCAATCGTGATCGGGGATTCGATAGTTCGGGGAGCAGAGAGGCGTTTCTGCGGCCGCAAACGTGGTTCCATGATGGTATGTTGCCTCCCTGGTGCCAGGGTCATGGATGTCACTGAGCGGCTGCAGGACATTCTGAAGGGGGAGGGTGAACAGCCAGAGGTCGTGGTCCATATCGGTACCAACCACATAGGTAAAAAGAGGGATGAGGTCCTGCAATCTGAATGTAAGGAGTTAGGAATTAAGTTAAAAACCAGGACCTCAAGGGTAGTAATCTCAGGAATACTCCCAGTGCCACGTGTTAGTGAGTATAGGAATAGGAGAATAGATCAGGTGAATGCGTGACTGGAGGGTTGGTTCAGGAGAGAGGGATTTAGATTCCTGAGGAATTGGGACCGATTCTGGGGAAGGTGGGAACTGTACAAGCCGGACGGGTTGCACCTCAACAGATCCGGGACTAATAGCCTCGCAGGGGGAGTTGCTACTGCTGTTGGCGAGGGTTTAAACGAGAGTGACAGGGGGATGGGAACCTGAGCGGGGAGTCAGAAGAGAGTAAAGTTGGCGAGGGGATACTGATTGAGAGTTTGAGGGAGAGCGATTAATATCAGTAGAGAGACAGTCAGTAACACAGGGCTCTGGGCTGAGAGTGGAACGTGAGTGACAGTGTGAGGGAGAGGGATTAAAATCAGTGGAGATACAGTCAGTAACACAGGGCGCTGGGGGGAGGTAGTTTACGGCGAGAAAGTGTGAGGGAGAGGGATCAATGTCAGTAGAGATACAGTCAGTAACACAAGGCGCTGGGGGAGAGGGTTTCCTGACTGACAGTGTGAGGGAGAGGGATTAAAATCAGAATAGAAAAAGTCAGTAACACGGGGTGCTGGCGGTGAGGGGTTACTGAGAGGCAGTGTGATTAACATCAGTCGAGATACAGTCAGTATCAGAGGGCGCTGGGTTCCGTGAGTGACAGGGCGGGATTAACATCAGTGGAGATACAGGGCTCTGGGGGGAGAGCGGTTTCCTGAGTGAGAAGAATTAACATCAGTGGAGATACAGTTTGTCACACAGAGGCGTTACTGACAGACTCACCTCATCCCCTATCCCATGCTTCTCAACCCCTTCATCGCCGCCGATGAGGGCTGAGTGACTTCAGCTTGGAGTCGAGGTTGCAATCGGTTCCATTGATCTGACGGACAGCGACCCAGTGTTTGCTGACGGATCGCAAGGGTCATATTGGAGGATAAACTCCGACAACTCGACACCAAACAAGTGAGAGCGCGCGAGAATCACAGCGGGGAAAGATCACAGTGTGACACAGAAGGGCAGGAGAATCAGCAGTGGTGGACAAGGGGGAACATCACAAGGGGAGTCGTGGAGAAGGATACACGCGTGGAACGGGGCTTTGATTCACTGTTGCTGCAACAGGGGACAGGCCGAATTCCCCCATTCCACACACTGGCCTTGTCTCTTCGCCACTCGGCCCCCACCCCGCGTGACTGACGTTAATTCCTCTCCCTGTCACCCCAAAGCCCCCGTATTGCTGACTGTATCGGTACGGATGTTAATTCCTCTCCCTCACACTGTCGCTGCGGAACCACTCTCCACCACAGCCCTGTGTTACTTCACTGACATTCACCACCTTTCACCCTGTGTCACTGACTGTATCTCTCAGGATATTGGTCCCTTTCCCTCAGTAAACTACCCACCTCAGACACAGACATTCCAGACTCTGAGGCCACCCCACCCCCGCCACGCCACGCCAGCCACATTCTGCCCCCGTTCCCTCTCCCAGGCTCTCACTCCACTCCACGCACCCCCCTCCAATTTCCAAACACACAGCTGTCTTTCGTCCGGAGTCAAAGTTGAGAACTCCCACAGCCACGATCTCTTTGCTGTATATGACAAAACCGCCATCTCCGGTTCATCTGTCCTGCCCGTGGGATTGGACCTACCCAGTGGTCGTGGAGGCAGGTTGTTGTTCGACTCGTCTGTCGGAATACTCCGCCCAATTGTTGGCACAAGTGCCCAGATGTTGATGAGGAGCACTTTGCCAGAAGCACCGCTGGGATTTGACTTGAGGGTATGGCATTGTTGAGATTTGAACCCAGGAACCTTTCATGTTTATAAGACAGGTGCTTTAACCACTGAGCCACGGAGCCAACATGTTTCGCGTTATTTCCTAATGTTATGGTGTTGATACATTTGCCAAGCCACTTTGTTGCGCCTTCTCCCTCAATATGTCTGCGCAACAACATCAATCTTTTGTTCATCGGTCTCTGAATGGTAAACAATGGGTATCAGTCATGATCTTCTCTTCCTTATCCCCTGTCAGTACAAGTTATATCTGGCTCTATTTATCCTGTTGTATTCCCACACTCTTACTCTCTCCAGACTATCTGGTCTTATCCTATTACATTTCTCATCTCTTCCCACAAAATGTTGGTGAGTGATGTCTGTGATACACCAGGCCCTGACCTCCTTCTGTGGGTGACCTCCTACAAATACTGCACAATAGTTTAATGTGTGTGTGTTTTACATGAGGAAAAGTGTATTAGCGCGAGTCAACCTGGTGTATCCATTCTCAGACAAACGGCAATTTTGCTTCAGAGCATTTAAATTTTCGAAAGCCTGACTTGGTAAGACAAGTTGTCCATCTCTATTTCAACAAAATATGAACAATCCAGGGATACAGACTTAAAACACCGGTGTCGGATTGGTATTAATAGCTTTCAAGCCCATTTTTATTGTACAAAACTTACATGGGGCCGTAACAAAAGTTCAATACAATAACCACACGGATGGGATTCGAACCCATACGTGCAGAGCGCAATGGATTCGCCGACCATTCTGAATCTGAACAGTAGAAATAATGTCACTTTTACACTCTGTTCGGAAAGGAAAGTAATTTCGGGATTTCGGTTCCATCAGACTGTTCGAAACGATCGGGTGCAAAACAGTTGGGGCGCACGTCGGACAAATTTTCACCCAGCGAGTAAAACAGGATTCGAACCTGCAATGTTTTGATAACAACTCGATTATCATCGAAGTCAGAGGCTTTATCCATTAGGCCACGCAGAAAGGTAGTGAATTTAATGAGCGTGTCCGGGATAGTTTTCGACAGCAGGATGTCCAAGAGACAACAAGGGGGCAAGACATTCAAGATTTTGTAATGAGAAATGAACCAGATTTAGTTAAAAGCTTGACTGTGCGTGAACATCTGTCCAAAAGCGATCATAACATGATCGAGTTCAATGTAATATTTGAAAGGTTAAAAAAAGTGAATCAGCTGCTAAGATTCTGGACTTGGGGAAGGCCGACTTCAATGTGATGAGACAGAGACTGTCCACAGTGAACTGGGCAAATCTGTAAAACGACTGATGATCAATGGGAAATGTTTTAAGAAACATTTAACGTGATACAGAATCAGTTTATACCCCTGAGGGGCAACAACTCTACTTGCCAAAACAAACCAGCCATGGACAACGAAAGAGGTAAGGGACAGTATAAGACATAAGGAAAGCGCACACAAAAAAAGCAACAAATGGCACAGATCCCAGCGAATGGGAAAGATACAAAGATCAACACAGGGTCACAAAACAGATCGTAAGAGCTACAAAAAGAGAGAATGAAAAGAAACTTGCAAGGGATATCAAAACCAATACGAAGAACTTTTAGAGTGATATTCGTTAAAAGAGGGTGGTCAGGTGCAGTGTTGGCCCCTTAAAAACTGAAAGTGGGGATAAGATCATTGACAATGGGAAAATGCGGACGTGTTGATTAATTATTTTGCGTCAGTATTTACAGTAGAAAAAGAGGATAGCATCCTGGAAATCCCAAGAAAACTAATATTGAATCGGGGACAGGGACTCAACGAAATTAATATAAGTAAAATAACAGTAATGAAGATAATAATAGCAATAAAGAGTGACAAATCCCCAGGACCAGATGGGGAGTGTCAATGGATGTTATTTATATGGACTTCCAGAAGGCATTTGATTAAGTCCCACATAAGAGACTGTTAGTTTGGATAGAAGCCCATGGAATCGAGGGAAAAATACGGACTTGGTTAGGAAGTTGGCTGAGAGAAAGGTGACAGAGAGTAGGGATAATGGGTAGGTACTTACATTGGCAGGATGTGACTTGTGGAGTCCCGCAGGGATCTGTCTTCGGGCTTCAACAATTCACAATATTTATCAACGACTTAAATGATGGCATGGAAAGTCTCATATCTACGTTTGCCGATGACACAAAGAGTGGTGGCATTGTTAGCAGTATAGATGAAAACATAAAATTGCAAAGGGATATTGATAGATTAAATGAATGGACAAAACTGTGGCAAATGGAATACAATGTAGGCAAATGTGACGTCATCAACTTTGTATCAAAAAAGGATAGAACAGCTTACTTTCTAAATGGTAAAACGTTAAAAACAGTGGATGTCCAAAGGGACTTAGGGGCTCAGGTCCAAAGTTCATTGAAGTGTCATGAACAGGTGCAGAAAATAATCAAGAAGGCTAATGGAATGCCGGCCTTCATATCGAGAGGACTGGAGTACAAGCGGACAGAAATTATTCTGCAGCTGCACAAAGCCGTGGTTCGACCGCACCTGGAGTAATGTGAGCAGTTCTGGGCACCGCACCTTCGGTAGGACATATTGGCCTTGGAGGGAGTGCAGGGTAAGTTTACTAAAATGATACCCGGACTTCAAGGATTAAGTTACCAGGAGAGATTACACAAATTGAGGTTGTATTCTCTCGAGTTTAGAAGGTCAAGGCGTGATTTGATCGAAATATATAAGATATTTAGGGGAACAAACCGGGTGGATAGAGAGAAACTATTTCCGCTGGTTGGGGATTTTCGGAGTCAGTGGCACATTCTGAAAATTAGAGCAAGACCTTTGAGGAATGAGATTAGAAATCATTTCTACACACAAAGGGTGGTAGAGGTTTGGAACACTCTTCTGCAAAAGCCAATTGATGCTCGCTCAATTGCTAAATTTAAATCTGAGAGAGATCGCTTTTTGGCAAACAAACGTATTAAGGCATATGTGCCAAAGGCAGGTATAAGGAATTAGTTCACAGATCAGCCATGATCTTATCAAATGGCGGAGCAGGCACGAGGGGCTGAATGGCCTACTCCTGTACCGAGATTCCTCTGTTCCTAATTTATTCGAGCAAAGAAATCAGATCAGCCCAACTAAACTCAGTGTTAACCATCCAATTGACAAGCTGCAGATAACTGCACCAATCCAAACATTTCCAGGTAACTATGGAAGAGACTCACTTTGAAGCAGTTTCGACACAAAGCAATCTCTGTACAGACAAGGGACGGGTGGTGCAAACGGGCAATCAGTGGGCTTTCCAACTGATATTCTACTGTCCAAATGTCTCTGGTAAAATAATCATCAGAGAAGGACAAAGCCCTTTTCTGAGAATGCTCAACAATGGTCAACATATTGACAAAACATCGCAGGGATCGACTCTCACACAGTTATTATTCCGCTGGAAAGGCAGAACTTGCCAGCTGTTCAAAAATTGATAGCCTGAGCAGGGACTTGAAGCCTGGACCCTCAGATCACTACTTCGCTAAAAAGTCTGATGTTCCACCGACTGAGCTTTCCAAGCCGCCCGATGTTTATTCCTCCATCATACAGATTCATGGCTGGTCTTTTCCCTTGAGTAACGTCGACATGGGGTCCGTTTTGCAAAATTCTCAGTAACGTTTTGAGGAGAATCCTCGTTTGTGTTGAACATGATGTGAGAAACATGGAGAGGAAACTCGTGAGTTTACAATTCTTCTTGTTTGTGCCAAATGTCCTGTCATTCGTTCGCACTAATTAAAAAAACACTTTACCCAGTGCCTCAAAAGCTGAACTTGTCCCACACGGGAGCTGGAAATGGTCTCTCGACCTGTCAAAGGATCAACAACTGAAAGCGGAATAATTCCACCCGTTGCTCAGTGACACCGGGCAACACATTACCCTTCCGAATTTTCCTACACGACATTTCAAACAAAAGAATGTCTGTTTCACGAAAAGAAGAATTGTATGTTCGGTTCATTAAATTTAGAGATCTCGTGCCGCCTCCTTTGCCATTTCATTTTGACGCCAATCGCCCCTCTCCCGCCTATTCACAAGTAAATTCACACCTGCTATTGTCATACGGCCAACCAGAGGACCCTCAGTGCCCACAGGAGAACACGAAGAAGGAGATGCTTCATGGAACACACCAGCTGAATCTTGAACTCGGGTGGAAATGTTCAGAAGCAAAAAGGCTCCAGGTGAGACTCGAACTAACAACCTCGGCATTGCTCGAACCGAATATTGTTATATAAATGCCGCGCGCTAACCGATGGCGCTACTGGAGCCCCACGTAGGTATTGCGCGCCTGTGAGAATGTCTGTTCTTCCAGTCTGTTTCCAAGTGAACACATGCAGCAAACTGCCGTTCGGCCATTGGTGTTTCATTGGTCGAATTCTCGCCTGCCTCACATGGAAGCTGGGGTTCGATTACCGCCCAATGCAGGGGCATTTTCATTCGGTATTCATGAAATCGCGTGAATTGGGATAAATTCATATTCAGCTTCAATCTGCACAACATCTTGAGACTTCTTTTTTCTCCACGTGTGTTGCGTTGACGAAACCTTGTTATTCTGTCCTCGAGAGCTGAAACAGGTTCTGGAATTAAGTCAATCCTGCCTTCTGCATCGCTGAAACGATGTGAGAAGCAAATGAGTGAATTTTCAACAAAAGTGGCGCCAGAACACCGCTCGATTGGGATTTGAACCCGGGACCTCTCGCAAAAATGATCAGCAAAACCGCCCGCAGCGAGGATTATTCCCCTCGACACACCAGCCGCCAAGAATAGGGTCGTGCAACCAGTGTGCAATTCGCAACCAGCCAGCCTTTCAGGCCACTTCTGTTCATCCAATCTCGTTTTCTATTCCGATGTTCAGCAGTGTCAAGTTGAGCACTAACTATTTCAAGTCACCAATATTAGGCTCTCTTTACCACATTCGTTTTGAATGAACGACTTGTTTTATCAAGTAAAACTTTGCAGAATTTACTGCTCTAACGCTACATTGTCATCTGTCTCGGCATCCGCAGGTTCTACACTGAACCATGAGGAGAATAAAATTGCTAATTTTTCACTGTGAAGGAGAAGAGAGATAAATGTGGAGACATTAGCTTCGAATTCATCAGCTGGGATGCACTTTTGGTTTTCCTACCGTCTCAGTCTTTCTTTCTTTACCCTTCTCTGTTGGTTTTGCGGGTTCGATCAGCCTTGGCCGTTCAAGGACGCCTGAGAAGTCCATCAGGGGAAAATACAAAGAGTCAAGAGACTGAGACAAGGAGAGATAGAGAGATTAAAGTACAGGAAAAAAGAGTGTAAATGTCAACTTTTGCGAATGAGCAGAATTTAAGTTGGAGCTGGGAACAATTCCTTCATGTATTTTGAAATCTTGCAAGAGACCATCGGGCTTTCAATTCAAAGTGTCCATGTTGCGGAGTATCTCTCCTCGAGTTGCAAAAGTGATCATTTCGTTTGAACTAAAACAGCTGCGATGCAAGGAGAATGCGAAAATCCCGAGGAAAACCCCATTAGATTGGAAGTCCCACGGCTTAACCATTCAACCATTGCTGCACGAGTGTACATTAGAATGCGTACGGTTGTCACAGGCGATCTGGCAGACTGTAAATTCTTTCAGACAGGTATCCAAAGCGACAAATGTAATTTGTTGCCGTTCAGGCATTGGTGTTTAAGCAGGAGAAATCTCGTTTCTTTTGCAAGTCAGTTGGATTCGATTCCCGGCCATTACAGAAACTTTTTGCATTGTGCACCCATGAGATTGCCTGAATTGGGATCAATTACCGTTCAGATTCAGTCTACACACCATCCTGAGACATTTTCTGTCCTGCCCGTATGATGTCTCGACAAACCCTTTGCATTCTGTCCTTTGGTTCTCAAACGTGCTCTGAATATGAATCAATTCTGCCATCGGCAACGCTGAAAAGATGCGAGAAACCAATTGGTGATTTTTGACTAAAATAGTGACACAGAGGGGGATCGTCTGTAATTTGAACCTGATGCTCGTCTGTCATTGGAGACTCTCCCATTTAAATCTCCATCCACGGGCTGAGTCTGAATAAATCCGTCAGCTTGTGATTCTTTGCGAGAGAGCGGGAGATGTTGAGAAATGAGCTGAAGATTTCCCTCGATTTATTAATAGTGCATATTCTCTCATACATTAGATACTGGAATTTCACATAGACTTTCAACCCTTTTTGTTTGTTGATTTCGCGCTGCTTGAGGGAGGAGCGCATTGGTACATCCGGGTTTGTTGGAAAGACTGTGCTTGTGCTGGGAGCAAAGGGCCAAATGGCCGAGGGGGCCTGTTCGGTCCCGAGTCCATCACAGCCTCAGACTGACGAAGGGAAGGGGAGGTTAGTGAAAAAATGGGCGAAGAAGTATTTACTGAGTAGATTTTGAAGGTAGGAGTGTCAGTTAGCAAGGTTACTTTTCCCAGTTCTGCCACTTCCTTTGCGATTTACAAACTGTTTGTTTATTTAATGTTTAAATCAGTAGAGCCGAAAGTAAATTTGTCACTTCTCTCCGCTCATATTGAATGACCCGCCTTGTGTTTTTGTATTTTCTATTTTTGTTTAAAGCTCAGTTTTCGGATGAACCGATGGACGTCAAAACCTGCCGTGGATGGAGGGCGGGATGATTTTCTTGAAGGGGCAAATCTCACTGGGCAGGAAAAAGGACCTCCTGCCGAATGCACAGAAATAACTCCGTAAGTGAATAAAAATGACAATGTTCTAAGTGCAATTTAAACCCCCATCTACAGAAGAAATCGTGAGCTGAACATCGCGTTTTCGATCGCTCGACGACCTGAGCCAATACTGGAGACAGCCTTCCTGACTGAAGTCTGTGTGTGGGACTTCGTCCTGAATGGGACCTCTTCAGAATGAAAAGACCCGGCAGGCGGCTGGCAGACACGGCTCCGAATGGGACTCGCTTCATTCCGGCATCAGCGCCTGGTTTGGAAACCGCTCTGGCTGCTGCTGTTACTCGGCTTCCAATACTCTGGGTGCTCCGTGGAGGTCAGTCCTGATTTCTCTCTTCTGGATCCGGCTCCAACTCTTCACTGTTGACGGGAGCGCGTCTGGTACCAAGTGAGTCAGAACCGTGTGCAAATCACGACCCGAGTACATCGACTCGGGGACTGGGGATTGGTTTTATATTGGGTTATTGTTTAAGGTATTGGCTGTTCAAAGTTTATGCAATCGTAATTATCATAATTATTTCCAGCTCCTCCTGCTCACTGGTGCTCGGTGCTTCACCCTGTGATTTACCCTCAGTCTCACTGTATACATCCTCTCGAGAGGGTGCATCTGGGCTGCTGATGGAAACGGGGAATCGGGTGCAGCAATAGATGCTTCGGAGTTACAAATCTTACTGACGTATCCTTAATTCTTTCAATGGTGGGAGACCTTACAATTGACAACAACCTACATTTATATAGCGCCTTGAACATAATAAAATGTCCCAAGGCGCTTCACAGGAGCGTAATCAGATAAAATTTGACACAGATCCACAAAAGGAGATATTCGGACAAGTGAACTCAAACTTTGTGAAAAAAGTTCGTTTGTAAGGAGCGTCATAAAGGAGAGAGAGGCGGAGGGGTTTAAGTCGGGTATTCCGGAGTTTGGGCCCAGGCAGCTGAAGGCAAGACCGCCAATGGTGGAGCCATTAAAATCAGGGGTTCACAGGAGGCCATATTTTGAGGAACGCAGTGATCTCGGAGGGTTGTAGGATTGTGGGAGGTGACAGCAATAGGGAGAGGCGAGGCCTCGGAGGGACCTGAACACAAGGATGAGAATTTTAAAATCGAGCATTGGCGGACCGGGATTCAATCTGGGTGAGCACGCGCAGGGGTGATGGACAGTTTCAAAGCTAAGCAACGTGTGCAGGATTGGAGAGACAGTACGACTCGGAATAATTGTCCTGGGGCAGTGAGAACATCTCTTGAGCATTAAGATATTCAGTAGCTGAAAGAGGCAGGGAGATGAGATCTGTGTGTCTAATTATTCTGGCATCTGCAAAATCCATCGTTTCTCAATGACCAATATCTTTCTTCCCCTTTCCCTGCTTTCCTGATAAGGTTTTATTTTCAGTCGCTGTATTTGCTTCGAACATCTAATTCCCCGGCATCTGGAGGAGCAGAGGAAGCTGGAGGAAAATAACAGACAGAAGCAGAAGGAGGTGGCAGGGGAAACAGGCAGAAAATGTGAGTGTCACTTGGTTCAAATGAGGCATGAGAGGCCGGCGTTACCTTGCACCTTTCCAAGGAGATGCGTTGATCAGGGAGGTGGGTTTTGGAAATGGAAACAGTTACACCATCAGCTTGTGATATTATTTCCCCTCACTGTCCATTCCATGTTCATCCCTCCCCGCACTTGGTGATTTCATTCTCTGAACAAGTCTTTCGTGTTCTGACAGTAAATGCCATTTTGTCCGAGCAGCTTGTTTGGGGCGCAAATGACCTGAATTTCAAAGGACAAGTCGGAAAATCAGCGTTGGTCGGCTTGCTTGCAGGAAAATTGCAGCAGGTTCCCTGGTGGTCTGGTGGTTGGGATTCGGATGCAGGTCGGGTTGGTTTTCTGGAAGGAGCAAATCAACTGGGCCGTAAAATCACCTCCAGCCGAATGCACCAAAAATTGTTCCATTTTGTGAAGGACTGAATGTCAGGACTGGGATTCGAACCCACGTCTCCACACGACCTGAACGCAGCGCCTCGGAATCCAGACTCCCAGAAACAGTCGTCACATTCTCTCATTTCCACATTAAAACCCAAAGAAATTTTCACCCATTCTGGACTTCGTTGAATGCTTCAGGAGGGCCGAGTGACTGGGATACAATCTCCCCAGTATCTCCTACCCATGTGCTCGGTGTATGTGGAGCTTTGACCGGGCCGTGGTTACATGTTTCCCAGGGAGGGGCAGTAATGCGATGTCTGAGGCTGCATTCACTGCTTTCCGCCGGTAGCGGGTAATTGGAGAGAGCGGGACCGGACAGGCGGCCTCAATGTTGCAGCTTGTCGCGACCTCACTCACTCCGGGGGCTGGGGAACAGAGTAAAACTGATGGCTTTGTTGCCGCGGCTGAAATGCGGTTAAAACCTGTTGTTATTAACCAAGGCAGCGCTGCAGGATCATTTAATGATCTCTCACAAATCAACTGAATGTGCAGCTTTGAGAGGAGTTTTCTGCTTCGTCAGAGCAGGGAACGGGAGTGAGGGAGAGACACTGCCGGTATCTTTGTATTGTTTGGCTGTGTGTAGAACTGTACAGAGAAAGAAAGAATACACCGGGGCTGTGAGATATTGTATTTTATTCATATTGAACCTCAATATGAATTCTTCAACTCTTTACATTTATTCGTTTTTAATGAGGAATTTTTTCAAAATAATTCCACGCAATTTCAAACCAGGGTCTTTTCGTGTATTAGGCGAGAGTGATAAACGCCACACTGCGGAAACTCACTCTGTAAATTATTCGAGAAACAACTCAGAAGAGAACTGCGCTTCACAAATGTTTTCAATGCGGGAGATGTGTTCGATTCCCGTTCAGGGAATACATTTTTCAAAAGAGTTTACTGTATTAATTAAGCAAAACTCATTAAACTCTGTAAAAAAGATGAATAATTGTTCCAATCGCCATTAATCAACCGGTAACTTTCTGTTTCAGACTGAAGGAAATCCCACCATGATTACCGAGAGAGTCAAAACTTTAATAAGTTTTTGTGTTTTGCATGTGTTGAATTTTATTCCGTTCTCATTTTGCAGACGGTAGTTTAGGACTTGGTTAAAAAATGTTCCGTGCTTATGACACCAGGAATCTGGTGCAGCCTTTGTTAAATTCCCCACCAAACTCAAACACAACGGTAACTGCTGCTCCACTCTGTCATACAACCACAACTGGTGCCCCCTCATTTAAAAAAACCTTAACAAGTGCCCCCCAACTATAATACAACCTCAAGTGTGCATATGCAATGTGTGAGTGTTTTATTTGACTGTGAGATTTATGTAATAGCCGCCTCCAATCCCTCCGTGTCTATGGGAAGTTTGTGAGTGACGAAAGTCGAATCGCGCCCCGACAATACTGGAACATCAATGTCCGGGCTCAGGTCACTCGACGACGCTCTTTGCCAGTGTTGTCCAATCAAAATGGCTGACTAACCGCAGGTGTGACGATGGCTGTTCCCCAGCTCTCGGAGTGAGAGAGGCCACGACAGCAGCAACATTCAAGCCGCCTGTCCGGCCTCTCTTGCACCAATGAACCGCTGCCGACGGAAAGCACTGAATCCAGTCTCAGACCGCGCGTTACTGCCCCTCCAACGGGAAACAATATTCCACGGAGCGACCAATCCTCCCCATACACCGAGCACAGGCACAGGAAAATCCGAGGAGCCTGTGGCCTGGTCACTCGGTTTTTCACCAGGATTAACCGAGAACCAGAAATAGTGAAACGGTCACTAGGCCTCTGTGGGAAAATCAGAGTAAGTGAATTCATCACTTTGTAATCAGGATGGCCGAGCGGTCCAAGCCGCTGCGTTTAGTTTGCTGTTTTCTCGAGTGACGTGGACTCGAATCCCCCTTCTGACGTTTTGTCCTGGAAAAGCACCGAACTCTTTTTGTTCTTTCGGTTGGAGGCGATTTTTTCGACCCAGTCGATTTGTTCCTTCCAGAAAACCAATCAGAAAATCAACCCGCCATCTGTCCACGGCAGGTTTATTTTTGTTTGTTGTAAGAATATCTGCTCTTGGGGTTCAGCAGAACACGGCCCGTCCAATCAATCTATTGTGACACAGACCAGTGTTCTCCAATACCTTGGCCACTAAATAAAAATGAGTAATGAACACAGTCTTTGGGCCTTTGATCTCAATACTCATGTTCGCATGCGGTTTGCATGTGAACTTTAACCTTTTTGTGTTGTTGGTGAAATGACAAGATGAAAAGCAGAGTGTGCGAGTGTTGTTTCGTCGTTGTGAGTGTTTTACTTCCTTGGTTACTGAATGGTGAAAGATGTTGTGAAATACACACTTGTGAAGTCCAATTCCCTGTATTGTGAGTGTGAGGTGTTTTCTACTAAAATCCGTGCATGTGGATAAAACGGTGTCGCCATCGCCACACCTGCGGTTAGTCAGCAATTTCTATTGGACAACAGTGGTATAGAGCGCAGTCGAGTGGCCTGAGCCCGGACATTGATGCTCCAGTATTGGCTGCTATTACATAAATATCACAGTCAAACAAACACACTCACACTTTGTAGATACACACTTGAGGTTGGACAATAGTGGCGGAGAGGATGATTATTATTAGTTAAGGTTTTTTAATGGAGGCGGCATTTGATGGGGTTGCAAGATAGAATGGGGGCAATAGTTACCGTTGTGTGTTAGTGAGGTGGAGAATTTAAATTCTTTTTAGATTCCTGGTGACATAAGCACGGAACATTTTTAACCAAGTCCCAAAATACCGCCTGTATAATGAGAATGGATGACAATCAACATGGGCACAACACAAAAAAAATTACATTTGTGACGGCGACTCTCCAACCATGTTAGGGTTTCCGGCAATCTGGAACAGAACGTTGCAGGTTGATTAATGGATTTGAATGACGCACCCGGGAGCGGGGATGGCCGCATGGTCCAAGGCCATGTGTTCAGATTGCGTGGCTTCGTTTTCTGGTCGTGATGTTCAGCACTTCAGCATAGAATCATAGAATGGTTACAGCACGTTAGGAGGCCATTCGGCCCATCGAGTCCGTGCCGGTTCTCAGCAAGAGCAATTCAACTCGTCCCACTCCCCCGCCCTATCCTCGCAGCATTGCAATGTTTTCCCTTCCAGTACTTATCCAATTCCATTTTGAAAGCCGCGATTGAATCTGCCTCCACCACCCCTCAGGCAGTGCATTCCAGGTCACAACCTTTCGCTGTGTAAAAAAGTTTTAAGAAAGCAGACAGGATCCTTGGCTTTATAAATAGATGCATAGTGTATTAAAGCAAAGAAGTTATGATGAACTTTTATAAAACACTGGCTCGGCCACAACCGGAGTATTGTGCCCAGTTCTGAGCACCGCACTTTATGAATGATGTGAAGCCTCGCTGTGCAAGAAGTATTTCCTCATGTCGCCTTTGGTTATTTTGCCAGTCACCTTAAATCTATGGTCCTCTGGTTCTTGACCCCTCCGCCAATGGGAACAGTTTTTCTCTATCTATTCTGTCCAGACCCTTCATGATTTTGAATACCTCCATCAAATCTCCTCTCAACCTTCTCTCCTATAAGGAGAACAACACCAGCTTCTCCAGTCTATGTACGTCTCTGATGTCATTCATTCCTGGCATCATCCCAGTAAATCTCTTCTGCAGCCGCTTTAAGGCCTTCACATCCTTCCTAAAGTGCGGTGCCCAGACTGGACACAATACTCCAGTTGTAGCCGAACCAGTGTTTTACAAAGGTTCATCATAATATCCTTGCTTTTCTACTCTATGCCTCTATTTATTAAGCCAAGGATCCCATATGCATTTCTTTACCGCTTTCTCAACCTGCCCTGCCAACTTCAACGATTTGTGCCCATATACTCCCAGATTTCTCTGTTCCTGCACCCCTTTTAGAATGGTACCCTTTAGTTTATATTCCCTCTCCTCGTTCTTCCTACCGAAATATATCATTTCACACTTTTCTGCGTTGAACTTCATCTGCCACGTGTCCGCCTATTCCACCAGCCTGTCTCTGTTCTTTTGAACTCTATCTTTATCCTCCTCATGTTCACTACCCTTCCAGTTTTGTGTCACCTACAAATTTTGAAATTGTGCCCTGTACACCCAAATCCAAGTCATTAATAAGTATCAAAATCAGCAGTGGTCCCAGTACCGACCACCGGGGAGCATCGCTGTACACCTCCCGACAGTCGGAAAAACAACCGTTCACCACTGCTCTCTGTTTCCTGGTACTGAGCCAATTTCGGATCCATGCTGCCACTGTCCCTTTTATTCCATGGGCTTGAACTTTGATGACAAGCCTATAATGCGGCAATTTTTCAAACGCCTTTTGGAAGTCCATTTCAACGTCATCAACCGCATTACCCTCATCGACCCTCTCTGTTACCCCATCAAAAAACTCATTCAAGTCAGTCCAACATGACTGGCCTTCAACAAATCCGTGCTGGCTTTCCTTATTTAATCTGCACATGTCCAAATGGCTATTAATTTTGTCCCGGGTTATAGTTCCTAAAAGTTTCCCCACTCCCGAGGTTAAACTGACTGGCCTGGAGTTGTTGAGTTTATCCTTACACTTTTTAACATGTGTGTAACCACTGTACGATCACTGCACCACACATCAGTTACGGTAGTCTTGCCCCGACCACAGCAATGCCGCACACAATACTGCTGAGGAAAGAAGGGTTTTAGGGGAGGCAGAAACAGGAGAAATTATAATGGGGAATAAGGAGGAAATGGCAGAGACGTTGAACAAATATGTTGCATCTGTCTTCACAGTAGAAGGCACAAAAAAGTACCGGAAATCGTGGTGAACCAAGGATCTAATGAGAGTGAGGAACTTAAAGTAATTAAGATTAGTAAAGAAAAGGGACTGGATAAATTAATGTGACTAAAAGCCGACAAATCGTCTGGACCTGAAGGCTTACATCCTCGGGTTTTAAAAGAGATGGCGACAGAGATAGTGGATGCATTTGTTTTCATCTTCCAGAATTCCCTCGATTCTCCTGCGATCCCCATCGATTCTAAGGTAGCAAATGGAATCCCGCCATTCAAGAAAGGAAGGAGAGAGAAAACAGGGAACGATAGGCTAGTTAGGCTGACATCAGTGGTGGGGAAAATGACAGAATCTATTATTGGGCTGTGATGCAAGAACACATAGAAAATCATAATGTGATCAGCCAGAGTCAACACGGTTTTATAAAAGGGAAATCGTGTTTGACAAATCTATTCAAGTTTTTGAGGGTCTGACTAGCAGGGCAGATAATGGGGAACGAATAGATGTCGTATGTTTGGATTTTATGAAGGCGTTTGATAAGGTTCATCACAAGAGGTTGTCATACAAGATAAGGACTCGTGGGGTTGGGGGTAATATATTAGCATGGTTTGAGGATCGGTTGACAGACAGAAAACACAGAGTAAGAATAAACGGTTCATTTTCGGGTTGGTAGGTTTTAATAGTGGGGTGTCGCAAGGATCAGTCCATGGCCCTCATCTATTTACAATCTATATTAATGAATCAGATGAAGCGACCTAGTGTAATGTAGCCAAGTTTGCTGACGGTACAAAGCTAAGTGGGAAAGTAAGCAGTGAGATTGACACATAGAGGATGGAAAGGGTTAAAGACAGTTTAAGTGATTTGTCAAATCGGTAGCAGATGAAGTATAATGTGGGGAAATATGAAATCATCCACTTTGTAGGAAGAATAGAAAAGCAGAATATTCTTAAAAATGTGAGAGACTGGTAAATATTGATATTCAGAGGGATATGGGTGTCCTTACAAAAGAATCACAGAAAGTTAAAATGCAGGGACAGCAAGCAATAAGGAAAGCAAATGACATGTTAGGCTTTATGGCATGGGGTTGGAGTATAAGAGTAAGGACATTTTGCTGCAATTATACAGGACTTTAGTGCTACCACGCCTGGTTTACTGTGTACCGTTTGGGCCTCCTTACCCAAGGAAGGATGTACTTATCTTAGAAGCAGCGCAACGAAGGTTCACTAGATTGATTCCTGGGATGAGAGGGTTGTCCTTTGAGGAGAAATTGTGTTGATTGGGCCTTCTTCGTCTGGGGTTCAGAAGAATGAGAGGTGATCTCATTGAAACGCAAACAAAATTCGTTGATGCCTTGACAGGGTAGAATGGTGACGCGTGCTTTCCCCTGGCTGGAGAGTAGGAACATAGGAACAGGAGTAGGCCATTCAGCCCCTCATGCCTGCTCCGCCATTTGATAAGATCGTGGCTGATCTGTGATCTAACTCCATGTACCTGCCTTTGGCCCATATCGCTTAATACCTTTGGTTGCCAAAAAGCTATCTATCTCAGTTTTAAATTTAGCAATTGAGCTGGTATCAATTGCCGTTTGCGGAAGAGAGTTCCAAACTTCTACCACCCTTTGTGTGTAGAAATGTTTTCTAATCTCGCTCCTGAAAGGTCTGGCTCTAATTTTTAGACTGTGCCCCCTGGTCCTAAAATCCCCAACCAGCAGAAATATTTTTTGTCTATCCACCCTATCTGTTCCCCTTAATATCTTATAAACTTCGATCAGATCACGCCTTAACCTTCGAAACTCTGAAGAAAACAACCACAATTTGTGTAATCTCTCCTCGTAACTTAACCCTTGAAGTCCGGGTATCATTCCAGTAAACCAACGCTGCACTCCCTCCAAGGCCAATATGTCCTTCCGAAGGTGCGGTGCCCAGAACTGCTCACAGTATTCCAGGTGCGGTCTAACCAGTGTTTTGCACAGCTGCAGCATAAATTCTGCCCCCTTGCACTCAAGTCCTCTGGATATAAAGCCAGCATTCCATTTGCCTTTTTGATTATTTTCTGCACCTGTTCATGACACTTCAATGATCGATGTACCTGAACTCCTAAGTCCCTTTGGACATCCACTGTTTTTAACTTTTTACAATTTAGAAAGTACCCTGTTCTGTCCTTTTTTGTTCCAAAGTGGATGAACTCACATTTGTCCACATTGAATTCCATTTGCCACAGTTTTGCCCTTTCACCTGATCTATCAATATCGCCAGGTTTTCATCTGCACTGCTTACAATGCCACCAATCTTTGTGTCATCGGCAAACTTCGATATGAGACTTCCTATGCCGTCATCTAAGTCGTTAAAAAATATTGTGAATAATTGAGGCCCCAAGACAGATCCATGTGGGACACCACTCGTCACATCCTGCCAATGTGAGTACCTTCCCATTACCCCTATTGTCTGTCGTTTTTCGCTCAGCCAACTTCTGAACCAAGTCCGTACGTTTCCCTCGATTCCATGGGCTTTTATCGTTCATGGGCTTTTATCGTAGCTAACAGTCTCTTATGCGGGACCTTATCAAACCTTCTGGAAGTCCATATAAATAACATCCATTGACATTCCCCTGTCCACTACATAAGTCACCTCTTCAAAGTCTTCAATCAGGCTTGTCAGGCACGACCTACCTTTCACAAATCCATGTCGGCTCTCTCTGATTAACTGAAAATTCTCGAGGTGTTCAGTCACCCTATCCTTAATTATAGACTCCAGCATTTTCCCAACAACAGATGTGAGGCTAATTGGTCTATAATTCCCCGGTTTCCCTCTCTCTCCTTTCTTAAAATGCGGAGTGACATGTGCATGAGTCGAGAACAAGGGGTCATGGTCTCAGAATTTGGGATCGGCCATTAAGGATTGAGTTGAGAAAAACAAATTCTTTACTCGCAGGATTGTGAATTTTTGGAATTCTCCACCCTAGAGGGCTGTGGATGCTCAGTCGCTGAGTACAGTCAAAGCTGAGGTCGATGGATTTTTGGACACTAAGGGAATCGAGGGACATGGGGATCGGGCGGGAAAGTGGAATTGTGGTAGAAGATCAGCCATGATCTGATTGAATGGTGGAGCAGGATCGAGGGGCCGTATGGCCGAATGCTGCTCCTATTTCTTCTGTTCTTATCTATTGGTGTACAGTGGAGAGTACACTTTCAGTCACTCCCTGTAGTCTCAATGAATGCACCAATAGTTAGAATGAATGTAGTTAGTGTTCAAATATATCAGGAGAAAACTTAGAGACTCTACCAATATTTGCAAAGGCTACAGAGTTCTTGCTATTAATTTATGACAGGGTGAGGCTATAACTCTTATTTCAGAGGATCCACACACTCTACAACCGTTGCAAAGCGATCCAGACAATGCACCAATATTTACAAGTAGATCCACAGCCTGCACTAAACTTCACTGGACGTGGAGAGACTGGACTAATATTTACATGGGATCCAGACACTGTGTTAGTATCTAAAGAGGGATGCAGCGATGGTGCCAATATTTATGGGGGGTATCCAGAGATGTTTCAATAATGATGGGAAATCTTGAGATGGCCCAATAATTTTAGAATTATCCAGAGCATTTATCGGTGTCTGTAGAAATATTTGCAGGGAAACCCATAGACTGTGCGAATATATACAGTACAATCCAAAGATTATACCGTTACTTAAAGGTAGACCCAGAGACTGTACCAATATTTGCAAGATAATCTATTGACTTCACAATATTGACGGGGTATCCAGAGATTACACCAATATTGGCAGGGTGGTCTTCAAGCTGACTGGTGAAATGAATCAGTTTCTATCTCTGAGTGTAAACCCAACCCTTTAGAAATGGGTCGAAACGAATTGAAATCAACTGAAAAATTACGTTCAGAAATAATTTGCAATCTGTAATTGAAGTTGCTCTCGCTTCACACCGATGCTGTCACACCGATGCGGGTCTCATATTGTCTGTTCTTCCAAATATTCATTAAAATAATGTACTGGGCTTTTAGATTTACAACTGTGTAATATTTGGATAAATATATGTCGTGATATAAAATATATTGGGTTGAAAGGCGTCAACTGAATCTGTTTATTCAGTGACTGTACTTCAAGTTAGCCTCCACGGGCCCTAATTGTTTCACTGGAGATTTTCACTCTGCTATAAATAAGAAGCTCCTTGAAATGTGTTATCCCATCGTGTCAGTGGAAGTACCAACTCCGGCATTAACAGGGATCAGCGGCTCGACAGAGAGTGGGAGAAATAAATTGGAATGTTACAAGAATGGGCCATAATCTGAGGACAATAGATTGGAATGTTACAACAATGGAACCGAATATGATTACAATAGATTGGAATGTTACAACAATGGGCAGGAGTTTCTCCTGGGAGTTTGATTACCTTTCTGCAAATTATGATAGACTAAAATTAGTTGTTCGGATATATTTGGCAGTTGTGATTATTCAAAAGATTTACTATCCCATCCTCGCTGTTGCAGGTTTCCCTGGTATTATTCTATCTTGTTAATTCCCTAAACCATGTTTAACTGTATTACTGTTCTTCTCATTTACTTCCCCTTCCTTGCTGTTGTTGCTGCGCCTGGTAAGTCTCGAAATCAACCTGTTGATTCTGTAATCCACGATTAACTGTACTTCTTTTCCTCTCATTTATTTCATCCCGTTCGCTGATTTTGGTGATCCTGGTGAGTTCTATATCGAGCTATTATTTCAACATGCCATGTTTCAGTCTATTTCATTTCTTGTAATTTACCATCCTCTCCTTTCTGATTTTAGTGTTCCTGGTCAGTCTCTACATTCAGCTCTTAATTCTATAAAACAGGTTTCACTGTATTATTGTTCTTGTCATTTACAATTCCCTCCTCGCTTCTATTTGTGTCCCTGGTAATTCTCCAAATCCTATATTCAGCTATTAATTCCATAAGCCATGTTCCACTGTATTACTGTTGTTGTAAATTACCATCCACTCCTCGCTGCTGTTTGTGTCCCTGGTAATTTCTATATCAGCTATTAATTCTATAACACCTGTTTCACTGTTATACTATTCTTCCCGTTTACTGTCTGCTCCTCGCTGATGATGCTATTGTTGTTTAAGGCTCTATATCCAGCTATTAGTTTGTAAACTACCTTTCATTGTATTAGTGTTCTCGTAATTTACTGCCCCATCTTCACTTCTCCTGGAGCTGCCGCAAAGAATGCATATGTATATGGGGTTTTCGGGACGCAAGATGTAACTACGATGTTTGCTGGTTAGTCTCTGTATCTATATGGGATTTCAGTGGAGAAGATGTCATTACGGGGTCTCCTGGTAATTCTCCATATCGACATGTGTTTCCAGGATGCGAGATGTAATTACGAGGTCTCCTGGTAAGTCTTTGTATAGAATCATAGAATCATAGAAGTTACAACATGGAAACAGGCCCTTCGGCCCAACATGTCCATGTCGCCCAGTTTATACCACTAAGCTAGTCCCAATTGCCTGCACTTGGCCCATATCCCTCGATACCCATCTTCCCCATGTAACTGTCCAAATGCTTTTTAAAAGACAAAATTGTACCCGCCTCTACTACTGCCTCTGGCAGCTCGTTCCAGACACTCACCACCCTTTGAGTGAAAAAATTGCCCCTCTGGATCCTTTTGTATCTCTCCCCTCTCACCTTAAATCTGTGCCCCCTCGTTATAGACTCCCCTACCTTTGGGAAAAGATTTTGACTATCTACCTTATCTATGCCCCTCATTATTTTATAGACTTCTATAAGATCACCCCTTAACCTCCTACTCTCCAGGGAATAAAGTCCCAGTCTGTCTAACCTCTCCCTGTAAGTCAAACCATCAAGTCCCGGTAGCATCCTAGTAAATCTTTTCTGCACTCTTTCTAGTTTAATAATATCCTTTCTATAATAGGGTGACCAGAACTGTACACAGTACTCCAAGTGTGGCCTCACCAATGCCCTGTACAACTTCAACAAGACATCCCAACTCCTGCATTCAATGTTCTGACCAATGAAACCAAGCATGCTGAATGCCTTCTTCACCACCCTATCCACCTGTGACTCCACTTTCAAGGAGCTATGAATCTGTACTCCTAGATCTCTTTGTTCGATAACTCTCCCCAACGCCCTACCATTAACGGAGTAGGTCCTGGCCCGATTCGATCTACCAAAATGCATCACCTCACATTTATCTAAATTAAACTCCATCTGCCATTCATCGGCCCACTGGCCCAATTTATCAAGATCCCGTTGCAATCCTAGATAACCTTCTTCACTGTCCACAATGCCACCAATCTTGGTGTCATCTGCAAACTTACTAACCATGCCTCCTAAATTCTCATCCAAATCATTAATATAAATAACAAATAACAGCGGACCCAGCACCGATCCCTGAGGCACACCGCTGGACACAGGCATCCAGTTTGAAAAACAACCCTCGACAACCACCCTCTGTCTTCTGTCGTCAAGCCAATTTTGTATCCAATTGGCTACCTCACCTTGGATCCCATGAGATTTAACCTTATGTAACAACCTACCATGCGGTACCTTGTCAAATGCTTTGCTGAAGTCCATGTGGACCACGTCTACTGCACAGCCCTCATCTATCTTCTTGGTTACCCCTTCAAAAAACTCGATCAAATTCGTGAGACATGATTTTCCTCTCACAAAACCATGCTGACTGTTCCTAATTAGTCCCTGCCTCTCCAAATGCCTGTAGATTCTGTCCCTCAGAATACCCTCTAACAACTTACCCACTACAGATGTCAGGCTCACTGGTCTGTAGTTCCCAGGCTTTTCCCTGCCGCCCTTCTTAAACAAAGGCACAACATTTGCTACCATCCAATTTCCAGGCACCTCACCTGTAGCGGTGGATGATTCAAATATCTCTGCTAGGGGACCCGCAATTTCCTCCCTAACCTCCCATAACGTCCTGGGATACATTTCATCAGGTCCCGGAGATTTATCTACCTTGATGCGCGTTAAGACTTCCAGCACCTCCCTCTCTGTAATATGTACACTCCTCAAGACATCACTATTTATTTCCCCAAGTTCCCTAACATCCATGCCTTTCTCAACCGTAAATACCGATGTGAAATATTCATTCAGGATCTCACCCATCTCTTGTGGTTCCGCACATAGATGACCTTGTTGATCCTTAAGAGGCCCTACTCTCTCCCTAGTTACCCTTTTGCCCTTTATGTATTTGTAGAAGCTCTTTGGATTCACCTTTGCCTGATCTGCCAAAGCAATCTCATATCCCCTTTTTGCCCTCCTGATTTCTCTCTTAACTCTACTCCGGCAATCTCTATACTCTTCAAGGGATCCACTTGATCCCAGCTGCCTATGCATGTCATATGCCTCCTTCTTATTTTTGACTAGTGCCTCAATCTCCCGAGTCATCCAAGGTTCCCTACTTCTACCAGCCTTGCCCTTCACTTTATAAGGAATGTGCTTACCCTGAACCCTGGTTAACACACTTTTGAAAGCCTCCCACTTACCAGACGTCCCTTTGCCTGCCAACAGACTCTCCCAATCAACTTCTGAAAGTTCCTGTCTAATACCATCAAAATTGGCCTTTCCCCAATTTAGAATTTTAACTTTTGGGCCAGACCTATCCTTCTCCATAGCTATCTTAAAACTAATGGAATTATGATCACTGGTCCCAAAGTGATCCCTCACTAACACTTCTGTCACCTGCCCTTCCTTATTTCCCAAGAGGAGGTCAAGTTTTGCCCCCTCTCTAGTCGGGCCATCCACATACTGAATGAGAAATTCCTCCTGAATACACTCAACAAATTTCTCTCCATCCAAGCCCCTAATGCTATGGCTGTCCCAGTCAATGTTGGGAAAGTTAAAGTCCCCTACTATTACCACCCTATTTTTCTTGCAGCTGTCTGTAATCTCCTTACATATTTGCTCCTCAATTTCCCGTTGACTATTTGGGGGTCTGTAGTACAATCCTATCAAAGTGATCTCTCCCTTCTTATTTTTCAGTTCTACCCATATGGACTCAGTGGGCGAACCCTCGGATATATCCCCTCTCACTACTGCCGTGATGTTCTCCCTAATCAAGAACGCAACTCCCCCTCCTCTCTTACCTCCTGCTCTATCTTTCCAATAGCATCTGTACCCTGGAACATTGAGCTGCCAGTCCTGCCCCTCCCTTAGCCATGTTTCAGTAATAGCTATAACATCCCAGTCCCATGTACCCATCCATGCCCTGAGTTCATCTGCCTTGCCCATCAGACTTATTGCATTGAAATAAATGCAGTTTAATCTAGACTTCCCTTGGTCTTTGCCCTGCTTTCTCAGACCATCTGTCCGGTCATGTTCTGTACACTCTCCCTTACTGCCTTTTGTTTCTGTCACCACTTTATTTCCCACTGACTTCCTGCATCGGTTCCCATCCCCCTGCCACATCTACATGTGTTTCCAGAATGCGAGATATAATTAGGGGGTCTCCTGCTAAGTCTCCATATCTACATGTGTTTCCAGAATGCGAGATATAATTCGGGGGTCTCCTGGTCGGTCTCTGTATCTACATGTGTTACCAGAATGCGAGACGTAATCACGGGGTCTCCTGGTAATTCTCGATATCTACATGTGTTTCACGAATGCGAGATGTAATTACGGGGTCTCCTGATAAATCTCGACATCCATAAGTGTTTTCAGGATCGAAGATGTAATTACGGGGTCTCCTCGTAAACCTCTATATCTGTATCGGTTTCCAGGATGCGTGGTAATTACGGGTTCTCCTTCTAAGTCTCACTCGCTGCATTATATATCCGGGATGGGAGGTGTAATTCTGGGCTCTCATTTTCAGTCTCCATATCTATCTGGGCTTTCTGCGATGGAAGATGTAATTACGGAGGTCTTCTGCTCAGAATTTATATCTATTTGGGGTTTGCAGGATTGCAAATGCAATTAAGGGATCCCCTGGTAAGTCTTTTTCTGTGGATGGTTTCCAGGATGGAAACTTGGTCTCCTTGGAAGTCTCCAAATCTTTATGGGGTATCAGGGATGGGAGTTATAATTACAGGAATTCTTGGTATGTCCCGATATCTGTATGGGTTTTCCGGGATGGGAGATGTAATTACGGGGACTCCAAGTAAGTATCTGCACCTATATGGGGTTTCTGGAATGGGAAATAAAATTACGGGGTTCTGCTGCTAATTCTGCATATCTGTATGCGGATTCTGGGATGGGTGATGTAATTACAGGCGTCTCCTGCTAAGTCTTTATATCGATACGAGGTTTCCGGGACGGGTAATGTAATTACGGGCACTCTTCTTAAGTCTTTATCTCTTTAAGCGGTCTCTGGGATGGGTGATGTAATTGCGGAGGTCTCCTGCTCAGTCTTTATATCTACGTCGGGTTCCAGAATGGGAGATGTAATTACGCTATCAACTGGCAAGTCCCTTTATCTATATGGGTTTTCCGGAATGGGAGATCAAACTACGGGAACTCCTGCTAATTCTCGATAATTTATATGGATCTTCTGGGATGGTAGGTGTAATTACATGGTCTCCTGGTAAGTCTATATACGGATATGGAGTTTCTGGGAAGGGCGATATAATTGCGGGGTCTCCTGGTAAGTATTTATATCTATGTGGGGTTTCTGGGATGCAAGGTGCAATTACGATTGTCCACTGTTAAGTTTCTCTATCTATGGGGTTTCCGGGATGGAAGATAGAATTACAGGGTCTCCTGATAAGTCTCCACATCGAGATGGGGTTTCCTGGATAGAAGTTGTCATTGCAGGATCTCTTGTATTATCTCTATATCGATATGGGGTTTCCTGGATGCAAGTTGTAATTTGAGTGTCTCTTGGCAAGTCTCTATATCTATTTGGGTTTTTCAGGGATGGAAGTTGTAATTACAGGATCTCTTGGCATGTCTCGATATCGATATGGGTTTTCTGGGATGGAAAATGTAATTGCGGGGTCGCTTGGCAAGTCTCCATATCTAAATGGAGTTTTTCGGGATGGAAGTTGTAATTTGAGTGTCTCTTGGCTAGTCTCTATATCGATATGCGGTTTTCCGGGATGGAAGATGTAATTTCCTGTTCGCTTGTTAAGTCTCTATATCTATATGGGTTTTTCCGGAATGGAACTTGTAATTAGAGGGTCTCTTGGTTAGTCTCTGTATCGATATGGGGTTTCCAGGATGGAAGATGTAATTACGAGGTCTCCTGGTAAGTCTCTATGGATATATGGGGTTTTCCGGGATGGAAGAAATAATTGCGGGGTCTCCTGCTGAGCCTCAATTATTATATGGGGTTTCGAGGATGGGAGATTTATTTACGCAGGTCTTCTGGGTGTCATTACTTCCAGGATGTGCCTGAATGAGTTTCTGTATTTACAGGATGTTCCAGAGTGAGTGTCAGTATTACAGGATGTTCCTGAGTGAGTGTCAGTATTGACAGAATATTCCTGGGTGAGTGTCAGTATTACAGGATGTACCTGGTGAGTGTCTGTTTTTACAGGGTGTTTCTGAGCCAGTGTCAGTAATGACGGGATGTTCCTGAGTGAGCGTCAGGATTTACCGGAAGCTCCTGCGTGATTTTCAGTATTTACAGGATATTCTTGTGTGAGTGTCAGTATTTACAGGATGTTCCTGAGTGAGTGTCAATATTTCGAGGAGGATCCGGAGTGAGTGTCTTTATTTACAGGATGTCCTGTGGCGAGTGTCAGTATTTACAGAATATTCCTGGGTAAGTGTCAGTAATGACAGGTTGTTCCTGGGTGAGTGTCAGTATTTACAAGATGTTCCTGGGTGATTGTCAGTGTTTAACGAATGTTCCTGGGTGAGTGTCAATATTTACAGAATGTTCCTGTTTGAGTGTCAGTATTTACAGGATATTCCTAGGTGAGTGTCAGTATTTACAGAATGCTCCTGGTTGACTGTCTGCATTTACTGCATGTTCCTGGGTGATTGTCAGTGTTTAACGAATGTTCGTGAGTGAGTGTCAGTATTTCCAGAATGTTCCTGTTTGAGTATCAGTATTTACAGGATGCTCCTGGGTGAGTGCCAATATTTACAGGATGTTGTTAAGTGGGTGTCAGTATTTGCTGGATCTTTCTAGGTGAGTGTCAGTGTTTATAGGATATTCCTAGGTTAGTGTCAGTATTTAAAGAATGATCCTGGTTGAGTTTCAGTATTTACCGGATGTTTCTGAATGAGTGGAGTGTCAGTATTTGCTGGATCTTTCTATGTGTGTGTCAGTAATTATAGGTTTTCCTAAGTGAATCTCACTATTCACTGGATGTTCCTTTGTGCGTGTCAGTACTTGTGGGATGCATAAACTTCTTTTGTATTCCCTTCAGTTTAAAATCTGAGAGGTTATCTAATCGGCGTGTTTAAAGTCATAAATGCATTGAATCGGGTAGAAACCGACAACATGTTTTCTATTCTGTTGGAATCCAAAAGAAGAGGGCAAAATATTCCATTTTGGAGCGAAATCAGGAGGCACTTTTTCACACAACGGGTAGCGGAAGCTTTGAACACTCTTCCCCCAAATGGCTGTGTGTATTGGGTCAATTCACATTTTCGGGACTGAAATCGAAAGCTTTTTGTTTATTAACAAATTATATGGATCAAAATGGGGGTAAAAGGAGTTGAGATGTAGATCAGCTATGATCCAATTGAGTGGTGAACAGACTCGAGCGGTTGAATGGCCTCCTCCTGGTCCTGTGTCCGCGGTTCGCATTGACTTATTGTTATAGAATCTGTACATACCAACGCACTCGGGGATTGCCTGAATGTGCACGCTCCCTGGTAACCCTGTAAATATTGACTCACCCACCCATATAAACACTGACGCATTCTGGCGTCTGACTGAATATGCACACTCTCTGGCAATGCTTCGTTAAGCCTCAGCTGAAGTATTGTGCCCAATTCTGGTAACCATACTTTAGAAAGTTCGTCAAAGAAATAGTGCAGAGGTCATGTGCAAAAATGATAGCCGGGATAAAGGATTTCATTCTGTGGAGAGACTAGAGAAGTTGGGATTGTTCACTTCGAGCAGAAAAATCCATGCGGAGATATAATAAAGGTGTTCAAAATAATGAGGGGTTTTGACAGAGTAAACAAGTCGAAACTGTTTCCACTGGCAGGAGGGTCGGTAACCAAAGGAACGGGTTTATGATAATTGGCAAATAAAGCAGGGGGAGATGAGGAGAATGCTTTTTTGTGCAGCGAGTTATCATGATCTGGAAAATGCATTGTCTGAAAGGTGGTGGAAGAAGATTCAACAGTAGCTTTCAAAAGGTAATTGGATATATACTTGAAAATGAAACAATTTCAGGGTTGTAGGGAAAGGGCAGGAGAGTGGGAGTAACTGGATAACTCTTTCAAAGAGCCGACACGGGCACGGTGGGCCGAGCTTCCTGCTTGTGTGCTCTATGATTCTTTTATTGCATGAAATATTGGCACTGTCCACCGACCCTTGTATTGACTGACACGGTCAGAGGCTGAATAAAAAAATCAGCATTAATAGGGGATTTAGTGACTGTACCAAACTTTCAGGGGTTTTCAGGGACTATGCCACATTAACACGGGATCCAGAGACTTTACGAATATTGAAAGTTGGATCTATGGACTTCCCGAATATTTATGGGGGCGCCTCGATTCAGTGGCCATATCTACAAGAGTTAAAGGGACGGTACGATGTTAACAAGTGGGTCCAAATATTATGACAATATTTGCATTGGAACCATAGATTGTATTAATATTTACACTTGTATCAAAGGCTCTACCAATATTTACAGGGGGATCTGAATCATTGGAAACCTATTATCTTTCATGTGTAATTTAATCCCGTTCTTTTATTTACTTCTCAATCCACTCCTGATTCCAGCAGAAATCCTTGATTGTTTCTCTATTTCCCAGTCCAATCACTATTATTGTATTTAAACTCTGTCTCCAGTAGAAAGCCGTATCACAAGTATAATAATCAGATCCATCACTGGATTCAGTAACAAAGCAGCAAATTTCACCCCGAACTCCATCAAACTGCTGCTTTTGCTCCCAGCCTGATGTATAATTTCCCTGTTTATTTTCCTTCCTTACAGTTAACTTAGTGACGATTGTGATCCTGTCCCGAGATCAGTGCGGTCTCTCCAAATGTGTCACTCGCTACCTGGTGGCCATGGCAGCGGCGGATCTACTGGTCGTTATCATCGATCTGATATTGAGGCAGATTCCGATTGTTTATTACGAACGATTTCTTTTCCTGTACGACATCCCCGTGTGTAATATCCACGCCGTCCTGCTTTATGCAGCTACAGACTGTTCTGTCTGGTTCACCGTCACTTTCACCTTTGATCGATTTGTGGCCATTTGTTGCCTGAAACTGAAAACTAAATATTGCACCGAGAAAATGGCGGCTGTGGTTCTTGGAACAGTGACTGTGCTGAGCTGTTGAAAGAACAGCACCTGGTACTTTATGTTATCGAGTTGGTATACTCTTGGTAACCTCCCCTGGTTTTGTACTGTATTCGGTCGTGTTAACGATTCCCGGGTATGGGGAGCAATCGAACTCCTTCATTATATTCTAACCCCGGGTGTCCCATTTGTTCGGATTCTGCTGCTCAATGTTTTAATCGTCAGACACATTGTAGTGGCCAACAGAGCCCGCAGGAGACTCCGGGACCACAGCAGTGAAGAGAGTCCCAGTGACCCAGAAATTACGAGTCGAAGGAAGTCCATTATTTTACTGTTCGTCATCTCGGGGAATTTCATGCTGCTATGGGCGATGTTTATGTTGTATTCTATATGGATACGGGTGTTGGGTTTCACAGGTCAGGCTGTAATTCCGCCTATCGTTCTCATGGAACTGGGATTCATGCTCCAGCTCCTGAGTTCCTGCACAAACACTTGTATTTATGCTGTGACCCAGATTAAATTCAGAGAGCAGTTGAAGAAAATGCTGAAATATCCCTTTTCTCTAATTGCTAAAACATTTAAATGATGAGAACAACAGAAGAATTCCCAGCATCATATTCTGTCCGACCCGCTCCGCCCCCGAGCTCTGTGATATGGAGATATTGGGGTCAATCGGCTGTGACACTGAACCAGTCCAAAATGCTATCATCGGTTCCCAATTTCAATGGAGGTTTGGGTCCGATCACAACTTCTAGGGTCCCTGCGGTGCTTCTTGAATGGGGCCGGGAATTTCACTACTGCTTCCTGTCGAGACATTGTGGGACTGGCCAATCGTTGGAAGATGTATGAAATTATTGAAAGAAATTATCAATTAAACTTTCAGTAACATGACGGAAGACTCCTTTGAACATTTGTAAACTTAAATGGACAACAAGTGAACATTTGCACAGTCACAGAAACAACCGGTAAACAATAACAGACTGAAGGAAACACAATGTAAACATTAACAGTCGCATAGAATGGCCATATAATTATTAACCGTCTCACAGAAACACCCTCTAAACATTAAAATTCACAGAAACCACCTGTAAACATTAACAGTTTCACAGAAACAGGTTGTAAATAAGAATATACTCACAGAAAGGCACTGTAAATATTAATAGATTCACAGAATTACCCTGTAAACATTAACCGTCTCACACAAAGAGCCTGTAAACATTAACAGATTCACAGAAACATGTTGCAAATAATAACATACTCACAGAGAGACACTGTAAATATTAATAGAATCACAGAAACACTGTAAACTTTAACAGACTCACACAAAAACAATGGAAACATAAACAGACTGTCAGAAAAATTGTAAACATTAACAGATTGAAGGAAACACCCTGTGAACATTAACAAGTCTCACAGATACACGCAGCAAGCACTAAAATACTTCCCTCTTTCCATACTAATACATTGGCAGGCACTTCCTGTCAGCAATGAATCACTCTCAGAGACCCCCAGGATGTGATAACAAACTGACAGAAGCATCCTGTAAATATTACCGTTGATAAACAGACCACAACACTGCCAGAGGTTTCCTGTAAACAGTAACATGCTCCCAATGACTCATGAGTATTATCACACCGATAGATTACACAGGTTAATATTAACACTCTCACTGAGACACTCTGTACTTCATCGCCCACGGCCAGAGACACCCTCTGCACAGTAAAACACTCCCACTGATCTCAGGAATATTAACAACCTGACAGAGACATAGGTGAATATTAACAACAATAACTCACATTTATACAGCACCTTTAACGTAGTGAAACGTCCCAGGGCGTTTCACAGGAGCGACTATCAAACAAAATTTGACACCGAGCCGCCTGAGGAAATATTAGGACATGTGACCAAAAGCATTGGTAAAGAGGTAGGTTTTAAGGAGCGTTTTAAAGGTGGAAAGGAAGGGTGAGAGGCAGAGAAGTTTAGCGAGGGCACTTCAGAGGTCAGGCGGCTGAATGCATGGCCGCCAATGGTGGGGCGATGCAAATCGAAAACGCAAGAGGCCAGAATTGGAGGGGCGCAGAGATCTCGAAGGGTTGTCGGGGTGGTGAGAGAGATAAGGTGGGGCGAGGCCCTGGATAGATTTGAAGACAAGGATGAAAATGTTAAAATCGAGGCGTTGCAGAACCGGGAGCCAATTTCGGTCAGCGAGCACAGAGGGGTGATGGGAGAACGGGACTTGATGCGAGTGAGAATTTGGGCAGCAGAGTTTTGAATGAGCACAAGTTTGCAGAGGGTACAAGGTTGGAGGCCGGCCAGGAGAGCATTGAAGTAGTTGAGTCTGGAGGTAACAAAAACATGGATGAGGGTTTCAGCAGCAGATGAGCTGAGGCAATGGGTGGAGACGGGAGATGTTGCAGATTCGGAAGTAGGCGGTCTTGGTGATGGAGAGGATATGGGGTCAGAAGTTCATCTCAGAGTCAAATAGGGCGCTGAGGTTGTGAATGGTGTGGTTCAGCCTCACACATTGTCCAGGGAGAGGGATGCAGTCAGTGTCTAGGGAATGGAATTAGTGGCAGGGACCGAAGACAAAGGCTTCGGTATTCCCAACGTTTAATCGGAGGAAAATATCTAATACTGGATGACCGACAAGCAGCCTCACAAATCAGAGGCAGTGGAGGGGTCGGGAGAGGTGATGGGGATGTGGAGCTGGGTCTCATCAGCAGCCTGACCTGGTTCCTCCCGTACTGAGCAGGATTACTATTGCAACAACACATCATCAGTGGGGTAAAACTAACCTGTCTCACGACGGTCTGATCCGAGCTCACGTTCAATATTCGTGTGGGATCAATCCAGCGCTGGATGAAGTCTACTTCACAATGATAGGAACAGCCGACATCAAAGAATCAAAAAGCGACATCCCTTCGAGCTCTGGATCGCCACAGGCCGTCTGGAAGCTGACGTTATGTTCTCGGATGATCTCGGCGAGGGGCAGCATGAGGAGGAGAAATTGGTGGGGGCCAAGGAGAGAGCATTGGGGGGTTCCAGAGGTAAAGGTGCAGGAGCGGGAAGAGAAGCCGTCACAGGTGATTCTCTGACTGCAACTGGACAGATGGGAATGGACCAGGCGAGGACAGTCCCACCTCGGCAAAGAGTCAGGCGAAAGAGCGAACCAAAGTCAGTAGGAAAGGTAGAGACACACAGTGAAAGAAGTGGTGAGAAATAGAGCGGGACAGGTGAGAGAGAGGTCGGAGAGAGAGGGGGATAGAATTAAACAGAAACAGAGAAAAGGTGTGACACAAACTCAGACAGAGCACGAGAGAAAATGAGCATCGCACACTGGTCCAGAATTAATACAGAGAATCGCAAATAGGACCCGGTTCAATCGGCCCCCGTGAACCCTCTTTTTAAACCTCCTTTTAATACCTCCTTTTTATCCCAATTGTATCCCCACTTTTTAAAGCCACTTTAAAATGTCATTGGAAACGTCATTAAACCCCTTTTAATCCCTTTTAAAGGTCCTTTTAAAACCCTGCTATTTAACCGATTTCCTCCCCTTTTTAAACCCATTTTTTTGAGAAACTGTCTTTCTCCAAACTCTCCCACTGTGGTTCCTTTTGAAACCCATCTCTTTCTCACCGAGCTAACAGTCTCTCTCCTAACCCCCTTTTAAACCCCTTTCAAACCTCTTTAATCCCATTTTAACTATTTAACCTCCTTAAACCGTTTATAACTATCTTTTTTAAACCTTTTAAACTCTGAAACCACCTTTTCACATCCAACCCTCTTTTTAAACTTTAACCCGCTTTCAACCGTTTATTTTATTTCGACCTCTTTTTCACCTCTTTAATACCATTTCAACCAGTAACTTATTGAACCTCTTTTAACCCTCTTTTTAACCCTTTTAGAACATGAGTCACTTTAAACCCTTTTAAAGCTTTTTAACATTATTCTTAATCCCCTCCTGTGAAAGCAGCAAAACGTCCCCCAGACATTGAGCACAATGGAGGTTTGCAGACGGGGGGAGGGGGCAGGGGCTCCTGCCTCGGTGCGTCTCACAGGAAGTGACCGCACCGAGTAAGACAAAGATCCAACATGGCCGCCTCCAACGCTGCTGCCCCGCCCGCTCAGCATCCGACATGTTGTCCCTACCCAGAAGTGACCTCTTCACATCGATGCCAGCTCAACGTGTCCAGCGCCGGGCCCAGCTGGGCTCCTCCTGCTGCCCCGCATCCGAGTGACCGGTTGAGGAGTCACGTGGTCAGTTGACGCCATCTCCCAGAGTGCAGCGCGGCCAGAGCTGACGTCCGATGGGGGATTTTCGCCGCCGCGCTGGATTGTGGGAAGGTGGGGTCGCCATCGCCGCATCCGTCCAACCAGGTCCTGAAATAGGCGAAACCGCCGCCTTCCAACGGGGACGGGCACCGAAAGGAGCTAGAGTTGGGATTCAAACTCTGAGAGGCAACCAGGATCGCCCGTCGGCTCCTTCCAACCACCTGAACACATTCCCCACCCCATAAACGCCTTCGCACTCCCTCAAGCCCTTCCCCAAATACTGAACGAGTTCCCTGAACAGCTTCCCATCCCCCGGAACCCTTCCCACACTCTGAATTCCTTACACTCACAATTAATCGCTTCCCATCCCCTGAACCCCTTTTCAACCCCATGAACCCATTCTCGATACACTCAACCGCTTCTCGTCCCGTAAACCCATTCCCATCCCCTGAAACCCTTTTTACCCGCTGATATGATTCCAACCACCTGAGCATCTTCCCCAACTCCTTCCCATCCCCTGAATCGCTTCCCACTCCCTGAACCCCTTCACAATCCATGTACTCCTTCCCTCCCTCTGAAACCCTGCCCCACCCCCTGGATCATTTTCAATCCTCTCGACCAGTTCCCCTCCCCCTGAACACCTTCCCAGTCAATAAACCCCTTCCACCGCCAAGATTCCCTGATCCCTTCCCAAACCCCTGAACCTCGTTCCCACCCTTTGAATCCCTATCATCCCCTTCCCACCCTTGAATCAGTTCGCCACACCCTGATCCCCTTCCCCAACAACTGAACCAACAAGGATCTGCACTGGGGCAACAACTATTCAGTATATTTATTATTAAAATAGATAACACAATAGAGAGCCATTTATCCAAGATTGCAAATGACACAAGGATTTATGGCCTAGCAAGTCGTGTACATGGGAGCCGAAAATTGCAAAGAGACATTTGTGGATCAAGTGATTGGGCAAAACTGTGGCAGATGGATTTCAAAGCAGTTACGTGTGAGGTCATCTGTTTTGGACCAAAAAAGGATGGATCCGAGGATTTGTTTAAATGACTGTCATTCCCTTGAGAATAGAAGATTCTAATTCCAATAGAAGATCTAATAGAAGCGTTTAAGATGATAGAGAGGAATTGTTTCCTCTGGTGGGGGAGTGCAGAACACCGGGAATAAAATTAAAATTAGAGCCGGGTCGTTCAGGGGTGAAGTCAGATAGAACTTCTTCACACAAAGGGCAGTGTAAATGTGGAACTCTCGCCCCCAAAGCTGTTGAGGCTGGGGATCCATTGAAAAATCCAAAACTGAGATTTATAGACTTTTGTTAGGCACGGGTATTATGAGTTACGGAACCGATGCGGGTAGATGGAGTTAAGTTTCAGATCAGCCATGATCAAATTGAACGAAACAGGCTGGAGGAGTTGAATGGTCTACTCTTGTCCCGATGTTCCTATGTTCCTATGTCCCGATGTTCCTATGTTCCAATGTCCCGATGTTCCTTTGTTCCAATTTCCCGATATTCCTATGTTCCAATGTCCCGATGTTCCTCAGTAACTATGTTCCAATGGAGTAGGGGTGGAAGTGATTATCCGACGGGTCAGTGCTGGGCCCACATCTCCGCTCCAAAAATATAGACTATTCGGATTTGGGAATCGGGAGCACAATCGGAACATTTGCTGATGAAACAAAATTTGGAGTTTTGAAAACCAGTAACGTAAATTTAAATGAGTTCAGGAAGTCATTGATGGTTTGGACTGGAATGGACTGACAGGTGGCAGATGCCGTTTAATGTGGAGAAGTATGAAGCACATTGAATAATGGTCCGGCAACGCCTCGAATTTCAATTTCCAATCCTCCTGTTAAAATCCTTCCAGGGCCTCACCACTCCCGATCTCTGTATGGTCCTCCAGCCCGACATCACCCCCCACACCCCGAGAACTCTGAACTCCTCCAATTCTTGCCTCTTGTGCATTCCCAATTTTCATCGCTCCAGTACTGGCGGCCGCGCCTTCAGCTGCCCAGTCCGCAAGCTCTGGAATTCCCTCCCTAAACCTCTCCGCCTCTCTACCTCTGTCTCCTCCTTTAAGACGTTCCTTAAAATCTACCTCTTTGATCAAGATTTTAGTTAACTGTTCCAATGCCTCCTTATGTGGCTCAGTGTCAAACTGTGTTTGATAATGTTCCTGAGATGCGACTTGGGACGTTTTACCACTTTAAATGTGCTATATAAATGCAGGTTGTTGTCGATTATAGATAGCGAATCATAGAATCATAGAATTGTTACATTACAGAAGGAGGCCATTCAGTCCATCGTGCCCGTGCCTGCTCATTGTAAGAGCAATCCATTTAGTCCCATTCTCCTGCTCTTTCCTCCTAACCCTGCTCATTTTTTACCCTTCAAGTATTTCTCCAATTCATTTTTGAAAGCCACGATTGAATCTGCTTCCACCACGCTTTCAGACAGGACATTCCAGATCATAACTACTCGCTGTGTAAAAAAAGTTTTTCCTCATGACACCTTTGGTTCTTTTGCCAATCACCTTAAATCTGTGTCCTTTGTTTCTCGACTCTTCGGCCAATCGGAACAGTTGCTCTTCATTTACTTTATGTAAACCCTTCAAGATTTTGAACACTGACAATCTCCTCTCACCCTTCTCTGCTCCAAGGAGAACAACCCCAGCTTCCCCAGTGCATCCAGTAACTGAAGTCCCTCATCCCTGGAATCATTCTAGTAAATGGTTTCTGCACCCTTTCGAAGGCCTTCACATTCTTCAAAAAGCGCGGTGTCCAGGATTGGATACAATACTCCAGCTTTGGCCGAACCAGTGTTTTATGAAGGTTGAAAATAACTTCCTTGCTATTTTACTCTATGCCTCTATTTATAAAGCCCAGGAGGCTGTATGCTTTTTTAACCGCGTTCTCAACACATTCTGCCACCTTCAAAGATTTGTGCACATATCCCCCCAGGTCTATCTGGACCTGCACCACCTTCAGTATTGTACCATTTATTTTATATTGCCTCTCCTCGTCATCCAGGGAGCTCTGCCTTTGGTTGCCCTACCTTCCCCCCTCGTGGGAATGTATCTGGTCTGTCCCCGAACCATCTGCTCTTTAAAGGCTGCCCATTGTTCGATTACAGTTTTCCCTGGCAATCTTTGATTCCAATTTCCCAGGGCCAGATCAGTTCTCAACTCACCAAAATTGGCCCACTTCCAATTCAAGATTTTTAATCTCGTTTGTTCCTTGTCCTTTTCCATCACTAACCTAAAACTTAGGATATTATTATCACTGTTCCCTAAATGTTCCCCCACTGACACTTGTTCCACTTGACCCACCTCATTCCCCAGAACCAGATTCAGCATTGGGCCGGAAACATACTTATCAGGGAAATTTTCCGAAACACAATCAAAAATGCATCCCTCACTCTGCCCTTCATAATATTACTATCCCAGTCTATATTAGGATAGTTGAAGTCCCCAGTTATCACTACTCTGTATTTCTTGCTACTCTCTGTAATTTCCCTGCAAATTTGCTCCTCCATCTCCTTCCAAAAATATGGTGGCCGATATAATACACTGATTAGTGTATTGGCACCTCTATTGTTTCTTAACACTAACCAAATAGATTATATCCGTGATCCCTCAAGGACATCCTTTCTCTCCAGCACTGACATTTTCTCCTTAATCAATGCTGCTACAAGCCCAAATCTCCCCGCATCCTTTTTTTCGTTCCCTATGTTTAATGAACACGTTGTATCCATGAATATTTAGTACCCAATCCTGCCCTTTTATGAGCCAGGTCTCTGTTATCGCCACAACACCATATTTCCATGTGGCTATTTGTGCCTGCAGCTCACCAACCTTATTTACCATGTTTGGTGCGTTTACACACATGCAGTCTAAACCTACCTTAGACCTTCTCGTATTTTGTATTCGTCTGATCCCACCTAATAATATATTATTTCTTACTCTAGTCTCTCCTAATCCTTTGTGGACATTGTTTCTCCTTTCTAATGCTACATCCTGGTGCCCATCCCCGTGACGCGTATATCAATATTACAGAGTTTTCAATTCAGTATACACAGCAAACAATTTAATATTTTATTTTTTAATTTCAAATCAGCATTTGTATAATTTAAAATATTAAGTATGAATCAAATGGCCTCCCTATAAATCCAAACAACATGTATATAATCTAAGGCAGCATTTGTATAATTTGCTTATTTATCTCTCAAAACTATATATATATATATATATATATATAAATATGTGTGTGTGTGTGTGTGTGTGTGCATGTGTAACTTAATGCAAGACATCTCTCAATTAAAACCACATATCTAAAATTTCAGAGAACAAATATAACTTCAAGCAGTGGATGAATCATTTAAAACCATGTGTTTATTAAAGCAGTTTTTACTTATTTAAAGTGACATTCTTGTAATCGAAAGCAGCCATTTTTACAGACGATAACATCATCATTTAAACCAGCTTGTGGCAATTGATTTCTATCATCTAATTTGAAAATTCTCGTTCTCGTGTTTCGTATTCTTTATCTGCCCATGTTCAAATTCATAGGAAACTGACCAGTTCAATGGGAGTAAGGAGAGAATGGATGACTTGTAAATGGAGATTGAATCTTCACTGCCTCCAATTATATCCTACCCTTCCATCGAGCTCAGTTTGTAGCTCTATCGCCTCTGAGTCAGCAGGTCGTGGGTTCATTTCTCACTCCAGAGACTTAGGCCCATGATCCAGGTTGGCACTCCCGGTGCCTGTACCGAGGGAGTGCCTCACTGTCGGAGGTACCATCTTTCAGATGAGACGTTAAACCGAGGCCCCATTTGTCCTCTCAAGTGGACAAAGAAGATCCCACGGCCACGGTTGGAGGAAGAGCAGGGGGAGTTCTCCCTGGTGTCCTGGGACAATATGTATCCCTCAACCAACATCACGAAAAACAGATTACCTGATCACTCTCACATTGCTGTTTGTGGGACCTTGCGCTGTGCAAATTGGCTGCCGCGTTTCCTACATTACAACAGTAACTCGGTTCATTGGCAAGAAAAGCGCTTTGGGACGTCCTGAGGACGTGAAAGTGGCTATAAAATGCAAATCTTTCTTTCACCTGAAAACTGCATTTGATTTTTCCTTCCAATTTCTTCAACAGTTTCTCACCGAAATATCTCGGGATTTTCTCTCTGCTTCGTATCTTTGGGATAATGGGCAGGTACTCAATTTGGCAGGATGTTACTGGTGGTGTCTCTCAGTGATCTCTCTTGGGGCCTCAACTATTCACTGTATTTATCAGCGACTCAGATGACGGGACAGAGAGCCACATATCCAAATTTGTCGATGACACAAAGATAGGCAACATTCAAGTGTAGATGGAATCATAAAACTACAGCGAGATCGTCACAGATTCAGTGAATGGGCAAAACTGTGGCAAATGGATTTCAATGTAAGCAAGTGTGAGGTCATCAACTTTGGACCGAAAAAGGATTGATCAGAGTACTTTCTAAATGGTGAAATGCTCGAAACAGCTAAAGAGTATTTGTACATAGATTATTGAAATGTCATGGACAGGTGCAGAAAATAATCAAAAGGGCGATTGGAAATGCTGGCCTTTATATCTAGAGGACGAGACTACAGGTGGTAGAAGTTATGCTACAACTGTACAAAGTCCCGGTTGGACCACTCCTGAATACAGTATTCACTTCTGTGCTCCACACCAAGGAAATATATATTGGCCTTGGAGGGAGTGCAGCGTTGATTTACTAGAATTATACCTGGACTCCAATGGTTAAATTACGAGGAGACATTGCACAATCTCGGGTTGTATGCCTTGGAATTTGGAAGACTAAGAGGTGATTTGATCGAAATTTTCAAGATATTAACGGGAACTGATAGGGTAGATAGAGGGAAACTATTTCCGCTGTTTGGCGAGTCTGGGACTCGGGGACATAGCCTAAAAATTAGAGCCATGATTTTCAGGAGTGAAGTTAGGAAATATTTCCACACGCAAAGGCTGGGAGAAGTTTGGAATCCTCTTCCACGGACAGCAGTTGATGCGAGCTCAATTGTTAATTTCAAACCTGAGATAGATAGATTTTTGTTCACCTTAGGTATTAAGGTAGATGGGGCTCAGGAGCGCCGATGGAGTTAGGTCACAGATCAGACATGATCTTATTGAATGGCGGAACAGATTCGAGGGGTTAAATGGCCTCCTTCTGTCCCTCTGCAACACCTTTATAAATCACTGTGTTAGACCGCGGCTGGAGTACTGTGTCCAATTCTTGGCACCACACTTTAGGAAGGATGTCAAGGCCTTGCAGAGGGTTCAGATGAGATTGACTGGTATAGTTCCAGGATGAAGCAGCTCAGCTACGTGGACAGACTAGAGAAATTGGAATTGTTCTCCTGAGAACAGAAAAGGTTAAGAGGAGAAATATTAGAGGTCTTCAGATTTACAAGGTGTTTTCATATAGTTCAGAAGGAGAAATTGTTTCGACTGGCAGGAAGGTCGCTAACCAAAGGACACAGATTTAAGATAATTGGCCAAAGAACCAGAGAGGGGAGGTGATGAGGAATTTCGTTCACGCAGCGAGTTGTTATGATCTGGAATGCACTGCACGAAAGGGCAGAGGAAGCAGATTGAATGGTGACCATCAAAAGGAATTGGATAAATACGTGAAGGGGAGAAAATTGCAGGGCTCTGGGGAATGAGCAGGGGAGTGGAACTAATTGGATAGCTCTTTTAAAGAGATGACACAGGCACGATGGGCTGAATGACCTCTTCCTGTGCTGCACGACTCATCAAACGCTGAGGTTTCATGCTTCGTGCTTCCAGAAGATGGCACCTTTGCTAAAATATTCCCGCTCCCCCCCGCCCCCCTCCGCCACCCAGTGGACTGTTGGTGAAATGCAGCGAAGTTGGACCCTTCACATTTCATAAGAACAGAAGAACATAAGAAATTGGAGCAGGAGTAGGCCAATCGGCCCCTCGAGCCTGCTCCGCCATTCAATAAGATCATGGCTGATCTGATCCCAACCACAAATCTAAAGAACACAAGAAGTCGGAGCAGGACCCGGCCACATAGCCCCTGGGCCCTCTCCGCCACCCACAGGGCATTGACCGATCCGAACTCAGCTTCATGTCCAATTTCCTGCCCGCTCCCCATATCCCCTAATTCCCTTTACTTCTAGGAAACTGTCTATTTCTGTTTTAAATGTATCTAATGATGTAGCTTCCACAGCTTCCTGGGGCAGCAAATTCCACAGACCGACCACCCTCTGAGTGAAGAAGTTTCTCCTCATCTCAGTTTTGAAAGAGCAGCCCCTTATTCTAAGATTATGCCCCCTAGTTCTAGTTTCACCCATCTTTGGGAACATCCTTACTGCATCCACCCGATCAAGACCCTTCACAATCGTATATGTTTCAATAAGATCGCCTCTCATTCTTCTGAACTCCAATGAGTAGAGTCCCAATCTACTCAACCTCTCCTCATATGTCCGCCCCCTCATCCCCGGGATTAACCGAGTGAACCTTCTTTGTACTGCCTCGAGAGCAAGTATGTCTTGTCTTAAGTATGGAGACCAAAACTGTATGCAGTATTCCAGGTGCGGTCTCACCAATACCTTATATAACTGCAGCAATACCTCCTTGTTTTTATATTCTATCCCCCTAGCAATAAAAGCCAACATTCCGTTGGCTTTCTTGATCACCTGCTGCACCTGCATACCAACTTTTTGATTTTCTTGCACTAGGACCCCCAGATCCCTTTGTACTGCAGTACTTTCCAGTCTCTCGCCATTAAGAAAATAACTTGCTCTCTGATTTTTCCTGCCAAAGTGCATAACCTCACATTTTCCAATATTATATTGCATCTGCCAAATCTTTCACAGTAACTCTGGTGATATTAGTGATTCACTTGACATTGATCTTTCCATTCTCCCTCCTCCCACCCGCTACACGTACCGACTGTTGCTGAGGGACGGGCTCCACAGACCCAGGCTGCCTCATTGACAATTCACACCAAGGGCCTTATCTCTTGTGTCAGAAGGGGCTCTCGTTGTCAGCCGCTACCGCACTTTCAGGCAGGGGTCATTGCTGACCAGGAGTGATGGAAGAGAGAGCGAGACAGACAGACAGGAGAGGGATGGAGAGATAGAAGGTGAGAAAAAGAAAGTAAGAGAAAGACACACACACACACACACGGAGACTGAGACAGAGAGAGAGAGAGGGGGCAGACAGAGAGAGGTGGAGGCAGAGAGAGAGAGGGTGCAGACAGAGAGAGGTGGAGACAGAGAGAGAGGGAGAGAATATAAGATCATAAGAACATAAGAAATAGGAGCAGGAGTAGGCCATTCGGTCCCTTGGGCCTGTTCAACCATTCAATAAGATCGTGGCTGATCTTCTACAGTCACTCCACTTTCCCGTCCAATTCCCATCTCCCTTTATTCCCCATGAGTCCAAAAACCTATCGATCTCAGCCTTGAATGTATTCAACGACTGAGCATCCACAGCCCTCTGGGGGGAGAGAATTCACAGATGCGCAAACCTCTGAGTGACGAAATTCCTCCTCATCTCAGTCTTAAATGGCCGAACGCTTATCCTGCGACTATGCTCCCTAGTTCCAGACTCTCCAGCCAATGGAAACGACATCTCAGCATCTATCCTGTCTCGTTTCGAGATTCTCTAGCCGGGGAAGGGGAAGCGAGAGGTAGAGGAAGAGGCAGGGAGAGGGAGAGAGACCGAGAGAGTGACGAACACACAAACTTAGAGTGACAGAGAGAGAGAGAGACAGGGAGAGAGGGAGAAAGAGAAGGAGAGTGATAGAGAGGGGGAGAAGGAGAGAGAGAGAGCAGGAGAGGGAAGGACGGGAGAGAGATAGAGAGACAGAGAGAGAAAAACGACAGAGAGAGACAGAGTGGCAGAGAGAGAGACAGAGAGGCAGAGAGAGAAAGAGAGGGAGAGAGACGGAGATAGAGTCACATAGAGAGATAGAGAGAGATAGACAGAGAGACATACAAAGAGACAGAAAGCGACATAGCGAGAGGCAGATTGAGAGAGACAGAGAGAGAGAGAGAGAGACACACACAAACACAGACAGGAAATGGGACAGAGAGAGAGACAGAGAGAGAGAGAGGCACAGAGAGAAAGAGACAGAGAGAGTCTGGAGAGGGAAGGGGAAAGAGACACAGCGGGACAGACAGAGGAAAACTGTGCAGCTTGAGGAAACGAATCTGTAATGATTAACAGAAAAAGGAGATAGAGAGTGAGAGAAAGATGGAGAAAGACAGATAGCGAGAGATAGAGAGACAGAGAAAGCGAGACACAGAGTAGGGAGGGAGCAAAGGGGAAAACAATGAGAGAGAAAAAGACAAAAAGGACACAAAGAGTGACAGAGAGCGAGTAGAGAAGAGTGAGACAGAGAGAGAGATAGGTGGAGAGGGGGGCAAAGAGAGAGATTGATGGAGAGAGCAATCCAGCTAGTCCCACTCCCCCGCCCTTTCCCCGTAGCACTGCATTTTTTCCTTTCAAGTACTTATCCAGTTCCCTTTTGAAGGCCATGATTGAATTTGCCTCCATCACCCTCTCGGGCAGTGCATTCCAGATCCGAACCATTCACTGTGTAAAAAAAAATCCTCATGTCATTTTTAGTTCTTTTGCAAATTACCTTAAATCTAACTCCTCTGATTCTTGACCCATCCGCCAGTTTCTCTCTAAATGTTCCCCCTCTGACACTTGCTCCACTTGGCCCACCTCATTCACGAGATCCAAGTCCAGCAATGCCTCCTTCCTCGTTGGGCTGGAAACGTACTCGTTAAGAAAGTTATCCTGAATACATTTCAAAAATTCCTCCCCCTCTGTGCCGCATATATTATTACTACCCCAGTCTATATTAGGATGGTTGAAGTCCCCCGTTATCACTGCTCTATGGCTTTTGCACCTCTCTGTAATTTCCCTGCAAATGTGCTCCTCGATATCCTTCCCACTGGTTGGTGGCTGACAGAATACACCCAGTAGTGTCATGGCACCTCTTTTATTTCTTAACTCTCTGACCCCTCCAAGACATCCTCTCCCTCCAGTACTACATTATTCTCCTTGGGTGCCTGTGAGATTTCAGCTACGATGGCCGATAGGTTCAGGTCGTTGGATTCGAAATCCATTGGGCTTTCCTCGGGCAGATTCTAACCCGGCTCGCAGTGGAACTTTTCAGTTATTCGATACCTGTTATTTTTCGTTCATCCTTTCAACTTGGAGATCACGGGCCCTGAAACTGCTCAGAGTTTTCTCCAATACATTTTATTCTCGTGTCAGTGGCCGCGTGGTCGAATGGAAAAGGCGCTTGATTTCAGTCTGAATCGTGTTGTTGTTAGAAGATTACAGCTTCGAGTCCTGTCGCGTTGTTTTTAGACACAGGGCGTAACCTTTTCCAACATGTTCCGAATGTGTTTTACACCCGACCATTTCTAACTCAGAGTCTTCAGTCTGTCCGGCATTTTTTTACATCCCGTGGCGAGAGAGGATCTCCCACTGAAGTTTACTTACAAAAGTTGACTCTCCATTTTCAATATTATCGAATTCCCATTCCCTCGAAGAACGAAGCCAAGCAGAAGGAGGGAATAACATCGAATTACAGAGAATGTTCAACACAGAAACAGGCCATTACGGCCCAACTGATCCACGCCGGTGTTTATGCTCCACACGAGCCTCCTCCCGACTGATTTCATCCAATCCTATCAATATAACCTTATATTCCCTTCTGCCTCAGTGATTGAGGGAGAGGTTTTGAAGATGTTTTGGGTGCTCTTGATCGGCACATAAAAGCCGGTCCGCCCATTTAAGGCTCGGTTTGGCACAAATCCAACCTCTCAGCAAGGACTGTGTTTGAAAACCCCACATTAATTTTAAGTAAGACCTTCAGATCCGTAGCGGCCGAAGTGTTGACTCTCTGTGACACACAGCCGCTTGCTGAAGTTTGTTTTGAGTGCTGCACCTCGACTTTTCACAATTCACGATAAAATGACATCGAATTTACAGCACACAAACAAAGCCATTCGGCCCAACAGGTCCATGCCATAGTTCATGCTTCACACGAGTTTCTTCCCATTCTGCTTCACCTCAGTCTATCATGATATCCTTACATTCCTTTCTTCCTCATGTACTTATCTAGCTTCCCCTTAAATGCATTCATGCTATTCAGCTCAACTACTCCTTGTGCTAACACGCTCTACATTCCAACGACTCTCTGGGTAAAGACGTTTCTGCTGAATTCCTATTGGTTTACTGCTGAATTTCTGATATTTTTGCATCCTAATTTTGGTCTCCCCCACATGTGGAAACATTCTCCCTCCGTCGACCCAAGACAATCCCTTCATCATTTTAAAGACTTCGATAAGGTCACCTCTCGGATTTCACTTTTCCAGAAAAATGCACCACAGCCTGTTCAGTCTTCCCTGATCGTTATAATGTCTCAGTTCTGGTATCACCATTGTAAATCATTTTGCACTTTTTCCAGTCCCTCTACGGGATTTTTGTACCATGGGGACCAGAAATGTGCTCAGTACTCCAAGTGAGGTCCATTCAAAGTGCTATATCAGTTTAACATGACTTCTCTGCTTTTTAATTCTATTCTTCCAGAAATTAACCCCAGTGCTTTGTTTGCACTTTCTATGGCCTTGTTGACCTGCCTAGGCCCTGATCTCTGGAATTCCCTTCCTAAACCTCTCCGCCTCTCTACCTCTCTCTCTTCCTCACGGACACTCCTTTAAACCTATCTATTTGACCAGACATTTGGTCACCTATCTCCTTATGTGGGTCCTTTTCAAATTTTGTTTGGTAACACTCCCGTGAAGTGCCTTGGGACGTTAAGGGCATGATATGAATGTAAGTTCTTGTTGTTGTAGCATTGACACATTTAATAATTTATGAATCGATATCTCTCGGACTCTTTGTGCTTCTACGCCACTAAGAAACTTATTTTTCAAGGAAATGTATTGAAGCGACCGGAGTTTAAACTGTCCACTATTTCCCAGGGGACTCCCGTTAACCTGCAAGTTCAAGCCCGAAGGGAAGTGGTGATTCTGTTCTGTCAAGGAATGGGAAAGCTTACCTGTGCTGTGTGCTCTTTGCTGCGGGCTTCAGTTGCAGTTCTACCGCTGTGGACACTTGAGGTCCGCAAGACCTGGTAGGACAGAAACACGTGTATTCATTGCAAAAATGTGCAACATGGACTTGAAACATCTGTCATCGCTACAACATTATGTAACAAAGGCCTGGAACATCTGCAATCGCTACAACAATGTGCGACATAGGCCTGAGACATCTCTATTCATTGCAAAAATCTCAACAAAAAGGTGTAACATGGGCCAGAAACAACTCTCGTCTCTGCAGCAATATATGAAATAGGCCTGAAACATTTCTAATGTCTGCAATATTCTGCAACAGGGCAGAAACATCTCTGATCTCTGCAACAAGTGTTACATAAGCCTGAAGCCCATCCATTAATTACAGAAATGTGCAACATAGCCTGAAACATCATCACTCTTCGCAGCAATGTATAACATGTGCCGGAACAATCTGTCATCGCTGCAACAATGTGTCGCATGGGCCCGAAACATCTCTAATCTCTATCACAATGAGTAACCACATCTCTAATCTCTACCACAATGGGACTGGAACATCTCTAATCTCTGCAACGATGTGTACATAGGCCTGATACATTTCTAACCTCTACAACAATGTATATAATAGACCTGGAACAAGTCTAATTTCTAGAAAAATGCGTAACATGGACCTGAAACATCTGCAATCGCTACAACAATGTGTAACATAGGCATGAAGCATCTGTAATCGTTCTAACAATATACAGCATAAGCCTCAAATATATCTAATCTCCACAATAATGTATAAAATAGGCCTGAAACATGTCCAATCTCGACGTCAATGTATAAAATAGGGCTGAAACACCTCTAATCTCAACAACAGTTTGTATCGTCAACCTGAAACATCTCTAATCTCTGCAACAATCTGTAACATAGGCCTGAAATACCTCAGCTCATTGCAAAGATGAGCAACATAGATATGAAACATTGTAATATTCACAACAATGTGTAACATGAACCTGAAACATTTGTCGTTTAAAGAACAATGAGGAACACACGACTGAAACATATCTAGTCTCTACCACAATGTATAACATAGACAGGAAACATTTAAAATCTCTGCACCAATGTCTGACTTAAGCCTGAAACACCAACAATCTCTGCAACAATGTATAACATAGGCATGAAACGAATCTAATCTCTACAACAACCCGTAATATAGGTCAGAAATATCTGTAATTTTTGCAAAAATGTATAACTTGGGACTGAAACATCAAGAATTTCGACAACAATGCGTAACATAGGCCTGACGACCTCTGTTCATTGCAAAAAATCTGCAACATGGACCTGAAATATCTGTCATCTCTACAACATTATGTAACAAAGACCTGGGACATCTGCAAACGCTACAACAATGTGCAACATAGGCCTGAAACATCTCTAATCTCGACAACGATATGTAATATAGGCCCGAAACATCTCTAATCTCTGCAACAATGTACAAAATAAACCTGGAACATCGCTAATTTCTAGAAAAATGCGTAACATCGGCCTGAAACATCTGCAATCTCTCAACAATGTGTAGCATAGGCATGGGAAACCTGTAATCGCTAGAACAATGTACAGCATAGGCTTGAAAAGGTATAATCTCTGCAACAAACTGTAACACAGGCCTGAAACATCTGTAATCGGCACAAGAAAGTACAGCATCGGCATGAAAATGTGTAATCTCTGCAACGATGTGTAAGATAGGCTTGAAACAATTGTAATCTCTCCAGCAATGTATATCGTGAGCCTGAAATATCTCTAATCTCTACATCAATGTATAAAATTGGCTTGAAACATCATTAATCTCCACAACAATGTATAACACGGGAATTAAACATCACTAATCTCTACAACAATGTATAACACGGGAATGAAACTTCATTCATCTCCACAACAATGTATAACAGGGGAATGAAACATCATTAATCCAGACAACAATGTATAAGAGGGCAATGAAACATCACTAATCTGTACAACAATGTATCAGTTTGGCCTAAAACATCTCCAATCTCTGCAACAATGTATAACACTGGAATGAAACATCACTAATCTCTACAACAATGTATAACAGGCGAATGAAACATCATTAATCTCTACAACAATGTATAACAGGGCAATGAAACATCACTAATCTGTACAGCAATGTATAAGATAGGCCTAAAACATCTCCAATCTCTGCAACAATGTATAACACGGGAATGAAACATCACTAATCTCTACAACAATGTATAACAGGGGAGTGAAACTTCACTAATCTCTATATCAATATATAACACGGGAATGAAACATCACTAATCTCTGCAACAAAGTATAAGATAGGCCTGAAACATCTCCAATCTCTGCAATGATATAAAACATAAGCCTGAATCAAATCTAACCTCGACAACAACCTGTAACATAGACAAGAATCTTCGGCAATTTTTGCTATAATGTATAACATGGGCCTGAAACATTCCTAATTTCTGCAACAGCATGTATCATGGGCCTAATTAACTCTATTCATTGCAAAAATGTGCAACATGGGCCTGAAACATCTCTCATCTTCACAACATGATGTAATAAATGCCTGGAATATCTGCAATGGCTACCACAATATGTAACATGGGTCTGTGACATCTCGACTCGCTGCAGCAATATATGAAATAGGCCTGAAACATCTCCAATGATACAACAATGTGTAATATAGGCCTTAAGCAGCTCCAATATCTACAACAATATGCAACATAGGCCTGGAGCATCTCTAATCTCTGCAACATTGTATAACATGGGCCTGGAACATCTCCAATCTCTCGAACAATGTATAACAACGGACTCAATCATTTCCACTCATTGCAAAATTGTGCAACAGAGACCGGAAACGTCTGTAATCTTCGCAACAGTGTGTAAGAGAGGCCTGAAACATCTGTAATCTCTGAAACAATGTATCACATAGGCCAGAAACAGCACTAATCTCTACAACGATGTGGAACACAGGCCTAAATTACCACTTTTCATTGCAAAAATGTGCAACGCAGACCTGAAATAACTGTTATCTTCTCAACAATGTACAACATGGGACTGAAACATCGGTCTTCTGTACAACTATGGTAACACAGGCCTGAAACATCTGTAATCGTTAAAGCAACGTGAAATATAGGCCAGAAGCATCTGTAATCTCTACAACAACCCGGAACATAGGCCTGAATCATCTGCAATCTCTGAGACATTTTTAATCTCGACAACATTGTTTAAAATAGACCTGGAACCTCTCTGATCTCTACAACAATGCATAACAAAGGCATGAAAAAACTCGAATCTTGACAACAATGCAAAAAAATAGACCTGGAACGTCTCTAATCTGTACAAAGATGCGTAACACCGGCTTGAAACATCTGCAATCCCAACAACAATGTATCACATGAGCTAGAAACATTTCTAATCTCCATAACAATGTGTAATACAGGCCTGAAACATGTTATCTATACAACAACGTGTAACACAGGCTGCAACGCCTGTAATCGCGACTGCAACGTGCAGCATCGTCCTGATAGATGTCTAATCTCTACTACAATGTCTAAAGTAGGCTTCAAACATCTTCAATCTCTACAACAATGTGCAACATAGGCCTGAAACACATGTAATCTCTTCAAAAATGTGTAACATGGCCCTCCAACATCTCGAAGCTCAAAAGCAATCTATAACATAGGCTGGAAACATTTCTAATCTCGGAAAATGTGTAGCATTGGCCTGAAACATCTCTAATCTCTTCAACAATGTGTAGCATTGGCCTGAAACATCTCTAATCTCTACAACAATGTGTTACATAGTATTACAAGATATAAAAGTGACAGGGCCATGATATACATTGTTGCAACGATCACAGATGTTTCGGGCCTATTTTACAGATTGTTCTGGAGATTAGAGATGTTTCAGGCCCATGTTACACATTGATGTAGAAATTAGATATATTTCAGACATATGTTATACACTGTTGCAAGAGATTGGAGATGTTTCAGGCTTATGTCACACATTACTGTCGGGATTGGAGACGTTTTTACCCTTTGTCATACATTTTTGTAGTGATTATTATCTGAATGGTGATAGATTGCGAAAAGGGGAGGTGCAATGAGACCTGGGTGTCCTCGTACACCAGTCGCTGAAAGCAAGCATTCAGATGCAGCAAGCAGTTACGAAGGCGAATGGTATGTTGGCCTTCATTGCATCAGGATTTGAGTACAGGAGCAGGGATGAAGAGAAATTTCTTCACTCAGAGGGTGGTGAACCTGTGGAATTCTCTACCACAGAATGCAGTGGAGGCCAAGTCATTAGATGTATTTGAGAAGGAGATAGATATATTTCTTAATGCTAAAGGGTGAGGGGGAAAAAGCGGGAACAGGATGCTGAGTTCGACGATAAGCCATGATCATTTTGAATGGGGGAGCAGGCCCGAAGGGCCGAATGGCCGACTCTTGCTCCTATTTTCTATGTTTCTATGTTTCTATGATTAGAGTTGTATCAGGCCCATTTTCTACATTGTTGCAGGCCGATGTTATGCATTGTTGTAGAGATTAGAGATGTTCCACGTCAATTTTATCGATTGTTGTATAAATTAGTGATGTTTGAGGACCATGTAAGATATTGCTGTAGCGATTGCAGATATTTCAGGCCGATGTTACACATTGTTGTAGAGATGCCAGCTGTTTCAGGATAATGTTATACATTGTTGCAAAGATTACAGATAGTTGAGGGCTTTGTTGCTCATTGTTGCAATGGGTAGAAATGTTTCGGGCCTGTGTCCCACCTTGTTTTACAGATTAGTGATGTTTCAGTCCTACGTTACACATTGTTTTAGGCATTGGAAATGATTCAGGTCTTTGTTATACATTGTAACAGATGTTACAGATGTTTTAAGCCTATGTTACATCTTGTTGCAGAGATTAGAAATGATCCTGGCCTATATTATACATTGTTAGAGATATTAGAGATGATTCATGCCTATTTTATATCTTGTTGCAAAAATCAGAGCCGCTTGCTGCCTATGTTATATATTATTGTTGAGTTTAGAATGGTTTCAGGCCTTTTTTTTATATTGTTGCAGAGAGTAAAGATTTTTCTGACATGTGTAACACATTTTTGTTGAGATTAAAGATGCTTCAGTTCTTTTTTATACATTGCTGTAGAGATTAGATATGTTTCAGGCCTATGTTACATCTTGTTGCAGAGATTAGATATGTTTCAGGCCCATGTTGTACATTGTTGTAGATATTGGAGCTGATATAGGCCCATGTTATACATTGTTGTAGATATTGGAGCTGATATAGGCCCATGTTATACATTGTTGTAGATATTGGAGCTGATATAGGCCCATGTTATACATTGTTGTAGATATTGGAGCTGATATAGGCCCATGTTATACATGTTGTAGATATTGGAGCTGATATAGGCCCATGTTATACATTGTTGTAGATATTGGAGCTGATATAGGCCCATGTTATACATTGTTGTAGATATTGGAGCTGATACAGGCCCATGTTATACATTGTTGTAGATATTGGAGCTGATATAGGCCCATGTTATACATGTTGTAGATATTGGAGCTGATATAGGCCCATGTTATACATTGTTGTAGATATTGGAGCTGATATAGGCCCATGTTATACATTGTTGTAGATATTGGAGCTGATATAGGCCCATGTTATACATTGTTGTAGATATTGGAGCTGATATAGGCCCATGTTATACATTGTTGTAGATATTGGAGCTGATATAGGCCCATGTTATACATTGTTGTAGATATTGGAGCTGATACAGGCCCATGTTATACATTGTTGTAGATATTGGAGCTGATATAGGCCCATGTTGTACATTGTTGTAGATATTGGAGCTGATATAGGCCCATGTTATACATGTTGTAGATATTGGAGCTGATATAGGCCCATGTTATACATTGTTGTAGATATTGGAGCTGATATAGGCCCATGTTATACATTGTTGTAGCATTTAGAGAAGTTTCAGGCTTATTGTATACAGTGTGTAAGAGATTAGAGACGTTTCTGGTTTATGGTACACATTGTTTTTGAGATTAGAGAAGATTTAGCCTTATTGCATACATTGATGTAGAGATTAAATGTGTTTCAGGCACATGATATATATTGTTGCAGACAATAGAAATGTTTCAAGCCTATGTTATATATTTTTGTGGAGTTAAGAGAAGTTTTAGACCCATGTTATGCATTGTTGTCATAATTAGAGATGTTTCAGGCCTATTTTATATATTGTTGCAAATATTAGAGACGTTTCTGACCTAAGTCATATATTATTGTTGAGATAGCGATGTTTCAGAGCTATGCTTTATATTGTTGCAGGGATTGGAAATGTTGCAGGCCTATGTTACAAGTTGTCGTAACGATTGCAGATGTTTCAGGCCTATTTTATACATTGTTGCAACGATTGCCGATGTTTCAAGCCTATGTTACACAGTGGTTCAGAGATTAGTAATGTTTCAGGCCTGTGTTACACATTGTTGTGTACATTAGAGATGATTCAGGCCTATGTTACACATTGTTGTGTACATTAGAGATGATTCAGGCCCATGTTACACATTTCACTGCTCTTTCCTCAAAGCCCTGCAATTATTTACCCTTCAAGAATTTATCCAATTCACTTTTACACATTAGTATGAAAGTTACTATTGAATCTGCTTCCACCACTTTTCAGGCAGCGCATTCCAGATCATTACAACTCGCTGCGAAAAAAAACCGACCGCATATCTTCACTGGCTCTTTTGCCGATCATCTTAAATCTGAGTCCTTTGGTTACCGACCCGTTTGCCACTGCAAACAGCTTCTAATTATTTACTCTATTAAAACTGTTAATGATTTTGCATACCTCTATCAAATCACCCCTTAACTTTTTTCTGTTCCAAGGAGAACAAAGCAGTTTCTTCAGTCACTCCACATAATTGAAGTCCCTCATCCCAGGAATCAATCTAGTAAACCTCTTCTGTACCTTCTCTGAGGCTTTGACATCCTTCCTAAAGTGCGGTGCTCAGATTGGACATAATACTCCCGTTGAGGCCTAAGCATTGTTTTATAAAGTTTTAGTATATTATTCTTCCATTTGTCCTCTATCCTCTATTAATAAAGTCCGGGATCTCTCATCTTTTACTGCCTTCTCAACTTGTCCTGCCACCTTCAAAAATTTGTGCACATATACCCACAGATCGCTCTGTTCTCCCACATTGCCTCTCCTATTCTTCCAGCAAACGTATCACTTCACACTTCTCTTCGTTAATTTACATCTGCCATGGATGGACCCATTTCACCAGTCTGTCTGTGTCCTCCTGAAGACTGTTACTATCCTCTACATTGTTTACCCCGTTTCTGAGTTTCGTCTCTTCTGCTAACTTTCAAATTATATCCTGTATACCCAAGTCCAGGTGTTTAATATATACCAGTCCAGGATCACTCTGGGCCTGTTTAGTTGGGGTGTGCTGTCAGTCACGGATCATTCTGTGCCTGTTTAGTTGGGGTGTGCTGTCAGTCCCGAATCATTCTGTGGCTGTTTAGAATGGGTGTGCTGTCAGTCCCGAATCATTCTGTGTCTGTTTAGAATGGGATGTGCTGTCAGTCCCGGATCATTCTGTGTCTGTTTAGTTGGGGTGTGCTGTCAGTCCCGAATCATTCTGTGGCTGTTTAGTTGGGGTGTGCTGTCAGTCACGGATCATTCTGGGCCTGTTTAGAAGGGGTGTGCTGTCAGCCCCGAATCATTCTGTGGCTGTTTAAAAGGCGTGCGCTGTCGGTCCCAGATCATTCCATGCCTAGAATCATAGAGTCATAGAAAAATTGCGGAACAGAATGAGGCCATTCTCCCCATCGTGTACGCGCCAGCTGAGAAACGAGCCATCCAGCCCAATCCCACGTTCCCGCATTTTGTCCATGGTCCTGTAGGTCAAGGCTCTTCAGGTGCACATCCAGGCATTTTTTAAATGAGTTGAGGGTTTCTGCCTCTACCACCCTCTCAGGCAGTGTGTTCCAGACGCCCACCACTCTCTGGGTTTAAAAAGATTCCTCATTTCCGCTCTAAACCTTCTGCAAATCACTTTAAATTCATGCACCCTGATTATTGACCCCTCCACTAAGGGAAATAGGTCCTTCCAACCTGCTCTATCTTGGCCCCTCATAATTTAGGACACCTCAATCAAATCACCCCTCCGCCTCCTCTATTACAAGGAAAACAACACCAGCCGAGGTAAAATTCTCCAGTCCTGGCAACATCCTCGTAAATCTCCTCTGCAGCCTCTCTCGTGCAATTACATCCTTCCAGCAATGTGGTGATCAGAACTGTGCGCAGTACTCAAATTGTGGCCTCAGTTGTGTTTTATACAGTTCCAGCATAACATCCCTGCTTTTATATTCTATGCCTAGGCTAACAAAGGAAAGCATTCCATATGCCTTCTTAACCACCTTATCAACCTTTCCTGCAACCTTCAGGGATCTGTCGATATGCACTCCAAGGTCCCTCACTTCATCTATACCTCACAGTATCCTCTCATTTATTGTGTATTCCCTTGCCTTGTTTGCTCTCCTCAAATTCATTACCTCGCACTTCTCCGGATTGAATTCCATTCGCCACTTTTCTGCCCACCTGACCAGTACATTGATATCTTCCTGCAGTCTACAGCTTTCCTCGTCACTGTCAACCACAAGGCCTATCTTTGTGTCATCCGCAACTTTCTTAATCGTGCCCACTACGTTTCAGTCCAAATCGTTAATGTATACCACAAAAAGAAAAGGACCTGGTACCGAGCAGTGCGGCACCCCACTGGAAACAGCCTTCCAGTGGCAAAAATATCCGTCAACCATTACACTTTGCTTCCTGCAAAAGAGCCAATTTCGGATCCAATTTGCCACTCTCCCTTGGATCCCATGGGCCTTTACTTTTTTGATCAATCTGCCATGTGGGACCTTGTCAAAAGCCTTGTTAAAATCCATGTGGACTACATCAATTGCGCTACTCTCATCGATCCTCCTTGTCACCTCATCGAAACATTCCATCAAGTCAGTCAGACACGATCTCCCCTTAACAAATCCGTGCTGACTGTCCTTGATCAGTTCATGCCTTTGCTAAGTGACAGTATATCCCGTTCCTCAGAATTGATACCAATAATTTGCCAACCACTGAGTTTAGGCTGACTGGCCTGTAATAATCGGCCGATCCCTCACTCCCTTTTTAAACAGCGGTACAATGTTCCCAGTCCTCCAATACTCCTGCACTGCCCCTGTATCCAGTAAAGTTTGAACAATGATTGTTGAAGCCTCCGCTATTTCCTCCCTGTCTTCTTTGAACGGCCTCTGATACATTTCATCCGGCCCGAGTGATTTATCCCGTTTCAAAGAAGCTAATCCTCTTAATACTTCCTCTCTCACTATGTTTATCCCATCCAATATTTCACACTCCTCCTCAACTTCAATCCCCAATCATTTAGTTTTTATTTAAAGGGGATGCGCTGTCATTTCCGGATCATTCTGTGTCTGGTTAAAAAGGGTTTGCTGTTAGTCCCGGATCATTCTGTCCGTTTAAAAGGGATGCGCTGTCAGTCCCGGATCATTCTGTATGTTTAAAAGGGATTTGCTGTCAGTACCGGATCATTCTGTGTCTGTTTCAAAAGGGTTTGCTGTTAGTTCCGGATCATTCTGTCCCTGTTTAAAAGGGGTGTGCTGTCATTCCCGGATCATTCTGTGTCTGTTTTAAAGGGGTGTGCTGTCATTCCCGGATCATTCTGTGTCTGTTTTAAAGGGGTGTGCTGTCATTCCCGGATCATTCTGTGTCTGTTTTAAAGGGGTGTGCTGTCATTCCCGGATCATTCTGTATCTGTTTAAAAGGGGTTTGCTGTTCGTCCCGAATCATTCTGTGTCTGTTTAAAAGGGATGTGCTGTCAGTCCCGGATCATTCTGTGGTTGTTTAAAAGGGGTTTGCTGTTAGTCTCGGATCATCCTGTCCCTGTTTAAAAGGGCTGTGCTGTCAGTCCCGGATCATTCTGTGGTTGTTTAAAAGGGGTTTGCTGTTAGTCTCGGATCATCCTGTCCCTGTTTAAAAGGGGTGTGCTGTCAGTCCCGGGTCATTCCGTGTCAATTTAAAAGCGATGTGCAGTCAGTCCATGAACATTCTGTGTCTGTTTACCGGTAGAACAGAGATCAGACTGTGAAATACTAAGGAGCAAGGTGAGCGAGCAGGTGCGACGGGTTATATATTGACTTCACGTGGAGATAATACTGTAGTTGGAGTTGATGGGTTAAATGTCCTGTTCGTGTATCTGTCACATTCTGTCACCTGAACTCACGTGTTAAGCCTTTTAGTTGGGCCACAGCTCACAACCTTGTGATCTGAAAGATCGAGAACTGCCAACTTCGTCCAGCTGCCAACTGATCAACAGTCACACAGAAAGGAAACAACTTTTCCCAGGATTTTTTCAGAGAGCGGTCAGTCCCCGTGTGTCTGATGAAAAAATGCAGACAACTCTCTGTGCCAGAACTGATGGAAGCTCTTCTCTCGGTTCTTGGAGTCATCACACCAGAGACATCACACCAGATGGCATATTAAAGTGCACGGGAAGCGTGCAGGAGAGAGGGGTCTGATTTCGAGCTCATGTGGATGCAATACTTTGGGTGGAGTTAAGGGTGAAATGTCCTGCTTGTGTGCCTGGCACATCCTGTCAGATCAGCTCGAGTTTTAAAACCAGAAGTGGGGCCAAAAACACAACCTTGTGATCTGAAAGATAGAGAACTGCCAACTGAGGCAAGCTGCCAACTGATTCACGGTTACACAGAAGGGAAATTCGTTTTCTCCGAATATTTTCAGAGAGTCCCTCCCCGTGTATGCGATTATAAATACAGCAAACTCTCTGAGTCTAGATACAGAACTTGTGTACTCCAGCCGTCTGATCCTGACTCTGAGGAACTCAGCGGAAGATGATGAAAGTCCTGCTCTTGGTATTTGGAGTCCTGGTGCTGACTCAGTCCATCACTGTTGATTGGTGGAGGTTGGGAGGACGCGTCGTTGTCGCAAGTCGCGGAGGTAAGTTTCTCTGATCTCGCAACACCAAGTTTTGTTTAAACTATTTTATGATCTGAATGAAGCTCACGGTTTGATTGGTTAAATGAATATTATTGTAAGAATGATTGAAGAATTTAACCTGAACCAACTAAATCCCCCGATTGTTTAGTCGGTACCTGAGCGGGTAGTGGGGATGGTGGGTGTTGTTTGATGATCCAAACAGACCAGGAATTAAAGCACAAATTACTGGCCAGTGCCAAGTCAGTGGATCTCAGCCGGAGCATTGACCTGTTTGGGAGACTCAGTAATTGGTCTCAGTTCCCAGGTATTAGGGAGGGCGAAACTCACAGTTCCTGCTCCCAATCAGTGCTACCTGCTACAAAGTGTAAGAGTGCGAACGGCATCAGGAACTCCTTCAGCCCCTTTCCCCCACACTCACTGCTCAGACCCAGATGAAGAATGGTGAATTGGGAGCGATACTGGAGGCATCTGTGGAACCGGACCCCAGACACGAGTCAGATTTTCATAACATGAGGGGAAGGGATTGGATCAAAAGGGTTTCAAAACAGGTTTCTGAATCCTAATAATTCTGCAGTCTACATAGAGATCAGAATATGAGGACATGAACTGAGTAGAGGAATCAACAGTGAAACTATCAAGTTCAGTCGCCGGGTGTCAGTTTGCCTCAGTTGGGAATTGAGTGAACATGTTGTGGGTTGATGTTCCACTCCAGTACATACAGCCCAGCACTGGGGGAGTGCTGCACTGTTGGAGGTGTCATTTTTGAATGAATCGTTAAACGGAGACCTTGTCTTCCCGTTCATGGGGCAGGAAACATTTGGTGGCATTATTTGAAGAGCTGGGAGTTCTCCTGGTGTCTTGGACCAACATTACTCTCTCAACTAACATGACCAGAAACTCCCCACACTGTCAATCTCATTTTCTGTTTGTGGGACTTTGCTGTGAGCAATTTGGTGCCAACATGGTGTCGGCACTTCAGAAATAATCCTTTGTCTTTGAAACACCTTCGACCCTTCTGTTGACGGGAAAGGCTCGATATAAATGTCAGATCTTTCTTTTCTTTGTCTCTGGTCTCAGATAGCGGGAATGGTGGGCTCCATTCTGTGGAAAACCTATTGTGCTGCCCTTGAGAACAAAGAGTGAGTCTCTACAGGTCGGGGAGAGGTCAATGCGAGGTTTAATGAAGTAAAAATGAGCTGAGGTTCATGTGTGGTCCAGAGTCAGTCCCGGTAACACGGACAGACTCAGCTTCATGTTTTCTCATTGATCTCCCACCCTCTTTGTTCAGAACGGTCAATTAATTAACTCTTCGTTTTGTATTTTAGTGCACGTTTTCAACTGCAGCTCGCTTGGAGCAATGTGTCGTGAGGGATCTTGTAACACAAACGAGGAGACTCTGCTGCTGATCTGCCACGATGGGTTCCATTGTTGCAGGCCGAACTAGTGAAAGATCCAGTGATGGATTCTCACCAGCCCGAGCGCTCCAAGTTCTCACTGAATGAAACCTTCGTTCACGGGGAGCAGGCTCTGTTTGATTGTGTTCGTCCCATAACCCTCGGACCCTGTATTACTGCTGTCTGAATAATGGGCTGTACTCAGAAATAAATCTCACTGCATTGATCACAGCTTCATATCCGTGTCTTGTTTCTCTTTTGGATCATTGTGTCCCAGGTTTGCATGCTCAGGGGTCTTATGAGGCTGCGGGAAGATGTCGGAATCGTCGGTAATGAGAAGAGGAGACCAGAGCAGGGAATCTCTGAAAGTGCCTAATAACACATTCAGAAAATTACTGAAATAAGACAGGCGTTCAAGGTTCAAGATATCTCACTTGACCGGGTTTCTTCAGGAAGATTGGAAGGAGACACACATTGCATCAGGCCCATCAGATTGCTTGATTGGTCATTAAAGCGGGAGCTTTAACTCTGAATCTAGCCCGTGCTCTTCCTGCCCTGGGAGTATTTGATGGAGACAGTGTAGATGGGGCTTCACTCTCTATCTAACCCTTGCCGTACCTGCCCTGGGAGAGTTGATGTGCCAGTGTTGAGGGAGATTGACAAGAGACCCATGTGAATCTGGCAGTATAACTCGATGCTGTTGGATGAAGCTGCTCTGACATCAGTAACTATATCAAAATCATTACTTACTGAACACAATTGTATGGGTTCAAAACCTGTGATTATAACCCAACAGCGCTCTTACATTAGAAGAATAAAAAATATAAGAAATATTTAACTGTGTTGGGAAGCAAAGATAAAACATGTTCCAACTTCTGTCGCTCTCTCTGCCTCTGCCTAATCTCTCGGTCTCGTTTTCACTCACTCTTTCTCTCTTTGACTTAATTTATCTCTCTCTATGCTTCATCTTTCTCTGCCTCTGATTTCTCTGCCTCTGTTTATTTAACTCTGGCCCTGTCACTCCCTGCCTCGTTCTCCCTCTTTCATTCAGTTTGACGGGGTCTCTCTTTTCGATCTCTCAATCGCTCTCTCTCTCTCGCTACCTCTAGCTTATTTCACTCTGCCTCGTCTCTCTTACACTTCCTGCCTTGTTCTCTTCTCTATCTCTCGTTCCCTCTTCTTGCCTCGCTCTCATTCCCCCTCACTCCATCTGTATCGTCCCTCTCTCTTCTCTCTGCATCATTGTTTCTCGCCAACTCTGCCGCTTTCCTGTCTCTCGCTCGTCTTTCTCTCTCTGCCTCATTCTCTTCCTTTCCATCGCTGCTGCTCTAACTTCCCTCCCCCCTTTCTATCTCTCTGCCTTATTCTATCTCGCCTACCCTCTCTTCTCTCTCTCTCTAAATCTCCCTCTCTCTCACTTATTTCCACCTGTCACTGTTTCCTATCTGTCTGTCACTTACCCACTTTCTCTCTCTGTCCGGGTCTTCGTTCTAAGTTAAGATCCCTGATGCAACAGGACTATCCAAACACAAACACTTTCACACTGATCCCAGCCTGTACTCTGAACACATTGCATGAGCTGATCACAGCTTCTGCACCCCTAGTTCGCAAATGAGCTGCTCAGGATGTGCAAGGCCCACCAGTGGCATGGAATCCTGCAAGATTTTGACATTGCTCGAGAGCGAAGCCTGCTTTTGGTCCTAACTTCTGCTGCACCTCTGCCTCCACGTCTCATGCAGCCTCGATTCTTGAACTAATTTTATTATCTTCCATCCTCAAGTGACATTTACACACTCTTCTTCATCCATGAATTATCCATGCCTCTGATTTGGTTCTCTCTGCGAATCTTTTGGACCTTGTTTTTCCTTATTTTTGACAGTCCGTCTCTGTTACTGAATCTGTTTGTTCATTTTCTAATTTGATGTGAAATTTTTGAATAGCTGGCAAGCAATACCTGATATTTTGCTCAGCGTATTTCCACAAATTGAGATGAATCTAGGGAGCAGAAATTAACCAAATGAACCTTCTTTGAATCTTCTCTAAGGCAAGTATATCTTTCTTTAGGTAAGGAGGCCAAAACTGTACACAGCACTCCAGGTGCGATCTCACCAGAGCCCTGTACAATTGCAGCAAGTCCCCCTTACTATTTAACCCAACCCCCTTGCAATAAAGGCTAACATGCCATTTGCCATCCTAATTGATTGTCGTACCTGCATGCTAACTTTCTATGATTCCTCCACAAGGACACCCAAATCCCTTTTAAATCCCGATATAAACACACGAGGGAGAAATGAACAGAAGTGTATGCTGATAGGGTTAGATGAAATAGGGTGGAGGAGAGATAGAACAGGAGTTAAAGTTCAAAATTGGGTTAAGGCCAATTTTACTAAGCTGAGAAGTGATTTAGCAAAAGTGAAATAGAAACAGCTACTTGAAGTTAAATCAGTGTCAGAGCAGTCGGAGCCATTAAAAGGGAAATTCAAGGGTTTCAGAGTAAACTTGTTGCCACAAAGATAAAGGGTGGGACTGCCAAATCTAGAGCCTCCTGGGTGACAAGTAGCATACAGGGTAAGATAAAGCAAAAAAAAGGAATCTTATGTCAGACACCAAGTGCTCAATACTGCAGAAAGCCTAGAGGAGTATGGAAAATGAAATTAAATTAAATCGGTGAAATTTAAAAGGAAATTAGGAAAGCAAAGAATAATACTGGTAATTAAAATTACGGAAAACCCAAAAAATGTTTTATAAATGCATAAAGAGCAAGAGGATAACTGTGGAAAAAGTACAGACTATTGGAGATCAAAAAGCTAACCCATGTGTGGAGGTGGAAAATGTGGGTATGGTTCTAAAGGAATACTTTAATTCTGTCTTCACAAAGGAGAGGGATAATGCAGGAATTGAAGTTAAGAAGGAGGAGTGTGAAATATTGGATGGGATAAACATAGCGAGAGAGGAAATATTAACGAGATTGGAATTTTTGACAGTCGATAAATCACTCGGCCCGGATGAAATGTATCCCAGGCTGCTCAGAAAAAAACAAGGGAGGCATTAGCGGAGGTTCTGACCATCATTTTCCAATCCTCCCTGGCTACAGGTATGTGACAGAGGATTGGAGGACTCTTCAATCTGTACCATTGTGTAAAAAGGGAGAAAGAGATAGATAGAGTAATATATGCAGTCAGTCTAACCTCGGTGGTGGGCAAATTATTGGAATCGATTCTGAGGGATAACATTAACCTTCATTTAGAAAGGCACTGGTTAATCAAGGACAGTCAGCTTGGATTTGTTAAGGGAGGGTCGTGTCTGACTAACTTGATTGAATTTTTTGAGCAGGTAAGAAGGAGGGTAACGCGTTTGATCTCGTGTACATGGATTTTAGCAAGGCTTTTGACAAGCTCCCACATGGCAGACTGGTTAAAAAGTACAATCCCATGTGATCCAAGTGAGAGTGATTGATTGGCTCAGTAGCAGGAAGTAAAGGGAAATGGTCGAAGGGCATCTTTGCGACTGGAAGGCTGTTTTCAGTCGGGTTCCGCAAGGTTCAGTACTCGGTCCGTTGCTTTTTCTGGTATATATTAATGGTTTGGACTTGAATGTGGGGGGCTTGATCAAGAAGTTTACAGGTGATACAAAAATTGGCTGTGTTGTTTTCAGTGAGGAGCAAAGCTGGAGACTGCAGGAAGATATTAATGGACAAGTCAGGTGGGCAGAAAAGTGGCAAATGGAATTCCATCCAGAGAAGTGTGAGATAATGCATTTGGGAAAGGCAAACAAGGCAAGGGAATAAACAATAAATGGGAGGATACTGAGAGTTGTAGAGGAACAAAGGGACCTTGGAGTGCATATCCACAGATCCCTGAAGGTAGCAGGACTTGTAGATAAGGTGCTTAAGAAGGCATATGGAATACATTCCTTTATTAGCCGAGGCATAGAATATAAGAGCAGGGAGGTTATACGAGAACTATATAAATCATTGGTTAGGCCACAGCTTGAATACTGCGTGTTGTTCTGGTCACACATTAAAAGAAAGATGTGATTGCACTCAGTAGGGTACAGAGGAGATTTACGAGGACATTGCAAGGGCTGGAGAATTTTAGCTATGAGAAAAGATTGGATAGGCTGGGGTTTGTTTTCATTGGAACAAAGGAGGCTGAGGAGAGATTTACTTGAGGTACATAATATAATGATGGGACTAGATAGAGTGGATAAAAATTACCTATTTCTCTTAGCAGAGATGTCAGTGCCAGGGGACACAGATTTAAAGGAATTGGTAGAACGATTAGAGGGGAGTTGAGGACAAAGAAATTCATCAAGAGGGTGGTGGGGGTCTGGAACTCACTGCCTGAAAGGGTGGAAGTGGCAGAAACTCGCAACTCATTTAAAAAACACTTGGATGAGCACTTGAAGTGCCGTAACCTACACGGCTACGGACCAAGTGCTGGAAAGTGGGATTAAGCTGCATAGCTCTTTATCGGCCGGCACGGACACAGTGGGCCGAATTACCTCCTTCTGTGCTTTAACTTTCCATGATTCTATACCTTTATGTTTGTGTATGTGTATGTCTGTGCATGTGCCTTGATGTGTGTCCATGTGCCTTTATGTGTGTGTATTTGCCTGTATGAGTATGTATGAATATTTGTGCGTATCTGCCTTTATGTGTGTGTGTGTGGCTTTATGTGTGTGTATGTGTGTATATGTGTGTATGTTCCCGTATGTGTGTGTATGTGCCTTTATGTGTGTGTGTGTGTGCCCGTATGAGTGTGTGTGTGTGTATATGTATGTATGTGCCTTTATATATATATATATATATATACATGTTTGTGTTTTTGCCCTATGTGTGTGTCTGTGACTTTATATGTATGTATATGCGTGTATATGTGTGTATGTGCCTGTATGTATGTGTATGTTCATGTGTGTGTGTATGTGTGTGCGCATCTGTGACTTTATGTGTGTGGATGTGCTTTTCTGTGTATGGATGTGCCTATATGTGTTTGTATGTGTGTGCATGTGACTGTATATATTTGTGTGTGATGAAAGTGCTGCTCTCGGTACTTAGAATCATGCTGCTGACTGCCCGAGAGGGGCGGGTGGAAGAGAGACCAGACTCGGTGAGATATTAAAGAGTCGAGCAGCGAGCAGGAGAGAGAGGTCAGATTTAGTGCTGCATCAAGATTAGAGATGATTCAGGCCTATGTTATACAATTTTACAGAGTTTAGAGATGTTTCAGGCCTATGTTATACAATGTTACAGAGATTAGAGATGTTTCAGACCTATGTTATACAATTTTACAGAGATTAGAGATGTTTCAGACCTATGTTATACAATTTTACAGAGATTAGAGATGATTCAGGCCTGTGCTACACGTTGTTTCAGGGATTACAAATGTTTCAACCCTACGTATTCATTGTTGCAGAGATTACAGATGTTTCATGCCTATGATATACATTGTTGCAGCGATTACAAATGTTTGAGGCCTACGTTATTCATTGTTGCAGAGATTACAGATGTTTCAGGCCTATGTTATACATTGTTGCAGAGATTACAGATATTTCAGGCCTATGTTGTACATTTTCATAAATTGCTACCCTCCAGCAGTTCCTTTGATAGTCAGCTGCAGAGGATTTGTTTCCCGGGAATGCCAACTTGCAAAGCAAATTGAAAGTGCCAGAAGCTCTTCTAGGAAGTGGCCGGTTAACTCTGTGTCAGTTTAAAAGGGTTGGGCTGTCAGTCCTAGAACATTTTATGTCAGTTTAAAATGGGTGCGCTGTCAGTCCCGGATCACAGAATCAAGTTACTGATCATAACCTGAACCCGCAGACAGCTCCATCACACTGGAGATCTCAACACACTGAGGTGAACTGGGGCATGAAAAACATTCATTTAATGAAACAAATACTTCAAACAGGAAGTATTGAGCCTACACAGAAATACGGAGATCAGAGGCGCCTGTAGCTCAGGCAAAGCAGTTAGGAAGGGAGATTTTAATTTTCACATAGACTGGGACATAAGGGCAATACATTTCTAGAGTGCATCGAGCTCAGTTTTCTCAAACAATATCATAGAACTGAGAGGTTGCACATGTCAGGAAAGAGAGAAAAAGCTGGGGCTCTTTTCTCTAGAAAGGAGAAGACTGAGGACTTACGTGATAGAGGTCTTTAAGATTAATGATCTGTTTGACAGGGTAGACGCAGAGAAGATGTTTCCGCTTGCAGGGGAGACCAGAACCAGGGGTCATTATTATAAGATAGTCACGAATAAATCGAATTGAATCGAAAAATGAATGCAGGAGAAACTTCTTTCCCCAGATGGTGCTGAGAATGTGAAACTTGCTACCACAAAGGATAGTTGAGACGAATAGCAAAGATGGATTTAAGGGGAGATACATGCAGAGAGAGAGAGAGCCTGCTCCGCCATTCAATCAGATCATGGCTGAACTTCCACCTCAACTCCAATTTCCCGCCCGATCCCCATACCCCTTGATTCCCCTAAAGTCCAAAAATCTATCAATCCCAGCCTTGAACATACTCAACGACTGAGCATCCACAGCCCTCTGGGGGAGAGAATTCCAAAGATTCGCAAACCTCTGAGTGAAGAAATTCCTCCTCATCTCAGTCGTAAATGGCCGACCCCTTGTCCGAAGACTGTTCGCCTTTGTTCGACACTCGCCAGCCAGGGGAAACAATCTCTCAGCATCGATCCTGTCAAGCCCCCTCCGAATCTTATATTCTATTTTATATGTTTCAATGAGATGCGAAATGAATAGAAGGATATGGTGATGGGGTTAGATGAAGAAATATGGGAGGGGGCTCGTTTGGAGCATAATCACTGGCATGGAACTGTTGGGCCGAATGGCCTGTTTCTGAGCTGTACAGTCTACGAAATCCTGGAATTTACCACACATTCGGCCCGTCATACCTGTGCTGGCACTTTGAAAGAAGTGCCCGATTTATTCCCACATCCCAGCTTTTTCCCCACAACCCTGCAAATTAGTCCTCTTCAAGGGCATGTCCAATTGCCTTTTGAAAGTTCTTATGGAATGTGGTTTCACTGTTCTTTCATATGTTGCATTCCAAATCATAATAAACCTCAGTGAAAAGTGTGTCCTCATTTCCCCTCTGGATCTTTTGCCAATCAGTTTATTATCACAGAGAGGACGGGTACAGAGAGAGAGAGAGTAGAGGGCAAGAGAAAGGGAGAGTATAGAGGGAGAGAGAGAGAGAGAGAGAGTAGAGGCAGAGCGATTAAGAGAGAGAGAGAGAGAGAGAGAGAGACAGAGACAGAGGAGGGTGAGAAAGAGAGAGTAAAAGGAGACAGAAGGTAGAGGGAGAGAGAGTGGGACAGAGAGAGAGAGATAGAAAGAGTAAGGTGAGAAAGAGAGAGTAGAGAGAGAGAGGTTCAGAGAGAGAGAGAAGAGGGGATGAGGCAGAGAGAGGATAAAGAGAAGGAGAGCACAAAAAGTTAAAAAGAGACAGAGGGGAAGACTGAGAAAGACAAGGGGGAGAGTGAGAGTGACCGATCGAGGGACGCGAGAGAGAGAGAAACAGGCAGAGAGAGAGAAACAGGGGAGATACATACAGAGAGAGGGAGAGACGGGGACTGAGTGTGTGATAGAGACTGGTCAGAGAGAGAGTGGAATGACAGAGAGAGAGAGAGAGAGAGAGAATCAGGGTCACAGCATCACAGAGAGGTGGAATCACCGAGAATGGGGGGAGGCAGTGATCTCTGGGGAAGGCCCAGGCAACATCCCGGCCTCTGTTAGTAGATCTCATCCGGTGTCGGACTGGCACCCACACACAGAGCATGGGAGAGTGTTGATGGAGCTTTACTCTGTATCTAACCTCTGTTGTACCTGCCCTGGGATTGTTGAAGGGACAGTGTTGGAGGAGCTTCACTCTGTATCTAACCCGAGTTGGTCCTGCCGTGGTTGACGGTTGTTTTTGCGACTGGAAGGCTGTTTCCATTCGGGTCCCGCAAGGCTCAGTAGTAGGTCTCTTCTGCTTTTTGTGGTATATATTATTGATTTGGCCTTGAATGTGAGGAGCTTGACCATGAAGTTTGCAGATTATACAAAAATTGGCCGTGTGGTTGACCGTGAGGAGGAAGGCTGTAGACTTCAGGACGATATCAATGGACTGGTCAGGTGGGCAGAAAAGTGACAAATGGAATTCAATGCAGAGAATTGTGAGGAAATGCATTTGGAAACGGGAAACAAGGCAATGGAGTACACAATAAATGGGGGGATACTGAGAGGATTAGATGAACCAACGGACCTTGGAGTGCATGTTCACAGATCCCTGATGGTAGCAGGACAGGTAGATCAGATGGTTCGAAAGGCATACGGGATACTTTCCTTTTTTAGCGGAGTCATAGAATACAAGGGAGGTTATGCTAGAACAGCATAAAACATTGGTCAGGCGACAGCTTGAATACTTGCTGCAATTCTGGTCACCACATTACAGTAAAGATGTGATTGCACTCGAGAGGGGACAGAAGAGATTTGCCAGGATATTGCCAGCGCTGGAGAATTTTATCGATGAGTAAAGATTGAACATGCTAGGTTTGTTTTCTTTGGAACAGATGTTCAATAAAGCTCCGTCAACGCCAACACAGAAATCTCCAGAGCAGGGTCTTTGGTCAGAGTGTGGTCTGTCTTCAGAGTGGGGTCTGTGTTAAGCGTGGGGTCTGTGTTTAGAGCGTGATCTGTGTTCAGAGAGGGGTCTGTCTTCAGAGTGGGGTCTGTGTTCAGAGTGTGATCTGTGCTCAGAGTGTGATCTTTGTTCAGAGTGGGGTCTGTCTTCAGAGTGGGGTCTGTGTTCAGAGTGTGGTCTGTGTTCAGAGTGTGGTCTGTGTTCAGAGCGTGATCTGTGTTCACAGTGAGATCTGTGTTAAGCGTGGCGTCTGTGTTCAGAGTGGAGTATTTGTACAGAATCGGGTCGACTTGTTCAGAGTGGGGTCAATGTTCAGAGAAGGGTCTATGTTCAGAGTGGGGTCAATGTTCAGAGAAGGGTCTATGTTCAGAGTGGGGTCTTTGTTCAGAGAAGGGTCTATGTTCAGAGTGGGGTCTTTGTTCAGAGAAGGGTCTATGTTCAGAGTGGGGTCTTTGTTCAGTGTTGGGTCAATGTTCAGAGTGGGGTTTGCTTAGAATGGTGTATTTGTTCAGAGTGGGGTCTTTGTTCAGAGTGCGGTCTGTGTTCAGAATTGGATTTGCGTTCAATGTGCGTCTGTGTTCAGAGTGGGGTCTGTGTTCATCGTGGGGACAGTGTTCAGAGTGGGTTCTGTGTTCAGAGTGCGGTCTGTGTTCAGAATTGGATTTGCGTTCAATGTGTGTCTGTGTTCAGAGTGGGGTCTGTGTTCAGAGTGGTGACAGTGTTCAGAGTGGTGACAGTGTTCAGAGTGGTGACAGTGTTCAGAGTGTGGACAGTGTTCAGAGTGAGGTCTGTGTTCCGAGTTTGGACAGTGTTCAGAGTGGGGTCTTTGATCAGAATGTGGTCTGTGTTCCGTGTGGGATCTGTGTTCAGTGTCAAGCTTTGTTTATAAATAGATTGCTCAGACGAATTGAAAAAAGGATTCAACTGCTTGCAGAATGTATAAGAGCGTGCGGCTCAAAGAGATAGAAAGAGGCAAAGCTCTCTGAAGAAATTGGTTTTATAGCAGCTTTTGAAGGCACTTGCAGACACCTTACAGACTATTTACCAATTCGGGACTTATTAAGGATGTCTTTTCATTACTGGCTCTAAATATGTTACGGTCTGAACTCTGCACAGCAATATTATCTGAAATATTTAGTTCCCAGGGGTGAATATTCAGAGTGTTCCCCTCATGTGACACGGGTCCCTGTCTCACAGTTTGTTCTGGACACAATTTTGTGAGAATTGCGCCTTCAACAAAACAGAATTCTTGCTTCCCCCTCAGCAATCTCTGTTCAGTATGAAGATATATTCTGTCGATGAGGTGGCTTTGTTGCTAGGAATCCGAAGTAAGGAATTCAGTTGAAAACTGACCAAAGTGCTACATTTACAGAGAAAAACAGCTAAAATGGGGAAAATAAAAAGCAGATTTACAGCATACTTATGGAAAGAAGTAAAGTGGAGGAGAGGAAGATTCGATGGCGAAGAGGAGGGGGAAATGTAAATGACATATGTAATGTAACAAAGGTAAGTGCAGCCATGGAGGGAGAAGGAGAAGTGAGGGGAGAGGAACAGCATCGTCCAGATGTACAATAATGTTTCCTGTACACTGACAAAGACATCTTCAGAATGGTGTCCGTGCTCAGAGTAGGGTCCGTGTACAGACTGGAGCCTGTATTCAGATTGGGATCTGTGTTCAGTGAGGGGTCTGTGTTCAGAGTATGGTCCTTATGCAGTGGTAGTTGGTATTCAGTGTCAGGTTTTGATTATAAATCGATACCTCAGGATACTTTACAAAGACTGCACGCAGAATGTGTGAGAGAGTGCGGATTAAAGCGAAAATTGAGGAAATGCCCTTTGAAGAAATAGGTTTTAATGATTCCTTTGAGGGCACATGATCGGCACCTCAGAGCAACTTTGCCAATTCAGGGACTTATAAAGGACAACGGTTCCAACTGTGAGCATGATTACAATTCCTCCCACCCCGCATCCTATCGGTTCTGTTTCTAGAGTGGGGACAGTGTTCAGAGTGGGGCTTGTGTTCAGAGTGGGACAGTGTTCAGAGCGGGGACAGTGTTCAGAGTGGTATCTGTGTTCATCGTGGGAATGTGTTCATAGTGGGAAATGAGTTCAGAGTGGGGTCTGTGTTTAGAGTGGAGTCTGTGTTCAGATTGAGGGATGTGTGCACAGTGGGGAATGTGTTCAGAGTGGGGTCTGTGTTCAGTGTCGGTCTGTGTTCTGTGTCAGGCTTTGTTTGTAAATATATATCTCATATTGCTTTACAAAGAATTCAACTGCGTGCAACATATGAGAGAGAGAGAGAGAGTGCGGGTTAAAGAGATTTTTGAAGGAACTTGATTGGCATCTTAGAGCAACTTTACCATTTCCGGTACTAATGAGGACATCTTTCATTACTGGCACGAAATATGTTAAGCTCTGAACTCCAAATAGCAATTTTACCTGAGATCTTTAAGTGTCAGGGGTGAATGTTCAGAGTGTTTCTCCTCACGTGATTGGAGGTCCTGCCTCACAGTTTGTTTCGGACAGAATATTGGTTGAATTCGAAATTCAACAAAACAGTTAGCTACTTCCCTTTGAGCAATCTCTGTCCCGGATGAAAATATATTCTTTCGATGAGGTTGCTTTGTTGCTTGCTATGAAAAGTAAGGAATTCAGTTGGAGAATGACCAAAATGTTCCTGTTACTCACTCAGGCAGATAAATTGGTGAAAATAAAAAGCAGACTTAAAGAAGATTATTAAACAGAAATAAAGTGGAGGAGAGGAGGATTCGGGGATGAAGAGGAAGGGGCAATGTAAATGACATATGTAATGTTCCAAAGGTGGGTGCAGCCACGGGGGTGAAGGAGAAGTGAGGAGAGAGGAACAACACCGAACAGATGTACAATAAAGCTCTGTCTTCACTAACACAGAAATCTTCAGAGTGGGGTCTGTGTTCAGAGGGTCGTCTTTTTACCAATTCAGGACTTACAGCCTCTTTACCAATTCAGGACTTATTCAGGGCATCTTTACGTTGCTGGCAGTAAATATTCTAAGGCCTCAACTCCGCACAGTACTTTTATCTCAGGTATTTAGGTCCCAGGGGTGAATATTCATAGTGTTCGCCTGATGTGACACAGGGCGCTGTCTCATAGTTTGTTCTGGATACAATTTTGTGAGAATTCCGCCTTCAACAAAACAGAATTCCTCCTTCCCCCTCAGCAATTTATGAAAATATATTCTGTCGATGAGGTGTCTTTGTTGCTCGGAATCCAAAGTAAGGAATTAAGTTAAAAACTGACCAAAGTCTTATGTGTACAGAGAAAAGCAACCAAAATGGCGAAAATAACAAGCAGGATTACAGTATACTGAGAGAAAGAAGCAAAGTCGCTGACGAAGATGAGGGGGAAATGTAAATGAAATATGTAATGTTACAATAGTGTGTGAAGCCATGGAGGGTGAAGGAGAAGTGAGTGGAGAGGAACAGCATCGTCCAGATGTAAAATAAAGTTTCCTGTACACTAACAAAGACATCTTCAGAATGGAGTCTGTGTTCAGAGAGGGGCCGCTATTCAGAGTATGGCCCTGATGCAGTGGTGGTCGGTATTCAGTGTCAGGCTTTGTTTGCAAACAGACACCTCAGATGACTTTACAAAGAATTCGAATGCACGCAGATTGTGTGAGAGAGTGCGGGTTAAAGAGAACATGGAGAAAAAGCCTTTTGAAGAAATTGGTTTTCTTTTGCGTCCACACGATCGGCACCTCAGGGCAAAGCTGCCAATTCAGCGACTGATTGAGAACACCGGCTCTCACCGCGACATTGACAACAACACCTCCCACCCCGCTTCCTGTGGGCTCTGTGTTCCCAGAGTGGGGACAGTTTTCAGAGTGGGCACAATGTTCAGTTTCGGTCTGTATTCGGTGTCAGGCTTTGTTTGTAAATAGATATCGGAGGTTGCGTTACAAAGAATTCAATTGCGCGCAGAATGTGAGGGAGAGACAGTGCGGGCTAAGGAGACAGGCGGAAAAACGAACTTTGAAGAAAGAGGTTTGAAACAGGTTTTTGAAGGCCCTTGAATGGCAATTTAGATCAACTTTACGAGTTCTGGGTCTATTAAGGATAACTTTCATTACTGGCACGAAATATGTTCGGGTCTGAGCTCCAGACAGGAATTTTATCTGAAATCTTTTGTCCCTGAGGTGAATGTCAGGAGCGTTTCTCCTCGTGTGACACAAAGTCCTGTCTCACAGTTTGTTTTGGACAGAATATTGTTTGAATTCGAACTACAACAAAACAGATACGTCCGTTCCCCATGAGCAATCTGTGTCCCTTACGAACACATATTCTGTTGATGAGGTGGCTTTGTTCCTTGGTATGAAAAGTAAGCAATTCAGTTGGAAAATTACCAAAATGTTTCAGTTACTGAGTCAGGCAATAAAATTGGGAAAATAAATAGCAGATTTAAAGAAGATTTACAGAAAGAACTAAAGCGGAGGAGAAGAGAATTCGGTGTTGAAAAGGAAGGGGGAAATTTAAATGAGATATGTAATGTTCCGAAGGTGGTAGAGCAACGGGGGTGATGGAGAATTGAGGAGGGAAGAACAGCATCGTCCAGATGTACAATAAAACTCTGTCTACACTAACACAGGAATCTTAAGAGTGGGATCTGTTTTCAGAATGGTGTTTGCGTTCAGTGTGAAGCCTGCATATGGAGTGGGGTATGTGTTCAGAGTGGGGTCTGTGTTCAGAGTTGGGCCTGTGTTCAGAATGGGGTCTGTGTTCAGAGTTGGGCCTGTGTTCACAGTGGTGTCTTTGTTCAGAGTGTGGTCTGTGTTTCGGCTTTGGTCTATGTTCAGAGTGGAGTCTGTGTTCTGAGAGGAGTCTGTGTTCCGTGTGGGATCTGTGTCCAGTGTCAGGCTTTGTTTAACAAAAGAAAACTCAGACTAATATATAAAGGATTCAACTGCGTGTATACTGTATGAGAGAGTGCAGCTTAAAGAGATAGATGGAGGGAAAGCTCTCTGAACAAATTGGATTTAAAGCAGCTTTTGAAGGCACTTGCAGACACTTCACAGCCTCTTTACAAATTCAGGATATATTCAGGAAATCTTTTCATTACTGGCGCTGAATACTTCAAGGCCTGAACTCCACACAATAGGTTATCTCAGGTATTTAGTTCCCAGGGGCAAATGTTCATAGTGTTCCCCTCATGTGACACAGGGCGGTGTCTTACATTTTCTTCTGGATACAACCTTGTGAGAATTACGCCTTCAACTGAACAGAATTCCTCCTTCCCCCTGAGCAATCTCTGTCCGCGTGAAAATATATTCTGTCGATGAGGTGGCTTTGTTGCTCGGCATCCAAAGGAATTGAATTGAAAACTGACCAACGAGTTATATTTACAGAGAAAAGCAACTAAAGTGGGGGAAATAAAAAGCAGATTTACCGCATACTTTGAGAAAGAAACAAAGTGGAAGAGAAGAAGATTCAATGACGAAAAGGCGGGGGAAATGTAAATGACATAAGTAATGAAACAACGATGGGTGGAGCCGAAGGGGTGGTGCGGGGAGAAGGAGAAGTGAGGAGAGAGGCACAGCGAAGTCCAGATGTACAATAAAGTTTCCTGTACACTAACAAAGACATCTTGAGATTAGGGTCTGTGTTTAGAGAGGGGTCTCAATTCAGAGTATGGCCCTGATGCAGTGGTGGTCGGTATTCAGTGTCAGGCTTTGTTTATAAATAGATATCTCAGATGACTTTACAAAGAATTCGAATGCACGCAGATTGTGGGAGAGAGTGCGGGTTGAAGAGAAGATGGAGGAAAAGCCTTTTGAATAAATCGGTTTTCTTTTGTGTCCACATGAGCGGCACCTCAGAGCAACTCTGCCAATTCAGGGACTTATTCAGAACACCGGCTCTCACAGCTACATTGATACACCACCTCCCACCCCGCTTCCTGTGGGGTCTGTGTTCCCAGAGTGGGGACAGTTTTCAGAGTGGGGGCAATGTTCAGTTTCGATCTGTTTTCAGTGTCAGGCTTTGTTTGTAAATAGATATCGGAGATTGCTTTACAAAGAATTCAACAGCGCGCAGAAGGTGAGGGAGGGACAGTGCGTGGTTAGGAGATAGGTGGAGAAAATAACATTGAAGAAACAGGTTTTAAATGGGTTTTTGATGGCACTTGAATGGCAACTTAGAACAACTTTATCAGTTCAGGGACAATTGAGGATGACTTTCATTACCGCACGAAAAATGTTCGGGTCTGAGCAAAACATAACAATTCTACCTGAGATCTGTAGGTCCCAGGGGTGAATGTTCGGAGTGTTTCACCTGATGTGACACAAAGTCCTATCTAACAGTTTGTTTTGGACAGAGTATTGTTTGAATTCGAACTTCAAAAAAACAGTTACCTCCGTTTCCCCTGAGCAATCTGTGACCCTTACGAAAACGTATTCTGTTGATGAGGTGGCCTTGTACCTTGGGAGGCAAAGTAAGCAATTCAGTTGGAAAATGACCAAAATATTTCAGTTACTGGGCCAGGATGGTAAAAAGGGGAAATAAAAAGCTGATTTAAAGAAGATTTACAGAAAGAACTAACTTGGAGGAGAGGAGAATTCAGAGATGAAAAGGAGAGGGCAATGTAAATGAAATATGCAATGGTGCAAAGTTGGGTGGAGCCCTGGGGGTGAAGGAGAAGTGAGGAGAGAGGAACAGCATCGTCCAAATGTAGAATAAAGCTTCCTCTGCACTAACACAGAAATCTTCAGAGTCGGGTCTTTGTTCAGAGTGGGGTCTGTGTTCAGAGTGGTGTCTATGTTCAGAGTGGGGTCTATGTTCAGAGTGGGGTCCATGTTCAGAGTGGGGTCTATGTTCAGAGTGGGGTCCGTGCTCAGTGTGGGGTCCATGTTCAGAGTGGGGTCCATGTTCAGAGTGGGGCCTATGTTCAGAGTGGGGTCCGTGCACAGAGTGGGATTCGTGTTCATAGTGGGGACAGGTTTCAGAGTGGGGACAGTGTTCGGAGTGGTGTCTGTGATCATCGAGGGGACTGTATTCAGAGTGGGGTCTATGTTCAGTGTCAGGCTTTGTTTGTGAATAGATATCTCTGATTGCTTCACAAAGTATTCAACTGCGTGCAGATGGTGAGGGAGTGTGCGGGTTAAAGAGATAAATGGAGGAAATACCTTCTAAGAAAAGGGTTTGAAACAGTTTTTTGAAGGCACTTGATTGGCAGCTGAGAGCAACTTTACCATTACCGGTACTAATAACGACGACTTTCATTACTGGCACGAAATATGTTGGGCTCTGAACTCCAAATAGCAATTTTACCTGAGATCTTTAATCTCAGGGGTGAATGTTCAGAGTGTTTCTCCTCATGTGACACAAGGTCCTGCCTCACAGTTTGTTTCGGACAGAATATTCGTTGAATTCGAAATTCAACAAAACAGATACCTACTTCCCTCTGAGCAATCTCTGTCCCGTATGAAAATATATTCTGTCGATGAGGTGGCTTTGTTCCTTGGTGTGCAAAGTAAGGAGTTCAGTTGGAGAATGACCAAAATGCTTCAATTACTGAGTCAGGCAGGTGAAATGGAAAAATAAAAAGCAGATTTAAAAAAAGATTTGCAGAAAGAACTGAAGTATTGGAGAGGAGAATTCGGGGATGAAGAGGAAGGGGGAATGTAAATGGCATATATAATATTCCAAAGGTGGGTGGAGCCACGGAGATGAAGGAGAAGTGAGGAGAGAGGAACAACATCGCCCAAATATAAAATAAAGCTCCATCAACGCTAACACAGAAATCTTCAGATTGGGTCTTTGTTCACAGTGAGGTCTGTGTTCAGAATAGGATTTGCGTTCAGTGTGATGCCTGTGTGCAAAGTAGAGTTTATGTTCAGAGAGGGGTCAGTGTTCAGAGTGGGGCCTGTGTTCAGAGTATGGTCTGAGTTCTGAGTAGTGTCTTTGTTCAGATTGGTGTCTTTGTTCAGAGTGGGGTGTATGTGTGCAGAGTGGGATTTGTGTTCAGAATGTGGCCTGTGTTCAGAGTATGGTCTGAGTTCCGAGTAGTGTCTTTGTTCAGAGTGGTGTCTGTGTTCAGAGTGGGACCTGTGTTCAGAGTATTGTCTGAGTTCCGAGTGGTGTCTTTGTTCAGAGTGGGGTATGTGTTCAGAGTGGGATTTGTGTTCCGTGTGGGATCTGTGTTCAGAGTGGGATTTGTGTTCAGAATGTGGCCTGTGTTCAGAGTGTAGTTTGTGTTCTGAGAGGAGTCTGTGTTCCGTGTGGGATCTGTGTTCAGTGTCAGGCTTTGTTTATAAATAGATACCTTAGACTAATTTATAAAGGATTCATCTGCTTGCATAATGTGAGAGAAAGTCCGGCTTAAAGAGATAGATGGAGACAAAGCTCTTTGAAGAAACTGGTTTTAAAACAGCTTTTGAAGGCACTTGTAGACACCATAGAGAAATTTTATAATTCAGGACATAATAAGGACATCTTTACATTACTGGCACTAAATATTTTAAGGCCTTAACTCCGCACAGTACTTTTATCTCAGGTATTTCGGTCCCAGGATTGGATGTTGATCGTGTTCCCCTCATGTGACACAGGGCGGTGTCTCATAGTTTGTTCCGGATACAATTTTGTGAGAATTACGCCTTCAACAAAACAGAATTCCTCCTTCCCCCCGAGCAATCTCTGTCCCGTATGAAAATATATTCTGTCGATGAGGTGGCTTTGTTGTTATGAATCCAAATTAAGGAATTAAGTTCAAATCTGACTAAAGTGTCATATTCACAGAGAAAAGCAACTAAAATGTTGAAAATAACAAGCAGATTTACAGCATACTAAGAGAAAAAAATAAAGTGCAGGAGAGGAAGATTCGATGACGAAGTTGAGGGTGAAATGTAAATGAAATATTTAATGTTACAATATTGTGTGAAGCCATGGAGGGTGAAGGAGAAGTGAGGGGAGAGGAACAGCATCGTCCAGATGGACAATGAAGTTTCCTGTACACTGACAAAGACAACTTCAGAATGGAGTCTGTGTTCAGAATATGTTCCTTATGCAGTGGTGGTCGGTATTCAGTGTCAGGCTGTTTATAAATAGATGCTCAGATGACTTTACAAAGAATTCGACTGCACGCAGAATATGGTAGAGAGTGCAGGTTAAAGAGAAAATGGAGGAAAAGCATTTTGAAGAAATAGGTTTTCTTTTGGGTCCACATGATCTGCACCTCAGAGCAACGCTGCCAATTCAGTGACTTATGAAGAACACCGGCTCTCACCGCCACATTGATTACAGCGCCGCCCACCCCACCTCCGGTGGGCTCTGTGTTCCCAGAGTGGGGACAGTCTTCAGAGTGGGGGCAATATTCAGTTTCGATCTGTATTCAGTGTCAGGCTTTGTTTGTAAATAAATATCGGAGATTGCTTTACAAAGAATTCAACAGAATGTGAGGGAGGGACAATGCATGGTAAGGAGATAGGTGGAGAAAATAACATTGAAGAAACAGGTTTTAATAGGTTTTTGACGGCACTTGAATGGCACCTTAGAACAATTTAATCAGTTCATGGACTATTGAGGATGACTTTCATTACTGCACGAAACATGTTCGGGTCTGAGCAAAACATAACAATTCGACCTGAGATCTGTCGGTCCCAGGGGTGAATGTTCGGAGTGTTTCACCTCATGTGACACAAAGTCCTATCTCACAGTTTGTTTTGGACAGAATATTGTTTGAATTCGAACTTCAACAAAACAGATACCTCAGTTGCCCCTGAGCAATCTGTGTCCCTTACCAAAACGCATTCTGCTCCTTGGTCTGCAAAGTAAGCAATTCACTTGGAAAATGACCAAATATGTTTCAGTTACTGGGTCAGGCTGGTAAAATGGGGAAAATAAAAAGCTGATTTAAGGAAGATTTACAGAAAGAACTTAAGTGGAGGAGCGGAGAATTCGCGGATGAAAAAGTAGCTATGAACCATACATTCGTCATAAGCCTCAATTTTCTGTTTCATTTTAATCTCTATTTCTTTACTCATCCAGGGAGCTCCAGCTTTGGGTGCCCTTCCTTTCCCCCTCGTAGGAATGTGTCGACTAAACAGACACAGAATGATCTGAGACTGACAGCACACCCATTTTAAACAGACACAGAATGATCCGGGACTGACAGCACACCCCTTTTAAACAGAGACAGAATGATCCGGGACTGACAGCACACCCATTTTAAACAGACACAGAATGATCCGGGACTGACAGCACACCCCTTTTAAACAGACACAGAATGATCCGGGACTGACAGCACACCCATTTTAAACAGACACAGAATGATCCGGGACTGACAGCACACCCCTTTTAAACAGACAGAGAATGATCCGGGACTGACAGCACACCCATTTTAAACAGACACAGAATGATCCGGGACTGACAGCACACCCATTTTAAGCAGACACAGAATGATCCTGGATTGGTTAAAGGAAAGAAACAGAAAGAATGAATAAACGGGTCATTGTCGGGTTGGCAGGGTGCAACTGGTGGGGTGCCGCAGGGATCAGTCCTTGGGCCTCAGCGATTTACAATCTATATTGATGAATTAGATGAAGGGACAGTGTAATGTGTCCAAGTTCACTGACGATACAAAGCTCGGTTGGAAAGTGAATTGTGAGGAGGACACAAAGAGTCTGCGAAAGGATAGAGACAGATTAAGTGAGTGGACAAGACGGTGACAGTTGGGGCATAATGTGTGGAAATGTAAGGTTATTCACTTTGGTAGGAAGAATAGAAAAGCAGAATATTTTAAAATGGTGGGGGACTATTAAATATTGGTGTTCACAGAGACTTATCCTTGTGCAAGAAACACAAAAATGTAGTATGCAGCTACAGCAGCTAATTAGGAAAGCAAATGGCATGTTGGCCTTTATTGCAAGGGGGTTGGAGTACAAGAGAGAGGAAGAATTATTAAAGCTTTAGTGAGACCTCACCTGGAGTATTGCGTCCAGTTTTGGCCTCCTTATTTAAGGAAGGGTTTCCTTGCCTTGGAGGCGTTGCAACGAAGTTTCAATAGATTAATTCGTGGGATGAGAGGGTTGTCCCATGAGGAGAGATTGAGTAGATTGGGCCTGTACTCCCTGGAGTTTAGAGCAACGAGAGCTGATCTAATTGAAACATATAAGATTATGAGGGGGGTTGACAGGGTAGATGCTGAGAGATTGTTTCTGGAACTAGGGGGCATTGTCTCAGGATAAAGGGTCGGCCATTCAAGACTGAGATGAGGAGGAATTTCTTCACGCAGAGTGTTTTGAATCTTTGGACCTCTCTACACCAGAGGGCTGTGGATGATGAGTCATTGAATATATACAAGGCTGAGATGGATAGATGTTTGAATTGTGATCAAATTCCATCCTATCTCCTCTCAAACTTCCTTTAACAGCCTCGGGTGCCTTATCTCTGAGTTCAGTGACTTATCGACCTCGGCTATTAAATTCAGATACAGATCCGTCTCCACAGTTGACTCGAAATATGGTCCCACATCCTCCTCTGGTACAACAACATTTTCACACCTGCCATCACTTTTAGAAACAAAATAAAATAAAATATTTTGTTTCTCCCCAAAACCTCATCCACCACAGCCCAGTCTTACAGATACTGGATCATATCTCCCAAGATTCTGACTTTCCAAATGTATTTGGAATGATTTGTAGATTCTGAGACATAACACACAACCTGAACTCCAATTCAGTGGAATGTTGACCCGTTCTCGTTTTTCTTCGCTTTTCATATCAAGTTACTTCTCCTGTCACTACTTCAAAACCTCCTTCCGTTTTCCTGCTAATAACTTTTCACTATTTCATAAATCTTCTGTTCCTGCTCCAACAGTTTTATTATTTCCACTCTCTAGTCTCAGATCCGGATATTTCACACGCTCCAGTCCTATCAGGTGAAACCCTCCCACTGCTCCATGTGCTCAGTCTGTCAAACCGTTGTTGTTTGTCGGTTCAGATCGTAACCATCCCTTCCCTTCTTCCTGAACTCACCCTGGTGTCCCAAAAACATGAACTCTTCCCTCCTGCTCCAGCCCTGCAGCCGCACATTGACCTGCCTCATATTGTCCTCCTTAAGCAGCCCAGCGCAAAACAATCCAGAGATCACCACCTTGAGGCCTTGTTTTTCAGTCTAGAGCTCAAATATTAATATTCCCTCTGTAAACCTAGCTCTTTCCTTGTTATTGGTTGCGGCCATGACTATTTACTGCTCTCCTTTCCTTCCCAGAGATGGTCCCACCTGTTCCAGGAAGTTAGTCCCTCTGACATCAGGAAGGCAACTTACCAATTGGGACCTGTTCATGGCTGCAGAAGAGTATGTTTATTCGCCTGACTATAGAATATCGCACCACTATCGCTCCCCTATCCCTGTGCCCAACCTGCCTCTCATACCTGCCCCACTCGGAGTGTCCCCTTACTCCCTGGTGTCAAACTATTACTCAGGAAGACCATCCTGAGTCCCTGTCTCTATCCACCTTACAGTCCCCAACACCAGTTATCGAGCGAACAGTTCCAGTACTGATGTCCCTCCACCTGAGACTGCACACTGCCCCATTAGATGTTCACTCACTTCCCTCTATCTGCACAGTATCTGCTCGGTTTTCTCTTCCTGATTGAGCGGCAGGTTCTTGTTCGTGATCTGAACCGTTTATCAGGACACAATTGATATTTTAAGGCTGTTCTGAACCAACCGGTGTCTATTCTCATTCTTGTTGATGATGTTGGATCTTCTCCCCTGTTTGGACCTTCAGCCATGGTGGTGACAGGCGTTCCAAGATCCTGATGCTCTGTAATGAATAGATTAATAGGAGGGTTAGACAGAAATATTAAAATAAGAAGGATAAAACGTCGCCTTGTCGCGATATCAAGTCCCTCCTCCCCCATCAGTGGAACAACTGTTCGCTCTGGAATTGAGCATTTCCCGACTGTTCCCAACAACTCTCCACATCGGGTGCGGCACAGACAGCTGCCCAGTGAAACCCAATGAGTCCCGCTGATCTCCACAACCCAGTTCCAGACGGCCGAGATTCTTCACTGGGAGCATCAATTGGTAAGATTTACTCACAGTGCAGGCCAACACTGGAATTATTCTGAGGGAGTGAATATTCTGGAGGGCAATTTTGAGCGAGGTGATGAATTAAATAATCCTTCACTCGGTTTTACCCAGTCTGGCGCTATTGTATTATTTTATTCACAGATTTGTTTTAATATTTTTGATTTGTTGAGTTTTGATATTAAATTCTGGCATTTTATGAACCTGATATCTATCTACATACACAAGATGGAGCTGGGTGTGATTTCTCTGCTCTCTATGGGTAGTGACATTGTCCGTGTGTTCATGGAGATGTGTTTTGTTTGATGCTTCTATTTGAATATATTTACCATATCTCTCATGGTATCAGCACCTAACTAATGAGCACTGGAGGAGGTAAGGAATTTTATACCATTCAATAATATTAGCACTAATGTATAATGTTATGAATCGTGTAACTTTAAACAGGTGTTGCACATTTATTTTTGGAGCATCTTTAGGGGTCTTCCAATCTCGGAAAACACCACAAATATATAATTTGTAAATTTGACTGCTGTTTTACAATCATTATTCCCAATTGTGTGTGTGCCTCGCTGTGTGTGCGCACAAAGGCAAGAGCAACCAATCAAACTATTAGTCACCGTAATTTCCTGTCCACACTGTGGAAATGTCAAAGAGATTAATCTCGGACAGTAATTTCATCAAACTATAGTTGAAGTTATTCTCTGGCATTAATGTACAACCAAGTTTGAGACCTTGTAAGATGCAGTTATCTGTTGTTTCATTCACTCTAACACGAGTGTAATAAAAGAAGAGCAACAAAAACTTACATTTACATGTACACTAATTACATTAGAGTTATCAAACACAAGATTAATTTGAGTGCTCAGTTATTTTTTTATATAAAGCCGAGGGAACGGGTCCTCCCACCTGTTGGTAATTTCAGTAGTTACTTTCTGTATAAAGATTAGTGATGGACCCTCCGACCTGTTGGAAATTTTAGCAGTTATTTTTTGTGCAAAGATTAGTGATGGACCCTCCTACCTGTTGGTAATTTCAGTAGTTATTTTTTGTGCAAAGATTAGTGATGGACCCTCCTACCTGTTGGTAATTTCAGTAGTTATTTTTTATGTGAAGATTAGTGATGGACCCTCCTACCTGTTGGTAATTTGAGTGAATATTTTTCCATAAAGATTAGTGATGGATCCTCCTACCTGTTGATATTAAAAGTAATTACTCAAATTCCTAAGATTAGCGATCAGGAACCACCTATCTGTGTGAAAGATGGTTTCAGCCCTGAACCGGTTTCCCTTTAAAACATTCCTGAAGTTTGTTTCTGTTTGCACGGAGCGGCCTTTCTTTCTTCAGTTGAACCAATTTAACAAATAACATCCTCAATAACACATTTTAGAAAAAACTGAAGTACCTGCTCTATTCCTCCACCAAATTCCGATTAAACCAATTAATTATAATTCATCAGGAACAAGTTTTGTCTCCGATGTTGCTCCTATCCTGTGATTGGATGGCGTTTAGTCCTCCCTCGGGTTACCATCGGTTGATTTTCCAAGGACCCAGCAGAGAGCGATTCTTGGCCATTGCGAATGTGTTAACCCTTTACTGAGCTGAACTGTGTGTTCGATCTGTCTTTGATCAGTTCAATAAAAGTGCACCGGGAACGAAACATTTCAGTGAGTAAAACGAGCGAGTGTCAAAGTTAAAAATAAATGCTTATAGAGTGAGAAAGGCCAGTTTCCCACCCGTGTTCACTGAATATCAAATTCTAACATGGGGAGGAGGCACATCTGGACGAGGATGGTGTAAATCTCCAGAGTTCATGTTCCTGCTTTCCGTCCTGTAACCGCTTTAAAATGTGTCTCTGGGGAGATTGATGGGATCCATGTTGGGATGAGCCCTGAAATTCCCGGAGTAAAGTCGCCGGCCTTCAGTCAGTGTCTGAGCGAACAATTCGTGAATTGTTCCATCCGCGAGGAATGGAGAGCTTGCTCCGCCGGGGAACATATCTGACCGCGGGAAGTCGGCTTTAGAAAAGAGGAAGGGGCAGAAAAAGTTAATTAAAAAAACAAATTGAAACAACATTAACCTGACCTTGATCCCGCAAGGATTTTCCGCCTATCAATGTCCGTTTAGATTTTGCAAATTATATCCTTGTTATTTCATTACAACCAATCGAGTAAACGTTCCTTGCTTTATTTTAGCAAGTTGCAAATTGTGAATTTGATCTGATCCTTGTTGTGAGATTCAGAGCTCCGCCCTCTGTGAAAGCTGCTGCCAGACATCAGGATGGATTTCAACACAAACATTCCTCATTTGTTTCAGAACAGGGAAGGCCTTTCTGATGGAATCTAATCGAACCGGGTTGACAATTCGCTGCCACGTCAATTGTGAACGAAGTTGGTTGTAAATTTTACTTTTTCTCTTCTGGTTCCAGGGAAGTTCAGTAAAACAGATACTTGGTTCGAAATAAATAGTTACATTTGCATCAGCGTCGTTGTTTGCTAAAAGTCCCATCGATTTTCTGATGTTTGCGCTTTCAACCCTGGGGCCAAAATCCAGTATTTCGTCAGTGAACTGAGGAGAGGCTGTTTCTCCAAGTGAGGACATTAACCATTTAACGGCCGAATCAAACTGTCGCTGAGCATCAATCACCTCAATCACTGGGGGAATGAGTACTGACTTTCCACAGTTACATTTATCACAGTAAATATTCAGCAGATAAACCAGTTACATCGTTAAATCCGGAAAGGGCCATTCCTGTGCTGTGATTGGTATAAGGATTGGATTTCCCTTATTTTCAGGGGGTTCACAGACAGAAATAAATAGCCCCTCCCCGGGATGGAAGTGTCTGAAGAGAGAAAGTTTTTGACGACAGATTCCGAGGGACGAATTTTTGTGATCAATCCCAGGGACAGATTGTGATGATAATTCCGAGGGACGGATTGTTGTGATCAATCCGAGGAACAGATTGTGGTGATAATCCCGTGGGAGAGATTGTTGTGATCCATCCCAGGGACAGATTGTAATGATAATTCCGAGGGACGGATTGTTGTGATCCATCCCAGGTACAGATTGTAATGATAATTCCGAGGGACGGATTGTTGTGATCAATCCCAGGGACGGATTATGGTGATAATTAAATACTCTGTTAAATGGACAGTTTGGGTAAATGGTCAATTAATATAGCATAAAATACACTGTTAAATGGACAGTATTGGTAAATGGTCAGTTAATATATCATTAAATACACTTTTCAATAGACAGTACTGGTAAATGTTGGATTACATATCATTAAATACACTGTTCAATGGACAGTGTAGGTAAATAGTGGGTTTGTATATCATTAAATCCACTCTTAAATGGACAGTGTGGGTAAATGGTGGGTTTATATATCATTAAATAAACTGTTCAATGGACAGTGTGGGTAAATGGTGGGTTTATATATCATTAAATACACTGTTCAATGGACAGTGTGAGTAAATGGTGGGTTTATATAAATTTTAATTCCACTGTTAAATGGACAGTGTGGGTAAATGGTGGTTCATATATCATTAAATACACTGTTAAATGGACAGCGTGGGTAAATGGTGGGTTTATATATCATTAAATAAACTGGAAAATGGACAGTGTGAGTAAATGGTGGGTTCATATATCATTAAATAAACTGTTAAATGGACCGTGTGGGTAAATGGTGGGTTTATATATCATTAAATACACTGTTAAATAGACAGTGTGGGTAAATGGTGGGTTTATATATCGTTAAATACACTGTTAAATAGACAGTATTGGTAAATGGTCAGTTAATATATCATTAAATACACTTTTCAATAGACAGTACTGGTAAATGTTGGATTACATATCATTAAATACACTGTTCAATGGACAGTGTAGGTAAATAGTGGGTTTGTATATCATTAAATCCACTCTTAAATGGACAGTGTGGGTAAATGGTGGGTTCATATATCATTAAATACACTGTTAAATGGACAGTGTGGGTAAATGGTGGGTTTATATATCATTAAATAAACTATTAAATGGACAGTTTGGGTAAATGGTCAATTAATATATCATAAAATACACTGTTAAATGGACAGTATTGGGAAATGGTCAGTTAATATATCATTAAATACACTTTTCAATGGGCAGTACTGGTAAATAGTGGGCTTATATATCATTAAATCCACTGTTCAATGGACAGTGTGAATAAATGGTGGCTTTATATATCATTAAATACACTGTTAAATGGTTCGAAATAAATTGTTGCATTTGCATCAGCGTCGTTGTTTGCTCAAAGTCCCATCGATTTTCTGATGTTTGCGCTTTCAACCCTGGAGCCAAAATCCAGTATTTCGTCAGTGAACTGAGGAGAGGCTGTTTCTCCAAGTGAGGACATTAACCATTTAACGGCCGAATTAAACGATCGCTGAGCATCAATCACCTCGATCACTGGGGGAATGAGTACTGACTTTCCACAGTTACATTTATCACAGTAAATATTCAGCAGATAAACCAGTTACATCGTTAAATCCGGAAAGGGCCATTCCTGTGCTGTGATTGGTACAAGGATTGGATTTCCCTTATTTTCAGGGGGTTCACAGACAGAAATAAATAGCCCCTCCCCGGGATGGAAGTGTCTGAAGAGAGAAAGTTTTTGACGACAGATTCCGAGGGACGGATTGTTGTGATCAATCCCAGGGACAGATTGTGGTGATAATCCCGAGGGACGGATTGTTGTGAACAATCCCAGGGGGAGATTGTGGTGATAATCCCGAGGGACGAATTGTTGTGATCAATCCCAGCAACAGATTGTGGTGATAATTCCGAGGGACGGATTGTTGTGATCAATCCCAGCAACAGATTGTGGTGATAATCCCGAGGGACGGATTGTTGTGATCAATCCCAGGGACGGATTATGGTGATAATTAAATACTCTGTTAAATGGACAGTTTGGGTAAATGGTCAATTCATATAGCATAAAATACACTGTTAAATTGACAGTATTGGTAAATGGTCAGTTAATATATCATTAAATACACTTTTCAATAGGCAGTACTGGTAAATGGTGGATTACATATCATTAAATACATGTTCAATGGACAGTGTAGGTAAATAGTGGGTTTATATATCATTAAATCCACTGTTAAATGGACAGTGTGAGTAAATGTTGGGTTTATATATCATTAAATAAACTGTTAAATGGACAGTGTTGGTAAATGGTGGGTTTATATATCATTAAATACACTGTTAAATGGACAGTGTGGGTAAATGGTGGGTTTATATATCATTAAATACACTGTTAAATGGACTGTGTGGGTAAATGGTGGGTTTATATATCATTAAATACACTGTTAAATGGACAGTGTGGGTAAATGGTGGGTTTATATATCATTAAATACACTGTTAAATGGACAGTGTGAGTAAATGGTGGGTTTATATATCATTAAATACACTGTTTAATGGACAGTGTGGGTAAATGGTGGGTTTATATATCATTAAATACACTGTTCAATGGACAGTGTGGGTAAATGGTGGGTTTATATATCATTAAATACACTGTTCAATGGACAGTGTGGGTAAATGGTGGGTTTATATATCATTAAATACACTGTTCAATGGACAGTGTGGGTAAATGGTGGGTTTATATAAATTTTAATTCCACTGTTAAATGGACAGTGTGCGTAAATGGTGGTTTATATATCATTAAATACACTGTTAAATGAACATTGTTTGGAAATGTTCCGTTGATACATCATTAAATACACTATCAAATCGACATTGTGGGTAAATGGCGCGTTTATATCTCATTAAATCCACTGTTAAATGGACAATATGGGTAAATTGTGAGTTTGTACCTCATTAAATACACTGTTAAATGGACTGACAGTACCTTTACTGATTGTCGAGCTGATACTTCTGACAGTATAAGTTTTGATTATAGAGCTTATGCTTCTGAGAGTACCTGTCTTGATCAAAGAGCTGATGTTACTGAGAGTATCTGCATTAATTGTAGAGCTGATATTATGAACAGTATCTGCACTGATTATAGAGCTGGTATTACTGACAGTATCTCTGCTGATCATACAGGTGATATTACTGAACGCACCTGTACTGATTATAGAGCTGATATTACTGACAGTATTTGTATTTATTATCGAGCTGATATTACTGAACGTACCTGTATTTATCAATGAACTGATATTACTGACAGTACTTCTATTGATTGTCGAGCTGATATTACTGAAAGTATCTGTGCTGATTTTATCGAGCTTAATAGTGACAGTATTTGTGATGCTCATAGGGTTGTTAAATGACAATGTCTGTGTTGATTATAGAGCTGATATTACTGACAGTATCTGTGCTATTATGGCGCTGTTACTGACTTTATCTCGGTTCAATATAGCGCTGATATTACTGACAGTGTCTGTGCTCAATAGAGCTCTGCTTTACTGACTGTATCCCTGTTCAATATATGGCTGATAATTCTGACAGTATCCCTGCTCAATATAGGGCTGATATTACTGACAGTATCCCTGCTAAATATAGTGCTGATAATTCTGACACTGTGTGATGATGAAAGAGCTGGTGTAATCAAAATATTCATTGAATGACATGGAATTTTACAGCTCAGGAACAGCCCATTTGGCCCAACAGGTCTTTGCCTGGATTTGTGCTCCACACGAGCGTTCTCCCACACCATTTCATCGCACCCTATTAACTTATCTTTCTATTTCTAGCCCCCTCATGTATTTTTCTGCCTTCCCCTTAAATGCATCTGCACTTTTCGCCTCAACCATTCCACGTGGTAGCGAATTGCACTTTCTCGTCACTCTCTGAGCAACAAGTCTCCCCTGAAATCCATCTTGGTTTCATTGGAAACTTTCTTATCTTCATGGCCTTTATTTTTGGACTGCTCTCAAGGGGAAATATCCTCTCCAGTTCTAGCCTATGGAACCCCTTCCGAATCTAAAAGACCTCTATCAGTTCACCTCTCCGTCTTCAACTGAATAGAGAAAAGAGACACAGCCTGTTAAATCTTTCCTGATATTGTTGGGAAATAATGCATTGAACAAGTGACGCCAGGAATGAAAGGAAAGTAATGCCAGGAAGGAACAACCAGGCCATAATATTCCCCCCTAGGACCGGATTAATGCAGGCAATCTCGGCACAATCAAGAGCAGGGAACAAGGGGTACTTAAAACATCACCAATAAAATGCCCGGAGCCGGCAGGCTGTGTTTGTGCATTGCTGCGGTTCAAGCAGAACAGTTCGAACGACTGCACTGTCAAACTCACAGATTAAAAAAACAACCTTCTGTTCAAGCGTTGCCTTGTCCTGCCAGGTAGGTGCGGGAGAACTGCTGGGACTCGCCCGGCAGAGGCGGAGACTCCGAAACGGCGCCAGAGATTGCGATGTTCTGACCTGTGTCACTGGTTATCGACTGAACAATAAGATTCTTATGATAGCGTGGGTTTGTTTGGGGGGTGAATTGCGATCCAGAATCCTGGACACATCAGGTTAGCATCTCGGCAGATACAAAAAGCATTAATTTCAGGACCTTAGTATTTAAAATCTGCAGATGCAGAATCTCTTGTGCTGAACTTTTAACCGTCCCCGAAATAAAATCGCAGGTTGGTTTCAGGGTTTCACTGTTTAATTCTGACTGGACACAGGGTGCAACAATGGGTGTGTTTACTAAACTACATTTAACAAAGTTTACCTTCGATTCTCTTGCACCGATTATCTGATCTTTGCTCCCCTGGAATTCTGCGAAGTACAGAACCGATGGAGCTCAGCCTTACATAAAAACAGCCAGTCAGAGCCCACTTGGTTCGAGTACAGTGTAGACACATCCCGACGAGGGGGAAAGGAAGGGCACCCAAAGCTGGAGCTCCCTGAATGAGTAAAGAGATAGAGATTAAAATGAAACAGAAAATTGAGGCTTATGACGAATGTAACGTAGAGAACCAGGCTGAATACAGAAAGAACAGAGGAGATCTTTAAAAAAGGAGGGAATTAGACGGGCAAAAAGAGAGATTCAAGAGTAACTTTCAAAGGGGAATTGGATTAAAATTTTGAAGGAAAGATTTACAGGGATATGGGGAAAGAACACAGGAAAGGGACTAAGTTGATAGCTCTTTCAAAGAGCCAGCACAGGTATCATGGACCGAATGGACTCCTGTGCTGTACCTACTATGATACTACGATGCATCCATTTAAGTGGAACGTACAAACCCTCCAGTGCTGAAGTCATTGTACAGAAACTCTGGTTAACCTTCGCATTCACCAAATTCCGGAATTCATAGTCCAGCACATGTTTAAATAGAGGAACATCGGAACAGGAGTAGGCCATTAAGCCCCTCGAATCTGTCCTCCCATTTAATTAGATCATTGCTGCTCTGTACCTGAATTCTATTTACCTGCCCTTGATCCATTTCGCGTGATACGCTTACGTAAAAAATGCTGCAGCTATCAGTCTTCAAAATTTCAGTTGAACCAGAACTCACAACCTATTGGAGGAGGGAATTCCACATTTACAGTAAACTTTGTGCAACAAAGTCCGTCCACATTTCACTCCTGAACGGCCGAAGGCCAATCTTAATATTTTGCCCCTTGTTCTGGACTCGTCCTTGACAGGAAATTCCTTCTCTGTATCTAATGAGTGTGAGGTATTATATTTTAGTCGGGATTGATCACAACAATCCGTCCCTCGGAATTATCACCACAATCTGTCCCTGGGATTGATCACAACAATCCGTCCCTCGGAATTATCACCACAATCTGTCCCTGGGATTGATCACAACAATCCGTCCCTCGGAATTATCACCACAATCTGTCCCTGGGATTGATCACAACAATCCGTCCCTCGGAATTATCACCACAATCTGTCCCTGGGATTGATCACAACAATCCGTCCCTCGGAATTATCACCACAATCTGCCCTCAAACACTTCCTCTATTCGGACACTTCCATCCCGGGGAGGGGCTATTTATTGCAGTCTATGAACCCGCTCAAAATGAGGGAAATCCAAACTTTATACCGATCACAGCACAGAAATGGTCCTTTCCGGATTTAACAATGTAATTGGTGTATCTGCTGAATATTTATTATGATAAATGTAACTGTGGAAAGTCAGTCCTCATTCCCCCAGTGATTGAGGTGATTGATGCTCAGCGATAGTTTAATTCGGTGGTTAAATGGTTAATGTCCTCACTTACAGAAACAGCCTCTCTGCAGCTCACTGACGAAACACTGGCTCTTGGCCTCAGGGTTGAAAGCGCAAATATGAGGAAATCGATGGGACTTTTAGCAAACAATGTTCCTGATGCAAATGTCACAATTTATTTCTAACCAAGTATCTGTTTTACTGAACTTCCCTGGAACAAGAAGAGAAAACGTAAAATTTATAACCGACTTTTTTCACAGTTTTCGTGGCAGCGAATTGTCAACCCGGTTCGATTAGATTCCACCAGAAAGGCCGCTCCCTGTTCTGAAACAAATGAGGAATGTTTGCGTTGAAATCCATCCTGATGTCGGGCAGCAGCTTTCACAGGAGGCGGAGCTCTCAATCTCACATAACAAGGATCAGATCAAATTCCCAAGTGATGAACTGCTAAAATAAAGCAAGGAACTTTTACTCGATTGGCTGTAATGAAATAACAAGGATATAATGTGTAAAATCAACACGGGCATTGAGAGACGGACAATCGTTGCGGGATCAATGTAATGTTAATGTGGTGTCAATTTGTTTTTAATTAACTTTTTCTGCCTCTTCCTCTTTTGTAAAGCCGATTTCCCGCGGTCAGATATGTTCCCCGGCGTAGGGAGCTCTCTGTTGCTCGTGGATGGAACAATTCACTAATTTATCGCTCAGACACTGACTGAAGGCCGGCTATTTTACACCGAGAATTTCAGGGCTTATCCCTTCAGAGACCCCACCAATCTTCCCACAGACACATTTTAAAGCGGTTCCGGGACAGAAAGCAGTCACACGAACTCCAGAGATTTACACGATCTTAGTCCAGCGGTGCCTCCTCCCCATGTTAGAATTTGATATTCAGTAAACAGGGGTGGGAAACTGGCCTTTCTCACTGGATATGCATTTATTTATAACTTTGATACTGGCTCTTTTTACTCACTGAACCGTTTTGTGCCCGGTACACGTTTATTGAACTGATCAAAGACTGATCGAACACACAGTTCAGCTCAGTGAAGGCTTAACACATTCGCAATGGCCGATTATTGCTCTCCGCCGGGCACCTGGCAAATCAGCCAACAACTCACCTGACGAAGGAGGAAGCCTCCGAAAGCTTGTGATTTCAAATAAAGCTGTTGGACTATATCCTGGTGTTGGAAGACTCCTTACATTTGTCCACCCCAGTCCATCACCTGCATCTCCACATCATATTATAATTACCAACAGGGAGGAGGGTCCATCAACAATCTTTATATAAAAAGTGACTACTGAAATTACAAACAGGGAGGAGTGTCCATCAACAATCTTTATATAAAAAGTGACTACTGAAATTACAAACAGGGAGGAGTGTCCATCAACAATCTTTATATAAAAAGTGACTACTGAAATTACAAACAGGGAGGAGTGTCCATCACTAAACTTGAAATAAAAAGTAAATACGGAATTACGAACAGGTCGGAGGGTCCCATCACTAAATTTAAATAAAAAATAACGACTGAATTACAAACAGCAAGGAGGGTCTATTACTATTTTTAATATAAAAAGTTAATACTGAAATTACCAACAGGTAGGAGGGTCCATCACTAATTTTTATAAAAAAGTAACCACGGAAATTACCAACAGGTAGTGGAATCCATCCCTAATCTTAATATAAAGAGCAGCGACTGAAATTACCAACAAGTAGGACGGTCCATCACTAATATTTATCGAAAAAGTAATGACTGAAATTACCAAAAGGTAAAAGGGCAAATCACTAATATTTATGTAAAAAGTAACTACTGACTACAAAAAGGTAGGAGAGTCCATCACTAATCTTTATATAAAAGTAACAACTCAAATTACCAACAGGCAGGAGGGTCCATCACTAATCTTTATATAAAAGTAACAACTCAAATTACCACCAGGTAGGAGAGTCCATCACTAATCTTTATATAAAAAGTCACGACACAAATTTCGAACCGGTAGAAGAGTCCACACTAATCTTCATATAAAAAGTAACGACACAAATTACCAACAGGAAGGAAGTTCCATCACTAATCTTTGTATGAAAAGTAACTACTGAAATTACAAATAGGCAAATGGGTCCATCTCTAATCTTTATATAAAAAGTAACCATTCAAATTACCAACAGATTGGAGGGTCCATCAATAATTTTTATATAAAAAGTAACTACTGAATTGCAAACAGCGAGGAGGGTTCATCATTAATCTTTATATAAAAAGTAACCACTGAAATTACCAAGAGGTAGGAGGGTCCATCACTAATCATAGAAGAATCATAGAAGTTTACAACATGGAAACAGGCCCTTCGGCCCAACATGTCCATGTCGCCCAGTTTATACCACTAAGCTCGTCCCAATTGCCTGCACTTGGCCCATATCCCTCCATACCCATCTTACCCATGTAACTGTCCAAATGCTTTTTAAAAGACAAAATTGTACCCGCCTCTACTACTGCCTCTGGCAGCTCGTTCCAGGCAATCACCACCCATTGAGTGAAAAGATTGCCCCTCTGGACCCTTTTGTATCTCTCCCCTCTCACCTTAAATCTATGCCCCCTCGTTATAGGCTCCCCTACCTTTGGGATAAGATTTTGACTATCTACCTTATCTATGCCCCTCATTATTTTGTAGACTTCTGTAAGATCACCCCTCGAACTCCTACTCTCCAGGGAAAAAAGTCTCAGTCTATCCAACCTCTCCCTAGAAGTCAAACCATCATGTCCCGGTAGCATCCTCGTAAATCTTCTCTGCACTCTTTCTAGTTTAATAATATCCTTTCTATAATAGGTTGACCAGAACTGTACACAGTATTCCAAGTGTGGCCTTACTAATGTCTTGTACAACTTCAACAAGACATCACAACTCCTGTATTCAATGTTCTGACCAATGAAACCAAGCATGCTGAATGCCTTCTTCACCACCCTATCCACCTGTGACTCCACTTTCAAGGAGCTGTGAACCTGTACTCCTCGATCTCTTTGTTCTATAAATCTCCCCAACGCCCTACCATTAACGGAGTAGGTCCTGGCCCGATTCGATCCACCAAAATGCATCACCTCACATTTTTATCGATGAAACTCCACCTGCCATTCATCGGCCCACTGGCCCAATTTATCAAGATGCCGTTGCAATCCTAGATAACCTTCTTCACTGTCCACAATGCCACCAATCTTGGTGTCATCTGCAAACTTACGAACTATGCCTCCTAAATTCTCATCCAAATCATGAATATAAATAACAAATAACAGCGGACACAGCACCGATCCCTGAGGCACACCGCTGGTCACAGGCCTCCAGTTTGAAAAACAACCCTCTACAACCACCCTCTGTCTTCTGTCGTCAATCCAATTGGCTACCTCACCTTGGATCCCGTGAGATTTAACCTTATGTAACAACCTACCATGCGGTACCTTGTCAAAGGCTTTGCTGAAGTCCATGTCGACCACATCTACTGCACAGCCCTCAACTATCTTCTTGGTTACCCCTTCAAAAAACTCAATCAAATTCGTGAGACATGATTTTCCACTCACAAAACCATGCTGACTGTTCCTAATCTGTCCCTGCCTCTCCAAATTATATAAAATTTCTGTAATTATATAAAAGGTAATTACAGAAATTACCAACAGGTTGGAGCATCCGGTCTTTCTCTCTCACACCCACTATTTCTCTGTCTGTAATATTCAGACTCTCACAGTCTGTCTGTCTGTCTCTCTGTCACCCTCCCCCTCCTCATTCACCCTCTCCGTGTCTCTCTCCCTCGACACTGTATCTCCCTCTTTCGTTCTTCACTCTCCCTCTTACTCTCTCCCTTTATTCTCCATTTTTCCCCACCTCCACCTCTACTCTCCACCTCTCTCATTCACTGACTCTCTCCCTTTCTCTATATCTCACCTTCACTTTCACTCTTCCCCTTTACTCATTCTCTTGGCCCTTGCCACTACACTCTGTGCCACTACACTCTCTGCCACTACAATCTCTGCCATTACATTCTCTGACCCATCCCCATCTCTCTGTCCCTCTTTCTCTGTCTCTGTCTCTCGCCCTCTGACCCATCCCCGTCTCACTCTCTCATAAGAACATAAGAAATAGGAGCAGGAGCAGGCCAATCGGCCCCTCGAGCCTGCTCCGCCATTCAATAAGATCATGGCTGATCTGATCCTAACCTCAAATCTAAATTCATGTCCAATTTCCTGCCCGCTCCCCGTAACCCCGAATTCCCGTTACTTTTAGGAAACTGTCCATTTCTGTTTTAAATGTATTTAATGATGTAGCTTCCACAGCTTCCTGGGGCAGCAAATTCCACAGACCTACTACCCTCTGAGAGAAGAAGTTTCTCCTCATCTCAGTTTTGAAAGAGCAGCCCCTTATTCTAAGATTATGCCCCCTCGTTCTAGTCTCATTCATCCTTGGGAACATCCTTACCGCATCCACCCGATCAAGCCCCTTCAAAATCTTATATATTTCAATAAGATTGCGTCTCATTCTTCTGAACTCCAATGAGTAGAGTCCCAATCTACTCAACCTCTCCTCATATGTCCACCCCCTCATCCCCGGGATTAACCGAGTGAACCTTCTTTGTACTGCCTCGAGAGCAAGTATGTCTTTTCTCAAGTATGGACACCAAAACTGTATGCAGTATTCCAGGTGCGGTCTCACCAATACCTTATATAACTGCAGCAATACCTCCCTGTTCTTATATTCTATCCCCCTCGCAATAAAAGCAAACATTCCGTTGGCCTTCTTGATCACCTGCTGCACCTGCATACTAATTTTTTGATTTTCTTGCACGAGGACCCCCAGATCCCTTTGTACTGCAGTACTTTCCAGTTTCTCCCCATTAAAATAATAACTTGCTCTCTGATTTTTCCTGCCAAAGTGCATAACCTCACATTTTCCAATATTGTATTGCATCTGCCAAATCTCCGCCCACTCACCCAGCCTGTCTATATCCGCTTGTTGTTTTTTATGTCCTCCTCACTCTCTACTTTCCCTCCCATCTTTGTATCATCTGCAAACTTTGATATGTTACACTCGGTCCCCTCCTCCAAATCGTTAATATAGGAACACCACTGGCGACTGGTTACCAGTCCAAGAATGAACCATTTATCCCAACTCTCTGCTTCCTGTCAGATAACCAATCCTCCACCCATGCCAGAATATTACCCCCAATCCAGTGATTCTTTATCTTGAGCAATAATCTTTTATGTGGTACCTTGTCGAATGCCTTCTGGAAGTCGAAATACACTCCGTCCACTGGTTCCCCTTTATCCACCCTGTACGTTCTATCCTCAAAGAACTCAAGCAAATTTGTGAGACATGACTTCCCCTTCATAAAGCCATGCTGACTTTGTCCTATTAAATTATGTTTATCCAAATGTTCCGCTACTGTCTCCTTAATAATAGACTCCAAAATTTTACCCACCACAGATGTTAGGCTAACTGGTCTATAATTTCCAGCCTTCTGCCTACTACCCTTTTTAAAGAAGGGTGTTACATTAACAGTTTTCCAATCTGCCGGGACCTTTGCCGAGTCCAGAGAATTTTGGAAAATTATTACCAAAGCATCCAAAATCCCTACTGCCACTTCCCTCAAGACACGAGGATGTAAGCCATCAGGTCCAGGTGATTTATCCGCCGCGAGTCCCATTAATTTACTGAGTACCAATTCCTTAGTGATTTTAATCGTGTTTAGCTCCTCCCCCCCCCCCCCCCCCAGAGCCCCCTGTTTGTCCAGTGTTGCGATATTCTTAGTGTCCTCTACCATAAAGACTGAAACAAAATATTTGTTCAGCATTTTTGCCATCTCCATGTTTCCCACCATTAATTTCCCGGTCTCATTCTCCAAGGGAACTAAGTTTGCCTTAGTCACCCTTTATTTTCATATAACAAAAGAAACTCTTGCTATCTGTTTTTATATTTTTTGCGAATTTATTTTCATAATCTATCTTCCCTTTCTTAATCAATCCTTTCGTTACTTTTTGCTATCTTTTGAAGACTTCCCAATCTTCTATCCTCCCACTAAGTTTGGCTACCTTATATGTCCTTGTTTTTCGTCGGATACTATCCTTAATTTCTTTACTTAGCCATGGATGGCTGTCATTTCTTTTACACCCTTTTTTCCTCAGTGGAATATATATTTTTTGAAAGTTGTAAAATAACTCCTTAAATGAACACCACTGCTCATGTACCGTCTGACCCAATTTTCCCAGTCCACGTTAATCAATTCCGCTCTCATACCATCATAATCTCCTTTATTCAAGCTCAGTGCGCTTGTTTGAGAACCAACCTTCTCACCCTCTAATTGGTTATGGAATGTAACCATGTTATGGTCACTCATTCCAAGGGGATCCTTAACTAGGACATGAGTTGCTTGCCCCCTTGTATGATCAGTTACAGACTGCTCAAGAAATCCATCCCTAATACACTCAATAAACTCTTCCTCAAGGCTGCCCTGCCCAATTTGATTTGTCCAGTAAATATGATAGTTAAAATCCCCCATAATTACTGCTGTTCCCTTCATACATGCCCCGACTATTTCCTGATTAATACTTCTTCCAGCAGAGTTGCAACTATTAGGAGGCATATATACTCCGCCCACTAGTGCTTTTTTCTCCTTATTATTCTTTATCTCTACCCACACTGTTTCATTATCCTGATCCTTTGTCCCAATATAATTTCTCTGTATTACAGTGATTCCTTCCTTTACTAAAATAGCAACCCCACCTCCCCTTCCTTCCTGCCTGTCCTTTCTGATTGTTAAATACCCTGGCATATTTAATTCCCAGTCGTTGTCACCCTGCAGCCATGTTTCTGTAATGGCCACAAGATCATACCCATACGTAGTAATTTATGCCGTTAACTCGTCCATTTTGTTACGAATGCTACGTGCATTCAGATAAAGAACTTTCAATTATGTTTTGTGACACTTAGTTCCTGCTTTTTCCTTTTTTAACACTTTACCTTTTACTCCATACGTTCTGTCCCTTCCTGACACGCTTTCCTCTGTCTCCATGCTCAGGTTCCCAACCCCCTGCCACAGCTTTGATGCTGGGTTAATCGCCTTACGCCTTCTAGTTTTTATTTTATCTGTCGTGCCTAAAGTACACTTTCTTTCCGCTGCTCTACGCTTTTCTCTTTCATTTGTTCTTGAACAACTGTTTGTACTATTTGTATTGTAGATTTCCCCTGGGTCTTCCCCTCTCTTGCTGATCTCAACTTTATTCCCTTATGACTCTCCCGATACTCTCTAAATCTGTCACTTTGTCTGCCTCTGACCCTCTCCCATTGACATCCTCTGATTATCTTTCATTCCCGGTCATTCACCCTCTACTCTCTTTCTCTCTCTCTTCCTTTCCCCGTCTCTCTGCCTCTACACTTCTCTCCATGTCTCTACTCGCTCTGTCTCTCTATCTCCTTCCCTCTACACTCTTAGATCCATTCCCCTCTCTCCCTCTCTATCTTCCTTGTTGCTCTGTCTCCCCTGTTTCTCTCTCTTTATCAGTCTGTTTCTCCCTCTGTCTGTCTCTTTCTTTCTCCCTCACGCCCACTTTTTCTCTCTCTCAATTATTCTGACGCTTACAGTCTGTCTGTCTCTCTGTCGCTCTCCATGTACTCATTCTCCCTCTCTATGTATCTCTCTCCCTGTCTCACTCCCTCTAATTTGTCTCTCATTTTCCACTCTCCTTCTATACTCTCCTTCTTCAGTCTCCGTCTCCACTCTCCTTCTCTGACCGATCCCCGTCTCTCTCTCTCTCTCTCGCTTCCTCCCACCGCCCTCTCTGTCTGTCTGTCTGTTTCTCCCTCTGTTTGTGTCTTTCATTCTTTCTCCCTTACCATCTGTGTGTCTCTACCTCTCTGTCTCTCTGTCTCTCTCTCCCTACTGATTATCTGCCTCTCTATCACTGTCTCTCTGTCCCCCTCTCCATCTCTTTCTCTCCCCCCCCCCATCTCCGTCTCTCTCTCCGTCCTCCTCTCCGTAACTCTCTCCGTCTCTCTCTCTCATTCCCTCAATTATCTCTGCCTCTATCCCCCTCTCTCTCTGTCTCTCTTTCTGCCTCCCCTATTTATCTCTATCTCTTGCTCTCTCTTCTCTGTTTGTCTCTCTCTTTGTCCCCTGTCTGTCTGTCTCGTTCTCTCTCCCCAACTATATGAATCTGTCTTTATTTTTCTCTCTCCCTCCCCCTGCCCATTTCTCACTCTTCTTTTGGATGCGTCTCTTTCTCTTGCCTCTTTCTCTGTCTCTCTGCTCTGTCACTGCTGGTCAGCAGCGGCCCCTGCTGGTGGTTGTGGTAGGTGATGACATTGACCAGGAACACAGGAACAGGAGGAGGCCATTCAGCCTCTCGAGCCTGTTCCGCCATTCAATGGGATCATGGCGGATCTCTGACCTAATTTCACATACCCACCTTAATCCCATAATCCCTGAACACAGGGTTAACAAAAATATATCAACCTCAGATTTAAAATTAACAATTGATCTCGCATCAACTGCTGTTTGCGGAAGTGAATTCCGAACATCGACCACTTTTTGCGTGTGGAAGTGTTTCCTAACTTCACTCCTGAAACTTCTGGCTCGATTTGTTCGGCTCTGACCCCGAGTCCGAGATTCCCCAACCAGTGGACATAGTTTCTCTCCATCTCCCCTATCAGTTCCCGTTAATATTTTGAAAACTTCGATGAAATCACCCCTTCGTCTTCTAAATTCCAGAGAATACAACCCTAGTTTGTGTAATCTCTCGTCATAATTTAACCCTTGAAGTCCAGGTATCATTCTACTAAATAAAAGGTCCAAACTGAATTTTAACAGCTCGGTATTTTTTAATGACTGCCATACAAGTAAAGATTAACTTTTAAAAATGGGGTCTCTCATATTATTCCTTATTATATTAGTTTTTGGTTGTTGAAAAAGAATTAAAATTACAATATTATTTTTTAAAACTTTTCCCTTCTGTCTCTTTAATGTAATTCAATGATTTCTTTGGCTTTTTATTATTATTGTTTTTATTTGCAATGACATACAGAATGCGAACTTTAAAGGAATGAAGTCTGCTTGCTTGTTTGAGCAATGCAGCCTGATTCTGTGGGCGGGACTCTCGTCCTTACCGATTTTGTGGTCGTGTCTTTTTCTCACACAGCTTTCCAGCTGCGCAGCAAATCACGCTGCTCAGAGGCTGGGTTGATTGTGCCCAATTTTTGTAAAGTTCAAATTCAAGCAATTCATCGCCACAGAGCCGACAGTAAGTATTTTTGTGAATTTAATTCGCAGGAGCTGTGGTGAGCGTTGCCTCGCCGCTCGCAGCGATTTCTGGCCCAATGTCTTCTGCCGCTCTGCAACTTGTAAACCAGATCAATAAATACCCCTTAGTTCCAAGAGCTTCAACTTTAGCTAACAGCCTCTTCTGAGGGACTTTATCGAATGCCTTTCGGAAGTCCATACAAACAACACCCATAGACAATCCCCGCTCCACCATTTTATTCACCTCCTCAAAACAAATCCATGCTGGCTCTTCCTGATCAGCTGAAAATGTTCAAGGTGTTCAGTCACTATCCTTAATTATAGACTCTGGTAATTTCTCGAAACCAGATGTTTGGCTAATTGGTCTATAATTCCCGATTTTCCTTCTGTCACCTTTCTTAAATAGTGGAGTGACATGTGCAATTTTCCAATTTAGATCAATGTTCATACACCGTTAGGATATGAACTAAATCTGGCTCATTACCCATTGTTAAATCTAATATGGCCTGCCCCCTTGTTCGCCCTCGGACTCATTGTTGCAGAAAGCTTTCCTGAACACACGCAAAAAATTCATTACCTTTCTGACATGAGCTCGTCTGTTTATCCCAATCTATATGAAAGTTGAAATCTATTCCCCATTAAAACCACTCTGCCTTTGCTGCATGCTTGTCTCATCTCCGCATTTATACATTCTGCAACTTCACAGCTTCGACAAGGGGGCCCATGCACAACTCCCACTACAGTCTTGTCCAGGACACGGGATGAGTCCCGGAGTTCCCACATGGCACAGGTCGTGCATTCGACAGGTTTGAGCTACCCTGCCATGCCTTAATATATTCGATTAACTTAAACAAAGCAAAAACAAATTACGGTTATTTTTGTTTATTTTACTCTAGTTAAGTAGTTTAAGCTTTAATTTTAATGAGCTTCCAGGAGTTTGATACTTCAAGCTTTTAATTCAATTTTACCCAATTCCCCAAATCAGAGGAAAAAACCGAAGACTCGCCAGCCATTCACCGACCTGGGCGCGGAGTAACAGCGCATCACGCGACATAAGCCCAAAACGGCCCTTATCCAATTTTTCCCCCAATGTTTCCTGTGTGCGCCAGTCGACAGGATTCGGATATGGTACCGGGCACATGGGGCCACAGGAAGAAAGATTGCATTTCGATTGCGCTCTTCACCACCTCGGACGTCCCAAAGCGCTTTACAGACAACGAACCTCTCTTTGGAGTGTAGTCACTGCTGACATGTAGGAAACGAGGCAGCCAATTTGCACACAGCAAGATCCCAAACACAGCGATGTGACAATGACCAGATAATGTGTGCTAGTTATGTTACTGGCGGGATAAATATTGATCAGGGTAGCAGGGAGAACGAATTACTCTTCAAGGTGAAGACAAGGTGATTGTATCAGTTCGAGTTTGGACCTTTGTAATGTTTTTATTTCCTTATTTTTATCTTCTTCAGATTCCAACTGATCAGAAAACTGACAACTGAACTCTGAATGAAATTTCGATAAATCTACCACGCAAAATAAACAATGTTAGAAATAAAGAAATAAACCGGATTGAGACGGTTCACTTCACTGAAACGTCCAATTCCGGTTAAACCGGCGCGGCGGAGTCACAGCAGCTCATCGCTGATCTGCACCTCAACTCCATTTAGCGAAACAGAAACTGGAAAACTCATGTTTCGAGACGAGTTCACTAATTTCCTGAAAAATGAATATCACGAAACCAGCAAAATATTCCCTGCCCTGATTAAACACACAGCAAGGGACTGTGTCGAACATATAGCAAGAAATCGGCGATTTTATTATTACACGGATAGAATACCGTGCTCAATATTAACATTAACACTGAGCGCTTTTCCCCGTGGTGCGGGACCTCGTCCGCGTTTATATTTAGAAAAAAAAATCAGAAAATAATAATCTCACCCAGCAGAATTGGGGATTGTTCGTATTTTACAGGACAGGATGAGGCCACTCGGCCCGTCGGGCTTGGATAGTAAATTCTGTTCACATTCTCCGCTCGGTGTTGTTCTCCGTGTACATTTTTAATTTACCGATTTGTCTTTTGTTTCATTTCCCCTGACTCTATTTTGCAGACTGAGTGTGAAAGCGATTCGCATTGGAGGCGAAACATTTTGATCAAAGATTTGAACATTGTTTATTCTGATTGTCGGTTTCTCGGAGACCCAGCGGGAGTTCAGTTGTCAGTTTCCGGATCAGTCGGAAACAGTGGAGCCAACTTGCTGCAAGAGAGAAAACAATAAATGAACAACGTCAACAAAGCGAAAGGAAGAGAAAGATACAAGCAGAGGATTAACCAGCCCTGCCCAGCGTTTAGGATCATTTGGTGAAACAATTCGTCATCGGCCGCGTGGCCTAATGGATAAGGCGTCTGACTTCGGTATTAACTCGAGTGGTTATCAGAAGATTGCAGGTTCGAGTCCTGCCGCGGTCGTTTTACTCGCTGGGTGAAAATTTGTCCGACGTGCGCCCGAACTGTTTTGCACCCGACCGTTTCGAACAGTCGGATGGAACAGAAATCCCGAAATTACTTTGCTTTCAGAAATTGACTCCACATTTTCAATATTGTCGATCTGGGTGCACGGGCAGGACATAGTGTCAAAGTGACTTTATTTCTACTGTTTGGATTCAGAAATGGTCGGCGAATCCATTGTGCTCTGTCGGTATGGGTCCGAATCCCATCCGTGTCGTTATTGTATTGAACTTTTGTTACGGCCCTGCGTAAGTTTTGTGCAATCAAAATGGGCTTGAAAGCAATTAATACCAATCCGACACCGGTGTTTGAAGTCTGTATCCCTGGATTGTTTATATTTTGTTGAAATGGAGAGGGACAACTTGTCTTATCAACCATGATGTGGAGATGCCGGTGATGGACTGGGGTGGACAAATGTAAGGAATCTTACAACACCAGGTTATAGTCCAACAGTTTTATTTTCAAATAAAACTGTTGGACTATAACCTGATGTTGTAAGATTCCTTATATTTGTCTTATCAATTAAGACTTTCTAAAATTTAAATGCTCTACAGCTATATTGCCGTTTGTGTGAGAATATATACACCAGGTGGACTAGCGCTAATACACATTTCCGAATATAAAACACACACACATTAGACTATTGTGCAATATTTGTAGGAGGTCACCCACAGGAGGAGGTCAGGGCCTGGTGTATCACAGACATTACTCACCAACATTTTGTGGGAAGAGATGAGAAATGTAATTGGATAAGACCAGATAGTCTGGAGAGAGTGTGGAAATACAACAGGATGAATAGAGCTCGATATAAGATGTACTGACATGGGATAAGGAAGAGAAGATCATGACTGATACCCATGGTTTCCCATGCAGAGACTGATGAACAAAAGATTGATGTTATTGCGCAGACGTATTGAGGGAGAAGGCGCAACAAAGTGGCTTGGCAAATGTATCAATACCATAACGGTAGGAAATAATTCAAAACATGTGGGCGCCGTGGCTCAGTGGTTCGAACACCTGTTCTATAAACCGAATATCTTGGGTTCAAATACCAGCAGTACATTTCACAAAATTCTCCACAATAACATCTGGGGGTTTGTGTAAAGAATTGGGCCGAGTTGTACCACAAACTAGTCAAATAACAGCCTAACATAGCCATGCTGACGGAATCATAGCGTTAAGCCAATATCCCCGACTCTTTGGGTGAGACGAGTCAGACACCAATCACAGGTTAAAAAAAAGACGTCAATATTTTCCCCTGGGTCCCCACTCAGAGAGCCAGGGACAGCTCCCTCAGACGGCTGGGCGAATGCACCGTCCAGCGCTGAGCCCCAGAGATTACAAAAGTCCCAGGCTCGAGCTCGGGCCTGCAGCTGAGGTTCGACCTCGGCTGGACTTGGGCTCAGTGCCCTCGGGCTTGGTTGGGGGTTGGGGGTTTGTGGGGACAACATGTGAGGAAGAGAGTGTGCCAGGCAGCACTTCAAACTGAGGAGTGGGTGACGAGGAAATTGATTGGAATGGTGCCAGGGATGAGGGACTCCAGTTCTGGGGAAAGACTGAAGAAGCTGGGGTTGTTCCCCCGAGAGCAGTGAAGGTGAATTACATTGAATCACTTTGAGAGCACAGAACAGGGACGGCCCATCAAGGCCATGCCGGTGTTTAAGCTCCACACGAGCCTCCTCCCTCCCTACTTCATCTCACCCTATTCTTCTATTCCTTTCTCCCTCATGTCTTTATCTGCTGTTCGCCCCAACCACTCCTTGTGGGAGTGAATTCCACATTCTCACTACTCTCTGGGTGAAGAAGTTTCTCCTGAATTCCCTTCCTGTCTTAAATGTCTTTGTATCTTCTTCGATCTCTCCTTCCAATGTCCTGCCCACCTTGCTGGTCTCTGTGGTAAATAGAAACATCGAAAATAGGAGCAATAGTAGGCCATTCGGCCCTTCGGGTCTGCTCCACCATTCAAAATGATCATGGCTGATCGTCTAACTCAGTAACCTGTTCCTGCTTTTTCCCCATATCCCTTGATCCCTTTAGCATTGAGAAATATATCTATCTCCTTCTTGAATACATCTAATGGCTTGGCCTAACTGCCTTCTGTGCGAGGGAAATCCACAGTGAAGAAATTTCTCCTCGTCTCGGTTCTAAATGGCATACCCCGTATCCTGAGACTGTGACCCCTGGTTCTGGACTCCCCAGCCATCGGGAACATCCTCCCTGCATCCAGTCTGTCTGGTCCTGTTAGAATTTTATATGTTTCGATGAGATCACCTCTCATTCTTCTAAACTTTAGTGAATATAGGCCGACTCGACCCAATCTCTCCTCAGACGTCAGTGCTGCCATCCCAGGAATCAGTCTGGTAAACCTTCGTTGCACTCCTTCCATGGCAAGGACATCCTTCCTCAGATAAGGAGACCAAAACTGCACACAATACTCCAGATGTGGTCTCACCAAGGCCCTGTACAACTGCAGTAAGACATCCCTGCTCCTGTACTCAAATCCTCTTGCAATGAAGGCTAACATACCGTTCGCCTTCCGAACGGCTTGCTGCTCCTGAATGCTCGCTTTCAGCGACTGGTGTACAAGGACACCCAGATCACGTTGCACCTCCCCTTTTCCCAATCCATCACCATTCAGATAATAATCTGCTTTTCTGTTTTTACAACCAAAGTGGATAACCTCACAAATACTGCGGCAAAGTAATTATTGAATATTCCCGCCATTTCCCTGTCATTACCTGTGAGTTTATCCTATGTATCCCTCAGTGGCCCTATCCCTATCCTGATTTTTCTTCTGTTATTTATGTGTCTGTCGAATCATTAACTATTTTTATACTGCTTGATAATTTAATTCAACCTCGTCGTTCCTCTTTGCTTTCCGAATTGTTTTTTTTACTTTGTTCCCAATCTTCTCACGTTCCCTTTTCTCATCCTCTCCGGTATTGTCGATGTACTCAGCGTACGCCTTTTTCTTTAGTTTTAATTTTATTCATTATTCGCGGGTGACTCACCTCCTGACTCCCCAAAGCCTTTCCACCATCGACAAGGCACAAGTCAGGAGTGTGATGGAATACTCTCCACTTGCCTGGATGAGTGCAGCTCCAACAACATTCAAGAAGCTCGACACGGTGAAGGTTCCCATCTCTCTCTCTCTCCTCCCCTGAAGGTGCTGACTCTGGCTGGGTTCAGTTCTGCACTTACTGGTTCCCCTCTCTCTCCTCCCCTGAAGGTGCTTACTCTGATTGGGTTCAGTTCGACACTCACTGGTTCCCCTCTCCCTCTCTCTCCTCCCCTGAAGGTGCTGGCTCTGACCGGGTTCAGTTCCACACTCAGTGGTTCCCCTCCCTCTCCTCTCCTGAAGATGCTGAGACTGGCTGGGGATATATGCTCTCCCCCTCATTTCGACATTACGTCCCACCCTATTGCTGCCGGTAAGCTGTCCATCTGTGGTATCTCCCACTTTTGGCGACGGACTCTCTCTGACCAGTCACCTTTTCTCGTTCATTTAAAGACGGTCCCTAATCTGTCACTATTCTACTTCATTTGCAGATTCTCCCAAACCCGTCACCATTTTCCTTCAATTCCAGATACTCCCTGACCAGTCACTATTTATCCTTCATTTGAAGATTCACCCTGACCTCCTTCATTTACAGACACTCCCTGATAAGTCACTATTTCTCATTCAGTTACAAACATTACCTGACCCGTCACCATTTCTCCTTCATTTAAGGACTCTCCCTGACCCGTCACCATTTCTCCTTCATTTAAAGACACTGTCTGACCCGTCACCATTTCTCCTTCATTTGCAGTCGCAACCTGACACGCCAACATATTTCCTTCATTTACAGACACTCCCTAACCAGTTCCCTCCTCTCTCCGCATCTCCCTCCAGATGTCCGTTCACTTGTGAACAAGGCCCTTGTCATCCACAACCTTATTGCGGGTGGCTGCATCTGGAAACATAGGAACAGGAGCAGGCCACTCCGCTCCACGATACTGTTCCGTCATTCAATTAGACCATGGCTGATCTGTATCTTAACTCTATCTGCCTGGCTTGGTATCATAAATCATAATACCCTGGCCAAACAAAAATCTATCAATCTCAATTTTCAAATTTTTAATTGACCCCCAGCCTAAACAGCATTTTGGAGTGAGGAGAGTTCCAGATTTCCACTACCCTTTGTGTGAAGAATTCCTTCTGACATCACCCCTCAACGGCCCAGCTCTAATTTTAAGGTGATAACCCCTTGTTCCAGACTCTCCCAACACAGAAAATAGTTTCTCTGTATCTACCCTATCAAATCCTTTAATCACCTGAAACACCTCAATTCGATCACCCCTTAATCTTGTATATTCAAGTGAAGACAAGCCTAGTCTATGCATCGATTCTCATAATTTACATAAGTGGTCACTGTAAGTGCAGGATAGAAATTCAGAACAGACAATTTTAGTTTGTGTGGAACATTATTTTCTCCATAGTCCCAAGAAGATGCAAATCCCCCGTCACACACTCTCCCTCTTTGTTCCTATTAATCTGCAAATCCACCGTCCCACAGTCTCCCTCCTTCCTCCTGTTAAGCTGTAAATCCCCCGTCCCACACTCTCCCTCCTTGCTCCTATTAATCTGTAAATCCCCCGTCCCACACTCTCCCTCCTTGCTCCTATTAATCTGTAAATCCCCCGTCCCACACTCTCCCTCCTTGCTCCTATTAATCTGTAAATCCCCCGTCCCACACTCTCCCTCCTTGCTCCTATTAAGCTGTAAATCCCCCACACACACTCTACCTCCTTGACACGTCCTCACTGTTTGAAATCCAGATTCATCGCAGGCTCTAATTTTCTGCCTTTCTCTCCTGAAGGTGCAGCGTGATGGTGGGGTTCGGCCCCAGTCACTGTCTGCCCTCCAGTATTAGGCCAAGTGGTAATTCTGCACTTGTGAGCCTATGCAGTGAACTGCCGGTATTTCGACCATCGGTAGCCGCCGTCTCTGGCTGATTCTCTCCGGCAAAGCTGAAGCCAACGGTGGCAGATCAACAATAACCTGCATTCACACTGAGCGGAGTCTCAGCAACACCGAGTGCGGCTCAGGCCCCGAATCAGAGCAGGGGGACCCGGCGGACGGGCGTGCCGGGTGGCCCGGGCACCATTAAACCGATCACCCAGCGCCTCACAAGTCCAACCCGCCGCTTCCCGATTTCATCTCCCGTTTCCACCGAGTCCGACTCGAGACAAGAGACAGGGCAGAGGCGCTCCCAGAACGCGGGGCGGGCCTGGGGAGCTTGCGCCGTCTGAGCGGAAATGCAGCGCCTTGGAGAGATAGAGGGGTTTCTGGGGCGCGGCGGATTATGGGGCCGGCGGCCGCCATTAGTCACCGGGCGTCGTTCAGTGTTTTATTGCCCGCGTCGCGCACAGAACCGTTTCTCGAAATGCAGACTGAGGAGTTCAGAGCCGGTTTGCTGAACAGACACTGACCGCACAATGTGGAACAGTGTTTTTCAAACTATTTTTCTCGTGACCCAGTGAAAGAAAAACACTTGCCCCAGGGACCCAAAACAATAATATCTTCTGACTGGAGTTTTCATCAAATCCCAATGGAGGACAATCCATGCTCGCTCTTCACTTCACTTCACTTCAAGTAATAACTAAAATTAGACATCGACGTTACTTGAAAAATATTTTAAATACAGTATTAATAAAGTCAAAAAAGATCAGTTTGAGTTTCACTTTCTTAATGTGAAGGGTTGGACTGTCGCTTCTTCATGATCTCGTTCCAATCTGGATCACACGATGAAAGCTCCACACGCATATCAGGAGCGCTGTTGAGTCGGTTTCTTTCTCTTGTTTTTAGCCTTGTCAAAGTCGAAAATCCAAGTTCGCACATGTAGGTTGTTGTTAAGGGCAGCAAAAACAGAACACTAATCTGACTTAACAGAGGATGTTCTTTGAAAATACTGATCCAAAAAGATGACAAACTGAATGACTTGTGGCGTGTTTTCAGTGTGCTATCACAGGTGAGTCGCACCAGCTCGTTTTCTTGCTCAGGCATCAAGTTTCGCTTCATTATTGATTCAGGGTTTTCGAAAACAAAATGACCTTTCACCCAACACTTTGCCTTCAAATTTTCAAACCTCTCTGCAGGGAAGTAGCGACTAAAATGATCAGACAGAGCAGCGAGATGGAACTGTATGACACATTTCATTTCATTCCCTTTTTCTTCATTGATGCTGTTCTCCTCAGTGTGTTGTAACAATGTTGGGAAGAGGGAATAGCTCGGGCGATTACTTTTCACTCCGGTTTGCCACTGTTCAAATGATTTTTGAAAGTTTGTATCTGTTCACAATGTCGAAACAAGTCATTGCCTCTTCCTTGTAATTTCAAATTCAGAACGTTTAAAATTGAGAACATGTCAGCGAGGGATGACAACTTCATTAACCAACTGTCATCGTAAAACAAATTTGTCATGTTAGACTGTTTCTCTGCCAGAAAAATGTGAATCTCTTTCCTAAGGTCGGACACCCTTGTAAGCACCCTGCCCCGTGACAGCCATCGTACTTCAGTGTGAAACAGGAAATGAATGAGCTCAGCTCCCATTTCTCAGCATCACGCTTCAAAAAAGCTTTTACTTCAGTGAGCTTCCTTTAATGAAATTAACAATTTTCATGATTTCCTTCATAATTGCCATAAGATCAGGGAGAATACACTTAGACGTCAAGGCTTCGTGGTGAATGAAACAGTGATTCCAAACATCATGGTCAGCTGCCTCAGATATTCTTCTCATGACTCCACTATTTCTACCTGTCATATTTGCTGCTCCATCACTTGGAATTCCTTTGCAATTAGCCCAGTCCAATTTGTATTTTCCATCTACACAGTCATGTAGTGCTTCGAATATTTGTGCTCCTGTTGCATTTGTTGATAAAGTTAGACAACACAGCCAAACTTCCATAAAGTCATCTTGCCCGACATATCTCACAGAAACTAACAGTGTTCCACAATTTGAAATATCAGCACTCTCGTCAAGTTGGATCGCAAAATCCCCGGCTGACTGTAACCGAGTAATAATCTTGGCTTCTGAATCCTCAGCAATGGAACATATTCGCCGAGACATTGTGTTATCACTGAGAGGAATGCTTCTCAATTTTTCAGCAGGCTTCTCGTCGAAGATTTCCGCCCCATATCCAGAGATGCTGAAATTCTTCCAGCATCTCTGAACAAGTTTTTCGGCAACTGTAAGGGCCATTTTCTCTTTTGCCACACTGTATGCGACCAAATATGACACCAGTTGTGCCTAATCATTCAGAGCAGTTGACCGATTAAGAACTGGTGCTGATAAATTTAATCCCCGTTGCTTCCTTTGAAAATATTCAAGCGGGTGATCAAAGAGTTCCCCATGTTTTGTTTCAAAATTTCTTTTTAATTTTGACGGTTTTAATCTCTCGTTTACGAGCACCTCGCTACAAATAACACACTGGAGCTTTGGATCATGGTTTGCGTTTGCACAATTGATGAAACCACATTTCAAAAAAGCCTCACTATACTGCCTCGTCCACGATTTGGTTTTCTTCTTAGTGGACGGTTCAGGCCTGGTCGACATGACAGAAGTTTGTCCCTCATTTCTCGAACTTCCTGTTGCAGACAACGTACTCACACATGTTCGTTTTATTGTCGGATGTGGATGGGTTTTAGAACTGTGTTTTTGAACTTCTTTGTTTTGTTATAAAATGATCAATTTTGCGGAATTAAGGTTTGGTAATTAAGCCGCCCCTGACTCCTTTCCCCGTGATACTGGGCCCAGACCAGCACCACTCACCGTGGCTTTGGCGGCGAGGAAGGGCGCGTCCTGGTTGATGCTCGGAAACACTAAACCTAACAGAATGACTATTCCACTGGAACAAGGTCATCGCTCCACAGAATGAAATGACTGTCTGTCATCTGCCCAACGGAAATTACCGAATAAAAACGTGAATGTAAACTTCAGTCCAACATTCAACCAATCAACGTCACGCAATCACAAGTTCTGACCACAAAACTGCCCGTGACATTTCATCTCGTTATGAAATAAATATTTGCCCTTTTCTTACTTAATGTCCAGTTATGGTTCATTTGATTTGCCTGGGTTTGTTTTGTGACCGTACCCATTTAATGGGAGTGAGCTAATCTTGCCAAACCGGCTCAGCATTCTCTGGCAAGCAGTTACCTGCCCTATAAGCTCCGCTGATAACCTGATGTCTGACGAATTTCCTTTCCATGTTCCATTACATTTATGCTTTTCTTTTTTGGGTTCAAACGAGGGGGCACAAAGTTAAACACAAAACAATTTGGCAACATGCAGGTCTCCGTATCAATGCAAGAGCACGCAGAAGGAATCCCAATGGACCAAACCCCTTCTCATTCACTGCCACTGGAAAAAAATCCAAACAGACCAAACCCTTTCCTATTCCCTCCCATTGCATAGAATCCCAAAGAGAAAAACCCTTTCACAGTGCAAGCCATTAAAGAGAGTGCGGTGCCCAGAACTGAACACAGTTCTCGAAATGAGGTCTAACCAGAGCTCTGTATAACTGTGACATAACTTCCACTCCTTTTTATTCCAGTTCCCTTGAGATAAAGATCAAAATTTGATCTCCATTTTACCTTATATTTTTAGTGATTTCTGTACTTGGACCCCTAAATCTCTCTCCTCCCCCACAGTTCCTTGCTTCTTGCCATTTAGAAAATACTCTGATCTATCTTTTTAAGGTTCAAAGTGGATGACCTCACACTTTCCCACGTTGAACTCCATCTGCCACTGTCTTGCCCACTCACTTATACTATCAATGTCCCTTTGCAACTTTCTGCTCCCATCTATAATGCTTACTGTGCCACCAAACTTAGTTTCGTCAGCACACTGGGTTATAAGGTTCTCTGCACAAGAACAGAACAAATAGGAGCAGGAGTCGGCCCAACGGCCCCTTGAGCCTGTTCCGCCATTCAATCAGACCATGGCTGATCTTCAACCTCAACTCCACTTTCCCGCCCGATCACCATATACCTTGATTCCCCTAAAATCCAAAACTCGATCGATCTCAGACTTCAATATACACAACGACTGAGCGTCCAAAGTCCTGTGGGTGAGAGAATTCCGAAGATTCACAACCCTTTGAGTGAAGATTTTTTTCCTCATGTCGGTCCTAAATGGCCGACCCCTTATCTTGAGACTATGACCTCTAGTTCTTGACTCTCCAGCCAGGGGAATCAGCCTCTCAGCATCTACACTGTCAAGCCGTCGAAGAATTGTATACATTGCAATGTGATCACCTCTCTTTCTTCTAAACTCCAGCGAATGTAGGCCAATTTTACACACTATCTCCTCACAGTAAAACTGCAGCAAGTCCTCCTTACTCTTATATTCCAACACCCTTGCAATGAAGACGAATATTTTATTTGCCTTCCTCACTCTCATTGGACCCTTGGTAACTCACTATTTCTATTATGTTTTTCCTCCATTCCTTCTGCTGGGAAAATAAATCATTGTTGAAAACATTTCACTCCAATTATACCAGTTTGTGTTTGGGGAACAAAATCCAGCTGAACTGCAAACTTAGAGTTTCCTGAAAAAAGCGGATGAACGTTGAATTGCGATGGCCGGGAATCGAACCCGGATCAACTGCTGGAAGGCAGCTGTACTCACCACTATACCACCATCGCCGAAAAAAGTTATCAATAAAATGGTTCCCAACCATCAGATCCTGAACATCCACTGCAGGCTGTTACATTTTTTTCTTCAGTTGAACTGGTTTCTGACGGATCTTTTCTCGCTCTGTTGCAGTTCCCGTTTCCGTCCAGTCGATGACGCCAAGCCCCAATCAATGGAAATTACACAACAGCCAGTAATTCTTCACCTGATATCGGACTGAAGAGATCGTCGATCCCTGCAATACTTGACCAGCTGGAAATACACATTGCCGCAACTCACATCAGCCATTGTGTAACATTAAGTAATTTCATTAAATCATTCTGGTGACCTGACTACCAACTGGGCACAAATGGCAGCTTAATATTCAAGTCTATAAGATCGTTAGAAAGGACAGAGAAGTAGGGAAAGGAGGAGGAACAGCAATATTGCTAAAGGACAATATTACATCAGTTGAAAGATAGAATATCAGTGAGCATGAGGGGGCAGTGTAAACACTCTGAGAGAGACTGATCAAAAGTGGCCCCACTGCACAACTCCAGAAGGTATAAGAAGGGCGAGTTGGGGAGGATTTCTTCATTCTTTGTGAAAGTGTTTGTGAGATTGTGGAAATGTCTGAAAGAGGAAAATCCGGTGGAAAAACTCGGGCCAAGGCCAAGTCTCGCTCATCCTGGGCAGGACTGCAGTTCCATGTGGGCCGTGTTCACAGGTCCTGTGAAAGGGGAACAATGCTGAATGTGTCGGTGCCGGAGCTCCGGTCTATCTGGCTGCTGTGCTCGAGCACCTGACGGCTGAAATCCTCGGGCTGGTTGGTAATGCGGCCCGCGACAACAAGATGACGCGCATCATCCCCAGACACCTGCAACTGGCCGTCCGCAACGACGAGGAGCTCAACAAGCTGCTGTGAGATGTGACCATCGCTCAGGATGGGGTGCTGCCTAATATCCAGGCCTGTTTCTGTGCCGTAATTTCGATGTAACTCGATGTAAATGCTCTTTTCAGAGCCACCCACTGTATCTGTGAAAGGGCTGGTTACTGTCTGAAGGGAGACGCTGATATCATGCTACCAGTGTTGCTTTGAGCTGCTTTTTTCTCGTTGTGGACGAGATGAGGTATTAATGGGACTGGAGTCGGGGCACCGACCACATTCCGATACTTTAAACGGTAACTTATGGACCCCAGTCCACACATCACCAGATTTGTTGTATTTATTTAAACTACTTGCCATGCTGGGCTCGTAAAGCACCACCAGAACTGCTCGACTAATCTTTCTTTATCTGCGGGATTCAGCGCTTCGCTCCGTTTCGGTTCTATTTTGTTGGATTATTCAAATAACTCATCAAAATCACTGGGGAATCACTGAAATGTAACTCTGTACAGAAACAAATAACAGTGAACGGCCTGGTGCCCAGGAGATCAGAAATATTATTCGCCTTTCGCCTTCTTTACGAGTAAACCGTGTTTCGAGTCCACCTACCCGCGTTGGTTCCATATGGGGATCAAATAGAGAGGGCGGGAGGGGAGGAGTCAGAGTGATGGACAGAGCAGAGAGCGGCCTCTGATCTTCCAGCTCCACCTCCAGCTTTCTCCACCCGCCAATTTCAAACCGTTTATTGATAATAGAACCGAAACACAGCGGTCCGCACAAACCCTTACAGACTCGGGCTTCATATTCAAGGATTCCCAGGAACCCGGAGCTTTTAAATAAACCCCGTTACAATTAACAGGCAGTAATATTCCTGCCGAAATACAGTCCCTTCGATAACAAGTCAAACCGTCTCCTTCCATTTCAGTCCCACACCCGATTCTATCTCCCCACATATCCCCTCCCAGACGGGTTCAGCGTTTTACAAACACCTTATTCTAGCTCATTTGGAGAATCTCATATGTTGGGGTTTGAGTTATGACGCGGAGTTTCTCCGCCAGTGTTACCGTCTCACAGAGACTCTCGCCCTGAATCTGTGAAAAGAAAATGACCATGAACTGGGAGTGGAGCCGAACACATCCCCAGTTACAGTGAGGCTCGGACACCCCATTCTCTCTGTTTTATATCAGACAGTATCCCACCTTCATGTCCAGCACTTGAGAGAGAGACTGTCAGTCTTACACTTCCTATCAGTGTGTTCATATCACCCTCAATAACTGTATCCAACCTTCATATACAGCACCAGAGAGTGAGAGAGAAAGGGAGACAGATACGGTGACAGAGCGAGCGGAGAAGCACAATGCCACAGTATCAGTTCCAGACTGACCTGTAAAGTTGCGTTTTATCCAGAAAATCCCGTTGGAGAGACAGAAGATGCATTCTTATCTCTCACGGATATACCAGAGACGGACACACTATTAATCCCACACTCAGGGACAGTACAGAGAGTGACAAAACAATGTGGGCCGAATGTAACCCTCTCTTGCCTGTTGTACTATATTCGGTTTTGCAGATCAGGTCCGTTCGTTATTAATCTCAGTGGCCGAGAGTTTCACTCTGATTATATTAATCTGGGACTGTTGCTGTCTGATATTAATCCTACACGGTCCCAGCAAATACACCGACTCCCGCTTTCCTCCCATGTTCCTCCAGGATTGGTTTGAGAAATCCTCCCTCCAGTTTCGGGTTCACGCGTTACTTTATCAGTAAAGGGACCAAGAATAAACAGAACCCATTGGCTCATTTCACAGCCGTCCACGTTATCTCTGATTGCCCCTTTACCATAAAAAGATACCGAGAGAAACAGCAGGGATGGAAACATCCAGTTGAATAGTGAGAGATTGTAAAGTCAGTCTGGATTCCAGCGTTAGGCACCGGTGGAATCCCATCTGTTTCCCATTCTGATGCCTGTTCCTGCACTGCCTGTGGACCCCATTCCCTCTGACCTTTCCCCCACTTCCTTTGCTCAGACTCTGAAAAATTCCAATTGGGGAAAGTTTCCACCGATTTTGGTATTGCGAATTACACCAGATATCTGCGCATGCGTGATTCAGCCCCGCCCCCAGCGCTGCTTGCTGGTGAGCAGAAGAGCGCATGCGCGCTCCCCTCCCCCAGTTCGGCCTGTGGGCGCCATTCCCTCAGTGAGCGGAAGAAGATGGTTTAAAACAGCCGGGAATGGAGAGATCACGGCCCCCGGGGGAAGGGAGCAAAGAGCAGCCTCGTTACAGCAGCTCATCGCTTCGGGACCGTGTCCGCAGATGGGCTCAGAGATCGGCATTGAGTCCGGGGGCTGTTTGTAAGAGGCGGAGTGGATCAGGAACTGGTCCCGGAACATGGAGTGAGCGGGGGAAGGGAGAGGGCATTCTCCGGCTGTGTGTGCACAGGGTGTGTCCAGGGTGAGGGAGACAGAATGGGAAAAGCAGGTTGTTTGAAATCATTGCTGCTTTCTCTCCAAAACCAGTGGTGAATTGTTCCTGGTTTAGTTCCAGTCTCACCCTGTTTATTGTGATTGGACAGTGAACAGTGGAAACAGAGCCGGACAGTCAGGATATCGGGAGTTTTCCAAAGAGCATCTATTGCAGGCACCAGGTGACAAGTGTGAACACATTTTAAACAGCGGCTGTTATGTTTCGGTTGAACGGTTAGTTCCATGGTAGAGGGTATTAGAAACCTGACCTGCACAAAGGTCCCTGCCCCATCGGGTAGTGCCATTCATGGATCAGTGCAGGGGTTGTGTTGTGTCTGGATGTCACCAAATTATTGTCAAACAGCCCAACACACCTGGTGTGCAGAAGCTGAGAGCTGCAGTACTGCAGTGGAGTCAGACACTGACACTGTTTGTATCGCTGGTTTTCATTTGTGGATATTACAATGATTATTAACGGAGAGATTCAATTGATCATTTTTGTATTTTCCACTTCACCTGTTCTTGAGTTACAAGAGATACTTTTTCTTCCTGCAGTCAAATCCTTGAAGGACCCAGAATCAGTGTGATGTTTATTCCACCCGAGCCACAAGGAGCAGTCAGTGCAGCCAGCTCCTTCTCACACACAGTAAGTACATTATCACTCACAGAGCACAGAGACACAGACAGGTCATCAGTCCCACAGTGGAAATAGTCAGTCGCACACTGACCCCAATCCAACACTCAAACAGAGCAGGAGAGACAGACGTAATTTCCATTTCACAACGACTCAGTACTGCTGACCAGCAGATAAATAATTCCCAGTCCAAAATCACACCCAGTATCAGATTGAAAGGCACTGTGTCAATCTCTCTTTAGTTCAGCCTTAGCTACAAATTAAATACCAGATAGAACTGACACATGGCACTGATTGATAGGTACAGAATGAATCACAATAGTGTGCTCCAAGATTCAAATTAAATACCAGCCCACAACTCACACACATTATGAGTTTAAAGATGCAGTATTCATGCCACTATTGTACACTGAGATACAAATTAGATACCAGTTCAGATGTTACCCATTTTTGACTCACATATATGTCCAAAAACTTCATAGTGTCAGAATGAAATGTACAGTTTCAATTTATTCACTGCAGACTGAGGTACACATTAGATACCAGTCCAAAATTCTCATACAGTATAAGACTGAAAGAGAGAGTATCAAACCCATGAGTGCAGACTGAGCAACATATCACATACCAGTCCAAAAATCTCAGTGTCAGGTTGAAAGATACAGTATCAATTCCATAAGTGCAGATTGAGCTCCACATTATATACCAGTCCAAAATTCGCATAATGTATCGTACTGGAAGATACAGTATCAATCCCATTAGTGCAGACTGAGGTACACATTAGTTACCTGTCCAAAAATCACATTGTGTCAAATGAAAGGCACAGTGTCAATTCCTTTATTGCAGACAGAGGTTCACAACAGATACCTGTCCAAAAATCTGGTACAGTATTATTGTGAAATATATAGTGTCGATGTGATTAATACAGAATGACCTACACGTTGCATATCAGTATAAAAATCTCACACAGTATTCGACTGGAAGATACAGTATCAATCCCATTAGTGCAGACTGAGGTATACATTAGATACCAGTCCAAAAGTCACATTCAGTGTCAAATTGAAATACACAGTATCAACTCCATTAGTGTAGACTGAACTACACCTTACAAACCAGTCTAAATATATTACACAGTATCTGACTGAAAGGTACAGTATGAATTCCATTAGTGCAGACTGAGCTGCACATTATATATCGTCCAAAAATCTCATACATTATCATACTGAAACATACAGTATGAATCCTTTTAGTGTAGTCTAAGCTACACATAACAAAGCAGTCCAAAAATCCCTCGCTGTGTCTGACTGAAAGTTAGAGTGTCAATTCCATTGGTACAGGGAGAACCACACATCACACACCAGTCCAAAAATTTCATTCAGTGTCAGACTGAAACGTACAGTATCAATTCCATTAGTACAGACTGAGCGACACCGAACACACCAATCCAAAAATCTCATTCAGTGTCAGACTGAAACATACAATATCAATTCCACTAGCCCAGACTGAGCTACACAATAAATACCAGTCCAATAATTCCACAGTAAAAGGTTGAAGTGAACATTATCTTCACAGAGATTAAGATACAATCACACAGCAAAACTCACACACGTTGTTTGATTAAAACAAAATCCAAAAGCATATCCATATTTACACATTAATGCCGGACAAAAGATTTGCATACATTTGTGAATTAAAGACACAGTTTCAAGCACCATACTGTAACCTGAAATAAGAATACAGAACAAATCCAGACTTGCACTTTTCCCAGAGACTGAGTTACAGAATGAATCCCATACTGAGATAAAATACCAGAGATTGAGAGATACCGAATGAATCCCACACTCACAGACAGCACCAGAGATTGACAGATACCAAATGAATCCCACACTCACACACAGTACCAGAGATTGACAGAAACAGAATGAATCCCACTCTCACGTACAGTATCAGAGACTGACAGACAGAGAATTAATCTCGCACTCTGATCCAATCTGACATCTACTGGCCATAAGTGAGAACTGTAACAGAGTGGAACAAATTCACATCATCTGTCGTTGTCACAGATTCAGGACAATGTGCAATGTGAGGAAATAGTTTCTCTCTGTAACTTCTGCTCTCGTATTTTTTCATATTTTGTCAGTGAAAAATTGGACAATTGATTCATAATAAAGTTTTTGTTTTGCTCATTCGAAAGTTGCTCCATTATATTTTACTCTACATTGCGCAATATTTCTGTCTGATTTCTCAGGACACGATTTATATCAATCCAAATAAACCGAACTGAAACACAAATAAAAACCGAGCGCAAATCTGGAAGTTTGAACGGCGACCGTCAAAAGTGAAAGGGACAAATTATCGAAAAACTTAAAACCGAAAATGCTGGAAAGACTCAGCAGGTCCAGCAGCATCTGTGGAGAAGGGAAGCTCGGGTTGAAGGTTCAGGGCTATGACCCTTCCAGAGATCAGAAAGGTTAATCCGATATAATTTAAATAAGGAACGGGAATCAGCAGACGGAAAACCTTCAGAAAATCAATGAATTTCACTGAATCCGAGCAATTGTGTCTCGTATCCACCATTCAGATCAGGGCAAATAATAATACAAAGGAACAGAGTTAAATTCAACGATATGGGGGAAATAAATTAATTTTAGAATTATTTTTACATGAATTAGACCCGTTTGTGTTTTGGAAACACTGTCCCTCTGAACATCATCAAATTCAGTTCCAGTCTTGGTGTTTCTGAATTCAGCGTGCTGGGATTCAAACCTGTTGGAATGAACTGCTTGGAAGGCAGCTATACTCACCATTATAGCGCCTTATTTCACCAGGAGGGAGAAGTCGAGTGTTTCTGTGGAGTTTCGGACTGAATTGCTCCCTTTGGGTTTCTGGCACTTTAATCATAGACAATAAATAGTTCCCAAACATCAGTCCCTGAACAGACACAACAAGCTGGTGGAATTTCTCATTTATAGATATTAAATAAGAGGATGGCAAAAGCGAATAGGAAGAGTCATAGTCATAGAGTTATACAGCACGGATAGAGGCCCTTCGGCCCATCGTGTCCGCGCCGGCCATCAGCCCTGTCTACTCTAATCCCATATTCCAGCATTTGGTCCATAGCCTTGTATGCTATGGCATTTCAAGTGCTCATCCAAATGCTTCTTGAATGTTGTGAGGGTTCCTGCCTCCACAACCCTTTCAGGCAGTGAGTTCCAGACTCCAACCACCCTCTGGGTGAAAAAGTTCTTTCTCAAATCCCCTCTAAACCTCCCGCCTTTTAACTTGAATCTATGTCCCCTTGTTATAGAACCCTCAACGAAGGGAAAAAGCTCCTTAGTATCCATCCTATCTGTGCCCCTCATAATTTTGTACACCTCAATCTTGTCCCCCCTCAGCCTCCTCTGCTCCAAGGAAAACAAACCCAATCTTCCCAGTCTCTCTTCATAGCTGAAGCGCTCCAGCCCTGGTAACATCCTGGTGAATCTCCTCTGCACCCTCTCCAAAGCGATCACATCCTTCCTGTCGTGTTCGGAAGAAGTAAACAGGAACCAGGAAATCAAATTATCAAGGAATATAAAAAGAAATAGTAAATTATTCCACTGACACAAAAATATCAAAAGGAAAATCAGAATATCTTGAGTGCCACAAAGTGATGCACGAGATAAACTCACAGATAACGTCAGCGAAATGGCAGAAATATTGAATTGTTACTTTGTCTCAGTATTTACCCGGGAGATTAACAGGGTGAATACGTTAGAGGAAGAGGTCAATAAAGATATCAAGGCATTTAAGTTAGAAAGCATGGTTAAACTCCTGGTCCAGAGAGATTGCATCTGTGCATATTAAATGAAGCAAGGATAGAGATAGCAGAGGCATTGTTACATATATAGGAAAAAATCATCACAAAAAGGAATAGTGCCAGAGGACTGGATGACAGCGAATCTGATTCTTACATTTTAAATCAGGTGATAAAACAAGTCCAGGGAACTATAGACCAGTTAACTAAAGGTCGGTGGTTGGATTGATCATGGAATCTTTTACTCAATGATGCAACAGAAAAACATCCAGAAACCGAAAATATAATAAAACAGTTTGACAGAAGGTTTGACAGTTTAAATTACAGTTCAACATAACTTATTTGCTTTTCAATTCTATTCCGCTAGAAATAAACCCCAGTGCTTTGTTCGCTTTTTATGGCATTATCATCCTGTGCTGCTACTTTTAATGATTTGTCAATCTGTACCCCGAAATCCCTTTGCTCTTTTACCCCATTTAGACTCTTATTTTCCAAGCAGTATGTGGCCTCCTTATTCCCCCAAGCAAAATGCACCACCTCACACCTTTCTATATGGAAATTCAATGGCCATTTACACCGCCTTTCGGCAAGCTTATTAATTCTTCTTGTATTTTGTCGCATTCTTCCTCAGTGTAGGCTGCATCCCCTAAATTAATTACAAGAATTTAACACAGCATTACAACTAATGTTTGGTCCAACAAAATGTACTTGCAGCTCGTCTCCATTCCCAGTTTTTCTAAATCCCACTCGTGCAATATAATGTGAAGAATTAGTTTCTGTTCTGTCCCTCTCTCATCTGCAAACTTCACTGTCCCGGGGTTTGGGGACATCTACTGGCCGGAAGCAGAACTGCAACAGTTCGGAACAAATTGCTGAAACCGGATAATGTGCAGTGTGAGCGTGTTTGTGATTGGTGGCAGTTATTAAATCTGATTGGATATTTGAAGAAACCAATCAGAGAGTTACAGTTAATAATTATTGTGACCTCACTCCCAATGACCCAATCACAATTATTAGCTTCCCCCATCCCTCATTACCATAGGGCTGTGGGGCTGCCGATTTAATCCGAGCTCGGAGCGGATTTGGGTCATTTCTGGGTCTGAAATTGAGTTTGAAAATGCCTGAGGACAAGAAAGCAGCTCCCAAGAAGGGCGCCAAGAAAACCTTGAGTAAAGCACCAGCCAAAGGCGGCAAGAAGCGGAGAAAGTCGAGGAAGGAGAGTTACTCCATCTACATCTACAAAGTGATGAAGCAGGTTCACCCCGACACCGGCATCTCGTCCAAGGCCATGAGCATCATGAACTCCTTTGTGAACGACATTTTCGAGCGCATCGCAGGTGAGGCTTCCCGCCTGGCCCATTACAACAAGCGGGCGACTATCAGCTCCCGGGAGATCCAGACCGCCGTGCGCCTGCTGCTGCCTGGGGAACTGGCCAAGCACGCCGTGTCAGAAGGGACAAAGGCGGTGACCAAATACACCAGCTCCAAGTAAAACTCCACAATGAAGTGAAAAAAAAACAACGGCTCTTTCAAGAGCCACCCACAACCTCGCTGAAAGAGCTGCATTTCCTGTATATTTACTAAGGATCATTTTATTGCAGCAATATTATTATTCCAATCGAAAAGTGACTCGAACTACCCCGTTCAAATCCCTGGCCCCAAAAATGAACACGAGTTTATCATCCGCTCCTTCCGATTTGTTTTGTTCTTAAAGCATTACTATTCTGGCCTCTCATCCCCTTTATGACCCCCTCAGCAATTCCGTTCTATGAATGCAGTTTCTGAAATATTTATGGACTGACGTGAAAGTCCCCAGATTAACAGTAACCCCACCCCTTGTAGTAACAGCGGAATCGGGGCAGAATGAGAGCTCTGTCCGGGTCCCTCTTTTCACAGAAGCACTCCCGGCTCTGAGAAGGGACCAATCTATAACGTTTCACTTTTCTAAACACTAAATTCAAATGTGTCCTTTCACGGAATGCTGTGAATGGGGCTTTAGTCCCGTCCGGTGCAGTTTGAAAGCGATGGTCGAATGAGCCATAATTTAAAGCAGATTTTAAAACAGGGCGAGCGATTAGTGACGGGGAGCGCTGAATAAGACAAGATACAAAGAACGGGTTTAAAATCTTGTGCTCAGGGCGACATTGATCGAAATCCGATCCTTCACTGCACTGAAATTGGCGGGCTTTTTGAAATTCATAAAATTCCTCGTCTGACCGTTGAGGCCGGTAAATCCCGCCCTCTTCTAATTTCCAGCTATCTGATTGGTTAATGAAATAGGCAAATGAGGTGTAACAAGGGACAACCAATCAGATAATCTTTCAGTCTGTCAGAAGGGTGAATACAAAAGTCATTCTTCATTCTTTGTGAAAGTGTTTGTGAGATTGTGGAAATGTCTGGAAGAGGAAAAACCGGCGGTAAAACTCGGGCCAAGGCCAAGTCTCGCTCATCCTGGGCCGGACTGCAGTTCCCTGTGGGCCGTGTTCACAGGCACCTGCGAAAGGGGAACGACGCTGAACGTGTGGGTGCCGGAGCCCCGGTCTATCTGGCCGCTGTGCTCGAGTATCTGACGGCTGAAATTCTCGAGCTGGCCGGCAACGCGGCCCGGGACAACAAGAAAACCCGCATCATCCCCAGACACCTGCAACTCGCCATCCGCAACGACGAGGAGCTCGACAAGCTCCTGGGACGGGTGACCATCGCTCAGGGCGGGGTGCTGCCTAATATCCAGGCCGTGCTGCTGCCGAAGAAAACCAGCAATGTGAGCACCAAGAGCAAGTAAAGCGGCCAAGATTTAATCTGATAACCCAAAGGCTCTTTTCAGAGCCACCCACTGTATCTTTGAAAGGGCTTGTTACTGACTGAAGAGAGTCAGGAATCAATTTAATAAGGACTCAATTTAATAAGTTCTGGTCGCCGGACGACAGGAAGGATGTGATCGCTTTGGAGAGGGTGCAGAGGAGATTCACCAGGATGTTACCAGGGCTGGAGCGCTTCAGCTGTGAAGAGAGACTGGGAAGATTGGGTTTGTTTTCCTTGGAGCAGAGGAGGCTGAGGGGGGACATGATTGAGGTGTACAAAATTATGAGGGGCACAGATAGGATGGATACTAAGGAGCTTTTTCCCTTCGTTGAGGGGACTATAACAAGGGGACATAGATTCAAGGTAAAAGGCGGGAGGTTTAGAGGGGATTTGAGAAAGAACTTTTTCACCCAGAGGGTGGTTGGAGTCTGGAACTCACTGCCTGAAAGGGTTGTGGAGGCAGGAACCCTCACAACATTCAAAAGCATTTGGATGAGCACTTGAAATGCCATAGCATACAAGGCTACGGACCAAATGCTGGAATATGGGATTAGAGTAGACAGGGCTGATGGCCGGCGCGGACACGATGGGCCGAAGGGCCTGTATCCGTGCTGTATAACTCTATGAACTCTATGAATTATTATTCCGATCCTAGAACTAACAATAACTTGTTGATAACAAATGATCCAGATCGGTCTGTTGAAGTACTCGCTTCCGGACAGCAGATGTCGCCAACCTCCAATAGATTGATATTTGCAGTTTGTGTGGTGAATGAGACAAAATATCAAAATTGTCATTAAACTGGGCGGGTGGGATACAGAAATACCAGGGACGTTTGATCATCGGCATCAAGAGGCATTCTGTTGTGTTCCACCCAATATTATTTACAGTCTCATCCTCCGACAACACTTGCTCGGTCTGTGTTATTTTACCCAGATTTGTGCAACAGAAGCTGACTGATGTGTTGAATATTGTGTCAGCGATTGCTGAATCAAGAATGTGAGTTAAATTTGCCCGTGTTGTTGGATGTGATTGAGGGATTGATTCTGACCCTGTATCAGTTACGAGTGTTAGTGAACGTAACACTAATGTTTTACACTGCTTCTGATTCTAGCGCTGATAGAGAGCAAGACACACTGCCTTTCGATCTATTGGTGCGAGTTGCATTGAAACAGCCTCTGCCACTATATCTGCAGGGGGAGAATAGACTGAAACGTTATATGATCCGAGTCTGATTCCTTACATCCAGCATGGGTTTCAGGACCCGTCCGATTGCACCTGTCCTTCAGTGCTGGACTCAAATGTCCAGTAAAGTGTTGGAGTGAGGCTTGAACTTTGAAACCCCTGACTCCGACATTCGAGTGTTTCCAACCGAGCCAAGCTGACACGACATTGGAAATGAGAACTTGTATCTCTCGTGCTTTCCACGAGTCCCTCTCTGCATATATGTCCCAGTAAGTTTGACACTGGGGGTGTATGTACCTCATGTGAAAGAGTGGGGTCGGAATCAGAACTTTCTGCAGCTGTTTGCCAGAACTTTCTCTGTCCGAATGAGGCACTGGTGGTGATGAGAGTCAGTCTGATGGAATTCACCTCCCTCCAGTCCTGCGTGTGTGTGAAAATGAAACTGTTTCCGTTTCAAATTCCTCATGTTGGTCAGTCTGGAATTGGCACTCCTCTCTGGTGCTGAATCTTCGTCCAAAATGAACAGCAGCTGTTTCTGCCACAAAACGTAGATCGGCTCTGTTCCCATCTCTCCGCTGTTATGATGGGCCAACAGATTGTCAGGCCTTGCGTCTGACATCCGCTCCCTCCCCTTTATGCATTTCCCATTTAATCAAATTTCTGTGAACTGCACGGCCCTGCGATTTCAACCCCGGAGATCACAGCTCTTTCCTTTGCTGATTTGGTGGCTCTGAAAAGAGCCTTTGTTGCACTTGGTGCTGAAGGCGGGTCGGGTTTAAGCGCGCTCCCCGCGGATGCGGCGAGCCAGCTGGATGTCTTTGGGCATGATGGTGACTCGCTTGGCGTGGATAGCGCACAGGTTGGTGTCCTCAAACAGCCCCACCAGGTAAGCCTCGCTGGCCTCCTGCAGGGCCATGACGGCCGAGCTCTGGAAGCGCAGGTCTGTCTTGAAGTCCTGAGCGATCTCTCGCACCAGGCGCTGGAAGGGCAGTTTGCGGATGAGCAGCTCGGTGGATTTCTGGTAGCGGCGGATCTCCCTCAGAGCCACAGTGCCGGGTCTGTAACGATGAGGCTTCTTCACTCCGCCAGTGGCTGGAGCGCTCTTCCGGGCCGCTTTGGTCGCCAACTGTTTGCGAGGAGCTTTCCCGCCGGTCGATTTACGCGCTGTCTGTTTGGTCCTGGCCATTTTCTGAACAGATCTCAACACAACCTGAGACACAGAAACTGTTAATAGCGAGCCGGCTCTGGGGCTGCATTTTAAAGTGTCTGTGAGGAACCGCCCCGAGACTGTGATTGGCTGTATTCCGACCCCCAGTCAGGGAGGGACCGCCCCGAGACTGTGATTGGCTGTATTCCGACCCCAGTCAGGGAGGGACCGCCCCTGGCCTGTGATTGGCAGATTTGAACCGAGCTCTGACAGTCAGAACGAAACGGCGGGAGGTCTTGGGCCCCAATTGGCTGAGCTGAAATTAATCATCAATTTCAAAAAGCCCGCCAATTTCAGAGCATCAAATAACAGTTTGAAGAAAATCTCATTTCGCTCCAGCAATTTAAGAATCTCTCTCTTTATAATCTCCATTATTTCCTACTCGTCAGCACAAATCTCAGGCTGATTCACATTCCGGTTCATTCTCTGACCTATCTGTAAACGGGTGGGAATAAAGTCCCGGTCATTGCTTTCCGTGGGAAGCGGGACAAAGTCCAGCTTCGATTTCAAAAATCCCGCCAGTTCCGGCCCGGTGAACGGCTCCTCAAACAGAAACTTCACATCGAACTGATATTTGAATGAGGGCAAGAAATAAACACCGAGCAGAGAGAACAGAGCGGGAGAGGGAGTGAGGAGGGATTTTACTCTGAGTGAAGAATGTAATGTCTGTGGAAAGACTCTGCATCCCCGCCCGTTCATTTATACCGTGAAACCGGGAATTCCGCTCCTTCTCTCGGGATGGCCGAGAACCCCGGCCGTTTTTCTGATCTCCCTGTAACGAGTGCTGGAGAAATCTCCCCATATTAATAGAATATCGGAAACTACTTCCCCACCCCGAGATTGTCCCACTCCCCCTTCCCAGGTCACTGCTCTCTCTGTGAGGCGGTGGGTGGCTCTTAGAAGAGCCTTTGTTTTGTGTTTGGTTGGAAAGGGTCGAGTCGTTCAGCCGCCGAATCCATAGAGGGTGCGGCCCTGCCGTTTCAGAGCGTACACCACATCCATGGCCGTGACCGTCTTGCGCTTGGCGTGTTCAGTGTAAGTGACCGCGTCCCTGATCACATTCTCCAAGAAAACCTTCAGTACCCCACGGGTTTCCTCGTAGATCAGACCCGAGATCCGCTTGACACCGCCACGGCGAGCCAGGCGGCGGATGGCTGGTTTGGTGATCCCCTGGATGTTATCACGAAGAACTTTTCGGTGCCGCTTGGCGCCACCTTTGCCCAGTCCTTTGCCTCCTTTACCTCTTCCAGACATGATAATTCTTCACTGAAATGAACAGCGAACTCGTGCTGGTTCCCTTTTTTATGCAGACTGCCCCGACCTGACTGAAACATGCACAGAGTGAAAGTGGGAGGGGAGGAGACAGAGTGAGAAATTAAACAGGGAGGGGAGGAGACAGAGTGAGATATTAAACATGGAGGGGCGGAGACAGAGTGAGAAATTAAACAGGGAGGGGAGGAGACAGAGTGAGATATTAAACATGGAGGGGAGCAGACAGAGTGAGATTAAACAGGGAGGGGCGATAGAGTCAGAGTGATGGACAGGGCGGAGAGCGGTATCTGATCTTCCAGCTCCAACTCCAGCTTTCTCCACCCGCCAATTTTAAACCGTTCATCGATAATAGAACCGAATCACAGCGCTCCGCACAAACCCTGACAGACTCGGGCTTCATATTCAAGGATTTACAGAAACCCGGAGCTTTTAAATAAGCCCCGTTACAATTATCAGTCAGTAATATTTCTGCCTAAATACAGTCCTTTCTGTCACTAGTCAACCCGCCGGCTTCCATTTCAGTCCCAGACCCGATTCTATCTCCCACGCATCCCCTCCCAGACGGATTCAGCAGTTTACAAACACATTATTCCAGCTGATTTGGAGAATCTCATGTGTTGGGGTTTGAATTGTGATAGCGGCGGATCTCCGCCAGTTTTCCCCTGTCACGGACCCTGGCCCTGAATCTGTGAGAAAAAGAATGAACTGGGACTGGAGGTGAACACGCCCCCAGTTACAGTGAGACCCGGCCCGGGTATCCCATTCTCTCTATTTTATATCAGACAGTGGGAGTGGGGCGGGGGTTGGGAATGTCAGCGAGTCACCAGGACCCTGTGTTTATTGTAAATGAGTTCAATCTGAAATCTGAGCCCGGCCCCGGGACAGGAATCATCTGATTCCGGGATCAGCTCTTTTCTGAGAGACGTGGGTGGCTCTGAGAAGAGCCGTTGGGTTCAGATGGTCACAAGTTGCACTTGACTTTTTACTTCTTTTTGCCTGCTGCTTTCTTCGGTTTGGGCTTGGCGCTCGGTTTTTGTACCTTCTTCGCCTTCGCCTTTACTGGCTTGGGGGTCTTGGGCTTCTTCACAGCCGCTTTCTTCTTAATTGGTGATTTCGCCGCCTTCTTTGTGGTCGATTTCTTGACAGCTGTTTTCTTGACCGCTGGTTTCTTGGCCGTTAATTTCCTGGCCGCTGGTTTCTTGGCCGCTGGTTTCTTGGCCGCTGGTTTCTTTCCGGGAGATTTCTTGGTTCCTTGTTTCTTCACCTTCTTTCCCACTTTTTCCTGGGCTTCCTTCTTAGCGACTCTGAAGGAGCCCGAGGCGCCCGTGCCCTTGATCTGCACCAGGGAGCCTTTTTCCACATTTCTCTTGATACTTAATTTGATCTGGGTCCGGTGCTTCTCCACATCCAGGCCTTTGGTAGCCAGAACCTTCTTTATCGCGGCCAGGGATATCCCCTTGCGATCCTTGCAATCCGCCACAATCTTGAGGATCTGTTCGCCCAATTTGGGACCGGCTGTCTTGGGTCGGTGAACCGCCTTCTTCTTCTTCGGAGCATTGGTTTGAGCGGCAGCGGGAGGTGCGGTTTCGGCGGCTGCAGTATCTGTCATGTCCGGGACTCTGAAGAAAATCTCTCTGTCAGTCAGAGCTGGGTCAGAAATGAAACGAGAGGCGGCGGCACAGAGCAACTTAAAGGCCCAGAGCGGACGGGGCGGAGACACCCTGCTGTCAGCTCTCGGCACCTCCAGCCTCTCTGTGTTTCTCTCTCCTCTTAAACTACCCGATTCTAATTATAATCCAGCACTCCAGAGTCCCAGACTAGCCCCTTCCCATCTCCAACACCGGAATGTTTGCTGTCGAAAAACTTTCACCGGAATTAAAAGCACCAGTTTCGATTTAAACCCGTTTCATTGCTGCACTGATCGCGCTCTCTCACCCGATCGCTGACATGATTTCTGTTTTTCGGCTGAAATCTTGAATTGAACTAAAACCGGACCTTATATTTTCACTTCGGGTCTCGGCAGGGGAGGAGGGCGATCCTTTGACAGGGATTTTTTTTTAATTTTACTCAAAAGGGACTCGGACATCCGGCGATGAGACCGGCCACACAAACACAGTGGCATTAATGTAACCCGCCCGCCCATTTCACACACTCTCTCTGACACAATGTTCACATCTGTACATTCACAGGACAAACTGTTCGCCACATTGACAATTCCCGGGACAGACTTTCCTCCCCGCTCGGCCTGTGCTGCGGATTCTCGGGGTTGGTTGTAGTTTCCCAGCTCAGGAACTGTTAAACACTCTGAGGCCGGCGCTCCTCACAGTCTCTGGTCTCCAGATTCAGGGACAGGAGCCAATCACAGCTCTGGCTGTGATAATCCATGTCTGCTTTTACATTATTGTATTGTTCGCACACAGAAATATGTTTGGTTAAGTTGAAAATTCAAATTATCCGCTCTGGGCTCCTCCAGTCTCTCTGTGTTTCCTTCTCCTGCTAAACTGACTGACAGGCAATAGTAACTGGCGTCCGATCCATCCCATTCTCAACACCCAGAGACGGCTGGTTACTGAATAAATTCAACACTCACAGACAGTCCGGAGTCAGACTGTTACAGGCTGTTTCTCGCCACCTTTACTTTTCGGCGGATAAATGCACCGTCAGACCGGCTCATATACAGTAGAAGGGAGAGTAATCGTCTCACCAACAGAACACAGACACAGAATCAGTCTTTCACATTCCATCAGTGGGTCTATATTACGCTCAGTAACAGTGCCCCGCATTCATGTGCAGAACTAAAGAGAGAGAGAGAGAGAGACGGACCGGCTGATAAACGGACAGACAGAGACACAGTCAGACAGACGCAGAATCAGTCTCACACATCCCATCAATGTGTCCGTTTCACGCTCAGCAAACATTATCCCAGCTTCATGGACAGCGCTCGAGAGAGAGATACAGACAGGCACAGTATCAGTCTCACACTTCCCATCAGTGTGTCTGTATGATGCTCAATAACAGTATCGCACCTCCATATAAAGTACAAGAGAGACAGAGAAACTGAGCTGTAATGAGCGGTTTTCACCCAGTAACAAATAGGGAATCATTCCATTCCAATTGCTATTCCAAGGTTGAATGACAGAAGATGCAGTCTCATCTCTAACTGATCTTATTCCAGAGACAGACACGTTATTAATCCCACTCTCAGGGACAGTGTCACACATTTAATCCTCTCTTGCATATTGTACCCTTTGTAATCTTGCAGCAGAGGGCCGTTCAGTATTACTCTCAGTGACCGAGAGTTTCACTCTGATTGAAATAAACTGGGACTGTTGCCGTCAGATATTCATCCTGCACAGTCCCAGCAAATACACCGAGCCCCACTTTCCTCCCATGTTTCTCCAGGATTGGTTTGAGAAATCCTCCCTCCAGTTTCGGGTTCACGCGTTACTTTATCAGTAGAGGAACCAAGAATGAACAGAACACGTTGGCTCATTCCACAGCCGCCCACGTTATCTCTGATAGACCCTTTACCATCAAAATATACCGAGAGGAACAGCAGGGATGGAAACATCTCGTTCAATAGTTGGAGATTGTAAAGTCAGTCTGGATTCCAGCGTTCGGCACCGGTGGAATCCCATCTGTTTCCCATTCTGGTGCCTGTTCCTGCACTGCCTGTGGACCCCATTCCCTCTGACCTTTCCCCCACTTCCTTTGCTCAGACTCTGAAAAATTCCAATTGGGGAAAGTTTCCATCGATTTTTGTATCGGGAATTAAACCAGATATCTGCGCATGCGTGATTCAGCCCCGCCCTCAGCGCTGGTGAGCAGAAGAGCGCATGCGCGCTCCCCCCCCCCCAGCTCGGCCTGTGGGCGACATTCCCTCAGTGAGCGGAAGAAGATGGTTAAAAACAGCCGGGAATGGAGAGATCACGGCCCCCGGGGGAAGGGAGCAAAGAGCAGCCTCGTTACAGCAGCTCATCGCTTCGGGACCGTGTCCGCAGATGGGCTCAGAGATCGGCATTGAGTCCGGGGGAAGGTCAGGGGGAGTCCGGGGGCTGTTTGTAAGAGGCGGAGTGGATCAGGAACTGGTCCCGGAACATGGAGTGAGTGGGGGAAGGGAGAGGGCATTCTCGGGCTGTGTGTGTCCAGGGTGTGGGAGACAGAATGGGAAGAACCTGCTGTGTGTGTCCAGGGGAAGGGAGACAGAATGTCAAGAACCTGCTATTAAAATCATTGCTGCTTTGACTCCCCAAACCAGGAGTGAATTGTTCCTGGTTTAGTTCCAGTCTCATTCTGTTTATTGTGATTGGACAGTGAACAGTGGAAACAGAGCCGGACAGTCAGGATGTGGGGAGTGAAACAAAAAGCATCTACTGCCGGCACCAGGTGAGAAGTGTGAAGGACACATTTCAAACAGCGGCTCTTTGCTTTCAGTTGAACGGTTAGTCCCATGGGAGAGGAGATTCGAAACCTGACCTGCACAAAGGTCCCCGCCCCATCGGGTAGTCCCATTCATGGTTCAGTGCAGGGGTTGGGTTCTGTCTGGATGTCACTAAATTGTTTTAAAATCGCCCAACACACCTGGTATACAGAAGCTGAGAGCTGCAGTACTGCAGTGGAGTCAGACACTGACACTCTTTGTATCACTGGTTTTCACTTGTGGATATTCGAAATGATCATTAACAGAGATATTAAATTGATCACTTTTGTATTTTCTACTTCACCTGTTCCTGAGTAACAAGATATAATTTTCTTTCTACAGGCAAATCCTTGAAGGACCCAGAATAAATGTGATGTTTCCTCCACCCGAGGCAGAAGGAACAGTGCGGCCAGCTCCTTCTCACAAACAGTAGGTACATTATCACACACAGAGACACAGACAGGTCATCAGTTCCACAGTCTCAGACAGCAGAAGTGGTCAGTCCCACACTGATCCCAAGTTCCAGAGACACATTTTCAATCCAACCATCAAACAGAGCAGGTGAGGCAGACGCTGTTCACCATTTCCCCCGAACTCAGTCCCGCTGACAGGTGGATGCAAAAATCCCAGTTCAAAATCATGCTTTCAGATTGAAAGGCACTGTGTCAATCTCACAATAGGGCAACATTAGCTCCGAATTAAATACCAGATAGAAATCACACATGGTACCCGATTCAAAGGTACAGAATGAACCCCAATAATGTACCTCGAGATTTCAATTGAATACTCGCCCTGAACTCTCACATGTGAGTTTAATACATGCAGTATCGATTCAAATAGTGTTATCATGAGAGACAAACTGCAGGCAAGTCTTAAACACATGTACATTATCAGATTGAGAAATGCTGTGACAGTGTAACCTGAGAAACAAATTATAGACCAGTTTATAATACACTCATTGTATGAGATGTAAAGATCCTGTATCAATTCTATTAGTGCTGACTGAGATATAAATTACATACCAGTCCAAAATTCTCATACAATATTAGATTGAAAGACACAGTATCGATTACAATAGTACAGACTGAGCTGCACATTATGTACCAATTCAAAAATCACTATCAGTTTGAAATATATATTATCATTCACAATATTACACAGAAATATAGATTTAATAGTGGTCCAAAAAGCACACAAATTATCTGATTAAAAACCTCCAGCAACAAATCCTAAAGTTTATCCATATTTACCAATTAAATAGTGAGAAAAACTAAACATGAAGATATTAAAGCTACAGTATTGAATGCCATAATATAATCTGAGAGAATAATTATAGACAGATACAGAATGAATCCCGCACTCATGTATGGTACCAGAATTGACAGATACAGAATGAGTCCCACACTCTCATAATGTACCAGATACTGGCAGATAAAGTATGAATCCCACACTCACAGTACCAGAGACTGAGAGATTCAGACTGAATCACAAACTTAGAGTTTGAGAAACTGCATATATGTAATGAATTCAACACACACAATATTAGAGACTGTATAAAAAGACTGAAACCCACACTCACACACAGTACCAGAGACTTAGATACAGAATGAATCCCACACTCACACACAGTACCAGCGATTGTATATACAGAATGAATCTCTCAAATCATAGAGTACCAGGTTATTGATTCAATCCCACACGGGCAGACAGTTTGAGAAATTGCATATTTAAAATGAATTCAACACCCACATACAATACTGGAAACTGACAGAAACAGAATGAATCCCACACAGTATCACGGAGTGAGAGATACAAAGTCAATCTCGCAGTCACCTCCATTTGTGCAGGCTGAGTTACAAATTACGTACCAGTCCAAAAATCTCAGTGTCAGATTGAAAGATACAGTATCAATTCCATTAGTGCAGATTGAGCTACATATTATAAACCACTACAAAAAATATCTGATGCAGATTCAGACTGAAATATACAGTATTGCATTCATGCAGACTGACCTACACATTATATACAAGTTCAAAAGTGCCACCATATCAGTTTGGAAGATGCACTAAATCACAGTTGTGTTCACATCGATGCAGATTTAAGAGTAGCCCAAAAAGTGCACTCATTCTCTGATTATAACCTGCAGCATCACATTTTAAAGTATATGATTATCTACCACTTAAATACTGGGAAAAATTATTTATACATTTAGGTATGAAAGATACAGTTTTGAACGCCATATTCTAAACACAGATACAAATTAGATACAGATAAAGAATTAATCTCATACTCAGATCCAGTGACAGTGACTGACAAATAGAATGATTCTCACACTCACACAATGTTCCAGTGATTGATAGATACAGAACAAATCCCACACTCACAGACAGTAGCACAGACTGACAGATACAGAATTTATATCACTCATAGACAGTATCAGAGATTGATGGAAATGGAATGAATGTCTCACTCAAATACAGCATCAGAGACTGACAGATATGGAGTGAATCCCAAATTAACACGTGCCGGAGACTGACAGTAACAGAATGAATCACAAAGTACCACAGTCAGACAGATACAGAATGAATCTCACAGTCACATTATTGCAGACGGAGTTACACATAACAAGCCAGTCCAAAAATCTTATATTGTCATATTGAAAGATAATGTTTGAATTCGATTAGTGCAGACTGAGCAAAACATTACATTGCAGTCGAACAATTTCATACCATATCAGACTCAAAGATACAACATCAATTCCATTAGCATGCACTGAGCTACATGTTACGCACCAGTCCAAAAATCTCATACAGTATCAGACTGAGATACAGAATTAATTCTATTATTATAGACTGAGTTACACATTATATACCAGTCCAATAATTTCACCGTGAACAGATTGAAAGGTACATTGTCATTCACAATAGAGTTCAGAGATTAAGATATAACACTGCTCCAAAACTCACACACATTGTTTGATTAAAGAAAATCCAAAAGTGTATCAATATTTACAAATTAAACACTCGACAAAAAAGCATGTACTTTAAAGTATTAAATATATAGTTTCAAATAAAATAATGTAAACTGAAATAAGAAAACAGAGTGAATCCAGACTTGCACATTGGCTCAGAGACTGAATTGCAGAATGAATCCCACACTGAGATAAAGTAGCAGAGAATGGCTGATACAGAATGAATTCCACACTCACAGCAACAACCAGAGAATGACAGATACAGAATGAATCCCACACTCACAGCAAGAACCAGAGAATGTCAGTTACAGAATTAGTCCCACACTCATATATAGTATCAGAGAGTGACAAATACAGAATAAAACCCCACACTCATATACAGTATCAGAGAGTGACAAATACAGAATAAAACCCACACTCGCACACAGCACCGGAGACAGACAGATTCAGAATAAAGCCCACACTGGCTTACAGTACCAGAGAGTGAAAGATACAGAATAAACCCCAAAAACATGTACAGTACCAGAGACTGACAGGCACAGAATGAATCCCACACGCACAGACAGTACCAGAGACTGACAGATACAGAATAAATCCCACACTCATGTAAAGTACCAGAAACTGACAGATACAGAACAAATCCCACACTCACACACAGTAAAAGAGACAGACAGATACAGAATAAATCCCACACTCGTGTACAGTACCAGATACCAACAAATACAGAATTAACCCCACTCTCATATACAGTACCAGAGACTGGCATCGACTGGACGTAAGCGAGAACTGCAAAAGAGTGGAACAAATTCACATTTTCTGTCGTGGTTACAGAAACAGGACAATGTGCAATGTGAGGAAAGTTTCTGTCTCCAACTTCTACTCTCGTATTTTTCCACATTTTGATCGTAAAAAAATGAGGACAATATATTCATAATAAAGTTTTGTTTTACTCATTCAATAGTTGTGAATTTTCCCCATTATATTTCACTGTACATTGCGCAGTATTCCTCTCTGATTTCTCAGCTCGATTTACATTGCTCCTCTACCCCGTTTAGACTCTTATTTTCCAAGCAGTATGTGGCCAACTTGTTCCCCAGGCAAAATGCACCAGCTCACACCTTTCTATATTGAAATTCAATGGTCATGAACACGGCCGTTCTGCAGACTTACTTTGTTGCAGTCTTCCTCAGTATTGACTATAACCCCCTAAATCAATTATAAGAATGTAACACAGCATTACAACTAATGTTTGGTCAAACAAAATGCATTTGCAGCTCGTCTCCATTCCCAGTTTTTCTAAATCCCACTCGTGCAATATAATGTGAAGAATTAGTTTCTGTTCTGTCCCTCTCTCATCTGCAAACTTCACTGTCCCGGGGTTTGGGGACATCTACTGGCCGGAAGCAGAACTGCAACAGTTCGGAACAAATTGCTGAAACCGGACAATGTGCAGTGTGAGCGTGTTTGTGATTGGTGGCAGGTACTAAATCTGATTGATTCCTTCAGATATCCAATCAGAGAGTGAAAGAAACAGGGATGTCTTTGGGGATGTCTTACTGCTGTTATACAGGGCCTTGGTGAGACCACATCTGGAGTATTGTGTGCAGTTCTGGTCTCCTTATCTGAGGAAGGATGTCCTTGCCATGGAGGGAGTGCAACGAAGGTTAACCAGACTGATTCCTGGGATGGCAGAACTGACGTATGAGGAGAGATTGGGTCGACTCGGCCAGTATTCACTAGAGTTAAAAGAATGAGAGGTGATCTCTTCAAAACATATAAAATTCTAACAGGACGAGACAGACCAGATGCAGGGAGGATGTTCCCGATGGCTGGAGAGTCCAGAACCAGGGGTCAGAGTCTCAGGATACGGGGTATGCAATTTGGAACCGAGATGAGGAGAAAATTCTTCACTCAGAGGGTGGTGAACCTGTGGAATTCTCCACCACAGAAGGCAGTTGAGGCCAAGTCATTAGATGTATTCAAGAATGAGATAGATATATTTCTTACTGCTAAAGGGATCAAGGGATATTAGAGTCAGACCTTTCAGGAGCGAGATTAAAAAACATTTCTCCACACAAAGGGTGGTCGAAGTTTGGAACTCTCTTCCGCAAACGGCAATTGATACCAGCTCAATTGCTAAATTTAAATCTGAGATGGATAGCTTTTTGGCAACCAAAGGTATTAAGGGATATGGGCCAAAGGCGAATACATGGCGTTCGATCACAGATCAGCCATGATCTTATCAAATGGCAGAGCAGGCAGGAGGGGCTGAATGGCCTGCTCCTGTTCCTATGTTTCTATATGGGGAAAAAGCAGGAACAGGGTACTGAGTTCGACGATCAGCTATGATCATTTCGAATGGCGGAGCAGACCCGAAGGCCGGAATGGCCGACTCTTACTCATATTTTCTATGTCAGGTGGCATCACTCCCATCCGTCAAATCACAATCATTGCCTTCACCCATCCCTCATTACCATAGGGCTGTGGGGCTGCCTATTTCATCAGAGCTCGGAGCGGATTTGTCTCATTTCTGGTTCAGAAATTTAATTTGAAAATGCCTGAGGACAAGAAAACAGCTCCCAAGAAAGGCACCAAGAAATCCTTCAGTAAAGCACCAGCCAACGGCCGCACGAAGTCGCAACTGACACAGGAACAGAATAATTCCCTCGCTCACATCCAATAACAGACAAATGTGATTCACTGATTCAGTAATCGCTGACACAATAATCAACACATCAGTCAGCTTCTGCTCTACAAATCTGGGTAAAATAATAAAGAGCGAACAAGTGTTGTCGGAGGATAAGACTGTAAATAATATTGGGTGGAACACAACAGAATGCCTCTTGATGCCGATGATCAAACGTCCCTGGTATTTCTGTATCCCACCCGCCCAGTTTAATGACAATTTTGATATTTTGTCTCATTCACCACACAAACTGCAAATATCAATCTATTGGAGGTTGGCGACATCTGCTGTCCGGAAGCGAGTACTTCAACAGACCGATCTGGATCATTTGTAATCAACAAGTTATTGTTAGTTCTCGAATCGGAATCAAGTCCTTATTAAATTGATCCCTGACTCTCTTCAGTCAGTAACCAGCCCTTTCAAAGATACAGTGGGTGGCTCTTAAAAGAGCCTTTGGGTTATCAGATTAAATCTTGGCCGCTTTACTTGCTCTTGGTGCTCACATTGCTGGTTTTCTTCGGCAGCAGCACGGCCTGGATATTAGGCAGCACCCCGCCCTGAGCGATGGTCACCCGTCCCAGGAGCTTGTTGAGCTCCTCGTCGTTGCGGATGGCGAGTTGCAGGTGTCTGGGGATGATGCGGGTCTTCTTGTTGTCCCGGGCCGCGTTGCCGGCCAGCTCGAGGATTTCAGCCGTCAGATACTCGAGCACAGCGGCCAGATAGACCGGGGCTCCGGCACCCACACGTTCAGCGTAGTTCCCCTTTCGCAGGTGCCTGTGAACACGGCCCACAGGGAACTGCAGTCCGGCCCGGGATGAGCGAGACTTGGCCTTGGCCCGAGCTTTACCGCCGGTTTTTCCTCTTCCAGACATTTCCACAATCTCACAAACACTTTCACAAAGAATGAAGAAATCCTCCCGAACTCGCCCTTTTTATACCTTCTGGAGGAACACAGTGGGGGCACTTGTGATTGGTCCACCTATTCGCAATCTCATTGGGCTGTTCGTTGAACCAATCAGAGAGCTGCTTTATTCACCAATCAATAGCCGGCAATGAGAAAAGGGCAGAAAATACCGAACTGAACAGTTGATGAAATTTGAAAAGCCCGCCAATATATTTCCAACACAAGAAGCGGATTTAGTAAATAATGTCGTGTAAAGACAAAGATTTAAAAATCTCTCTCCTTTTACTCTGTTATTCCTCATTTCCCGTCACAACTTCCAGAATCTTTTACAATCCGGTTAAAATCCGCCTTCATCCACCGTTCGCTTTCAATCGGGCGGGAATAAAGCCCCATTTTGTAACGGGACAGATTCCAGCTCAATCTTTGTAAAAGTAACAAACCACAGATTGTGGATTGATCCCTGTTCACAGGAGCTGCAGCGCGATCGAAACCGGAGCCGAGACTCCTGGTGTCAGAAGTCGAACAGTGACAGAGTCTTTAGACTGTTCTGCACTCGGTGTGAACACCCTTTCGGGATTGCTGCTTTACAAAGGATTGCGGTTCTGAAAGTGATATTCCCGAATAATGAACAAAGGTGAAAAGGAGAAAGAAATGACTGAAGTGTAATCCACCGCCTTAAAACGGCTCTGACGGGCCAGATGCGGGGGAAAGGGCGGAATATTAGCGGGAATAAGAGGATCAAGGACACGTTTTTGGTTATTGGGATTAAATAAAAAAGCGACACATAGATTATACCGCGCAGTGAATAGGAGAAACTTCCAGATTTCAAGAGAAATTACAAAAGAAAAAGAACATAGGAACAGGGAGTAGGCCATTCAGCCCCTCTTTCCTGCTCCGCCATTTGATAAGATCGTGGCTGATCTGTGATCTCACTCCATATACCCGCCTTTGGCCCATATCCCTTAATACCTTTGGTTGCCAAAAAGCTATCTCTCTCAGATTTAAATTTAGCAATTGAAATATAGAGGTGTCGGTACAGCGTCTTCAGAGAGACTGTGGGTGGCTCTTAAAAGGGCCTTTGTGTTTATTTTTTTCAGTTCATTGTGGAGTTTTACTTGGAGCTGGTGTATTTGGTCACCGCCTTTGTCCCTTCTGACACGGCGTGCTTGGCCAGTTCCCCGGGCAACAGCAGGCGCACGGCGGTCTGGATCTCCCGGGAGCTGATAGTCGCCCGCTTGTTGTAATGGGCCAGGCGGGAAGCCTCACCTGCGATGCGCTCGAAAATGTCGGTCACAAAGGAGTTCATGATGCTCATGGCCTTGGACGAGATGCCGGTGTCGGGGTGAACCTGCTTCATCACTTTGTAGATGTAGATGGAGTAACTCTCTTTCCTCGACTTTCTCCGCTTCTTGCCGCCCTTGCCCGGTGCTTTACTCAAGGTTTTCTTGGCGCCCTTTTTGGGAGCTGCTTTCTTGTCCTCAGGCATTTTCAAACTCAATTTCAGACCCAGAAATGACCCAAATCCGCTCCGAGCTCGGATTAAATCGACAGCCCCACAGCCCTATGGTAATGAAGGATGGGTGAAGGCAATGATTGTGATTGGGTCATTGGGAGAGATGCAACGTCGTCTATTATTTTCACTCTCTGATTGGCTATCTGAAGAAACCAATCAGATTTAGTATCCGCCACCAATCACAAACACGCTCACACTGCACATTGTCCGGTTTCAGCAATTTGTTCCGAACTGTTGCAGTTCTGTTTCCGGCCAGTAGATGTCCCCAAACCCCGGGACATTTTTTAAATTATTTTTTTAAACCAAAAACCAAGTGTCAAATTAAAATTTTATTTCCCTCGTCCAGGATACACTCCAGCTCCTGCGGTGCCCACCGGTGGCGGAAAGCCTCAAGCGTACCGGCAGACACCGCGTGCTCCATCTCCAGGGCCACCCGGGCACGGAGCATTCCGCGGAAGAGAGGCAGACAGGCCGAGCGACCGCCCCCACGGGCCCCGAGCAACCTGGACCTGTGGATGGCCACCTTGGACAGGCCCAGGAGCAGGCCCACGAGGACGTCCACCGACCTGCCCGCCCCCCTCCTCACCGGGCGGCCAAAGATCAGGAGCGTGGGACTGAAGTGCAGCCAGAACTTCAGGAGCAGCCCCTCCAAATAATCAAACAGGGGCTGCAGTCTCCCACACCCGGTGAACAAGTGAAACACGGACTCCTCCAGGCCGCAGAAATTGCAGGCGGCCTGGGTGTCCGTGAAATGGCGTGAACGCCTATTGGACGCGACTGCTCCGTGCAACACCCTCCACCCCAGATCCCCGATGTAACACGGGAGGATCCCTGAGTACAGAGCCCTCCACTGGGGACCCCCGCCTCCGCCGGACGGCAGGATGGTACGCCAGGGCGTGTCCGGGCGAGAGACGAGGGCGAGAAATTGGAGAGTGTGCAGGAGCAGCCCGAACCCCGGGACAGTGAAGTTTGAAGATGAGAGAGGGAGAGAACAGAAACTAATTCTTCACATTATATTGCACGAGTGGGATTTAGAAAAACTGGGAATGAAGACGAGCTGCAAGTACATTTTGTAAGACGAAACCTTCGTTGTAATGGTGTGTTAAATTCTTGCAATTAATTTAGGGGGTATTGTCGATACCGAGGAAGATTGCAACAAAATACAAGACGACTTTAATCAGCTTGCTGAAAGGCGGTGTAAATGGCCATTGAATTTCCATGTAGAAAGGTGTGAGGTGGTGCATTTTGCTTGGGGGAATAAGGAGGCCACATACTGCTTGGAAAATAAGAGTCTAAATGGGGTAAAAGAGCAAAGGGATTTCGGGGTACAGATTGACAAATCATTAAAAGTAGCAGCACAGGATGATATGGACATAAAAAAGCAAACACAGCACTGTGGTTTATTTCCAGAGGAATAGAATTGAAAAGCAAATAAGTTATGTTGAACTGTAATTTAAACTGTCAAACCTTTGGCCAAACTGTTAAACCTTCCCTTTCTGAAATCCGTGCTGACTATTCTTTATTATATTTTCGGTTTCTAGATGTTTTTCTATTGCATCATTGAGTAAAAGATTCCATGATCATTCCTGCCACCGACCTTTAGTTAACTGGTCTATAGTTCCCTGGACTTGTTCTATCTCCTGTATTAAAATATAAGAATCACATTAGCTGTCATCCAGTCCTCTGTCACTGTTCCTTCTTGTGATGATTTTTCCTACACATGTAACATTGCCTCTGCGATCTCTTCCTTTGCTTCATTTAATATGTGCGGGTGCAATCCATCTGGACCGGGAGTTTAACCGCCCTTTCGAACTTAAATGTCTTTATATCTTTATTGATCTCTTCCTCCAATATCATATTCACCCTGTTAATCTCTCAGGTAAATACTGAGGCAAAGTAATAATTCAATATTGCTGTCATTTCGCTGACGTTATCTGTGAGTTTATCTTGTGCATCACTCAAGCAATTCTGATTTTCCTTTTGTTATTTTTGTATCTGTGGAATAATTTACTATTTATTTTCATATTCCTTGATAATTTGATTTCCTGGTTCCTGTTTGCTTCCCTAATTGTTTTGGTGACTTCTTCCGAACCTCTTCCTATTCGCTTTTGCCATCCTCTTATTTAATATCTATGAATGAGAAATTCCACCAGCTTCTTGTGTCTGTTCAGGGACTGATGTTTGGGAACTATTTATTGTCTATGATTAAAGTGCCAGAAACCCAAAGGGAGCAATTCAGTCCGAAACTCCACAGAAACACTCGACTTCTCCCTCCTGGTGAAATAAGGCGCTATAATGGTGAGTATCGCTGCCTTCCAAGCAGTTAATTCCAACAGGTTTGAATCCCAGCACGCTGAATTCAGGAACACCAAGACTGGAACTGAATTTGATGATGTTCAGAGGGACAGTGTTTCCAAAACACAAACGGGTCTAATTTATATAAAAAATACTATTAAAATTCATTTATTTCCATCATAGTGTTGAATTTAACTCTGTTCTTTGTATTATTATTTGTCCTGATCTGTACGGTGGATACGGGACACAATTGCTCGGATTCAGTGAAATTAATTGTTTTTCTGAAGTTTTTCCCTCTGCTGATTCCCGTTCCTTTTTTAAATTATGTCTGATTAACCTTTCTGATCGAGAGAAGGGTCATTGTCCTGAACCGTTAACCCGAGCTTCTCTTCTCCACAGATGCTGCCGGACCTGCTGAGTCTTTCCAACATTTTCGGTTTTAATTTTTTCTATATTTTATCCCTTTCACTTTTGACGGTCGCCGTTGAAACTTTGCGCTCAGTTTTTATTTGTGTTTCAGTTTGGTTTATTTGAATTAATATAAATCGTGTCCTGAGAAATCAGACAGAAATATTGCGCAAAGTAGAGCGAAATATAATGGGGCAACTTTCGAATGAGCAAAACAAAAACTTTATTATGAATCAATTGTCTCATTTTTCACTGACAAAATATGAAAAAATACGAGAGTAGAAGTTACAGAGAGAAACTATTTCCTCACATTGCACATTGTCCTGAATCTGTAACAACGACAGATGATGTGAATTTATTCCACTCTGTTACAGTTCTCACTTATGGCCAGTAGGTGTCAGATTGTATGTGAGTGTGAGATTAATTCTCTGTCTGTCAGTTTGTGGTACTGTGTGTGAGTGTGAGATTCATTCTGTATCCGTCAGTCTCTGGTACTGTGTGTGAGTGTGGGATTAATTCTGTATCTGTCAGTCTCTGGTACTGTGTGTGTGTGGGATTCATTCTGTATCTGTCAGTCTCTGGTGCTGTGTGTGAGTGTGGGATTCATTCTGTATCTGTCAGTCTCTGGTACTGTGTGTGAGTGTGGGATTCATTCTGTATCTGTCAGTCTCTGGTACTGTGTGTGAGTGTGGGCTTCATTCTGTATCTGTCTGTCTCTGGTACTGTGTGTGAGTGTGGGATTCATTCTGTATCTGTCTGTCTCTGGTACTGTGTGTGAGTGTTGGATTCATTCTGTATCTGTCAATCTCTGGTATTTTATCTCAGTGTGGGATTCATTATGTAACTCAGTCACTGGGCAAAGTGCAAGTCTGGATTCGTTCTGTATTCTTATTTCAGTTTACAGTATGGTGCTTGAAACTGTATCTTTAATTCATTAATGTATGCAAATATTTTGTCTCGCATTAATTTGTAAATACGGATGCACTTTTGGATTTTTTTTAATCAAACAACTTGTGTGAGTTTTATTGTAGGATTGTATCTTAATCTCTGTGAAGATAATGTTCACTTCAAACTTTACTGTGAAATTATTGGACTGGTATTTATTGTGTAGCTCAGTCTGGGCTAATGGAATTGATATTGTATCTTTCAGCCTGACACTGTATTAGATTTTTGGACTGGTGTGTAATGTGTGTTTCAGTCAGCACTAAAGGAACTGATATTGTATCTATTAGTCAGACACTGTGAGAGATTTTTGGACTGGTTTCTAATGTTTAGCTTAGTCTACACTAATAGGATTCATACTGTATGTTTCATTATGATAAAGTATGAGATTTTTGGAAGGTATATAATGTGTCGCTCAGTCTGCACTAATGGAATTCATGATGTACCTTTCAGTCTGATATGGTGTAATATGATTAGACTGGTTTATAAGGTGTAGTTCAGTCTGCACTAATGGAATTGATACTGTATCTTTCAATTTGACACTGAATGTGACTTTTGGACTGGTATCTAATGTATACCCCAGTCTGCACTAATGGGATTGATACTGTATCTTCCAGTCTGATACTGTGTGAGATTATATACTGGTATGTAACGTGTAGGTCAGTCTGTACTAATCAAATCGATACTATATCTTTCAGTCTGATATTGTACCCGATTTTTGGACAGGTATCTAATGTAAACCTCTATCTGCAGTAATGGAATTGATACTCTGCCTCTCAGGTTGACACAATGTGATTTTTGGACAGGTAACTAATGTGTATCTCAGTCTGCACTAATGGAATTTATACTGTATCTTTCAACCTGACACTGAGATTTTTGGACTGGTATGTGACGTGTAGCTCAGTCTGCACTAATGGGGTTGATACTGTGTCTTTCAGTCATTCCTGTATGAGAATTTTGGACTGGTATCTAATGTGTACCTCAGTCTGCAGTGAATGAATTGAAACTGTACATTTCATTCTGATACTATGAAGTTTTTGGACATATATGTGAGTCAAAAATGGGTAACATCTGAACTGGTGTCTAATTTGTATCTCAGTGTACAATAGTGGCATGAATATTGCATCTTTAAACTCATAATGTGTGTGAGTTGTGGGCTGGTATTTAATTTGAATCTTGGAGTACACTATTGTGATTCATTCTGTACCGATCAATCAGTACCATGTGTCAGTTCTATCTGGTATTTAATTTGTAGCTAAGGCTGAACTAATGTGAGATTGACACAGTGCCTTTCAATCTGATACTGGGTGTGATTTTGGACTGGGAATTATTTATCTGCCGGTCAGCAGTACTGAGTCGTTGTGAAATGGAAATTACGTCTGTCTCTCCTGCTCTGTTTGAGTGTTGGATTGGGATCAGTGTGGGACTGACTATTTCTGCTGTCTGAGACTATGGGACTGATGACCTGTCTGTGTCTCTGTGCTCTGTGAGTGATAATGTACTTACTGTGTGTGAGAAGGAGCTGGCTGCACTGACTGCTCCTTGTGCCTCGGGTGGAGTAAACATCACACTGATTCTGGGTCCTTCAAGGATTTGACTGTAGGAAGAAAAAGTATCTCTTGTAACTCAAGAACAGGTGAAGTAGAAAATACAAAAGTGATCAATTGAATCTCTCTGTTAATAATCATTGTAATAACCACAAATGAAAACCAGCGATACAAACAGTGTCAGTGTCTGACTCCACTGCAGTACTGCAGCTCTCAGCTTCTGCACACCAGGTGTGTTGGGCTGTTTTACAACAATTTAGTGACAACCAGACACAACCCAACCCCTGCACTGATCCATGAATGGGACTACCCGATGGGGCGGGGACCTTTGAACATATCAGATTTCTGTTTCCCATTCCCTTGGGACGAACCATTGAACCGAAACAAAACAGACGCTGCTTAAAATGTGTCCTTCAAACATCTCACCTGATGCCTGCCATAAATGCTCTTTGTATAACTCCCCGTATCCTTACTGTCCGGCTCTGTTTACTGTTCAATAACAAACACTAAAGGTTAATGGGCAGGTTTAAAAAATCTGATTTAGTACCTGCCACCAATCACAAACACGCTCACACTGCACATTGTCCGGTTTCAGCAATTTGTTCCGAACTGTTGCAGTTCTGCTTCCGGCCAGTAGATGTCCCCAAACCCCGGGACAGTGAAGTTTGCAGATGAGAGAGGGACAGAACAGAAACTAATTCTTCACATTATATTGCACGAGTGGGATTTAGAAAAACTGGGAATGGAGACGAGCTGCAAGTACATTTTGTTAGACCAAACATTAGTTGTAATGCTGTGTTACATTCTTGTAGTTGATTTAGGAGGTATAGTTAAACAGAGGAAGTCTGCGGCAAAATAAACTTGCTGAACGGCAGTGGAAATGGCCATTGAATTGCAATATGGAAAGGTTTGCGATGCTTCATTTCGCGAGAGGGAATAAGGAGGCCACATACTGCTTGGAAAATTACAGTCTAAATGGGATGGAGGAAAAATGTAAATCGTGACCTGAGAAATCAGAGAGAAATACTGCGCAACGTACAGTGAAATATAATGGGGTAAATTCAAAACGATTGAATGAGTGAAACAAAAACGTTATTATGAATAAATTGTCTTCATTTTTCACGATCAAAAAGTGCAAAAATACGAGAGTAAAAGTTACAGACAGAAACTTTCCTCACATTGCACATTGTCCTGTTTCTCCAACCACGACAGATAATGTGAATTTGTTCCGCTCTTTTACAGTTCTCGCTTACGTCCAGTAGATGCCAGTCTCTGGTACTGGATGTGAGAGTGGGGTTTATTGTGTATCTGTCAGTCTCTGGTACTGTGTGTGAGTTTGGGATTCATTCTGTATCTGTCAGTCTCTGGAACTGAGTGTGAGCATGGGGTATATTCTGCATCAGTCAGTCTCAGCTACTATATATAAGTGATGGATTCGTTCTGTATCTGTCAGTCCCTGGTGCTTTATGTGAGTGTGGGCATAATTCTGTGCCTGTCAGTGTCTGGTACTGTCTGTGTGTGTGGGGGATACATTCTGTATCTGCCATTCTCTGCTACTTTATCTGAGTGAGGGTTTCATTCTGTAATTCAGTCTCTGAGACAATGTGCAAGTCTGGATTCATTCTAGATTCTTATTTCAGTTTAGAATATTGTATTTGAAACTATATCTTTACCACTTCAAAGTATATGCAGTTCTTTGTCGAGTATTTAATTTGTTAATATGGATACACTTTTCGATTTTCTTTAATCAAACAATGTGTGTGAGTTTTGGAGTAGTATTTCATTTAATCTCTGAACTCTATTGTGAATGATAATGTACCTTTCAATCTGTTCACGTTGAAATTATGGACTGGTATGTAATGTGTAGTTCAGTCTGCAACAATGGGATTAATTCTGTATCTGAGTCAAACACTGTATAAGATTTTTGGACTGGTGAGTAACATATAGCTCAGTCTGTGCTAATGGAATTGATATTGTATCTTTGAGTCTGATAGGCCGATGACATTCTTGGACTGTTGTATAATGTGTGGCTCAGTCTGCACTGATGGAATCGATACTGTATCTTTCAGTCCAATATTGTATGAGATTGTTGGACTGTTATATAATATTTAGCTCAGATGGTGCTAATAGAATTTAGAGTATATCTTTCAGTCTGATCATTTATTTGATTTTTGGACTCGTATGTAAGAAATAGCTCAGTCTGTACCAATGGCATTGATAATGTTTATTTCAGTATAACACGAGCACTTACCAATATATCAAATATGTAGCTCAGTCTGCACCAAAGGAATTGATACGATATCTTTCAATCTGACCCGATGAGATTTTTGGACTGGTATGTAATGTGCAGCTCAGTCTGCAGTAATGTGAATGTGAGATTCATTCTGTATCTGTCAGTCTCTGACACTGTATGTGAGTGTGTGATTCATTCTGAATCTGTCAGTCTCTGGTACTGTTTGTGAGTGTGAGATTCATTCTGTATCTGTCAGTCCCTGGTACTGTGCATGAGTGAGATTCATTCTTTTCCTGGTACTGTATGTGAGTGTAGGATTCATTCTATATCTGTCAGTCTCTGGTACTGACTGTGAGCATGGGGTATATTCTGCATCTGTCAGTCTCTGATACAGTGTGTAAGTGTGGGATTCATTCTGTATCTGTCACTCTCTGGTACTGTGTGTGAGTGTGGGATTCATTCTGTATCTGTCAGTCTCTGGGACTGTGTGTGAGTGTGGGATTCATTCTGCATCTGTCAGTCTCTGATAATGTATGTGAGTGTGGGATTCATTCTGCATCTGTCAGTCTCTGGTACTGACTGTGAGCATGGGGTATATTCTGCATCTGTCAGTCATTCTGTATCTGCCATTCTCTGCTACTTTATCTCAGTCAGGGATTCATTCTGTAATTCAGTCTCTGAGACAATGTGCAAGTGTGAATTCATTCCATATTCTTATTTCAGTTTACAGTACCTTATTTGAAACTGTATCTTTAATACTTTAAAATATATACAGTTCTTTTTCGAGTATTTAATTTGTAAATAGGGATTACTTTTCGATTTTCGTTAATCAAACAATGTGTGTGAGTTTTGGAGTAGTGTTACATCTTAATCTCTGAAATCTATTGTGAATGATAATGTATCTTTCAATATGTTCACAGTGAAATTACTGGACTGGTATGCAATGTGCAGTTCAGTCTGCAATAATTGGATTAATTCTCTATCTGCGTCTGACACTGTATGAGATGTTTGGACTGGTATGTAATATGTAGCTTATCCTGCACTAAAGAAATTGACACTGTATCTATCAGTCTGATACTGTAAGAGATTTTTGGACTGGTACCAAATGTGCAACTAAGCCTGCATTGATGGAATTGAGATGGTAACTTTCAATCAACAACTGTGAGATTTTTGCTTTGCTATGTAATTTGGAACTCAGCCTGCACAAATGCAGGTGACGATGAGATTCACTTTGTATCTCTCAGTCTCTGGTACTGTGTGTGAGTGTGGGATTCATGCTGCATCTGTCAGTCTCTGATAATGCATGTGAGTGTGGGATTCATTCTGTATCTGTCAGTCTCTGTAACTGTGTGTGAGTGTGGGATTCATTCTGTATCTGTCAGTCTCTGGTGCTGTGTGTGAGTGTGGGATTCATTCTGCATCTGTCAGTCTCTGATAATGTATGTGAGTGTGGGATTCATTCTGTATCTGTCAGTCTCTGATACTGTATGTGAGTGTGGGATTCATTCTGCATCTGTCAGTCTCTGATACTCTGTGTGTGTGTGCAATTCATTCTGTATCTGTCAGTCTCTGAAAATGTATGTGAGTGTGGGATTCATTCTGTATCTGTCAGTCTCTGGTACTGTATGTGAGTGTGGGATTCATTCTGTATCTGTCAGTCTCTGGTACTGTGTGTGAGTGTGGGATTCATTCTGCATCTGTCAGTCTCTGATACAGTGTGTGAGTGTGGGATTCATTCTGTATCTGTCACTCTCTGGTACTGTGTGTGAGTGTGGGATTCATTCTGTATCTGTCAGTCTCTGGGACTGTGTGTGAGTGTGGGATTCATTCTGCATCTGTCAGTCTCTGATAATGTATGTGAGTGTGGGATTCATTCTGCATCTGTCAGTCTCTGACAATGTATGTGAGTGAGGGATTCATTCTGTATCTGTCAGTCTCTGGTACAGGATGTAAGTTTGGGATTCATTCTGCATCTGTCAGTCTCTGCAACTGAATGTGAGTGTGGGTTTCATTCTGTATCTGTCAGTCTCTGATAATGTGTGTGAGTGTGGGATTCATTCTGTATCTGTCAGTCTCCAGTACTTAGTATGAGTGTGGGATTCATTCTGCATCTGTCAGTCTCTGGTACTGTGTGTGAGTGTGGGATTCATTCTGTATCTGTCAGTCTCTGATACTGTATGTGAGTGTGGGATTCATTCTGTATCTGTCAGTCTCTGATACTCTGTGGGAGTGTGGGATTCATTCTGTATCTGACAGTCTCTGGTACTGTGTGTGAGTGTGGGATTCTTTCTGCATCTTTCAGTCTCTGGCACTGTGTGTGAGTGTGGGATTCTTTCTGTATCTGTCAGTCTCTGATACTGTGTGTGAGTGTGGGATTCATTCTGTATCTATCAGTCTCTGGTACTGTATGTGAGTGTGGGATTCATTCAATATCTGTCAGTCTCTGGGACTGTGTGTGAGTGTGGGATTCATTCTGTATCTGTAAGCCTCTGAAACTGTATGTGAGTGTGGGATTCATTCAATATCTGTCAGTCTCTGGTACTGTGTGTGAGTGTGGGATTCATTCTGTATCTGTCAGTCTCTGACAATGTATGTGAGTGTGGGATTCATTCTGTATCTGTCAGTATCAGGTACAGTGTGTGAGTGTGGGATTCATTCTGCATCTGTCAGCCTCTGGTACTGTATGTGAGTGTGGGATTCATTCTGTATCTGTCAGTCTCTGCAACTGTATGTGAGTGTGGGATTCATTCTGTATCTGTCAGTCTCTGATACTGTGTGTGAGTGTGGGATTCATTCTGTATCTGTCAGTCTCCAGTACTTTGTTTGAGTGTGGGATTTATTCTGCATCTGTCAGTCTCTGATACTGCATGTGAGTGTGGGATTCATTCTGTATCTGTCAGTCTCTGAAAATGTATGTGAGTGTGGGATTCATTCTGTATCTGTCAGTCTCTGAAAATGTATGTGAGTGTGGGATTCATTCTGTATCTGTCAGTCTCTGGTACTGTATGTGAGTGTGGGATTCATTCTGTATCTGTCAGTCTCTGGTACTGTGTGTGAGTGTGGGATTCATTCTGTTTCTGTCAGTCTCTGATACTGTGTGTGAGCTTGCAATTCATTCTGTATCTGTCAGTCTCTGAAACTGTGTGTGAGTGTGGGATTCATTCTGTATCTGTCAGTCTCTGGCACTGTGTGTGAGTGTGGGATTCATTCTGCATCTGTCAGTCTCTGATACAGTGTGTGAGTGTGGGATTCATTCTGTATCTGTCACTCTCTGGTACTGTGTGTGAGTGTGGGATTCATTCTGTATCTGTCAGTCTCTGATAATGTATGTGAGTGTGGGATTCATTCTGTATCTGTCAGTCTCTGACAATGTATGTGAGTGAGGGATTTATTCTGTATCTGTCAGTCTCAGGTACAGGATGTGAGTGTGGGATTCTTTCTGCATCTGTCAGTCTCTGCAACTGAATGTGAGTGTGGGATTCATTCTGTATCTGTCAGTCTCTGATACTGTGTGTGAGTGTGGGATTCAATCTGTATCTGTCAGTCTCTGATAATGTGTGTGAGTGTGGGATTCATTCTGTATCTGTCAGTCTCCAGTACTTGGTGTGAGTGTGGGATTCATTCTGCATCTGTCAGTCTCTGATACTGTATGTGAGTGTGGGATTCATTCTGTATCTGTCAGTCTCTGGTACTGTGTGTGAGTGTGGGATTCATTCTGTATCTGTCAGTCTCTGATACTGTATGTGAGTGTGGGATTCATTCTGTATCTGTCAGTCTTTGGTGCTGTGTGTGAGTGTGGGATTCATTCTGCATCTGTCAGTCTCTGGTACTGTATGTGAGTGTGGGATTCATTATGTATCTGTCAGTCTCTGAAAATGTATGTGAGTCTGGGATTCATTCTGTATCTATCAGTCTCTGATACTGTGTGTGAGTGTGGGATTCATTCTCCATCTATCAGTCTCTGATACTGTGTCTGAGTGTGGGATTCATTCTGTGTCTGACAGTCTCTGGTACTGTGTGTGAGTGTGGGGTTCTTTCTGTATCTTTCAGTCTCTGGCACTGTATGTGAGTGTGGGATTCATTCTGCATCTGTCAGTCTCTGGTACTGTGTGTGAGTGTGGGATTCATTCTGTATCTGTCAGTCTCTGAAAATGTATGTGAGTGTGGGATTTATTCTGTATCTGTCAGTCTCTGAAAATGTATGTGAGTGTGGGATTCATTCTGTATCTGTCAGTCTCTGGTACTGTGTGTGAGTGTGGGGTTCTTTCTGTATCTTTCAGTCTCTGGCACTGTGTGTGAGTGTGCAATTCATTCTGTATCTGTCAGTCTCTGAAAACGTATGTGAGTGTGGGATTCATTCTGTATCTGTCAGTCTCTGGTACTGCATGTGAGTGTGGGATTCATTCTGTATCTGTCAGTCTCTGGTGCTGTGTGTGAGTGTGGGATTCATTATGTATCTGTTAGTCTCTGGTACTGTGTGTGAGTGTGGGATTCATTCTGCATCTGTCAGTCTCTGATACAGTGTGTGAGTGTGGCATTCATTCTGCATCTGTCAGTCTCTGGTACTGTATGTGAGTGTGGGATTCATTCTGTATCTGTCAGTCTCTGATAATGTGTTTGAGTGTGGGATTCATCCTGTATCTGTCAGTCTCTGGAACTGTGTGTGAGTTTGGGATTCATTCTGCATCTGTCAGTCTCTGATACTGTATGTGAGTGTGGGATTCATTCAATATCTGTCAGTCTCTGGTACTGTGTGTGAGTGTGGGATTCATTCTGTATCTGTCAGTCTCTGATACTGTGTGTGAGTGTGGGATTCATTCTGTACCTGTCAGTCTCTGATACTGTGTGTGAGTGTGGGATTCATTCTGCATCTGTCAGTCTCTGGTACTGTGTGTGAGTTTGGGATTCATTCTGTATCTGTCAGTCTCAGGTACAGTGTGTGAGTGTGGGATTCATTCTGCATCTGACAGTCTCTGATACTGCGTGTGAGTGTGGGATTCATTCTGTATCTGTCAGTCTCTGGTACTGTGTGTGAGTGTGGGATTCATTCTGCATCTGTCAGTCTCTGATACAGTGTGTGAGTGTGGGATTCTTTCTGTATCTGTCAGTCTCTGGTACTGGATGTGAGTGTGGGATTCATTCTGTATCTGTCAGTCTCTGGTACTGTGCGTGTCTGTGGGATTCATTCTGTTTCTGTCAGTCTCTGATACTGTGTGTGAGCGTGCAATTCATTCTGTATCTGTCAGTCTCTGATACTGTGTGTGAGTGTGGGATTCATTCTGTATCTGTCAGTCTCTGTTACTGTCTGTGAGTGTGGGATTCATTATGTATCTGTCAGTCTCTGGTACTGTGTGTTAGTGTGGGATTCATTCTGTATCTGTCAGTCTCTGATACTGTGTGTGAGTTTGGGATTCATTCTGTATCTGTCAGTCTCTGATACTGCATGTCAGAGTGGGATTCATTCTGTATCTTTCAGTCTCTGGCACTGTGTTTGAGTGTGGGATTCATTCTGTATCTGTCAGTCTCTGATACTGTGTGTGAGTGTGGGATTCATTCTGTATCTATCAGTCTCTGGTACTGTATGTGAGTGTGGGATTCATTCAATATCTGTCAGTCTCTGGTACTGTGTGTGAGTGTGGGATTCATTCTGTATCTGTAAGTCTCTGAAACTGTATGTGAGTGTGGGATTCATTCAATATCTGTCAGTCTCTGGTACTGTGTGTGAGTGTGGGATTCATTCTGTATCTGTCAGTCTCTGACAATGTATGTGAGTGTGGGATTCATTCTGTATCTGTCAGTATCAGGTACAGTGTGTGAGTGTGGGATTCATTCTGCATCTGTCAGCCTCTGGTACTGTATGTGAGTGTGGGATTCATTCTGTATCTGTCAGTCTCTGCAACTGTATGTGAGTGTGGGATTCATTCTGTATCTGTCAGTCTCTGATACTGTGTGTGAGTGTGGGATTCATTCTGTATCTGTCAGTCTCCAGTACTTTGTGTGAGTGTGGGATTTATTCTGCATCTGTCAGTCTCTGATACTGCATGTGAGTGTGGGATTCATTCTGTATCTGTCAGTCTCTGAAAATGTATGTGAGTGTGGGATTCATTCTGTATCTGTCAGTCTCTGAAAATGCATGTGAGTGTGGGATTCATTCTGTATCTGTCAGTCTCTGGTACTGTATGTGAGTGTGGGATTCATTCTGTATCTGTCAGTCTCTGGTACTGTGTGTGAGTGTGGGATTCATTCTGTTTCTGTCAGTCTCTGATACTGTGTGTGAGCTTGCAATTCATTCTGTATCTGTCAGTCTCTGAAACTGTGTGTGAGTGTGGGATTCATTCTGTATCTGTCACTCTCTGGTACTGTGTGTGAGTGTGGGATTCATTCTGTCTCTGTCAGTCTCTGATAATGTATGTGAGTGTGGGATTCATTCTGTATCTGTCAGTCTCTGACAATGTATGTGAGTGAGGGATTTATTCTGTATCTGTCAGTCTCAGGTACAGGATGTGAGTGTGGGATTCTTTCTGCATCTGTCAGTCTCTGCAACTGAATGTGAGTGTGGGATTCATTCTGTATCTGTCAGTCTCTGATACTGTGTGTGAGTGTGGGATTCAATCTGTATCTGTCAGTCTCTGATAATGTGTGTGAGTGTGGGATTCATTCTGTATCTGTCAGTCTCTAGTACTTGGTGTGAGTGTGGGATTCATTCTGCATCTGTCAGTCTCTGATACTGTATGTGAGTGTGGGATTCATTCTGTATCTGTCAGTCTCTGGTACTGTGTGTGAGTGTGGGATTCATTCTGTATCTGTCAGTCTCTGATACTGTATGTGAGTGTGGGATTCATTCTGTATCTGTCAGTCTTTGGTGCTGTGTGTGAGTGTGGGATTCATTCTGTATCTTTCAGTCTCTGGCACTGTGTGTGAGTGTGGGATTCTTTCTGTATCTGTCAGTCTCTGATACTGTGTGTGAGTGTGGGATTCATTCTGTATCTGTCAGTCTCTGATACTGTGTGTGAGTGTGGGATTCATTCTCCATCTGTCAGTCTCTGATACTGTGTGTGAGTGTGGGATTCATTCTGTGTCTGACAGTCTCTGGTACTGTGTGTGAGTGTGGGGTTCTTTCTGTATCTTTCAGTCTCTGGCACTGCATGTGAGTGTGGGATTCATTCTGCATCTGTCAGTCTCTGGTACTGTGTGTGAGTGTGGGATTCATTCTGTATCTGTCAGTCTCTGAAAATGTATGTGAGTGTGGGATTCATTCTGTATCTGTCAGTCTCTGAAAATGTATGTGAGTGTGGGATTCATTCTGTATCTGTCAGTCTCTGGTACTGTGTGTGAGTGTGGGGTTCTTTCTGTATCTTTCAGTCTCTGGCACTGTGTGTGAGTGTGCAATTCATTCTGTATCTGTCAGTCTCTGAAAACGTATGTGAGTGTGGGATTCATTCTGTATCTGTCAGTCTCTGGTACTGCATGTGAGTGTGGGATTCATTCTGTATCTGTCAGTCTCTGGTACTGTGTGTGAGTGTGGGATTCATTATGTATCTGTCAGTCTCTGGTACTGTGTGTGAGTGTGGGATTCATTCTGCATCTGTCAGTCTCTGATACAGTGTGTGAGTGTGGCATTCATTCTGCATCTGTCAGTCTCTGGTACTGGATGTGAGTGTGGGATTCATTCTGTATCTGTCAGTCTCTGATAATGTGTTTGAGTGTGGGATTCATCCTGTATCTGTCAGTCTCTGGAACTGTGTGTGAGTTTGGGATTCATTCTGCATCTGTCAGTCTCTGATACTGTATGTGAGTGTGGGATTCATTCAATATCTGTCAGTCTCTGGTACTGTGTGTGAGTGTGGGATTCATTCTGTATCTGTCAGTCTCTGATACTGTGTGTGAGTGTGGGATTCATTCTGTACCTGTCAGTCTCTGATACTGTGTGTGAGTGTGGGATTCATTCTGCATCTGTCAGTCTCTGGTACTGTGTGTGAGTTTGGGATTCATTCTGTATCTGTCAGTCTCAGGTACAGTGTGTGAGTGTGGGATTCATTCTGCATCTGACAGTCTCTGATACTGCGTGTGAGTGTGGGATTCATTCTGTATCTGTCAGTCTCTGGTACTGTGTGTGAGTGTGGGATTCATTCTGCATCTGTCAGTCTCTGATACAGTGTGTGAGTGTGGGATTCTTTCTGTATCTGTCAGTCTCTGGTACTGTATGTGAGTGTGGGATTCATTCTGTATCTGTCAGTCTCTGGTACTGTGCGTGTCTGTGGGATTCATTCTGTTTCTGTCAGTCTCTGATACTGTGTGTGAGCGTGCAATTCATTCTGTATCTGTCAGTCTCTGATACTGTGTGTGAGTGTGGGATTCATTCTGTATCTGTCAGTCTCTGTTACTGTCTGTGAGTGTGGGATTCATTCTGCATCTGTCAGTCTCTGATACAGTGTGTGAGTGTGGGATTCATTCTGTATCTGTCAGTCTCTGGTACCGTATGTGAGTGTGGGATTCATTATGTATCTGTCAGTCTCTGGTACTGTGTGTTAGTGTGGGATTCATTCTGTATCTGTCAGTCTCTGATACTGTGTGTGAGTTTGGGATTCATTCTGTATCTGTCAGTCTCTGATACTGCATGTCAGAGTGGGATTCATTCTGTATCTGTCAGTCTCTGATAATGTGTTTGAGTGTGGGATTCATTCTGCATCTGTCAGCCTCTGTTCCTGTATGTGAGTGTGGGATTCATTCTGCATCTGTCAGTCTCTGCAACTGAATGTGAGTGTGGGATTCATTCTGTATCTGTCAGTCTCTGATACTGTGTGTGAGTGTGGGATTCAATCTGTATCTGTCAGTCTCTGACAATGTGTGTGAGTGTGGGATTCATTCTGTATCTGTCAGTCTCTGATAATGTGTGTGAGTGTGGGATTCATTCTGTATCTGTCAGTCTCCAGTACTTTGTGTGAGTGTGGGATTCATTCTGCATCTGTCAGTCTCTGTTACTGTGTGTGAGTGTGGGATTCATTCTGTATCTGTCAGTCTCTGATACTGTATGTGAGTGTGGGATTCATTCTGTATCTGTCAGTCTCTGATACTCTGAGGGAGTGTGGGATTCATTCTGTATCTGACAGTCTCTGGTACTGTGTGTGAGTGTGGGGTTCTTTCTGCATCTTTCAGTCTCTGGCACTGTGTGTGAGTGTGGGATTCTTTCTGTGTCTGTCAGTCTCTGATACTGTGTGTGAGTGTGGGATTCATTCTGTATCTATCAGTCTCTGGTACTGGACGTGAGTGTGGGATTCATTCAATATCTGTCAGTCTCTGGTACTGTGTGTGAGTGTGGGATTCATTCTGTATCTGTCAGTATCTGACAATGTATGTGAGTGTGGGATTCATTCTGCATCTGTCAGTCTCAGGTCCAGTGTGTGAGTGTGGGATTCATTCTGTATCTGTCAGTCTCTGACAATGCATGTGAGTGAGGGATTCATTCTGTATCTGTCAGTATCAGGGACAGTGTGTGAGTGTGGGATTCATTCTGCATCTGACAGTCTCTGATACTGTGTGTGAGTGTGGGATTCATTCTGTATCTGTCAGCCTCTGGTACTGTATGTGAGTGTGGGATTCATTCTGTATCTGACAGTCTCTGATACTGTGTGTGAGTGTGGGATTCATTCTGTATCTGTCAGCCTCTGGTACTGTATGTGAGTGTGGGATTCATTCTGTATCTGACAGTCTCTGATACTGTGTGTGAGTGTGGGATTCATTCTGTATCTGTCAGTCTCTGCAACTGTATGTGAGTGTGGGATTCATTCTGTATCTGTCAGTCTCTGATCATGTGTGTGAGTGTGGGATTCATTCTGTATCTGTCAGTCTCTAATACAGTGTGTGAGTGTGGGATTCATTCTGTATCTGTCAGTCTCTGATACTTTGTGTGAGTGCGGGATTTATTCTGCATCTGTCAGTCTCTGATACTGCATGTGAGTGTGGGATTCATTCTGTATCTGTCAGTCTCTGATACGGTATGTGAGTGTGGGATTCATTCTGTATCTGTCAGTCTCTGAAACTGTGTGTGAGTGTGGGATTCATTCTGTATCTGTCAGTCTCTGACACTGTGTGTGAGTGTGGGATTCATTCTGTATCTGTCAGTCTCTGGTGCTGTGTGTGAGTGTGGGATTCATTCTGTATCTGTCAGTCTCTGTTACTGTCTGTGAGTGTGGGATTCATTCTGCATCTGTCAATCTCTGATACAGTGTGTGAGTTTGGGATTCATTCTGTATCTGTCAGTCTCTGATACTGCATGTGAGAGTGGGATTCATTCTGCATCTGTCAGTCTCTGGTACTGTGTGTGAGTGTGGGATTCATTATGTATCTGTCAGTCTCTGATATTGTACGTGAGTGTGGGATTCATTCTGTATCTGTCAATCTCAGATACTGTGTGTGAGTTTGGGATTCCTTCTGTATCTGTCAGTCTCTGGTACTGTGTGTGAGTGTGGGATTCATTCTGTATCTGTCATTCTCTGGTACTGTATGTGAGTGTGGGATTCATTCTGTATCTGTCAGTCTCTGATACTGTGTGTGAGTGTGGGATTCATTCTGTATCTGTCAGTCTCTGATACTGTGTGCATGTGGGATTCATTTTTTTGTGTCAATCTCTGATACTGTGTGTGAGTGTGGGATTCATTCTGTATCTGTCAGTCTCTGGTACTGTGTGCATGTGGGATTCATTTTTTTGTGTCAATCTCTGATACTGTGTGTGAGTGTGCAATTCATTCTGTGTCTGTCAGTCTCTGATATTGTACGTGAGTGTGGGATTCATTCTGCATCTGTCAATCTCAGATACTGGATGTGAGTGTGGGGTTCATTCTGCGTCTGTCAGTCTCTGGTACTGTGTGTGTGTGGGATTCATTCTGCATCTGTCAGTTTCTGATAATGTATGTGAGTGTGGGATTCATTCTGCATCTGTCAGTCTCTGATACTGTGTGTGAGTGTGGGATTCATTATGTATCTGTCAGTTTCTGATAATGTATGTGAGTGTGGGATTCATTCTGTTTCTGTCAGTCTCTGACATTGTCTGTGAGTGTGGGATTCATTCTGTGTCTGTCAGTCTCTGGTACTGTCTGTGAGTGTGGGATTCATTCTGTATCTGTCAGTCTCCGGTACTGTATGTGAGTGTGGGATTCATTCTGTATCTGTCAGTCTCTGGTACTGTGTGTGAGTTTGGGATTCATTCTGCATCTGTCAGTCTCTGATACTGCATGTGAGTGTGGGATTCATTCAATATCTGTCAGTCTCTGGTACTGTGTGTGAGTGTGGGATTAATTCTGTATCTGTCAGTCTCTGATACTGTGTGTGAGTGTGGGATTCATTCTGTATCTGTCAGTCTCTGATTCTGTATGTGAGTGTGGGATTCATTCTGTATCTGTCAGTCTCTGGTTCTGTGTGTGAGTGTGGGATTCATTCTGCATCTGTCAGTCTCTGGTATTGTGTGTGAGTGTGGGATTCATTCTGTATCTGTCAGTCTCTGGTATTGTGTGTGAGTTTGGAATTCATTCTGTATCTGTCAGTTTCTGCTACTGTGTGTGAGTGTGGGATTCATTCTGTATCTGTCAGTCTCTGATAATGTATGTGAGTGTGGGATTCCATCTGTGTCTGTCAGTCTCTGGTCCTGTGTGTGAGTGTGGGATTAATTCTGTATCTGTCAGTCTCTGATACTGTGTGTGAGTGTGGGATTCATCCTGTATCTGTCAGTCTCTGATGATGTATGTGAGTGTGGGATTCATTCTGTATCTGTCAGTCTCTGGTACTGTGTGTGAGTGTGGGATTCATTCTGCATCTGTCAGTCTCTGATACTGTGTGTGAGTGTGGGATTCATTCTGTATATGTCAGTCTCTGGTACTGTGTGTGAGTGTGGGATTCATTCTGTATCTGTCAGTCTCTGATACTGTGTGTGAGTGTGGGATTCATTCTGCATCTGTCAGTCTCAGATACTGTGTGTGAGTGTGGGATTCATTCTGTATCTGTCAGTCTCTGATACTGTGTGTGAGTGTGGGATTCATTCTGCATCTGTCAGTCTCAGATACTGTATGTGAGTGTGGGATTCATTCTGCATCTGTCAGTCTCTGGTACTGTGTGTGAGTGTGGGATTCATTCTGTATCTGTCAGTCTCTGATATTGTACGTGAGTGTGGGATTCATTCTGTATCTGTCAGTCTCTGATATTGTACGTGAGTGTGGGATTCATTCTGTATCTGTCAATCTCAGATACTGCATGTGAGTGTGGGATTCATTCTGCGTCTGTCAGTCTCTGGTACTGTGTGTGTGTGGGATTCATTATGTATCTGTAAGTCTCTGATTCTGTGTGTGAGTGTGGGATTCAATCTGTATCTGTCAGTCTCTGATACTGTGTGTGAGTTTGGGATTCCTTCTGTATCTGTCAGTCTCTGGTACTGTGTGTGAGTGTGGGATTCATTCTGTATCTGTCAGTCTCTGGTACTGTATGTGAGTGTGGGATTCATTCTGTATCTGTCAGTCTCTGATACTGTGTGTGAGTGTGGGATTCATTCTGCATCTGTCAGTCTCTGATACAGTGTGTGAGTGTGGGATTCATTCTGTGTCTGTCAGTCTCTGGTACTGTATGTGAGTGTGGGATTCATTCTGTATCTGTCAGTCTCTGGTCCTGTGTGTTAGTGTGGGATTCATTCTGTATCTGTCAGTCTCTGATACTGTGTGTGAGTGTGGGATTCCTTCTGTATCTGTCAGTCTCTGATAATGTGTGTGAGTTTGGGATTCATTCTGTATCTGTCAGTCTCTGATGCTGCATGTGAGAGTGGGATTCATTCTGTATCTGTCAGTCTCAGATAATGTGTTTGAGTGTGGGATTCATTCTGCATCTGTCAGTCTCTGGTTCTGTGTGTGAGTGTGGGATTCATTCTGTATCTGTCAGTCTCTGACAATGTATGTGAGTGAGGGATTCATTCTGTATCTGTCAGTCTCAGGTACAGTGTGTGAGTGTGGGATTCATTCTGCATCTGACAGTCTCTGATACTGTGTGTGAGTGTGGGATTCATTCTGTATCTGTCAGTCTCTGATACTGTTTGTGAGTGTGGGATTCATTCTGTATCTGTCAGTCTCTGATACTCTGTGGGAGTGTGGGATTCATTCTGTATCTGACAGTCTCTGATACTGTGTGTGAGTGTGGGATTCATTCTGTATCTGTCAGTCTCTGACAATGTATGTGAGTGTGGGATTCATTCTGCATCTGTCAGTCTCAGGTACAGTGTGTGAGTGTGGGATTCATTCTGCATCTGACAGTCTCTGTTACTGTGTGTGAGTGTGGAATTCATTCTGTATCTGTCAGTCTCTGGTACTGTGTGTGAGTGTGGGATTCATTCTGCATCTGTCAGTCTCTGATACAGTGTGTGAGTGTGGGATTATTTCTGTATCTGTCAGTCTCTGGTACTGTATGTGAGTGTGGGATTCATTTTGTTTCTGTCAGTCTCTGGTACTGTATGTGAGTGTGGGATTCATTCTGTATCTGTCAGTCTCTGGTACTGTGTGTGAGTTTGGGATTCATTCTGCATCTGTCAGTCTCTGATACTGCATGTGAGTGTGGGATTCATTCAATATCTGTCAGTCTCTGGTACTGTGTGTGAGTGTGGGATTCATTCTGTATCTGTCAGTCTCTGAAACTGTATGTGAGTGTGGGATTCATTCAATATCTGTCAGTCTCTGGTACTGTGTGTGAGTGTGGGATTCATTCTGTATCTGTCAGTCTCTGAAACTGTATGTGAGTGTGGGATTCATTCAATATCTGACAGTCTCTGGTACTGTGTGTGAGTGTGGGATTTATTCTGCATCTGTCAGTCTCAGGTACAGTGTGTGAGTGTGGGATTCATTCTGCATCTGACAGTCTCTGGTACTGTGTGTGACTGTGGGATTCATTCTGCATCTGTCAGTCTCTGATACAGTGTGTGAGTGTGGGATTCATTCTGTATCTGTCAGTCTCTGGTACTGTGTGTGACTGTGGGATTCATTCTGTTTCTGTCAGTCTCTGATACTGTGTGTGAGAGTGCAATTCATTCTGTATCTGTCAGTCTCTGATACTGTGTGTGAGTGTGGGATTCATTCTGTATCTGTCAGTCTCTGGTACTGTGTGTGAGTGAGGGATTCATTCTGTATCTGTCAGTCTCAGATAAAGTGTTTGAGTGTCGGATTCATTCTGCATCTGTCAGTCTCTGGTTCTGTGTATGAGTGTGGGATTCATTCTGTATCTGTCAGTCTCTGACATGTATGTGAGTGAGGGATTCATTCTGTATCTGTCAGTCTCAGGTACAGTGTGTGAGTGTGGGATTCATTCTGCATCTGACAGTCTCTGATACTGTGTGTGAGTGTGGGATTCATTCTGCATCTGTCATCCTCTGGTACTGTATGTGAGTGTGGGATTCATTCTGTATCTGTCAGTCTCTGATACTGTATGTGAGTGTGGGATTCATTCTGTGTCTGTCAGTCTCTGATACTCTGTGGGAGTGTGGGATTCATTCTGTATCTGACAGTCTCTGGTACTGTGTGTGAGTGTGGGGTTCATTCTGGATCTGTCAGTGTCTGATACTGTTTGTGAGTGTGGGATTCATTCTGTATCTGTCAGTCTCTGCGACTGTATGTGAGTGTGGGATTCATTCTGCATCTGTCAGTCTCTGATACTCTGTGTGAGTGTGCAATTCATTCTGTATCTGTCAGTCTCTGAAAATGTATGTGAGTGTGGGATTCATTCTGTATCTGTCAGTCTCTGGTACTGTATGTGAGTGTGGGATTCTTTCTGTATCTGTCAGTCTCTGGTACTGTGTGTGAGTGTGGGATTCATTCTGTATCTGTCAGTCTCTGGTACTGTGTGTGAGTGTGGGATTCATTCTGTATCTGTCAGTATCTGATACTGTGTGTGAGTGTGGGATTCATTCTGTATCTGTCAGTCTCTGACAATGTATGTGAGTGTGGGATTCATTCTGCATCTGTCAGTCTCAGGTACAGTGTGTGAGTGTGGGATTCATTCTGCATCTGACAGTCTCTGTTACTGTGTGTGAGTGTGGGATTCATTCTGTATCTGTCAGTCTCTGGTACTGTGTGTGAGTGTGGGATTCATTCTGCATCTGTCAGTCTCTGATACAGTGTGTGAGTGTGGGATAATTTCTGTATCTGTCAGTCTCTGAAACTGTATGTGAGTGTGGGATTCATTCAATATCTGACAGTCTCTGGTACTGTGTGTGAGTGTGGGATTTATTCTGCATCTGTCAGTCTCAGGTACAGTGTGTGAGTGTGGGATTCATTCTGCATCTGACAGTCTCTGGTACTGTGTGTGACTGTGGGATGCATTCTGCATCTGTCAGTCTCTGATACAGTGTGTGAGTGTGGGATTATTTCTGTATCTGTCAGTTTCTGGTACTGTTTGTGAGTGTGGGATTCATTCTGTATCTGTCAGTCTCTGGTACTGTGTGTGACTGTGGGATTCATTCTGTTTCTGTCAGTCTCTGATACTGTGTGTGAGAGTGCAATTCATTCTGTGTCTGTCAGTCTCTGATACTGTGTGTGAGTGTGGGATTCATTCTGTATCTGTCAGTCTCTGGTACTGTGTGTGAGTGAGGGATTCATTCTGTATCTGTCAGTCTCAGATAAAGTGTTTGAGTGTCGGATTCATTCTGCATCTGTCAGTCTCTGGTTCTGTGTATGAGTGTGGGATTCATTCTGTATCTGTCAGTCTCTGACATGTATGTGAGTGTGGGATTCATTCTGTATCTGACAGTCTCTGGTACTGTGTGTGAGTGTGGGGTTCATTCTGTATCTGTCAGTGTCTGATACTGTTTGTGAGTGTGGGATTCATTCTGTATCTGTCAGTCTCTGCTACTGTATGTGAGTGTGGGATTCATTCTGCATCTGTCAGTCTCTGATACTCTGTGTGAGTGTGCAATTCATTCTGTATCTGTCAGTCTCTGAAAATGTATGTGAGTGTGGGATTCATTCTGTATCTGTCAGTCTCTGGTACTGTATGTGAGTGTGGGATTCATTCTGTATCTGTCAGTCTCTGGTACTGTGTGTGAGTGTGGGATTCATTCTGTATCTGTCAGTATCTGATACTGTGTGTGAGTGTGGGATTCATTCTGTATCTGTCAGTCTCTGTAACTGTATGTGAGTGTGGGATTCATTCTGTGTCTGTCAGTCTCTGATACTGTGTGTGAGTGTGGGATTCAATCTGTATCTGTCAGTCTCTGATAATGTGTGTGAGTGTGGGATTCATTCTGCATCTGTCAGTCTCTGATACTGCATGTGAGTGTGGGATTCATTCTCTTTCTGTCAGTCTCTGGTACTGTGTGTGAGTGTGGGATTCATTCAGTATCTGTTAGTCTCTGGTATTGTGCGTGAGTGTGGGATTCTTTCTTTATCTGTCAGTCTCTGATACTGTGTGTGAGTGTGGGATTCTTACTGTATCTGTCAGTCTCTGATACTGTGTGTGAGTGTGGGATTCATTCTGCATCTGACAGTCTCTGTTACTGTGTGTGAGTGTGGGATTCATTCTGTATCTGTCAGTCTCTGGTACTGTGTGTGAGTGTGGGATTCATTCTGCATCTGTCAGTCTCTGATACAGTGTGTGAGTGTGGGATTATTTCTGTATCTGTCAGTCTCTGGTACTGTGTGTGAGTGTGGGATTCATTCTGTATCTGTAAGTCTCTGAAACTGTATGTGAGTGTGGGATTCATTCAATATCTGTCAGTCTCTGGTACTGTGTGTGAGTGTGGGATTCATTCTGTATCTGTCAGTCTCTGACAATGTATGTGAGTGTGGGATTCATTCTGCATCTGTCAGTCTCAGGTACAGTGTGTGAGTGTGGGATTCATTCTGCATCTGACAGTCTCTGTTACTGTGTGTGAGTGTGGGATTCATTCTGTATCTGTCAGTCTCTGGTACTGTGTGTGAGTGTGGGATTCATTCTGCATCTGTCAGTCTCTGATACAGTGTGTGAGTGTGGGATTATTTCTGTATCTGTCAGTCTCTGGTACTGTATGTGAGTGTGGGATTCATTTTGTATCTGTCAGTCTCTGGTACTGCATGTGAGTGTGGGATTCATTCTGTATCTGTCAGTCTCTGGTACTGTGTGTGAGTTTGGGATTCATTCTGCATCTGTCAGTCTCTGATACAGTGTGTGAGTGTGGGATTATTTCTGTATCTGTCAGTCTCTGTAACTGTATGTGAGTGTGGGATTCATTCTGTGTCTGTCAGTCTCTGATACTGTGTGTGAGTGTGGGATTCAATCTGCATCTGACAGTCTCTGTTACTGTGTGTGAGTGTGGGATTTATTCTGTATCTGTCAGCCTCTGGTACTGTATGTGAGTGTGGGATTCATTCTGTATCTGTCAGTCTCTGATACTCTGTGGGAGTGTGGGATTCATTCTGTATCTGACAGTCTCCGGTACTGTGTGTGAGTGTGGGGTTAATTCTGTATCTGTCAGTGTCTGATACTGTTTGTGAGTGTGGGATTCATTCTGTATCTGTCAGTCTCTGCTACTGTGTGTGATTGTGGGATTCATTCTGCATCTGTCAGTCTCTGATACTCTGTGTGAGTGTGCAATTCATTCTGTATCTGTCAGTCTCTGAAAATGTATGTGAGTGTGGGATTCATTCTGTATCTGTCAGTCTCTGGTACTGTATGTGAGTGTGGGATTCATTCTGTATCTGTCAGTCTCTGGTACTGTGTGTGAGTGTGGGATTCATTCTGTATCTGTCAGTCTCTGGTACTGTGTGTGAGTGTGGGATTCATTCTGTATCTGTCAGTGTCTGATACTGTGTGTGAGTGTGGGATTCATCCTGTATCTGTCAGTCTCTGATACTGTGTGTGAGTGTGGGATTCATTCTGTATCTGTCAGTGTCTGATACTGTGTGTGAGTGTGGGATTCATTCTGTATCTGTCAGTCTCTGTAACTGTATGTGAGTGTGGGATTCATTCTGTGTCTGTCAGTCTCTGATACTGTGTGTGAGTGTGGGATTCAATCTGTATCTGTCAGTCACTGATAATGTGTGTGAGTGTGGGATTCATTCTGCATCTGTCAGTCTCTGATACTGCATGTGAGTGTGGGATTCATTCTATATCTGTCAGTCTCTGGTACTGTGTGTGAGTGTGGGATTCATTCAGTATCTGTTAGTCTCTGGTATTGTGCGTGAGTGTGGGATTCTTTCTTTTTCTGTCAGTCTCTGATACTGTGTGTGAGTGTGGGATTCTTACTGTATCTGTCAGTCTCTGATACTGTGTGTGAGTGTGGGATTCATTCTGTATCTGTCAGTCTCTGATACTGTATGTGAGTGTGGGATTCATTCTGTATCTGTCAGTCTCTGGTACTGTGTGTGAGTGTGGGATTCATTCTGCATCTGTCAGTCTCTGATACAGTGTGTGAGTGTGGGATTATTTCTGTATCTGTCAGTCTCTGGTACTGTATGTGAGTGTGGGATTCATTTTGTTTCTGTCAGTCTCTGGTACTGTATGTGAGTGTGGGATTCATTCTGTATCTGTCAGTCTCTGGTACTGTGTGTGAGTTTGGGATTCATTCTGCATCTGTCAGTCTCTGATACTGCATGTGAGTGTGGGATTCATTCAATATCTGTCAGTCTCTGGTACTGTGTGTGAGTGTGGGATTCATTCTGTATCTGTCAGTCTCTGAAACTGTATGTGAGTGTGGGATTCATTCAATATCTGTCAGTCTCTGGTACTGTGTGTGAGTGTGGGATTCATTCTGTATCTGTCAGTCTCTGAAACTGTATGTGAGTGTGGGATTCATTCAATATCTGACAGTCTCTGGTACTGTGTGTGAGTGTGGGATTTATTCTGCATCTGTCAGTCTCAGGTACAGTGTGTGAGTGTGGGATTCATTCTGCATCTGACAGTCTCTGGTACTGTGTGTGACTGTGGGATTCATTCTGCATCTGTCAGTCTCTGATACAGTGTGTGAGTGTGGGATTATTTCTGTATCTGTCAGTTTCTGGTACTGTTTGTGAGTGTGGGATTCATTCTGTATCTGTCAGTCTCTGGTACTGTGTGTGACTGTGGGATTCATTCTGTTTCTGTCAGTCTCTGATACTGTGTGTGAGAGTGCAATTCATTCTGTATCTGTCAGTCTCTGATACTGTGTGTGAGTGTGGGATTCATTCTGTATCTGTCAGTCTCTGGTACTGTGTGTGAGTGAGGGATTCATTCTGTATCTGTCAGTCTCAGATAAAGTGTTTGAGTGTCGGATTCATTCTGCATCTGTCAGTCTCTGGTTCTGTGTATGAGTGTGGGATTCATTCTGTATCTGTCAGTCTCTGACATGTATGTGAGTGAGGGATTCATTCTGTATCTGTCAGTCTCAGGTACAGTGTGTGAGTGTGGGATTCATTCTGCATCTGACAGTCTCTGATACTGTGTGTGAGTGTGGGATTCATTCTGCATCTGTCATCCTCTGGTACTGTATGTGAGTGTGGGATTCATTCTGTATCTGTCAGTCTCTGATACTGTATGTGAGTGTGGGATTCATTCTGTGTCTGTCAGTCTCTGATACTCTGTGGGAGTGTGGGATTCATTCTGTATCTGACAGTCTCTGGTACTGTGTGTGAGTGTGGGGTTCATTCTGTATCTGTCAGTGTCTGATACTGTTTGTGAGTGTGGGATTCATTCTGTATCTGTCAGTCTCTGCTACTGTATGTGAGTGTGGGATTCATTCTGCATCTGTCAGTCTCTGATACTCTGTGTGAGTGTGCAATTCATTCTGTATCTGTCAGTCTCTGAAAATGTATGTGAGTGTGGGATTCATTCTGTATCTGTCAGTCTCTGGTACTGTATGTGAGTGTGGGATTCATTCTGTATCTGTCAGTCTCTGGTACTGTGTGTGAGTGTGGGATTCATTCTGTATCTGTCAGTCTCTGGTACTGTGTGTGAGTGTGGGATTCATTCTGTATCTGTCAGTATCTGATACTGTGTGTGAGTGTGCAATTCATTCTGTATCTGTCAGTCTCTGAAAATGTATGTGAGTGTGGGATTCATTCTGTAACTGTCAGTCTCTGGTACTGTATGTGAGTGTGGGATTCATTCTGTATCTGTCAGTCTCTGGTACTGTGTGCGAGTGTGGGATTCATTCTGTATCTGTCAGTCTCTGGTACTGTGTGTGAGTGTGGGATTCATTCTGTATCTGTCAGTATCTGATACTGTGTGTGAGTGTGGGATTCATTCTGTATCTGTCAGTCTCTGTAACTGTATGTGAGTGTGGGATTCATTCTGTGTCTGTCAGTCTCTGATACTGTGTGTGAGTGTGGGATTCAATCTGTATCTGTCAGTCTCTGATAATGTGTGTGAGTGTGGGATTCATTCTGCATCTGTCAGTCTCTGATACTGCATGTGAGTGTGGGATTCATTCTCTTTCTGTCAGTCTCTGGTACTGTGTGTGAGTGTGGGATTCATTCAGTATCTGTTAGTCTCTGGTATTGTGCGTGAGTGTGGGATTCTTTCTTTATCTGTCAGTCTCTGATACTGTGTGTGAGTGTGGGATTCTTACTGTATCTGTCAGTCTCTGATACTGTGTGTGAGTGTGGGATTCATTCTGCATCTGACAGTCTCTGTTACTGTGTGTGAGTGTGGGATTCATTCTGTATCTGTCAGTCTCTGGTACTGTGTGTGAGTGTGGGATTCATTCTGCATCTGTCAGTCTCTGATACAGTGTGTGAGTGTGGGATTATTTCTGTATCTGTCAGTCTCTGGTACTGTGTGTGAGTGTGGGATTCATTCTGTATCTGTAAGTTTCTGAAACTGTATGTGAGTGTGGGATTCATTCAATATCTGTCAGTCTCTGGTACTGTGTGTGAGTGTGGGATTCATTCTGTATCTGTCAGTCTCTGACAATGTATGTGAGTGTGGGATTCATTCTGCATCTGTCAGTCTCTGGTACTGTGTGTGAGTGTGGGATTCATTCTGCATCTGACAGTCTCTGTTACTGTGTGTGAGTGTGGGATTCATTCTGTATCTGTCAGTCTCTGGTACTGTGTGTGAGTGTGGGATTCATTCTGCATCTGTCAGTCTCTGATACAGTGTGTGAGTGTGGGATTATTTCTGTATCTGTCAGTCTCTGGTACTGTATGTGAGTGTGGGATTCATTTTGTATCTGTCAGTCTCTGGTACTGCATGTGAGTGTGGGATTCATTCTGTATCTGTCAGTCTCTGGTACTGTGTGTGAGTTTGGGATTCATTCTGCATCTGTCAGTCTCTGATACAGTGTGTGAGTGTGGGATTATTTCTGTATCTGTCAGTCTCTGTAACTGTATGTGAGTGTGGGATTCATTCTGTGTCTGTCAGTCTCTGATACTGTGTGTAAGTGTGGGATTCAATCTGCATCTGACAGTCTCTGTTACTGTGTGTGAGTGTGGGATTTATTCTGTAACTGTCAGCCTCTGGTACTGTATGTGAGTGTGGGATTCATTCTGTATCTGTCAGTCTCTGATACTCTGTGGGAGTGTGGGATTCATTCTGTATCTGACAGTCTCCGGTACTGTGTGTGAGTGTGGGGTTAATTCTGTATCTGTCAGTGTCTGATACTGTTTGTGAGTGTGGGATTCATTCTGCATCTGTCAGTCTCTGGTACTGTGTGTGAGTGTGGGATTCATTCTGCATCTGTCAGTCTCTGATACTCTGTGTGAGTGTGCAATTCATTCTGTATCTGTCAGTCTCTGAAAATGTATGTGAGTGTGGGATTCATTCTGTATCTGTCAGTCTCTGGTACTGTATGTGAGTGTGGGATTCATTCTGTATCTGTCAGTCTCTGGTACTGTGTGTGAGTGTGGGATTCATTCTGTATCTGTCAGTCTCTGGTACTGTGTGTGAGTGTGGGATTCATTCTGTATCTGTCAGTGTCTGATACTGTGTGTGAGTGTGGGATTCATTCTGTATCTGTCAGTCTCTGTAACTGTATGTGAGAGTGGGATTCATTCTGTGTCTGTCAGTCTCTGATACTGCATGTGAGTGTGGGATTCATTCTGTATCTGTCAGTCTCTGGTACTGTGTGTGAGTGTGGGATTCATTCAGTTTCTGTTAGTCTCTGGTATTGTGCGTGAGTGTGGGATTCTTTCTTTTTCTGTCAGTCTCTGATACTGTGTGTGAGTGTGGGATTCTTACTGTATCTGTCAGTCTCTGATACTGTGTGTGAGTGTGGGATTCATTCTGTATCTGTCAGTCTCTGATACTGTATGTGAGTGTGGGATTCATTCTGTATCTGTCAGTCTCTGGTACTGTGTGTGAGTGTGGGATTTATTCTGTATCTGTCAGTCTCTGATACTGTATGTGAGTGTGGGACTCATTCTGTATCTGTCAGTCTCTGGTACTGTGTGTGAGTGAGGGATTCATTCTGCATCTGTCAGTCTCTGATACAGTGTGTGAGTGTGCAATTCATTCTGTATCTGTCAGTCTCTGAAAATGTATGTGAGTGTGGGATTCATTCTGTATCTGTCAGTCTCTGGTACTGTATGTGAGTGTGGGATTCATTCTGTATCTGTCAGTCTCTGGTACTGTGTGTGAGTGTGGGATTCATTCTGTATCTGTCAGTCTCTGGTACTGTGTGTGAGTGTGGGATTCATTCTGTATCTGTCAGTATATGATACTGTGTGTGAGTGTGGGATTCATTCTGTATCTGTCAGTCTCTGTAACTGTATGTGAGTGTGGGATTCATTCTGTGTCTGTCAGTCTCTGATACTGTGTGTGAGTGTGGGATTCAATCTGTATCTGTCAGTCTCTGATAATGTGTGTGAGTGTGGGATTCATTCTGCATCTGTCAGTCTCTGATACTGCATGTGAGTGTGGGATTCATTCGATATCTGTCAGTCTCTGGTATTGTGCGTGAGTGTGGGATTCTTTCTTTATCTGTCAGTCACTGATACTGTGTGTGAGTGTGGGATTCATTCTGTATCTGTCAGTCTCTGCTACTGTTTGTGAGTGTGGGATTCATTCTGTATCTGTCAGTCTCTGGTACTGTGTGTGAGTGTGGGATTCTTACTGTATCTGTCAGTCTCTGATACTGTGTGTGAGTGTGGGATTCATTCTGCATCTGACAGTCTCTGTTACTGTGTGTGAGTGTGGGATTCATTCTGTATCTGTCAGTCTCTGGTACTGTGTGTGAGTGTGGGATTCATTCTGCATCTGTCAGTCTCTAATACAGTGTGTGAGTGTGGGATTATTTCTGTATCTGTCAGTCTCTGGTACTGTATGTGAGTGTGGGATTCATTCTGTATCTGTCAGTCTCTGGTACTGTGTGTGACTGTGGGATTCATTCTGTTTCTGTCAGTCTCTGATACTGTGTGTGAGAGTGCAATTCATTCTGTATCTGTCAGTCTCTGATACTGTGTGTGAGTGTGGGATTCATTCTGTATCTGTCAGTCTCTGGTACTGTGTGTGAGTGAGGGATTCATTCTGCATCTGTCAGTCTCTGATACAGTGTGTGAGTGTGGGATTCATTCTGTATCTGTCAGTCTCAGAAAATGTGTTTGAGTGTGGGATTCATTCTGCATCTGTCAGTCTCTGGTTCTGTGTATGAGTGTGGGATTCATTCTGTATCTGTCAGTCTCTGACAATGTATGTGAGTGAGGGATTCATTCTGTATCTGTCAGTCTCAGGTACAGTGTGTGAGTGTGGGATTCATTCTGCATCTGACAGTCTCTGATACTGTGTGTGAGTGTGGGATTCATTCTGTATCTGTCAGCCTCTGGTACTGTATGTGAGTGTGGGATTCATTCTGTATCTGTCAGTCTCTGATACTGTATGTGAGTGTGGGATTCATTCTGTGTCTGTCAGTCTCTGATACTCTGTGGGAGTGTGGGATTCATTCTGTATCTGACAGTCTCTGGAACTGTGTGTGAGTGTGGGGTTAATTCTGTATCTGTCAGTGTCTGATACTGTTTGTGAGTGTGGGATTCATTCTGTATCTGTCAGTCTCTGCTACTGTATGTGATTGTGGGATTCATTCTGTATCTGTCAGTCTCTGCTACTGTTTGTGAGTGTGGGATTCATTCTGTATCTGTCAGTCTCTGGTACTGTGTGTGAGTGTGGGATTCATTCTGTATCTGTCAGTCTCTGATACTGTGTGTGAGTGTGGGATTCATTCTGCATCTGTCAGTGTCTGATACTGTGTGTGAGTGTGGGATTCATTCTGTATCTGTCAGTCTCTGTAACTGTATGTGAGTGTGGGATTCATTCTGTGTCTGTCAGTCTCTGATACTGTGTGTGAGTGTGGGATTCAATCTGTATCTGTCAGTCTCTGATAATGTGTGTGAGTGTGGGATTCATTCTGCATCTGTCAGTCTCTGATACTGCATGTGAGTGTGGGATTCATTCTCTATCTGTCAGTCTCTGGTCCTGTGTGTGAGTGTGGGATTCATTCAGTATCTGTTAGTCTCTGGTATTGTGCGTGAGTGTGGGATTCATTCTGTATCTGTCAGTCTCTGGTACTGTGTGTGAGTGTGGGATTCATTCTGTATCTGTCAGTATCTGATACTGTGTGTGAGTGTGGGATTCATTCTGTATCTGTCAGTCTCTGTAACTGTATGTGAGTGCGGGATTCATTCTGTGTCTGTCAGTCTCTGATACTGTGTGTGAGTGTGGGATTCATTCTGCATCTGTCAGTCTCTGATACTGCATGTGAGTGTGGGATTCATTCTATATCTGTCAGTCTCTGGTACTGTGTGTGAGTGTGGGATTCATTCAGTATCTGTTAGTCTCTGGTATTGTGCGTGAGTGTGGGATTCTTTCTTTATCTGTCAGTCTCTGATACTGTGTGTGAGTGTGGGATTCTTACTGTATCTGTCAGTCTCTGATACTGTGTGTGAGTGTGGGATTCATTCTGTATCTGTCAGTCTCTGGTACTGTGTGTGAGTGTGGGATTCATTCTGTATCTGTCAGTCTCTGGTACTGTGTGTGAGTGTGGGATTCATTCTGTATCTGTCAGTATCTGATACTGTGTGTGAGTGTGGGATTCATTCTGTATCTGTCAGTCTCTGTAACTGTATGTGAGTGTGGGATTCATTCTGTGTCTGTCAGTCTCTGATACTGTGTGTGAGTGTGGGATTCAATCTGTATCTGTCAGTCTCTGATAATGTGTGTGAGTGTGGGATTCATTCTGCATCTGTCAGTCTCTGATACTGCATGTGAGTGTGGGATTCATTCTATATCTGTCAGTCTCTGGTACTGTGTGTGAGTGTGGGATTCATTCAGTATCTGTTAGTCTCTGGTATTGTGCGTGAGTGTGGGATTCTTTCTTTATCTGTCAGTCTCTGATACTGTGTGTGAGTGTGGGATTCATTCTGCATCTGACAGTCTCTGTTACTGTGTGTGAGTGTGGGATTCATTCTGCATCTGTCAGTCTCTAATACAGTGTGTGAGTGTGGGATTATTTCTGTATCTGTCAGTCTCTGGTACTGTATGTGAGTGTGGGATTCATTCTGTATCTGTCAGTCTCTGGTACTGTGTGTGACTGTGGGATTCATTCTGTTTCTGTCAGTCTCTGATACTGTGTGTGAGAGTGCAATTTATTCTGTATCTGTCAGTCTCTGATACTGTGTGTGAGTGTGGGATTCATTCTGTATCTGTCAGTCTCTGGTACTGTGTGTGAGTGTGGGATTCATTCTGCATCTGTCAGTCTCTGATACAGTGTGTGAGTGTGGGATTCATTCTGTATCTGTCAGTCTCAGATAATGTGTTTGAGTGTGGGATTCATTCTGCATCTGTCAGTCTCTGGTTCTGTGTATGAGTGTGGGATTCATTCTGTATCTGTCAGTCTCTGACAATGTATGTGAGTGAGGGATTCATTCTGTATCTGTCAGTCTCAGGTACAGTGTGTGAGTGTGGGATTCATTCTGCATCTGACAGTCTCTGATACTGTGTGTGAGTGTGGGATTCATTCTGTATCTGTCAGCCTCTGGTACTGTATGTGAGTGTGGGATTCATTCTGTATCTGTCAGTCTCTGATACTGTATGTGAGTGTGGGATTCATTCTGTGTCTGTCAGTCTCTGATACTCTGTGGGAGTGTGGGATTCATTCTGTATCTGACAGTCTCTGAAAATGGATGTGAGTGTGGGATTCATTCTGTATCTGTCAGTCTCTGGTACTGTTCGTGAGTGTGGGATTCATTCTGTATCTGTCAGTCTCTGGTCCTGTGTGTGAGTGTGGGATTCATTCTGTATCTGTCAGTCTCTGGTACTGTGTGTGAGTGTGGGATTCATTCTGTTTCTGTCAGTGTCTGATACTGTGTGTGAGTGTGGGATTCATTCTGTATCTGTCAGTCTCTGTAACTGTATGTGAGTGTGGGATTCATTCTGTGTCTGTCAGTCTCTGATACTGTGTGTGAGTGTGGGATTCAATCTGTATCTGTCAGTCTCTGATAATGTGTGTGAGTGTGGGATTCATTCTGCATCTGTCAGTCTCTGATACTGCATGTGAGTGTGGGATTCATTCTCTATCTGTCAGTCTCTGGTACTGTGTGTGAGTGTGGGATTCATTCAGTATCTGTTAGTCTCTGGTATTGTGCGTGAGTGTGGGATTCTTTCTTTTTCTGTCAGTCTCTGATACGGTGTGTGAGTGTGGGATTCTTACTGTATCTGTCAGTCTCTGATACTGTGTGTGAGTGTGGCATTCATTCTGTATCTGTCAGTCTCTGATACTGTATGTGAGTGTGGGATTCATTCTGTATCTGTCAGTCTCTGGTACTGTGTGTGAGTGTGGGATTTATTCTGTATCTGTCAGTCTCTGATACTGTATGTGAGTGTGGGACTCATTCTGTATCTGTCAGTCTCTGGTACTGTGTGTGAGTGAGGGATTCATTCTGCATCTGTCAGTCTCTGATGCAGTGTGTGAGTGTGGGATTCATTCTGTATTTGTCAGTCTCTGATACAGTGTGTGAGTGTGGGATTCATTCTGTATCTGTCAGTCTCAGATAATGTGTGTGAGTGTGGGATTCTTACTGTATCTGTCAGTCTCTGATACTGTGTGTGAGTGTGGGATTCATTCTGCATCTGACAGTCTCTGTTACTGTGTGTGAGTGTGGGATTCATTCTGTATCTGTCAGTCTCTGATACAGTTTGTGAGTGTGGGATTATTTCTGTATCTGTCAGTCTCTGGTACTGAATGTGAGTGTGGGATTCATTCTGTATCTGTCAGTCTCTGGTACTGTGTGTGACTGTGGGATTCATTCTGTTTCTGTCAGTCTCTGATACTGTGTGTGAGAGTGCAATTCATTCTGTATCTGTCAGTCTCTGATACTGTGTGTGAGTGTGGGATTCATTCTGTATCTGTCAGTCTCTGGTACTGTGTGTGAGTGAGGGATTCATTCTGCATCTGTCAGTCTCTGATACAGTGTGTGAGTGTGGGATTCATTCTGCATCTGTCAGTCTCTGGTTCTGTGTCCGAGTGTGGGATTCATTCTGCATCTGTCAGTCTCTGACAATGTATGTGAGTGAGGGATTCATTCTGTGTCTGTCAGTCTCTGATACTCTGTGGGGTTGTGGGATTCATTATGTATCTGTCAGCCTCTGGTACTGTATGTGAGTGTGGGATTCATTCTGTATCTGTCAGCCTCTGGTACTGTATGTGAGTGTGGGATTCATTCTGTATCTGTCAGTCTCTGATACTGTATGTGAGTGTGGGATTCATTCTGTGTCTGTCAGTCTCTGATACTCTGTGGGATTGTGGGATTCATTCTGTATCTGACAGTCTCTGGTACTGTGTGTGAGTGTGGGGTTAATTCTGCATCTGTCAGTGTCTGATACTGTTTGTGAGTGTGGGATTCATTCTGCATCTGTCAGTCTCTGATACTCTGTGTGAGTGTGCAATTCATTCTGTATCTGTCAGTCTCTGAAAATGTATGTGAGTGTGGGATTCATTCTGTATCTGTCAGTCTCTGGTACTGTATGTGAGTGTGGGATTCATTCAGTATCTGTTAGTCTCTGGTATTGTGCGTGAGTGTGGGATTCTTTCTTTATCTGTCAGTCTCTGATACTGTGTGTGAGTGTGGGATTCTTACTGTATCTGTCAGTCTCTGATACTGTGTGTGAGTGTGGGATTCATTCTGTATCTGTCAGTCTCTGGTACTGTGTGTGAGTGTGGGATTCATTCTGTATCTGTCAGTCTCTGGTACTGTGTGTGAGTGTGGGATTCATTCTGTATCTGTCAGTATCTGATACTGTGTGTGAGTGTGGGATTCATTCTGTATCTGTCAGTCTCTGATACTGTGTGTGAGTGTGGGATTCAATCTGTATCTGTCAGTCTCTGGTACTGTGTGTGAGTGTGGGATTCATTCAGTATCTGTTAGTCTCTGGTATTGTGCGTGAGTGTGGGATTCTTTCTTTATCTGTCAGTCTCTGATACTGTGTGTGAGTGTGGGATTCTTACTGTATCTGTCAGTCTCTGATACTGTGTGTGAGTGTGGGATTCATTCTGCATCTGACAGTCTCTGTTACTGTGTGTGAGTGTGGGATTCATTCTGCATCTGTCAGTCTCTAATACAGTGTGTGAGTGTGGGATTATTTCTGTATCTGTCAGTCTCTGGTACTGTATGTGAGTGTGGGATTCATTCTGTATCTGTCAGTCTCTGGTACTGTGTGTGACTGTGGGATTCATTCTGTTTCTGTCAGTCTCTGATACTGTGTGTGAGAGTGCAATTCATTCTGTATCTGTCAGTCTCTGATACTGTGTGTGAGTGTGGGATTCATTCTGTATCTGTCAGTCTCTGGTACTGTGTGTGAGTGTGGGATTCATTCTGCATCTGTCAGTCTCTGATACAGTGTGTGAGTGTGGGATTCATTCTGTATCTGTCAGTCTCAGATAATGTGTTTGAGTGTGGGATTCATTCTGCATCTGTCAGTCTCTGGTTCTGTGTATGAGTGTGGGATTCATTCTGTATCTGTCAGTCTCTGACAATGTATGTGAGTGAGGGATTCATTCTGTATCTGTCAGTCTCAGGTACAGTGTGTGAGTGTGGGATTCATTCTGCATCTGACAGTCTCTGATACTGTGTGTGAGTGTGGGATTCATTCTGTATCTGTCAGCCTCTGGTACTGTATGTGAGTGTGGGATTCATTCTGTATCTGTCAGTCTCTGATACTGTATGTGAGTGTGGGATTCATTCTGTGTCTGTCAGTCTCTGATACTCTGTGGGAGTGTGGGATTCATTCTGTATCTGACAGTCTCTGAAAATGGATGTGAGTGTGGGATCTATTCTGTATCTGTCAGTCTCTGGTACTGTTCGTGAGTGTGGGATTCATTCTGTATCTGTCAGTCTCTGGTCCTGTGTGTGAGTGTGGGATTCATTCTGTATCTGTCAGTCTCTGGTACTGTGTGTGAGTGTGGGATTCATTCTGTTTCTGTCAGTGTCTGATACTGTGTGTGAGTGTGGGATTCATTCTGTATCTGTCAGTCTCTGTAACTGTATGTGAGTGTGGGATTCATTCTGTGTCTGTCAGTCTCTGATACTGTGTGTGAGTGTGGGATTCAATCTGTATCTGTCAGTCTCTGATAATGTGTGTGAGTGTGGGATTCATTCTGCATCTGTCAGTCTCTGATACTGCATGTGAGTGTGGGATTCATTCTCTATCTGTCAGTCTCTGGTACTGTGTGTGAGTGTGGGATTCATTCAGTATCTGTTAGTCTCTGGTATTGTGCGTGAGTGTGGGATTCTTTCTTTTTCTGTCAGTCTCTGATACTGTGTGTGAGTGTGGGATTCTTACTGTATCTGTCAGTCTCTGATACTGTGTGTGAGTGTGGCATTCATTCTGTATCTGTCAGTCTCTGATACTGTATGTGAGTGTGGGATTCATTCTGTATCTGTCAGTCTCTGGTACTGTGTGTGAGTGTGGGATTTATTCTGTATCTGTCAGTCTCTGATACTGTATGTGAGTGTGGGACTCATTCTGTATCTGTCAGTCTCTGGTACTGTGTGTGAGTGAGGGATTCATTCTGCATCTGTCAGTCTCTGATGCAGTGTGTGAGTGTGGGATTCATTCTGTATTTGTCAGTCTCTGATACAGTGTGTGAGTGTGGGATTCATTCTGTATCTGTCAGTCTCAGATAATGTGTGTGAGTGTGGGATTCTTACTGTATCTGTCAGTCTCTGATACTGTGTGTGAGTGTGGGATTCATTCTGCATCTGACAGTCTCTGTTACTGTGTGTGAGTGTGGGATTCATTCTGTATCTGTCAGTCTCTGATACAGTTTGTGAGTGTGGGATTATTTCTGTATCTGTCAGTCTCTGGTACTGAATGTGAGTGTGGGATTCATTCTGCATCTGTCAGTCTCTGGTACTGTGTGTGACTGTGGGATTCATTCTGTTTCTGTCAGTCTCTGATACTGTGTGTGAGAGTGCAATTCATTCTGTATCTGTCAGTCTCTGATACTGTGTGTGAGTGTGGGATTCATTCTGTATCTGTCAGTCTCTGGTACTGTGTGTGAGTGAGGGATTCATTCTGCATCTGTCAGTCTCTGATACAGTGTGTGAGTGTGGGATTCATTCTGCATCTGTCAGTCTCTGGTTCTGTGTCCGAGTGTGGGATTCATTCTGCATCTGTCAGTCTCTGACAATGTATGTGAGTGAGGGATTCATTCTGTGTCTGTCAGTCTCTGATACTCTGTGGGGTTGTGGGATTCATTATGTATCTGTCAGCCTCTGGTACTGTATGTGAGTGTGGGATTCATTCTGTATCTGTCAGCCTCTGGTACTGTATGTGAGTGTGGGATTCATTCTGTATCTGTCAGTCTCTGATACTGTATGTGAGTGTGGGATTCATTCTGTGTCTGTCAGTCTCTGATCCTCTGTGGGATTGTGGGATTCATTCTGTATCTGACAGTCTCTGGTACTGTGTGTGAGTGTGGGGTTAATTCTGTATCTGTCAGTGTCTGATACTGTTTGTGAGTGTGGGATTCATTCTGTATCTGTCAGTCTCTGCTACTGTATGTGAGTGTGGGATTCATTCTGCATCTGTCAGTCTCTGATACTCTGTGTGAGTGTGCAATTCATTCTGTATCTGTCAGTCTCTGAAAATGTATGTGAGTGTGGGATTCATTCTGTATCTGTCAGTCTCTGGTACTGTATGTGAGTGTGGGATTCATTCTGTATCTGTCAGTCTCTGGTACTGTGTGTGAGTGTGGGATTCATTCTGTATCTGTCAGTCTCTGGTACTGTGTGTGAGTGTGGGATTCATTCTGTATCTGTCAGTATCTGATACTGTGTGTGAGTGTGGGATTCATTCTGTATCTGTCAGTCTCTGTAACTGCATGTGAGTGTGGGATTCATTCTGTGTCTGTCAGTCTCTGGTACTGTGTGTGAGTGTGGGATTCATTCAGTATCTGTCAGTCTCTGATACTGTATGTGAGTGTGGGACTCATTCTGTATCTGTCAATCTCAGATACTGCATGTGAGTGTGGGACTCATTCTGTATCTGTCAATCTCAGATACTGCATGTGAGTGTGCGATTCATTCTGTATCTGTCAGTCTCTGGTACTGTGTGTGAATGTGGGATTCATTCTGTATGTGGCAATCTCTGATACTGCAGGTGAGTGTGTGATTCATTCTGTACCTGTCAGTCTCTGATCCTGTGCGTGAGTGTGCAATTCATTCTGTGTCTGTCAGTCTCTGGCACAGTGTGAGAGTTTGGGATTCATTCAAGATCTGTCAGTCTCTGGTACTGTGCGTGAGTGTGGTATTCATTCTGTATCTGTCAGTCTCTGGTACTGTGTGTGAGTGTGGTATTCATTCTGTATCTGTCAGTATCTGTTACTGTATGTGAGTGTGAGATTAATTCTGGATCTGTCAGTCTCTGGTACTGTGTGTGAGTGTGGGATTCATTCTGTGTCTGTCAGTCTCTGATACTCTGTTGGCTGTGGGATTCATTCTGCATCTGACAGTCTCTGTCACTGTGTGTGAGTGTGGGATTCATTCTGTATCTGTTAGTCTCTGGTACTGTGTGTGAGTGTGGGATTCATTCTGCATCTGTCAGTCTCTGATACAGTGTGTGAGTGTGGGATTATTTCTGTATCTGTCAGTCTCTGGTACTGTACGTGCGTGTGGGATTCATTCTATATCTGTCAGTCTCTGGTACTGTGTGTGAGTGTGGGATTCATTCAGTATCTGTTAGTCTCTGGTATTGTGCGTGAGTGTGGGATTCTTTCTTTTTCTGTCAGTCTCTGATACTGTGTGTGAGTGTGGGATTCTTACTGTATCTGTCAGTCTCTGATACTGTGTGTGAGTGTGGGATTCATTCTGTATCTGTCAGTCTCTGATACTGTATGTGAGTGTGGGATTCATTCTGTATCTGTCAGTCTCTGGTACTGTGTGTGAGTGTGGGATTTATTCTGTATCTGTCAGTCTCTGATACTGTATGTGCGTGTGGGACTCATTCTGTATCTGTCAGTCTCTGGTACTTTGTGTGAGTGAGGGATTCATTCTGCATCTGTCAGTCTCTGATACAGTGTGTGAGTGTGGGATTCATTCTGTATCTGTCAGTCTCTGGTACTGTATGTGAGTGTGGGATTCATTCTGTATCTGTCAGTCTCTGGTACTGTGTGTGAGTGTGGGATTCATTCTGTATCTGTCAGTCTCTGGTACTGTGTGTGAGTGTGGGATTCATTCTGTATCTGTCAGTATCTGATACTGTGTGTGAGTGTGGGATTCATTCTGTATCTGTCAGTCTCTGTAACTGTATGTGAGTGTGGGATTCATTCTGTGTCTGTCAGTCTCTGATACTGTGTGTGAGTGTGGGATTCAATCTGTATCTGTCAGTCTCTGATAATGTGTGTGAGTGTGGGATTCATTCTGCATCTGTCAGTCTCTGATACTGCATGTGAGTGTGGGATTCATTCTATATCTGTCAGTCTCTGGTATTGTGCGTGAGTGTGGGATTCTTTCTTTATCTGTCAGTCTCTGATACTGTGTGTGAGTGTGGGATTCTTACTGTATCTGTCAGTCTCTGATACTGTGTGTGAGTGTGGGATTCATTCTGCATCTGACAGTCTCTGTTACTGTGTGTGAGTGTGGGATTCATTCTGTATCTGTCAGTCTCTGGTACTGTGTGTGAGTGTGGGATTCATTCTGCATCTGTCAGTCTCTAATACAGTGTGTGAGTGTGGGATTATTTCTGTATCTGTCAGTCTCTGGTACTGTATGTGAGTGTGGGATTCATTCTGTATCTGTCAGTCTCTGGTACTGTGTGTGACTGTGGGATTCATTCTGTTTCTGTCAGTCTCTGATACTGTGTGTGAGAGTGCAATTCATTCTGTATCTGTCAGTCTCTGATACTGTGTGTGAGTGTGGGATTCATTCTGTATCTGTCAGTCTCTGGTACTGTGTGTGAGTGAGGGATTCATTCTGCATCTGTCAGTCTCTGATACAGTGTGTGAGTGTGGGATTCATTCTGTATCTGTCAGTCTCAGATACTGTGTGTGAGTGTGGGATTCATTCTGTATCTGTCAGTCTCTGACAATGTATGTGAGTGAGGGATTCATTCTGTATCTGTCAGTCTCAGGTACAGTGTGTGAGTGTGGGATTCATTCTGCATCTGACAGTCTCTGATACTGTGTGTGAGTGTGGGATTCATTCTGTATCTGTCAGTCTCTGATACTGTGTGTGAGTGTGGGATTCAATCTGTATCTGTCAGTCTCTGGTACTGTGTGTGAGTGTGGGATTCATTCAGTATCTGTTAGTCTCTGGTATTGTGCGTGAGTGTGGGATTCTTTCTTTATCTGTCAGTCTCTGATACTGTGTGTGAGTGTGGGATTCTTACTGTATCTGTCAGTCTCTGATACTGTGTGTGAGTGTGGGATTCATTCTGCATCTGACAGTCTCTGTTACTGTGTGTGAGTGTGGGATTCATTCTGCATCTGTCAGTCTCTAATACAGTGTGTGAGTGTGGGATTATTTCTGTATCTGTCAGTCTCAGGTACAGTGTGTGAGTGTGGGATTCATTCTGCATCTGACAGTCTCTGATACTGTGTGTGAGTGTGGGATTCATTCTGTATCTGTCAGCCTCTGGTACTGTATGTGAGTGTGGGATTCATTCTGTATCTGTCAGTCTCTGATACTGTATGTGAGTGTGGGATTCATTCTGTGTCTGTCAGTCTCTGATACTCTGTGGGAGTGTGGGATTCATTCTGTATCTGACAGTCTCTGAAAATGGATGTGAGTGTGGGATCTATTCTGTATCTGTCAGTCTCTGGTACTGTTCGTGAGTGTGGGATTCATTCTGTATCTGTCAGTCTCTGGTCCTGTGTGTGAGTGTGGGATTCATTCTGTATCTGTCAGTCTCTGGTACTGTGTGTGAGTGTGGGATTCATTCTGTTTCTGTCAGTGTCTGATACTGTGTGTGAGTGTGGGATTCATTCTGTATCTGTCAGTCTCTGTAACTGTATGTGAGTGTGGGATTCATTCTGTGTCTGTCAGTCTCTGATACTGTGTGTGAGTGTGGGATTCAATCTGTATCTGTCAGTCTCTGATAATGTGTGTGAGTGTGGGATTCATTCTGCATCTGTCAGTCTCTGATACTGCATGTGAGTGTGGGATTCATTCTCTATCTGTCAGTCTCTGGTACTGTGTGTGAGTGTGGGATTCATTCAGTATCTGTTAGTCTCTGGTATTGTGCGTGAGTGTGGGATTCTTTCTTTTTCTGTCAGTCTCTGATACTGTGTGTGAGTGTGGGATTCTTACTGTATCTGTCAGTCTCTGATACTGTGTGTGAGTGTGGCATTCATTCTGTATCTGTCAGTCTCTGATACTGTATGTGAGTGTGGGATTCATTCTGTATCTGTCAGTCTCTGGTACTGTGTGTGAGTGTGGGATTTATTCTGTATCTGTCAGTCTCTGATACTGTATGTGAGTGTGGGACTCATTCTGTATCTGTCAGTCTCTGGTACTGTGTGTGAGTGAGGGATTCATTCTGCATCTGTCAGTCTCTGATGCAGTGTGTGAGTGTGGGATTCATTCTGTATTTGTCAGTCTCTGATACAGTGTGTGAGTGTGGGATTCATTCTGTATCTGTCAGTCTCAGATAATGTGTGTGAGTGTGGGATTCTTACTGTATCTGTCAGTCTCTGATACTGTGTGTGAGTGTGGGATTCATTCTGCATCTGACAGTCTCTGTTACTGTGTGTGAGTGTGGGATTCATTCTGTATCTGTCAGTCTCTGATACAGTTTGTGAGTGTGGGATTATTTCTGTATCTGTCAGTCTCTGGTACTGAATGTGAGTGTGGGATTCATTCTGCATCTGTCAGTCTCTGGTACTGTGTGTGACTGTGGGATTCATTCTGTTTCTGTCAGTCTCTGATACTGTGTGTGAGAGTGCAATTCATTCTGTATCTGTCAGTCTCTGATACTGTGTGTGAGTGTGGGATTCATTCTGTATCTGTCAGTCTCTGGTACTGTGTGTGAGTGAGGGATTCATTCTGCATCTGTCAGTCTCTGATACAGTGTGTGAGTGTGGGATTCATTCTGCATCTGTCAGTCTCTGGTTCTGTGTCCGAGTGTGGGATTCATTCTGCATCTGTCAGTCTCTGACAATGTATGTGAGTGAGGGATTCATTCTGTGTCTGTCAGTCTCTGATACTCTGTGGGGTTGTGGGATTCATTATGTATCTGTCAGCCTCTGGTACTGTATGTGAGTGTGGGATTCATTCTGTATCTGTCAGCCTCTGGTACTGTATGTGAGTGTGGGATTCATTCTGTATCTGTCAGTCTCTGATACTGTATGTGAGTGTGGGATTCATTCTGTGTCTGTCAGTCTCTGATCCTCTGTGGGATTGTGGGATTCATTCTGTATCTGACAGTCTCTGGTACTGTGTGTGAGTGTGGGGTTAATTCTGTATCTGTCAGTGTCTGATACTGTTTGTGAGTGTGGGATTCATTCTGTATCTGTCAGTCTCTGCTACTGTATGTGAGTGTGGGATTCATTCTGCATCTGTCAGTCTCTGATACTCTGTGTGAGTGTGCAATTCATTCTGTATCTGTCAGTCTCTGAAAATGTATGTGAGTGTGGGATTCATTCTGTATCTGTCAGTCTCTGGTACTGTATGTGAGTGTGGGATTCATTCTGTATCTGTCAGTCTCTGGTACTGTGTGTGAGTGTGGGATTCATTCTGTATCTGTCAGTCTCTGGTACTGTGTGTGAGTGTGGGATTCATTCTGTATCTGTCAGTATCTGATACTGTGTGTGAGTGTGGGATTCATTCTGTATCTGTCAGTCTCTGTAACTGCATGTGAGTGTGGGATTCATTCTGTGTCTGTCAGTCTCTGGTACTGTGTGTGAGTGTGGGATTCATTCAGTATCTGTCAGTCTCTGATACTGTATGTGAGTGTGGGACTCATTCTGTATCTGTCAATCTCAGATACTGCATGTGAGTGTGGGACTCATTCTGTATCTGTCAATCTCAGATACTGCATGTGAGTGTGCGATTCATTCTGTATCTGTCAGTCTCTGGTACTGTGTGTGAATGTGGGATTCATTCTGTATGTGGCAATCTCTGATACTGCAGGTGAGTGTGTGATTCATTCTGTACCTGTCAGTCTCTGATCCTGTGCGTGAGTGTGCAATTCATTCTGTGTCTGTCAGTCTCTGGCACAGTGTGAGAGTTTGGGATTCATTCAAGATCTGTCAGTCTCTGGTACTGTGCGTGAGTGTGGTATTCATTCTGTATCTGTCAGTCTCTGGTACTGTGTGTGAGTGTGGTATTCATTCTGTATCTGTCAGTATCTGTTACTGTATGTGAGTGTGAGATTAATTCTGGATCTGTCAGTCTCTGGTACTGTGTGTGAGTGTGGGATTCATTCTGTGTCTGTCAGTCTCTGATACTCTGTTGGCTGTGGGATTCATTCTGCATCTGACAGTCTCTGTCACTGTGTGTGAGTGTGGGATTCATTCTGTATCTGTTAGTCTCTGGTACTGTGTGTGAGTGTGGGATTCATTCTGCATCTGTCAGTCTCTGATACAGTGTGTGAGTGTGGGATTATTTCTGTATCTGTCAGTCTCTGGTACTGTACGTGCGTGTGGGATTCATTCTATATCTGTCAGTCTCTGGTACTGTGTGTGAGTGTGGGATTCATTCAGTATCTGTTAGTCTCTGGTATTGTGCGTGAGTGTGGGATTCTTTCTTTTTCTGTCAGTCTCTGATACTGTGTGTGAGTGTGGGATTCTTACTGTATCTGTCAGTCTCTGATACTGTGTGTGAGTGTGGGATTCATTCTGTATCTGTCAGTCTCTGATACTGTATGTGAGTGTGGGATTCATTCTGTATCTGTCAGTCTCTGGTACTGTGTGTGAGTGTGGGATTTATTCTGTATCTGTCAGTCTCTGATACTGTATGTGAGTGTGGGACTCATTCTGTATCTGTCAGTCTCTGGTACTTTGTGTGAGTGAGGGATTCATTCTGCATCTGTCAGTCTCTGATACAGTGTGTGAGTGTGGGATTCATTCTGTATCTGTCAGTCTCTGGTACTGTATGTGAGTGTGGGATTCATTCTGTATCTGTCAGTCTCTGGTACTGTGTGTGAGTGTGGGATTCATTCTGTATCTGTCAGTCTCTGGTACTGTGTGTGAGTGTGGGATTCATTCTGTATCTGTCAGTATCTGATACTGTGTGTGAGTGTGGGATTCATTCTGTATCTGTCAGTCTCTGTAACTGTATGTGAGTGTGGGATTCATTCTGTGTCTGTCAGTCTCTGATACTGTGTGTGAGTGTGGGATTCAATCTGTATCTGTCAGTCTCTGATAATGTGTGTGAGTGTGGGATTCATTCTGCATCTGTCAGTCTCTGATACTGCATGTGAGTGTGGGATTCATTCTATATCTGTCAGTCTCTGGTATTGTGCGTGAGTGTGGGATTCTTTCTTTATCTGTCAGTCTCTGATACTGTGTGTGAGTGTGGGATTCTTACTGTATCTGTCAGTCTCTGATACTGTGTGTGAGTGTGGGATTCATTCTGCATCTGACAGTCTCTGTTACTGTGTGTGAGTGTGGGATTCATTCTGTATCTGTCAGTCTCTGGTACTGTGTGTGAGTGTGGTATTCATTCTGCATCTGTCAGTCTCTAATACAGTGTGTGAGTGTGGGATTATTTCTGTATCTGTCAGTCTCTGGTACTGTATGTGAGTGTGGGATTCATTCTGTATCTGTCAGTCTCTGGTACTGTGTGTGACTGTGGGATTCATTCTGTTTCTGTCAGTCTCTGATACTGTGTGTGAGAGTGCAATTCATTCTGTATCTGTCAGTCTCTGATACTGTGTGTGAGTGTGGGATTCATTCTGTATCTGTCAGTCTCTGGTACTGTGTGTGAGTGAGGGATTCATTCTGCATCTGTCAGTCTCTGATACAGTGTGTGAGTGTGGGATTCATTCTGTATCTGTCAGTCTCAGATACTGTGTGTGAGTGTGGGATTCATTCTGTATCTGTCAGTCTCTGACAATGTATGTGAGTGAGGGATTCATTCTGTATCTGTCAGTCTCAGGTACAGTGTGTGAGTGTGGGATTCATTCTGCATCTGACAGTCTCTGATACTGTGTGTGAGTGTGGGATTCATTCTGTATCTGTCAGCCTCTGGTACTGTATGTGAGTGTGGGATTCATTCTGTATCTGTCAGTCTCTGATACTGTATGTGAGTGTGGGATTCATTCTGTGTCTGTCAGTCTCTGATACTCTGTGGGAGTGTGGGATTCATTCTGTATCTGACAGTCTCTGGAACTGTGTGTGAGTGTGGGGTTAATTCTGTATCTGTCAGTGTCTGATACTGTTTGTGAGTGTGGGATTCATTCTGTATCTGTCAGTCTCTGCTACTGTATGTGATTGTGGGATTCATTCTGTATCTGTCAGTCTCTGCTACTGTTTGTGAGTGTGGGATTCATTCTGTATCTGTCAGTCTCTGGTACTGTGTGTGAGTGTGGGATTCATTCTGTATCTGTCAGTCTCTGGTACTGTGTGTGAGTGTGGGATTCATTCTGCATCTGTCAGTGTCTGATACTGTGTGTGAGTGTGGGATTCATTCTGTATCTGTCAGTCTCTGTAACTGTGTGTGAGTGTGGGATTCATTCTGCATCTGTCAGTCTCTGATACTGCATGTGAGTGTGGGATTCATTCTATATCTGTCAGTCTCTGGTACTGTGTGTGAGTGTGGGATTCATTCAGTATCTGTTAGTCTCTGGTATTGTGCGTGAGTGTGGGATTCTTTCTTTATCTGTCAGTCTCTGATACTGTGTGTGAGTGTGGGATTCTTACTGTATCTGTCAGTCTCTGATACTGTGTGTGAGTGTGGGATTCATTCTGTATCTGTCAGTCTCTGGTACTGTGTGTGAGTGTGGGATTAATTCTGTATCTGTCAGTCTCTGGTACTGTGTGTGAGTGTGGGATTCATTCTGTATCTGTCAGTATCTGATACTGTGTGTGAGTGTGGGATTCATTCTGTATCTGTCAGTCTCTGTAACTGTATGTGAGTGTGGGATTCATTCTGTGTCTGTCAGTCTCTGATATTGTGTGTGAGTGTGGGATTCAATCTGTATCTGTCAGTCTCTGATAATGTGTGTGAGTGTGGGATTCATTCTGCATCTGTCAGTATCTGATACTGTGTGTGAGTGTGGGATTCATTCTGTATCTGTCAGTCTCTGTAACTGTATGTGAGTGTGGGATTCATTCTGTGTCTGTCAGTCTCTGATACTGTGTGTGAGTGTGGGATTCAATCTGTATCTGTCAGTCTCTGGTACTGTGTGTGAGTGTGGGATTCATTCAGTATCTGTTAGTCTCTGGTATTGTGCGTGAGTGTGGGATTCTTTCTTTATCTGTCAGTCTCTGATACTGTGTGTGAGTGTGGGATTCATTCTGCATCTGACAGTCTCTGTTACTGTGTGTGAGTGTGGGATTCATTCTGCATCTGTCAGTCTCTAATACAGTGTGTGAGTGTGGGATTATTTCTGTATCTGTCAGTCTCTGGTACTGTATGTGAGTGTGGGATTCATTCTGTATCTGTCAGTCTCTGGTACTGTGTGTGACTGTGGGATTCATTCTGTTTCTGTCAGTCTCTGATACTGTGTGTGAGAGTGCAATTCATTCTGTATCTGTCAGTCTCTGATACTGTGTGTGAGTGTGGGATTCATTCTGTATCTGTCAGTCTCTGGTACTGTGTGTGAGTGTGGGATTCATTCTGCATCTGTCAGTCTCTGATACAGTGTGTGAGTGTGGGATTCATTCTGTATCTGTCAGTCTCAGATAATGTGTTTGAGTGTGGGATTCATTCTGCATCTGTCAGTCTCTGGTTCTGTGTATGAGTGTGGGATTCATTCTGTATCTGTCAGTCTCTGACAATGTATGTGAGTGAGGGATTCATTCTGTATCTGTCAGTCTCAGGTACAGTGTGTGAGTGTGGGATTCATTCTGTATCTGACAGTCTCTGATACTGTGTGTGAGTGTGGGATTCATTCTGTATCTGTCAGCCTCTGGTACTGTATGTGAGTGTGGGATTCATTCTGTATCTGTCAGTCTCTGATACTGTATGTGAGTGTGGGATTCATTCTGCATCTGACAGTCTCTGATACTGTGTGTGAGTGTGGGATTCATTCTGTATCTGTCAGCCTCTGGTACTGTATGTGAGTGTGGGATTCATTCTGTATCTGTCAGTCTCTGATACTGTATGTGAGTGTGGGATTTATTCTGTGTCTGTCAGTCTCTGATACTCTGTGGGAGTGTGGGATTCATTCTGTATCTGACAGTCTCTGGAACTGTGTGTGAGTGTGGGGTTAATTCTGTATCTGTCAGTGTCTGATACTGTTTGTGAGTGTGGGATTCATTCTGTATCTGTCAGTCTCTGCTACTGTATGTGAGTGTGGGATTCATTCTGCATCTGTCAGTCTCTGATACTGTATGTGATTGTGGGATTCATTCTGCATCTGTCAGTCTCTGATACTCTGTGTGAGTGTGCAATTCATTCTGTATCTGTCAGTCTCTGAAAATGGATGTGAGTGTGGGATTCATTCTGTATCTGTCAGTCTCTGGTACTGTTCGTGAGTGTGGGATTCATTCTGTATCTGTCAGTCTCTGGTACTGTGTGTGAGTGTGGGATTCATTCTGTATCTGTCAGTCTCTGGTACTGTGTGTGAGTGTGGGATTCATTCTGTATCTGTCAGTGTCTGATACTGTGTGTGAGTGTGGGATTCATTCTGTATCTGTCAGTCTCTGTAACTGTATGTGAGTGTGGGATTCATTCTGTGTCTGTCAGTCTCTGATACTGTGTGTGAGTGTGGGATTCAATCTGTATCTGTCAGTCTCTGATAATGTGTGTGAGTGTGGGATTCATTCTGCATCTGTCAGTCTCTGATACTGCATGTGAGTGTGGGATTCATTCTCTATCTGTCAGTCTCTGGTACTGTGTGTGAGTGTGGGATTCATTCAGTATCTGTTAGTCTCTGGTATTGTGCGTGAGTGTGGGATTCTTTCTTTTTCTGTCAGTCTCTGATACTGTGTGTGAGTGTGGGATTCTTACTGTATCTGTCAGTCTCTGATACTGTGTGTGAGTGTGGCATTCATTCTGTATCTGTCAGTCTCTGATACTGTATGTGAGTGTGGGATTCATTCTGTATCTGTCAGTCTCTGGTACTGTGTGTGAGTGTGGGATTTATTCTGTATCTGTCAGTCTCTGATACTGTATGTGAGTGTGGGACTCATTCTGTATCTGTCAGTCTCTGGTACTGTGTGTGAGTGAGGGATTCATTCTGCATCTGTCAGTCTCTGATGCAGTGTGTGAGTGTGGGATTCATTCTGTATTTGTCAGTCTCTGATACAGTGTGTGAGTGTGGGATTCATTCTGTATCTGTCAGTCTCAGATAATGTGTGTGAGTGTGGGATTCTTACTGTATCTGTCAGTCTCTGATACTGTGTGTGAGTGTGGGATTCATTCTGCATCTGACAGTCTCTGTTACTGTGTGTGAGTGTGGGATTCATTCTGTATCTGTCAGTCTCTGATACAGTTTGTGAGTGTGGGATTATTTCTGTATCTGTCAGTCTCTGGTACTGAATGTGAGTGTGGGATTCATTCTGTATCTGTCAGTCTCTGGTACTGTGTGTGACTGTGGGATTCATTCTGTTTCTGTCAGTCTCTGATACTGTGTGTGAGAGTGCAATTCATTCTGTATCTGTCAGTCTCTGATACTGTGTGTGAGTGTGGGATTCATTCTGTATCTGTCAGTCTCTGGTACTGTGTGTGAGTGAGGGATTCATTCTGCATCTGTCAGTCTCTGATACAGTGTGTGAGTGTGGGATTCATTCTGCATCTGTCAGTCTCTGGTTCTGTGTCCGAGTGTGGGATTCATTCTGCATCTGTCAGTCTCTGACAATGTATGTGAGTGAGGGATTCATTCTGTGTCTGTCAGTCTCTGATACTCTGTGGGGTTGTGGGATTCATTATGTATCTGTCAGCCTCCGGTCCTGTATGTGAGTGTGGGATTCATTCTGTATCTGTCAGCCTCTGGTACTGTATGTGAGTGTGGGATTCATTCTGTATCTGTCAGTCTCTGATACTGTATGTGAGTGTGGGATTCATTCTGTGTCTGTCAGTCTCTGATACTCTGTGGGATTGTGGGATTCATTCTGTATCTGACAGTCTCTGGTACTGTGTGTGAGTGTGGGGTTAATTCTGTATCTGTCAGTGTCTGATACTGTTTGTGAGTGTGGGATTCATTCTGTATCTGTCAGTCTCTGCTACTGTATGTGAGTGTGGGATTCATTCTGCATCTGTCAGTCTCTGATACTCTGTGTGAGTGTGCAATTCATTCTGTATCTGTCAGTCTCTGAAAATGTATGTGAGTGTGGGATTCATTCTGTATCTGTCAGTCTCTGGTACTGTGTGTGAGTGTGGGATTCATTCTGTATCTGTCAGTCTCTGGTACTGTGTGTGAGTGTGGGATTCATTCTGTATCTGTCAGTATCTGATACTGTGTGTGAGTGTGGGATTCATTCTGTATCTGTCAGTCTCTGTAACTGCATGTGAGTGTGGGATTCATTCTGTGTCTGTCAGTCTCTGGTACTGTGTGTGAGTGTGGGATTCATTCAGTATCTGTCAGTCTCTGATACTGTATGTGAGTGTGGGACTCATTCTGTATCTGTCAATCTCAGATACTGTATGTGAGTGTGGGACTCATTCTGTATCTGTCAATCTCAGATACTGTATGTGAGTGTGCGATTCATTCTGTATCTGTCAGTCTCTGGTACTGTGTGTGAATGTGGGATTCATTCTGTATGTGGCAATCTCTGATACTGCAGGTGAGTGTGTGATTCATTCTGTACCTGTCAGTCTCTGATCCTGTGCGTGAGTGTGCAATTCATTCTGTGTCTGTCAGTCTCTGGCACAGTGTGAGAGTTTGGGATTCATTCAAGATCTGTCAGTCTCTGGTACTGTGCGTGAGTGTGAGATTCATTCTGTATCTGTCAGTCTCTGGTACTGTGTGTGAGTGTGGTATTCATTCTGTATCTGTCAGTATCTGATACTCTGTTGGCTGTGGGATTCATTCTGCATCTGACAGTCTCTGTCACTGTGTGTGAGTGTGGGATTCATTCTGTATCTGTTAGTCTCTGGTACTGTGTGTGAGTGTGGGATTCATTCTGCATCTGTCAGTCTCTGATACAGTGTGTGAGTGTGGGATTATTTCTGTATCTGTCAGTCTCTGGTACTGTATGTGCGTGTGGGATTCATTCTGTATCTGTCAGTCTCTGGTACTTTGTGTGACTGTGGGATTCATTCTGTTTCTGTCAGTCTCTGATACTGTGTGTGAGCGTGCAATTCATTCTGTATCTGTCAGTCTCTGATACTGTGTGTGAGTGTGGGATTCATTCTGTATCTGTCAGTCTCTGGTACTGTGTGTGAGTGTGGGATTCATTCTGCATCTGTCAGTCTCTGATACAGTGTGTGAGTGTGGGATTCATTCTGTATCTGTCAGTCTCTGGTACTGTATGTGAGTGTGGGATTCATTCTGTATCTGTCAGTCTCTGGTACTGTGTGTTAGTGTGGGATTCATTCTGTATCTGTCAGTCTCTGATACTGTGTGTGAGTGTGGGATTCCTTCTGTATCTGTCAGTCTCTGATACTGCATGTGAGAGTGGGATTCATTCTGTATCTGTCAGTCTCAGATAATGTGTTTGAGTGTGGGATTCATTCTGCATCTGTCAGTCTCTGGTTCTGTGTGTGAGTGTGGGATTCATTCAGTATCTGTTAGTCTCTGGTGCGTGAGTGTGGGATTATTTCTTTATCTGTCAGTCTCTGATACTTTGTGTGAGTGTGGGATTCTTACTGTATCTGTCAGTCTCTGATACTGTGTGTGAGTGTGGGATTCATTCTGTATCTGTCAGTCTCTGATACTGTATGTGAGTGTGGGATTCATTCTGTATCTGTCAGTCTCTGGTACTGTGTGTGAGTGTGGGATTCATTCTGTATCTGTCAGTCTCTGATACTTTATGTGAGTGTGGGACTCATTCTGTATCTGTCAATCTCAGATACTGTATGTGAGTGTGGGACTCATTCTGTATCTGTCAATCTCAGATACTGTGTGTGAGTGTGCGATTCATTCTGTATCTGTCAGTCTCTGGTACTGTGTGTGAATGTGGGATTCATTCTGTATCTGTCAGTATCTGATACTGTGTGTGAGTGTGGGATTCATTCTCTATCTGTCAGTCTCAGATAATGTGTGTGAGTGTGGGATTCTTACTGTATCTGTCAGTCTCTGATAATGTGTGTGAGTGTGGGATTCACTCTGCATCTGACAGTCTCTGTTACTGTGTGTGAGTGTGGGATTCATTCTGTATCTGTCAGTCTCTGATACAGTTTGTGAGTGTGGGATTATTTCTGTATCTGTCAGTCTCTGGTACTGTCTGTGAGTGTGGGATTCATTCTGTATCTGTCAGTCTCTGGTACTGTGTGTGACTGTGGGATTCATTCTGTTTCTGTCAGTCTCTGATCCTGTGTGTGAGAGTGCAATTCATTCTGCATCTGTCAGTCTCTGATACTGTGTGTGAGTGTGGGATTCATTCTGTATCTGTCAGTCTCTGGTACTGTGTGTGAGTGAGGGATTCATTCTGCATCTGTCAGTCTCTGATACAGTGTGTGAGTGTGGGATTCATTCTGTATCTGTCAGTCTCAGATAATGTGTTTGAGTGTGGGATTCATTCTGCATCTGTCAGTCTCTGGTTCTGTGTACGAGTGTGGGATTCATTCTGCATCTGTCAGTCTCTGACAATGTATGTGAGTGAGGGATTCATTCTGTATCTGTCAGTCTCAGGTACAGTGTGTGAGTGTGGGATTCATTCTGCATCTGACAGTCTCTGATACTGTGTGTGAGTGTGGGATTCATTCTGTATCTGTCAGCCTCTGGTACTGTATGTGAGTGTGGGATTCATTCTGTATCTGTCAGTCTCTGATACTGTATGTGAGTGTGGGATTCATTCTGTGTCTGTCAGTCTCTGATACTCTGTGGGAGTGTGGGATTCATTCTGTATCTGACAGTCTCTGGTACTGTGTGTGAGTGTGGGGTTAATTCTGTATCTGTCAGTGTCTGATACTGTTTGTGAGTGTGGGATTCATTCTGTATCTGTCAGTCTCTGCTACAGTATGTGAGTGTGGGATTCATTCTGCATCTGTCAGTCTCTGATACTCTGTGTGAGTGTGGGATTCATTCTGTGTCTGTCAGTCTCTGATACTCTGTGGGAGTGTGGGATTCATTCTGTATCTGACAGTCTCTGGTACTGTGTGTGAGTGTGGGGTTAATTCTGTATCTGTCAGTGTCTGATACTGTTTGTGAGTGTGGGATTCATTCTGTATCTGTCAGTCTCTGCTACTGTATGTGAGTGTGCAATTCATTCTGTATCTGTCAGTCTCTGAAAATGTATGTGAGTGTGGGATTCATTCTGTATCTGTCAGTCTCTGGTACTGTATGTGAGTGTGGGATTCATTCTGTATCTGTCAGTCTCTGGTACTGTGTGTGAGTGTGGGATTCATTCTGTATCTGTCAGTCTCTGGTACTGTGTGTGAGTGTGGGATTCATTCTGTATCTGTCAGTATCTGATACTGTGTGTGAGTGTGGGATTCATTCTGTATCTGTCAGTCTCTGTAACTGCATGTGAGTGTGGGATTCATTCTGTGTCTGTCAGTCTCTGGTACTGTGTGTGAGTGTGGGATTCATTCAGTATCTGTCAGTCTCTGATACTGTATGTGAGTGTGGGACTCATTCTGTATCTGTCAATCTCAGATACTGTATGTGAGTGTGGGACTCATTCTGTATCTGTCAATCTCAGATACTGTATGTGCGATTCATTCTGTGTCTGTCAGTCTCTGGCACAGTGTGAGAGTTTGGGATTCATTCAAGATCTGTCAGTCTCTGGTACTGTGCGTGAGTGTGGTATTCATTCTGTATCTGTCAGTCTCTGGTACTGTGTGTGAGTGTGGTATTCATTCTGTATCTGTCAGTATCTGATACTGTCTGTGAGTGTGAGATTAATTCTGGATCTGTCAGTCTCTGGTACTGTGTGTGAGTGTGGGATTCATTCTGTGTCTGTCAGTCTCTGATACTCTGTTGGCTGTGGGATTCATTCTGCATCTGACAGTCTCTGTCACTGTGTGTGAGTGTGGGATTCATTCTGTGTCTGTCAGTCTCTGGTACTGTGTGTGAGTGTGGGATTCATTCTGCATCTGTCAGTCTCTGATACAGTGTGTGAGTGTGGGATTATTTCTGTATCTGTCAGTCTCTGGTACTGTGTGTTAGTGTGGGATTCATTCTGTATCTGTCAGTCTCTGATACTGCATGTGAGTGTGGGATTCATTCTGCATCTGTCAGTCTCTGGTTCTGTGTGTGAGTGTGGGATTCATTCAGTATCTGTTAGTCTCTGGTGCGTGAGTGTGGGATTCTTTCTTTATCTGTCAGTCTCTGATACTGTGTGTGAGTGTGGGATTCTTACTGTATCTGTCAGTCTCTGATACTGTGTGTGAGTGTGGGATTCATTCTGTATCTGTCAGTCTCTGATACTGTATGTGAGTGTGGGATTCATTCTGTATCTGTCAGTCTCTGGTACTGTGTGTGAGTGTGGGATTCATTTTGTATCTGTCAGTCTCTGATACTGTATGTGAGTGTGGGACTCATTCTGTATCTGTCAATCTCAGATACTGTATGTGAGTGTGGGACTCATTCTGTATCTGTCAATCTCAGATACTGTGTGTGAGTGTGCGATTCATTCTTTATCTGTCAGTCTCTGGTACTGTGTGTGAATGTGGGATTCATTCTGTATGTGTCAATCTCTGATACTGCAGGTGAGTGTGGGATTCATTCTGTACCTGTCAGTCTCTGATCCTGTGCGTGAGTGTGCAATTCATTCTGTGTCTGTCAGTCTCTGGCACAGTGTGTGAGTTTGGGATTCATTCAAGATCTGTCAGTATCTGATACTGTATGTGAGTGTGAGATTAATTCTGGATCTGTCAGTCTCTGGTACTGTGTGTGAGTGTGGGATTCATTCTGCATCTGTCAGTCTCTGATGCTGTGTGTGAGTGTGGTATTCATTCTGTATCTGTCAGTCTCTGGTACTGTGTGTGAGTGTGGGATTTATTCTGTATCTGTCAGTCTCTGGTACTGTGTGTGAGTGAGGGATTGATTCTGCATCTGTCAGTCTCTGATACAGTGTGTGAGTGTGGGATTCATTCTGTATCTGTCAGTCTCAGATAATGTGTTTGAGTGTGGGATTCATTCTGCATCTGTCAGTCTCTGGTTCTGTGTATGAGTGTGGGATTCATTCTGTATCTGTCAGTCTCTGACAATGTATGTGAGTGTGGGATTCATTCTGTATCTGACAGTCTCTGCTACTGTGTGTGAGTGTGGGATTCATTCTGTATCTGTCAGCCTCTGGTACTGTATGTGAGTGTGGGATTCATTCTGTATCTGTCAGTCTCTGATACTGCATGTGAGTGTGGGATTCATTCTGTGTCTGTCAGTCTCTGATACTCTGTGGGAGTGTGGGATTCATTCTGTATCTGACAGTCTCTGGTACTGTGTGTGAGTGTGGGGTTAATTCTGTATCTGTCAGTGTCTGATACTGTTTGTGAGTGTGGGATTCATTCTGTATCTGTCAGTCTCTGCTACTGTATGTGATTGTGGGATTCATTCTGCATCTGTCAGTCTCTGATACTCTGTGTGAGTGTGCAATTCATTCTGTATCTGTCAGTCTCTGAAAATGTATGTGAGTGTGGGATTCATTCTGTATCTGTCAGTCTCTGGTACTGTATGTGAGTGTGGGATTCATTCTGTATCTGTCAGTCTCTGGTACTGTGTGTGAGTGTGGGATTCATTCTGTATCTGTCAGTGTCTGATACTGTGTGTGAGTGTGGGATTCATTCTGTATCTGTCAGTCTCTGTAACTGTATGTGAGTGTGGGATTCATTCTGTGTCTGTCAGTCTCTGATACTCTGTGGGAGTGTGGGATTCATTCTGTATCTGACAGTCTCTGGTATTGTGTGTGAGTGTGGGATTCATTCTGTATCTGTCAGTCTCTGATACTATGTGTGAGTGTGGGATTCATTCTGTATCTGTCAGTCTCTGCTACTGTGTGTGAGTGTGGGATTCATTCTGTATCTGTCAGTCTCTGGTACTGTGTGTGAGTGTGGGATTCATTCTGCATCTGTCAGTCTCTGATACTGTGTGTGAGTGTGGGATTCATTCTGTATATGTCAGTCTCTGGTATTGTGTGTGAGTGTGGGATTCATTCTGTATCTGTCAGTCTCTGATATTGTACGTGAGTGTGGGATTCATTCTGTATCTGTCAGTCTCTGATATTGTACGTGAGTGTGGGATTCATTCTGTATCTGTCAGTCTCTGGTACTGTGTGTGAGTGTGGGATTCATTCTGTATCTGTCAGTCTCTGGGACTGTATGTGAGTGTTGGATTCATTCTGTATCTGTCAGTCTCTGATACTGTGTGTGAGTGTGGGATTCATTCTGCATCTGTCAGTCTCTGATACAGTGTGTGAGTGTGGGATTCATTCTGTGTCTGTCAGTCTCTGGTACTGTATGTGAGTGTGGGATTCATTCTGTATCTGTCAGTCTCTGGTACTGTGTGTTAGTGTGGGATTCATTCTGTATCTGTCAGTCTCTGATACTGTGTGTGAGTGTGGGATTCCTTCTGTATCTGTCAGTCTCTGATAATGTGTGTGAGTTTGGGATTCATTCTGTACCTGTCAGTCTCTGATGCTGCATGTGAGAGTGGGATTCATTCTGTATCTGTCAGTCTCTGGTACTGTGTGTGAGTGTGGGATTCATTCTGTATCTGTCAGTCTCTGGTACTGTGTGTGAGTGTGGGATTCATTCTGTATCTGTCAGTCTCTGATACTCTGTGTGAGTGTGCAATTCATTCTGTATCTGTCAGTCTCTGCTACTGTATGTGATTGTGGGATTCATTCTGCATCTGTCAGTCTCTGATACTCTGTGTGAGTGTGCAATTCATTCTGTATCTGTCAGTCTCTGAAAATGTATGTGAGTGTGGGATTCATTCTGTATCTGTCAGTCTCTGGTACTGTATGTGAGTGTGGGATTCATTCTGTATCTGTCAGTCTCTGGTACTGTGTGTGAGTGTGGGATTCATTCTGTATCTGTCAGTGTCTGATACTGTGTGTGAGTGTGGGATTCATTCTGTATCTGTCAGTCTCTGTAACTGTATGTGAGTGTGGGATTCATTCTGTGTCTGTCAGTCTCTGATACTCTGTGGGAGTGTGGGATTCATTCTGTATCTGACAGTCTCTGGTATTGTGTGTGAGTGTGGGATTCATTCTGTATCTGTCAGTCTCTGATACTATGTGTGAGTGTGGGATTCATTCTGTATCTGTCAGTCTCTGCTACTGTGTGTGAGTGTGGGATTCATTCTGTATCTGTCAGTCTCTGGTACTGTGTGTGAGTGTGGGATTCATTCTGCATCTGTCAGTCTCTGATACTGTGTGTGAGTGTGGGATTCATTCTGTATATGTCAGTCTCTGGTATTGTGTGTGAGTGTGGGATTCATTCTGTATCTGTCAGTCTCTGATATTGTACGTGAGTGTGGGATTCATTCTGTATCTGTCAGTCTCTGATATTGTACGTGAGTGTGGGATTCATTCTGTATCTGTCAGTCTCTGGTACTGTGTGTGAGTGTGGGATTCATTCTGTATCTGTCAGTCTCTGGGACTGTATGTGAGTGTTGGATTCATTCTGTATCTGTCAGTCTCTGATACTGTGTGTGAGTGTGGGATTCATTCTGCATCTGTCAGTCTCTGATACAGTGTGTGAGTGTGGGATTCATTCTGTATCTGTCAGTCTCTGATACAGTGTGTGAGTGTGGGATTCATTCTGTATCTGTCAGTCTCTGGGACTGTATGTGAGTGTTGGATTCATTCTGTATCTGTCAGTCTCTGATACTGTGTGTGAGTGTGGGATTCATTCTGCATCTGTCAGTCTCTGATACAGTGTGTGAGTGTGGGATTCATTCTGTTTCTGTCAGTCTCTGGTACTGTGTGTGAGTGTGGGATTCATTCTGTGTCTGTCAGTCTCTGGTACTGTATGTGAGTGTGGGATTCATTCTGTATCTGTCAGTCTCTGGTACTGTGTGTTAGTGTGGGATTCATTCTGTATCTGTCAGTCTCTGATACTGTGTGTGAGTGTGGGATTCCTTCTGTATCTGTCAGTCTCTGATAATGTGTGTGAGTTTGGGATTCATTCTGTACCTGTCAGTCTCTGATGCTGCATGTGAGAGTGGGATTCATTCTGTATCTGTCAGTCTCTGGTACTGTGTGTGAGTGTGGGATTCATTCTGTATCTGTCAGTCTCTGGTACTGTGTGTGAGTGTGGGATTCATTCTGTATCTGTCAGTCTCTGATACTCTGTGTGAGTGTGCAATTCATTCTGTATCTGTCAGTCTCTGAAAATGTATGTGAGTGTGGGATTCATTCTGTATCTGTCAGTCTCTGGTACTGTATGTGAGTGTGGGATTCATTCTGTATCTGTCAGTCTCTGGTACTGTGTGTGAGTGTGGGATTCATTCTGTATCTGTCAGTCTCTGGTACTGTGTGTGAGTGTGGGATTCATTCTGTATCTGTCAGTGTCTGATACTGTGTGTGAGTGTGGGATTCATTCTGTATCTGTCAGTCTCTGTAACTGTATGTGAGTGTGGGATTCATTCTGTGTCTGTCAGTCTCTGATACTGTGTGTGAGTGTGGGATTCTTACTGTATCTGTCAGTCTCTGATACTGTGTGTGAGTGTGGGATTCATTCTGTATCTGTCAGTCTCTGATACTGTATGTGAGTGTGGGATTCATTCTGTATCTGTCAGTCTCTGGTACTGTGTGTGAGTGTGGGATTTATTCTGTATCTGTCAGTCTCTGATACTGTATGTGAGTGTGGGATTCTATCTGTATCTGTCAGTCTCTGATACTGTATGTGAGTGTGGGATTCATTCTGTATCTGTCAGTCTCTGGTACTGTGTGTGACTGTGGGATTCATTCTGTTTCTGTCAGTCTCTCATACTGTGTGTGAGAGTGCAATTCATTCTGTATCTGTCAGTCTCTGATACTGTGTGTGAGTGTGGGATTCCTTCTGTATCTGTCAGTCTCTGATAATGTGTGTGAGTTTGGGATTCATTCTGTACCTGTCAGTCTCTGATGCTGCATGTGAGAGTGGGATTCATTCTGTATCTGTCAGTCTCTGGTACTGTGTGTGAGTGTGGGATTCATTCTGTATCTGTCAGTCTCTGGTACTGTGTGTGAGTGTGGGATTCATTCTGTATCTGTCAGTCTCTGATACTCTGTGTGAGTGTGCAATTCATTCTGTATCTGTCAGTCTCTGAAAATGTATGTGAGTGTGGGATTCATTCTGTATCTGTCAGTCTCTGGTACTGTATGTGAGTGTGGGATTCATTCTGTATCTGTCAATCTCTGGTACTGTGTGTGAGTGTGGGATTCATTCTGTATCTGTCAGTCTCTGGTACTGTGTGTGAGTGTGGGATTCATTCTGTATCTGTCAGTGTCTGATACTGTGTGTGAGTGTGGGATTCATTCTGTATCTGTCAGTCTCTGTAACTGTATGTGAGTGTGGGATTCATTCTGTGTCTGTCAGTCTCTGATACTGTGTGTGAGTGTGGGATTCTTACTGTATCTGTCAGTCTCTGATACTGTGTGTGAGTGTGGGATTCATTCTGTATCTGTCAGTCTCTGATACTGTATGTGAGTGTGGGATTCATTCTGTATCTGTCAGTCTCTGGTACTGTGTGTGAGTGTGGGATTTATTCTGTATCTGTCAGTCTCTGATACTGTATGTGAGTGTGGGATTCTATCTGTATCTGTCAGTCTCTGATACTGTGTGTGAGTGTGGGATTCATTCTGCATCTGACAGTCTCTGTTACTGTGTGTGAGTGTGGGATTCATTCTGTATCTGTCAGTCTCTGGTACTGTGTGTGAGTGTGGGATTCATTCTGCATCTGTCAGTCTCTGATACAGTGTGTGAGTGTGGGATTATTTCTGTATCTGTCAGTCTCTGGTACTGTATGTGAGTGTGGGATTCATTCTGTATCTGTCAGTCTCTGGTACTGTGTGTGACTGTGGGATTCATTCTGTATCTGTCAGTCTCTGATACTGTGTGTGAGTGTGGGATTCATTCTGTATCTGTCAGTCTCTGGTACTGTGTGTGAGTGAGGGATTCATTCTGCATCTGTCAGTCTCTGATACAGTGTGTGAGTGTGGGATTCATTCTGTATCTGTCAGTCACAGATAATGTGTTTGAGTGTGGGATTCATTCTGCATCTGTCAGTCTCTGGTTCTGTGTATGAGTGTGGGATTCATTCTGTATCTGTCAGTCTCTGACAATGTATGTGAGTGAGGGATTCATTCTGCATCTGACAGTCTCTGATACTGTGTGTGAGTGTGGGATTCGTTCTGTATCTGTCAGCCTCTGGTACTGTATGTGAGTGTGGGATTCATTCTGTATCTGTCAGTCTCTGATACTGTATGTGAGTGTGGGATTCATTCTGTGTCTGTCAGTCTCTGATACTCTGTGGGAGTGTGGGATTCATTCTGTATCTGACAGTCTCTGGTACTGTGTGTGAGTGTGGGGTTAATTCTGTATCTGTCAGTGTCTGATACTGTTTGTGAGTGTGGGATTCATTCTGTATCTGTCAGTCTCTGCTACTGTATGTGATTGTGGGATTCATTCTGCATCTGTCAGTCTCTGGTACTGTGTGTGAGTGTGGGATTCATTCTGTATCTGTCAGTGTCTGATACTGTGTGTGAGTGTGGGATTCATTCTGTATCTGTCAGTCTCTGTAACTGTATGTGAGTGTGGGATTCATTCTGTGTCTGTCAGTCTCTGATACTGTGTGTGAGTGTGGGATTCAATCTGTATCTGTCAGTCTCTGATAATGTGTGTGAGTGTGGGATTCATTCTGCATCTGTCAGTCTCTGTTACTGCATGTGAGTGTGGGATTCATTCTATATCTGTCAGTCTCTGGTACTGTGTGTGAGTGTGGGATTCATTCAGTATCTGTTAGTCTCTGGTGTTGTGCGTGAGTGTGGGATTCTTTCCTTTTCTGTCAGTCTCTGATACAGTTTGTGAGTGTGGGATTATTTCTGTATCTGTCAGTCTCTGGTACTGTATGTGAGTGTGGGATTCATTCTGTATCTGTCAGTCTCTGGTACTGTGTGTGACTGTGGGATTCATTCTGTTTCTGTCAGTCTCTGATACTGTGTGTGAGAGTGCAATTCATTCTGTATCTGTCAGTCTCTGATACTGTGTGTGAGTGTGGGATTCATTCTGTATCTGTCAGTCTCTGGTACTGTGTGTGAGTGAGGGATTCATTCTGCATCTGTCAGTCTCTGATACAGTGTGTGAGTGTGGGATTCATTCTGTATCTGTCAGTCTCAGATAATGTGTTTGAGTGTGGGATTCATTCTGCATCTGTCAGTCTCTGGTTCTGTGTACGAGTATGGGATTCATTCTGCATCTGTCAGTCTCTGACAATGTATGTGAGTGAGGGATTCATTCTGTATCTGTCAGTCTCAGGTACAGTGTGTGAGTGTGGGATTCATTCTGCATCTGACAGTCTCTGATACTGTGTGTGAGTGTGGGATTCATTCTGTATCTGTCAGCCTCTGGTACTGTATGTGAGTGTGGGATTCATTCTGTATCTGTCAGTCTCTGATACTGTATGTGAGTGTGGGATTCATTCTGTGTCTGTCAGTCTCTGATACTCTGTGGGAGTGTGGGATTCATTCTGTATCTGACAGTCTCTGGTACTGTGTGTGAGTGTGGGATTCATTCTGTATCTGTCAGTCTCTGATACTATGTGTGAGTGTGGGATTCATTCTGTATCTGTCAGTCTCTGCTACTGTGTGTGAGTGTGGGATTCATTCTGTATCTGTCAGTCTCTGCTATTGTGTGTGAGTGTGGGATTCCATCTGTGTCTGTCAGTCTCTGGTCCTGTGTGTGAGTGTGGGATTAATTCTGTATCTGTCAGTCTCTGATACTGTGTGTGAGTGTGGGATTCATCCTGTATCTGTCAGTCTCTGATGAAGTATGTGAGTGTGGGATTCATTCTGTATCTGTCAGTCTCTGGCACTGTGTGTGAGTGTGGGATTCATTCTGCATCTGTCAGTCTCTGATACTGTGTGTGAGTGTGGGATTCATTCTGTATATGTCAGTCTCTGGTATTGTGTGTGAGTGTGGGATTCATTCTGTATCTGTCAGTCTCCGATACTGTGTGTGAGTGTGGGATTCATTCTGTATCTGTCAGTCTCTGGTACTGTGTGTGAGTGTGGGATTCATTCTGTATCTGTCAGTCTCTGATACTGTGTGTGAGTGTGGGATTCATTCTGCATCTGTCAGTCTCAGATACTGTGTGTGAGTGTGGGATTCATTCTGTATCTGTCAGTCTCTGATACTGTGTGTGAGTGTGGGATTCATTCTGCATCTGTCAGTCTCAGATACTGTATGTGAGTGTGGGATTCATTCTGCATCTGTCAGTCTCTGATATTGTACGTGAGTGTGGGATTCATTCTGTATCTGTCAGTCTCTGGTACTGTGTGTGAGTGTGGGATTCATTCTGTATCTGTCAGTCTCTGATACTGTGTGTGAGTGTGGGATTCATCCTGTATCTGTCAGTCTCTGATGAAGTATGTGAGTGTGGGATTCATTCTGTATCTGTCAGTCTCTGGCACTGTGTGTGAGTGTGGGATTCATTCTGCATCTGTCAGTCTCTGATACTGTGTGTGAGTGTGGGATTCATTCTGTATATGTCAGTCTCTGGTATTGTGTGTGAGTGTGGGATTCATTCTGTATCTGTCAGTCTCCGATACTGTGTGTGAGTGTGGGATTCATTCTGTATCTGTCAGTCTCTGGTGCTGTGTGTGAGTGTGGGATTCATTCTGTATCTGTCAGTCTCTGATACTGTGTGTGAGTGTGGGATTCATTCTGCATCTGTCAGTCTCAGATACTGTGTGTGAGTGTGGGATTCATTCTGTATCTGTCAGTCTCTGATACTGTGTGTGAGTGTGGGATTCATTCTGCATCTGTCAGTCTCAGATACTGTATGTGAGTGTGGGATTCATTCTGCATCTGTCAGTCTCTGATATTGTACGTGAGTGTGGGATTCATTCTGTATCTGTCAGTCTCTGGTACTGTGTGTGAGTGTGGGATTCATTCTGTATCTGTCAGTCTCTGGTACTGTGTGTGAGTGTGGGATTCATTCTGTATCTGTCAGTCTCTGGTACTGGATGTGAGTGTGGGATTCATTCTGTATCTGTCAGTCTCTGATACTGTGTGTGAGTGTGGGATTCATTCTGCATCTGTCAGTCTCTGATACAGTGTGTGAGTGTGGGATTCATTCTGTGTCTGTCAGTCTCTGGTACTGTATGTGAGTGTGGGATTCATTCTGTATCTGTCAGTCTCTGATACTGTGTGTGAGTGTGGGATTCCTTCTGTATCTGTCAGTCTCTGATAATGTGTGTGAGTTTGGGATTCATTCTGTATCTGTCAGTCTCTGATGCTGCATGTGAGAGTGGGATTCATTCTGTATCTGTCAGTCTCAGATAATGTGTTTGAGTGTGGGATTCATTCTGCATCTGTCAGTCTCTGGTTCTGTGTGTGAGTGTGGGATTCATTCTGTATCTGTCAGTCTCTGACAATGTATGTGAGTGAGGGATTCATTCTGTATCTGTCAGTCTCTGGTACTGTGTGTGAGTGTGGTATTCATTCTGTATCTGTCAGTATCTGATACTGTATGTGAGTGTGGGATTCATTCTGTATCTGTCAGACTCTGGTACTGTATGTGAGTGTGGGATTCATTCTGTATCTGTCAGTCTCTGATACTGTTTGTGAGTGTGGGATTCATTCTGTATCTGTCAGTCTCTGATACTCTGTGGGAGTGTGGGATTCATTCTGTATCTGACAGTCTCTGATACTGTGTGTGAGTGTGGGATTCATTCTGTATCTGTCAGTCTCTGACAATGTATGTGAGTGTGGGATTCATTCTGCATCTGTCAGTCTCAGGTACAGTGTGTGAGTGTGGGATTCATTCTGCATCTGACAGTCTCTGTTACTGTGTGTGAGTGTGGGATTCATTCTGCATCTGTCAGTCTCTGATACAGTGTGTGAGTGTGGGATTCATTCTGTGTCTGTCAGTCTCTGGTACTGTATGTGAGTGTGGGATTCATTCTGTATCTGTCAGTCTCTGATACTGTGTGTGAGTGTGGGATTCCTTCTGTATCTGTCAGTCTCTGATAATGTGTGTGAGTTTGGGATTCATTCTGTATCTGTCAGTCTCTGATGCTGCATGTGAGAGTGGGATTCATTCTGTATCTGTCAGTCTCAGATAATGTGTTTGAGTGTGGGATTCATTCTGCATCTGTCAGTCTCTGGTTCTGTGTGTGAGTGTGGGATTCATTCTGTATCTGTCAGTCTCTGGTACTGTGTGTGAGTGTGGTATTCATTCTGTATCTGTCAGTATCTGATACTGTATGTGAGTGTGGGATTCATTCTGTATCTGTCAGACTCTGGTACTGTATGTGAGTGTGGGATTCATTCTGTATCTGTCAGTCTCTGATACTGTTTGTGAGTGTGGGATTCATTCTGTATCTGTCAGTCTCTGATACTCTGTGGGAGTGTGGGATTCATTCTGTATCTGACAGTCTCTGATACTGTGTGTGAGTGTGGGATTCATTCTGTATCTGTCAGTCTCTGACAATGTATGTGAGTGTGGGATTCATTCTGCATCTGTCAGTCTCAGGTACAGTGTGTGAGTGTGGGATTCATTCTGCATCTGACAGTCTCTGTTACTGTGTGTGAGTGTGGGATTCATTCTGTATCTGTCAGTCTCTGGTACTGTGTGTGAGTGTGGGATTCATTCTGCATCTGTCAGTCTCTGATACAGTGTGTGAGTGCGGGATTATTTCTGTATCTGTCAGTCTCTGGTTCTGTATGTGAGTGTGGGATTCATTCTGTATCTGTCAGTCTCTGGTACTGTATGTGAGTGTGGGATTCATTTTGTATCTGTCAGTCTCTGGTACTGTATGTGAGTGTGGGATTCATTCTGTATCTGTCAGTCTCTGGTACTGTGTGTGAGTTTGGGATTCATTCTGCATCTGTCAGTCTCTGATACTGCATGTGAGTGTGGGATTCATTCAATATCTGTCAGTCTCTGGTACTGTGTGTGAGTGTGGGATTCATTCTGTTTCTGTCAGTCTCTGAAACTGTATGTGAGTGTGGGATTCATTCAATATCTGTCAGTCTCTGGTACTGTGTGTGAGTGTGGGATTCATTCTGTATCTGTCAGTCTCTGACAATGTATGTAAGTGTGGGATTCATTCTGCATCTGTCAGTCTCAGGTACAGTGTGTGAGTGTGGGATTCATTCTGCATCTGACAGTCTCTGTTACTGTGTGTGAGTGTGGGATTCATTCTGTATCTGTCAGTCTCTGGTACTGTGTGTGAGTGTGGGATTCATTCTGCATCTGTCAGTCTCTGATACAGTGTGTGAGTGTGGGATTATTTCTGTATCTGTCAGTTTCTGGTACTGTTTGTGAGTGTGGGATTCATTCTGTATCTGTCAGTCTCTGGTACTGTGTGTGACTGTGGGATTCATTCTGTTTCTGTCAGTCTCTGATACTGTGTGTGAGAGTGCAATTCATTCTGTATCTGTCAGTCTCTGATACTGTGTGTGAGTGTGGGATTCATTCTGCATCTGTCAGTCTCTGGTACTGTGTGTGAGTGAGGGATTGATTCTGCATCTGTCAGTCTCTGATACAGTGTGTGAGTGTGGGATTAATTCTGTATCTGTCAGTCTCTGGTACAGTGTGTGAGTGTCGGATTCATTCTGCATCTGTCAGTCTCTGGTTCTGTGTATGAGTGTGGGATTCATTCTGTATCTGTCAGTCTCTGACAATGTATGTGAGTGAGGGATTCATTCTGTATCTGTCAGTCTCAGGTACAGTGTGTGAGTGTGGGATTCATTCTGCATCTGACAGTCTCTGATACTGTGTGTGAGTGTGGGATTCATTCTGCATCTGTCATCCTCTGGTACTGTATGTGAGTGTGGGATTCATTCTGTATCTGTCAGTCTCTGATACTGTATGTGAGTGTGGGATTCATTCTGTGTCTGTCAGTCTCTGATACTCTGTGGGAGTGTGGGATTCATTCTGTATCTGACAGTCTCTGGTACTGTGTGTGAGTGTGGGGTTCATTTTGTATCTGTCAGTGTCTGATACTGTTTGTGAGTGTGGGATTCATTCTGTATCTGTCAGTCTCTGCTACTGTATGTGAGTGTGGGATTCATTCTGTATCTGTCAGTCTCTGGTACTGTATGTGAGTGTGGGATTCATTCTGTATCTGTCAGTATCTGATACTGTGTGTGAGTGTGGGATTCAATCTGTATCTGTCAGTCTCTGATAATGTGTTTGAGTGTGGGATTCATTCTGCATCTGTCAGTCTCTGGTTCTGTGTGTGAGTGTGGGATTCATTCTGTATCTGTCAGTCTCTGACAATGTATGTGAGTGAGGGATTCATTCTGTATCTGTCAGTCTCTGGTACTGTGTGTGAGTGTGGTATTCATTCTGTATCTGTCAGTATCTGATACTGTATGTGAGTGTGGGATTCATTCTGTATCTGTCAGACTCTGGTACTGTATGTGAGTGTGGGATTCATTCTGTATCTGTCAGTCTCTGATACTGTTTGTGAGTGTGGGATTCATTCTGTATCTGTCAGTCTCTGATACTCTGTGGGAGTGTGGGATTCATTCTGTATCTGACAGTCTCTGATACTGTGTGTGAGTGTGGGATTCATTCTGTATCTGTCAGTCTCTGACAATGTATGTGAGTGTGGGATTCATTCTGCATCTGTCAGTCTCAGGTACAGTGTGTGAGTGTGGGATTCATTCTGCATCTGACAGTCTCTGTTACTGTGTGTGAGTGTGGGATTCATTCTGCATCTGTCAGTCTCTGATACAGTGTGTGAGTGTGGGATTCATTCTGTGTCTGTCAGTCTCTGGTACTGTGTGTGAGTGTGGGATTCATTCTGTATCTGTCAGTCTCTGGTACTGTGTGTGAGTGTGGTATTCATTCTGTATCTGTCAGTATCTGATACTGTATGTGAGTGTGGGATTCATTCTGTATCTGTCAGTCTCTGGTACTGTGTGTGAGTGTGGTATTCATTCTGTATCTGTCAGTCTCAGATAATGTGTTTGAGTGTGGGATTCATTCTGCATCTGTCAGTCTCTGGTTCTGTGTGTGAGTGTGGGATTCATTCTGTATCTGTCAGTCTCTGGTACTGTGTGTGAGTGTGGTATTCATTCTGTATCTGTCAGTATCTGATACTGTATGTGAGTGTGGGATTCATTCTGTATCTGTCAGACTCTGGTACTGTATGTGAGTGTGGGATTCATTCTGTATCTGTCAGTCTCTGATACTGTTTGTGAGTGTGGGATTCATTCTGTATCTGTCAGTCTCTGATACTCTGTGGGAGTGTGGGATTCATTCTGTATCTGACAGTCTCTGATACTGTGTGTGAGTGTGGGATTCATTCTGTATCTGTCAGTCTCTGACAATGTATGTGAGTGTGGGATTCATTCTGCATCTGTCAGTCTCAGGTACAGTGTGTGAGTGTGGGATTCATTCTGCATCTGACAGTCTCTGTTACTGTGTGTGAGTGTGGGATTCATTCTGTATCTGTCAGTCTCTGGTACTGTGTGTGAGTGTGGGATTCATTCTGCATCTGTCAGTCTCTGATACAGTGTGTGAGTGCGGGATTATTTCTGTATCTGTCAGTCTCTGGTTCTGTATGTGAGTGTGGGATTCATTCTGTATCTGTCAGTCTCTGGTACTGTATGTGAGTGTGGGATTCATTTTGTATCTGTCAGTCTCTGGTACTGTATGTGAGTGTGGGATTCATTCTGTATCTGTCAGTCTCTGGTACTGTGTGTGAGTTTGGGATTCATTCTGCATCTGTCAGTCTCTGATACTGCATGTGAGTGTGGGATTCATTCAATATCTGTCAGTCTCTGGTACTGTGTGTGAGTGTGGGATTCATTCTGTTTCTGTCAGTCTCTGAAACTGTATGTGAGTGTGGGATTCATTCAATATCTGTCAGTCTCTGGTACTGTGTGTGAGTGTGGGATTCATTCTGTATCTGTCAGTCTCTGACAATGTATGTAAGTGTGGGATTCATTCTGCATCTGTCAGTCTCAGGTACAGTGTGTGAGTGTGGGATTCATTCTGCATCTGACAGTCTCTGTTACTGTGTGTGAGTGTGGGATTCATTCTGTATCTGTCAGTCTCTGGTACTGTGTGTGAGTGTGGGATTCATTCTGCATCTGTCAGTCTCTGATACAGTGTGTGAGTGTGGGATTATTTCTGTATCTGTCAGTTTCTGGTACTGTTTGTGAGTGTGGGATTCATTCTGTATCTGTCAGTCTCTGGTACTGTGTGTGACTGTGGGATTCATTCTGTTTCTGTCAGTCTCTGATACTGTGTGTGAGAGTGCAATTCATTCTGTATCTGTCAGTCTCTGATACTGTGTGTGAGTGTGGGATTCATTCTGCATCTGTCAGTCTCTGGTACTGTGTGTGAGTGAGGGATTGATTCTGCATCTGTCAGTCTCTGATACAGTGTGTGAGTGTGGGATTAATTCTGTATCTGTCAGTCTCTGGTACAGTGTGTGAGTGTCGGATTCATTCTGCATCTGTCAGTCTCTGGTTCTGTGTATGAGTGTGGGATTCATTCTGTATCTGTCAGTCTCTGACAATGTATGTGAGTGAGGGATTCATTCTGTATCTGTCAGTCTCAGGTACAGTGTGTGAGTGTGGGATTCATTCTGCATCTGACAGTCTCTGATACTGTGTGTGAGTGTGGGATTCATTCTGCATCTGTCATCCTCTGGTACTGTATGTGAGTGTGGGATTCATTCTGTATCTGTCAGTCTCTGATACTGTATGTGAGTGTGGGATTCATTCTGTGTCTGTCAGTCTCTGATACTCTGTGGGAGTGTGGGATTCATTCTGTATCTGACAGTCTCTGGTACTGTGTGTGAGTGTGGGGTTCATTCTGTATCTGTCAGTGTCTGATACTGTTTGTGAGTGTGGGATTCATTCTGTATCTGTCAGTCTCTGCTACTGTATGTGAGTGTGGGATTCATTCTGTATCTGTCAGTCTCTGGTACTGTATGTGAGTGTGGGATTCATTCTGTATCTGTCAGTATCTGATACTGTGTGTGAGTGTGGGATTCAATCTGTATCTGTCAGTCTCTGATAATGTGTGTGAGTGTGGGATTCATTCTGCATCTGTCAGTCTCTGATACTGCATGTGAGTGTGGGATTCATTCTCTTTCTGTCAGTCTCTGGTACTGTGTGTGAGTGTGGGATTCATTCAGTATCTGTTAGTCTCTGGTATTGTGCGTGAGTGTGGGATTCATTCTGTATCTGTCAGTCTCTGGTACTGTGTGTGAGTGTGGGATTCATTCTGCATCTGTCAGTCTCTGATACAGTGTGTGAGTGTGGGATTATTTCTGTATCTGTCAGTTTCTGGTACTGTTTGTGAGTGTGGGATTCATTCTGTATCTGTCAGTCTCTGGTACTGTGTGTGACTGTGGGATTCATTCTGTTTCTGTCAGTCTCTGATACTGTATGTGAGTGTGGGATTCATTCTGTATCTGTCAGTCTCTGGTACTGTGTGTGACTGTGGGATTCATTCTGTTTCTGTCAGTCTCTGGTACTGTTTGTGAGTGTGGGATTCATTCTGTATCTGTCAGTCTCTGGTACTGTGTGTGAGTGTGGGATTCATTCTGTATCTGTCAGTCTCTGGTACTGTGTGTGAGTGAGGGATTCATTCTGCATCTGTCAGTCTCTGATACAGTGTGTGAGTGTGGGATTCATTCTGTATCTGTCAGTCTCTGGTTCTGTGTACGAGTATGGGATTCATTCTGCATCTGTCAGTCTCTGACAATGTATGTGAGTGAGGGATTCATTCTGTATCTGTCAGTCTCAGGTACAGTGTGTGAGTGTGGGATTCATTCTGCATCTGACAGTCTCTGATACTATGTGTGAGTGTGGGATTCATTCTGTATCTGTCAGTCTCTGATACTGTATGTGAGTGTGGGATTCATTCTGTGTCTGTCAGTCTCTGATACTCTGTGGGAGTGTGGGATTCATTCTGTATCTGACAGTCTCTGGTACTGTGTGTGAGTGTGGGATTCATTCTGTATCTGTCAGTCTCTGATACTATGTGTGAGTGTGGGATTCATTCTGTATCTGTCAGTTTCTGCTACTGTGTGTGAGTGTGGGATTCATTCTGTATCTGTCAGTCTCTGATAATGTATGTGAGTGTGGGATTCCATCTGTGTCTGTCAGTCTCTGGTCCTGTGTGTGAGTGTGGGATTAATTCTGTATCTGTCAGTCTCTGATACTGTGTGTGAGTGTGGGATTCATCCTGTATCTGTCAGTCTCTGATGATGTATGTGAGTGTGGGATTCATTCTGTATATGTCAGTCTCTGGTATTGTGTGTGAGTGTGGGATTCATTCTGTATCTGTCAGTCTCCGATACTGTGTGTGAGTGTGGGATTCATTCTGTATCTGTCAGTCTCTGGTACTGTGTGTGAGTGTGGGATTCATTCTGTATCTGTCAGTCTCTGATACTGTGTGTGAGTGTGGGATTCATTCTGCATCTGTCAGTCTCAGATACTGTGTGTGAGTGTGGGATTCATTCTGCATCTGTCAGTCTCTGGTACTGTGTGTGAGTGTGGGATTCATTCTGTATCTGTCAGTCTCTGATATTGTACGTGAGTGTGGGATTCATTCTGTATCTGTCAGTCTCTGATATTGTACGTGAGTGTGGGATTCATTCTGTATCTGTCAATCTCAGATACTGCATGTGAGTGTGGGATTCATTCTGCGTCTGTCAGTCTCTGATACTGTGTGTGAGTGTGGGATTCATTCTGCATCTGTCAGTCTCTGATACAGTGTGTGAGTGTGGGATTCATTCTGTGTCTGTCAGTCTCTGGTACTGTATGTGAGTGTGGGATTCATTCTGTATCTGTCAGTCTCTGACAATGTATGTGAGTGAGGGATTCATTCTGTATCTGTCAGTCTCTGGTACTGTGTGTGAGTGTGGTATTCATTCTGTATCTGTCAGTATCTGATACTGTATGTGAGTGTGGGATTCATTCTGTATCTGTCAGACTCTGGTACTGTATGTGAGTGTGGGATTCATTCTGTATCTGTCAGTCTCTGGTACTGTGTGTTAGTGTGGGATTCATTCTGTATCTGTCAGTCTCTGATACTGTGTGTGAGTGTGGGATTCCTTCTGTATCTGTCAGTCTCTGATAATGTGTGTGAGTTTGGGATTCATTCTGTATCTGTCAGTCTCTGATGCTGCATGTGAGAGTGGGATTCATTCTGTATCTGTCAGTCTCAGATAATGTGTTTGAGTGTGGGATTCATTCTGCATCTGTCAGTCTCTGGTACTGTGTGTGAGTGTGGGATTCATTCTGTATCTGTCAGTCTCTGACAATGTATGTGAGTGAGGGATTCATTCTGTATCTGTCAGTCTCTGGTACTGTGTGTGAGTGTGGGATTCATTCTGTATCTGTCAGTATCTGATACTGTATGTGAGTGTGGGATTCATTCTGTATCTGTCAGACTCTGGTACTGTATGTGAGTGTGGGATTCATTCTGTATCTGTCAGTCTCTGATACTGTTTGTGAGTGTGGGATTCATTCTGTATCTGTCAGTCTCTGATACTCTGTGGGAGTGTGGGATTCATTCTGTATCTGACTGTCTCTGATACTGTGTGTGAGTGTGGGATTCATTCTGTATCTGTCAGTCTATGACAATGTATGTGAGTGTGGGATTCATTCTGCATCTGTCAGTCTCAGGTACAGTGTGTGAGTGTGGGATTCATTCTGCATCTGACAGTCTCTGTTACTGTGTGTGAGTGTGGGATTCATTCTGCATCTGTCAGTCTCTGATACAGTGTGTGAGTGTGGGATTATTTCTGTATCTGTCAGTCTCTGGTTCTGTATGTGAGTGTGGGATTCATTATGTATCTGTCAGTCTCTGGTACTGTATGTGAGTGTGGGATTCATTTTGTATCTGTCAGTCTCTGGTACTGTATGTGAGTGTGGGATTCATTCTGTATCTGTCAGTCTCTGGTACTGTGTGTGAGTTTGGGATTCATTCTGCATCTGTCAGTCTCTGATACTGCATGTGAGTGTGGGATTCATTCAATATCTGTCAGTCTCTGGTACTGTGTGTGAGTGTGGGATTCATTCTGTATCTGTCAGTCTCTGAAACTGTATGTGAGTGTGGTATTCATTCAATATCTGTCAGTCTCTGGTACTGTGTGTGAGTGTGGGATTCATTCTGCATCTGTCAGTCTCTGACAATGTATGTGAGTGTGGGATTCATTCTGCATCTGTCAGTCTCAGGTACAGTGTGTGAGTGTGGGATTCATTCTGCATCTGACAGTCTCTGTTACTGTGTGTGAGTGTGGGATTCATTCTGTATCTGTCAGTCTCTGGTACTGTGTGTGAGTGTGGGATTCATTCTGCATCTCTCAGTCTCTGATACAGTGTGTGAGTGTGGGATTCATTCTGCATCTGTCAGTCTCTGGTTCTGTGTATGAGTGTGGGATTAATTCTGTATCTGTCAGTCTCTGACAATGTATGTGAGTGAGGGATTCATTCTGTATCTGTCAGTTTCTGGTGCTGTTTGTGAGTGTGGGATTCATTCTGTATCTGTCAGTCTCAGGTACAGTGTGTGAGTGTGGGATTCATTCTGCATCTGACAGTCTCTGTTACTGTGTGTGAGTGTGGGATTCATTCTGTATCTGTCAGTCTCTGGTACTGTGTGTGAATGTGGGATTCATTCTGTATCTGTCAGTCTCAGATAAAGTGTTTGAGTGTCGGATTCATTCTGCATCTGTCAGTCTCTGGTTCTGTGTATGAGTGTGGGATTAATTCTGTATCTGTCAGTCTCTGACAATGTATGTGAGTGAGGGATTCATTCTGTATCTGTCAGTCTCAGGTACAGTGTGTGAGTGTGGGATTCATTCTGCATCTGACAGTCTCTGATACTGTGTGTGAGTGTGGGATTCATTCTGCATCTGTCATCCTCTGGTACTGTATGTGAGTGTGGGATTCATTCTGTATCTGTCAGTCTCTGATACTGTATGTGAGTGTGGGATTCATTCTGTGTCTGTCAGTCTCTGATACTCTGTGGGAGTGTGGGATTCATTCTGCATCTGACAGTCTCTGGTACTGTGTGTGAGTGTGGGGTTCATTCTGTATCTGTCAGTGTCTGATACTGTTTGTGAGTGTGGGATTCATTCTGTATCTGTCAGTCTCTGCTACTGTATGTGAGTGTGGGATTCATTCTGTATCTGTCAGTCTCTGGTACTGTATGTGAGTGTGGGATTCATTCTGTATCTGTCAGTATCTGATACTGTGTGTGAGTGTGGGATTCAATCTGTATCTGTCAGTCTCTGATAATGTGTGTGAGTGTGGGATTCATTCTGCATCTGTCAGTCTCTGATACTGCATGTGAGTGTGGGATTCATTCTCTTTCTGTCAGTCTCTGGTACTGTGTGTGATTGTGGGATTCATTCAGTATCTGTTAGTCTCTGGTATTGTGCGTGAGTGTGGGATTCATTCTGTATCTGTCATTCCCTGGTACTGTGTGTGAGTGTGGGATTCATTCTGCATCTGTCAGTCTCTGATACTGTGTGTGACTGTGGGATTCATTCTGTTTCTGTCAGTCTCTGATACTGTGTGTGAGAGTGCAATTCATTCTGTATCTGTCAGTCTCTGATACTGTGTGTGAGTGTGGGATTACTTCTGTATCTGTCAGTTTCTGGTGCTGTTTGTGAGTGTGGGATTCATTCTGTATCTGTCAGTCTCTGGTACTGTGTGTGACTGTGGGATTCATTCTGTTTCTGTCAGTCTCTGATACTGTGTGTGAGAGTGCAATTCATTCTGTATCTGTCAGTCTCTGATACTGTGTGTGAGTGTGGGATTCATTCTGTATCTGTCAGTCTCTGGTACTGTGTGTGAGTGAGGGATTCATTCTGCATCTGTCAGTCTCTGATACAGTGTGTGAGTGTGGGATTAATTCTGTATCTGTCAGTCTCAGATAAAGTGTTTGAGTGTCGGATTCATTCTGCATCTGTCAGTCTCTGGTTCTGTGTATGAGTGTGGGATTCATTCTGTATCTGTCAGTCTCTGACAATGTATGTGAGTGAGGGATTCATTCTGTATCTGACAGTCTCTGGTACTGTGTGTGAGTGTGGGGTTCATTCTGTATCTGTCAGTGTCTGATACTGTTTGTGAGTGTGGGATTCATTCTGTATCTGTCAGTCTCTGCTACTGTATGTGAGTGTGGGATTCATTCTGTATCTGTCAGTCTCTGGTACTGTATGTGAGTGTGGGATTCATTCTGTATCTGTCAGTCTCTGGTACTGTGTGTGAGTGTGGGATTCATTCTGTATCTGTCAGTCTCTGGTACTGTGTGTGAGTGTGGGATTCATTCTGTATCTGTCAGTATCTGATACTGTGTGTGAGTGTGGGATTCAATCTGTATCTGTCAGTCTCTGATAATGTGTGTGAGTGTGGGATTCATTCTGCATCTGTCAGTCTCTGATACTGCATGTGAGTGTGGGATTCATTCTCTTTCTGTCAGTCTCTGGTACTGTGTGTGAGTGTGGGATTCATTCAGTATCTGTTAGTCTCTGATACAGTGTGTGAGTGTGGGATTATTTCTGTATCTGTCAGTCTCTGGTACTGTATGTGAGTGTGGGATTCATTCTGTATCTGTCAGTCTCTGGTACTGTGTGTGACTGTGGGATTCATTCTGTTTCTGTCAGTCTCTGATACTGTGTGTGAGAGTGCAATTCATTCTGTATCTGTCAGTCTCTGATACTGTATGTGAGTGTGGGATTCATTCTGTGTCTGTCAGTCTCTGATACTCTGTGGGAGTGTGGGATTCATTCTGTATCTGACAGTCTCTGTTACTGTGTGTGAGTGTGGGATTCATTCTGTATCTGTCAGTCTCTGGTTCTGTGTATGAGTGTGGGATTCATTCTGTATCTGTCAGTCTCTGACAATGTATGTGAGTGAGGGATTCATTCTGTATCTGTCAGTCTCAGGTACAGTGTGTGAGAGTGCAATTCATTCTGTATCTGTCAGTCTCTGATACTGTATGTGAGTGTGGGATTCATTCTGTGTCTGTCAGTCTCTGATACTCTGTGGGAGTGTGGGATTCATTCTGTATCTGACAGTCTCTGTTACTGTGTGTGAGTGTGGGATTCATTCTGCATCTGACAGTCTCTGATACTGTGTGTGAGTGTGGGATTCATTCTGCATCTGTCATCCTCTGGTACTGTATGTGAGTGTGGGATTCATTCTGTATCTGTCAGTCTCTGATACTGTATGTGAGTGTGGGATTCATTCTGTGTCTGTCAGTCTCTGATACTCTGTGGGAGTGTTGGATTCATTCTGTATCTGACAGTCTCTGGTACTGTGTGTGAGTGTGGGGTTCATTCTGTATCTGTCAGTGTCTGATACTGTTTGTGAGTGTGGGATTCATTCTGTATCTGTCAGTCTCTGCTACTGTATGTGAGTGTGGGATTCATTCTGTATCTGTCAGTCTCTGGTACTGTATGTGAGTGTGGGATTCATTCTGTATCTGTCAGTATCTGATACTGTGTGTGAGTGTGGGATTCAATCTGTATCTGTCAGTCTCTGATAATGTGTGTGAGTGTGGGATTCATTCTGCATCTGTCAGTCTCTGATACTGCATGTGAGTGTGGGATTCATTCTCTTTCTGTCAGTCTCTGGTACTGTGTGTGAGTGTGGGATTCATTCAGTATCTGTTAGTCTCTGATACAGTGTGTGAGTGTGGGATTATTTCTGTATCTGTCAGTCTCTGGTACTGTATGTGAGTGTGGGATTCATTCTGTATCTGTCAGTCTCTGGTACTGTGTGTGACTGTGGGATTCATTCTGTTTCTGTCAGTCTCTGATACTGTGTGTGAGAGTGCAATTCATTCTGTATCTGTCAGTCTCTGATACTGTATGTGAGTGTGGGATTCATTCTGTGTCTGTCAGTCTCTGATACTCTGTGGGAGTGTGGGATTCATTCTGTATCTGACAGTCTCTGTTACTGTGTGTGAGTGTGGGATTCATTCTGTATCTGTCAGTCTCTGGTTCTGTGTATGAGTGTGGGATTCATTCTGTATCTGTCAGTCTCTGACAATGTATGTGAGTGAGGGATTCATTCTGTATCTGTCAGTCTCAGGTACAGTGTGTGAGAGTGCAATTCATTCTGTATCTGTCAGTCTCTGATACTGTATGTGAGTGTGGGATTCATTCTGTGTCTGTCAGTCTCTGATACTCTGTGGGAGTGTGGGATTCATTCTGTATCTGACAGTCTCTGTTACTGTGTGTGAGTGTGGGATTCATTCTGCATCTGACAGTCTCTGATACTGTGTGTGAGTGTGGGATTCATTCTGCATCTGTCATCCTCTGGTACTGTATGTGAGTGTGGGATTCATTCTGTATCTGTCAGTCTCTGATACTGTATGTGAGTGTGGGATTCATTCTGTGTCTGTCAGTCTCTGATACTCTGTGGGAGTGTGGGATTCATTCTGTATCTGACAGTCTCTGGTACTGTGTGTGAGTGTGGGGTTCATTCTGTATCTGTCAGTGTCTGATACTGTTTGTGAGTGTGGGATTCATTCTGTATCTGTCAGTCTCTGCTACTGTATGTGAGTGTGGGATTCATTCTGTATCTGTCAGTCTCTGGTACTGTATGTGAGTGTGGGATTCATTCTGTATCTGTCAGTATCTGATACTGTGTGTGAGTGTGGGATTCAATCTGTATCTGTCAGTCTCTGATAATGTGTGTGAGTGTGGGATTCATTCTGCATCTGTCAGTCTCTGATACTGCATGTGAGTGTGGGATTCATTCTCTTTCTGTCAGTCTCTGGTACTGTGTGTGATTGTGGGATTCATTCAGTATCTGTCAGTCTCTGGTATTGTGCGTGAGTGTGGGATTCATTCTGTATCTGTCATTCCCTGGTACTGTGTGTGAGTGTGGGATTCATTCTGCATCTGTCAGTCTCTGATACAGTGTGTGAGTGTGGGATTACTTCTGTATCTGTCAGTTTCTGGTACTGTTTGTGAGTGTGGGATTCATTCTGTATCTGTCAGTCTCTGGTACTGTGTGTGACTGTGGGATTCATTCTGTTTCTGTCAGTCTCTGATACTGTGTGTGAGAGTGCAATTCATTCTGTATCTGTCAGTCTCTGATACTGTGTGTGAGTGTGGGATTCATTCTGTATCTGTCAGTCTCTGGTACTGTGTGTGAGTGAGGGATTCATTCTGCATCTGTCAGTCTCTGATACAGTGTGTGAGTGTGGGATTAATTCTGTATCTGTCAGTCTCAGATAAAGTGTTTGAGTGTCGGATTCATTTTGCATCTGTCAGTCTCTGGTTCTGTGTATGAGTGTGGGATTCATTCTGTATCTGTCAGTCTCTGACAATGTATGTGAGTGAGGGATTCATTCTGTATCTGACAGTCTCTGGTACTGTGTGTGAGTGTGGGATTCATTCTGTATCTGTCAGTCTCTGGTACTGTGTGTGAGTGTGGGATTCATTCTGTATCTGTCAGTCTCTGCTACTGTATGTGAGTGTGGGATTCATTCTGTATCTGTCAGTCTCTGGTACTGTATGTGAGTGTGGGATTCATTCTGTATCTGTCAGTCTCTGGTACTGTGTGTGAGTGTGGGATTCATTCTGTATCTGTCAGTCTCTGGTACTGTGTGTGACTGTGGGATTCATTCTGTTTCTGTCAGTCTCTGATACTGTGTGTGAGAGTGCAATTCATTCTGTATCTGTCAGTCTCTGATACTGTGTGTGAGTGTGGGATTCATTCTGTATCTGTCAGTCTCTGATACTGTGTGTGAGTGTGGGATTCATTCTGCATCTGACAGTCTCTGTTACTGTGTGTGAGTGTGGGATTCATTCTGTATCTGTCAGTCTCTGATACAGTGTGTGAGTGTGGGATTATTTCTGTATCTGTCAGTCTCTGGTACTGTATGTGAGTGTGGGATTCATTCTGTATCTGTCAGTCTCTGGTACTGTGTGCGACTGTGGGATTCATTCTGTTTCTGTCAGTCTCTGGTATTGTGCGTGAGTGTGGGATTCATTCTGTATCTGTCATTCCCTGGTACTGTGTGTGAGTGTGGGATTCATTCTGCATCTGTCAGTCTCTGATACAGTGTGTGAGTGTGGGATTACTTCTGTATCTGTCAGTTTCTGGTACTGTTTGTGAGTGTGGGATTCATTCTGTATCTGTCAGTCTCTGGTACTGTGTGTGACTGTGGGATTCATTCTGTTTCTGTCAGTCTCTGATACTGTGTGTGAGAGTGCAATTCATTCTGTATCTGTCAGTCTCTGATACTGTGTGTGAGTGTGGGATTCATTCTGTATCTGTCAGTCTCTGGTACTGTGTGTGAGTGAGGGATTCATTCTGCATCTGTCAGTCTCTGATACAGTGTGTGAGTGTGGGATTCATTCTGTATCTGTCAGTCTCAGATAATGTGTTTGAGTGTGGGATTCATTCTGTATCTGTCAGTCTCTGACAATGTATGTGAGTGAGGGATTCATTCTGTATCTGTCAGTCCCAGGTACAGTGTGTGAGTGTGGGATTCATTCTGCATCTGACAGTCTCTGATACTGTGTGTGAGTGTGGGATTCATTCTGTATCTGTCAGCCTCTGGTACTGTATGTGAGTGTGGGATTCATTCTGTATCTGTCAGTGTCTGATACTGTATGTGAGTGTGGGATTCATTCTGTGTCTGTCAGTCTCTGATACTCTGTGGGAGTGTGGGATTCATTCTGTATCTGACAGTCTCTGGTACTGTGTGTGAGTGTGGGGTTAATTCTGTATCTGTCAGTGTCTGATACTGTTTGTGAGTGTGGGATTCATTCTGTATCTGTCAGTCTCTGCAACTGTATGTGATTGTGGGATTCATTCTGCATCTGTCAGTCTCTGATACTCTGTGTGAGTGTGCAATTCATTCTGTATCTGTCAGTCTCTGAAAATGTATGTGAGTGTGGGATTCATTCTGTATCTGTCAGTCTCTGGTACTGTATGTGAGTGTGGGATTCATTCTGTATCTGTCAGTCTCTGGTACTGTGTGTGAGTGTGGGATTCATTCTGTATCTGTCAGTCTCTGGTACTGTGTGTGAGTGTGGGATTCATTCTGTATCTGTCAGTGTCTGATACTGTGTGTGAGTGTGGGATTCATTCTGTCTCTGTCAGTCTCTGTAACTGTATGTGAGTGTGGGATTCATTCTGTGTCTGTCAGTCTCTGATACTGTGTCTGAGTGTGGGATTCAATCTGTATCTGTCAGTCTCTGATAATGTGTGTGAGTGTGGGATTCATTCTGCATCTGTCAGTCTCTGATACTGCGTGTGAGTGTGGGATTCATTCTATATCTGTCAGTCTCTGGTACTGTGTGTGAGTGTGGGATTCATTCAGTATCTGTTGGTCTCTGGTATTGTGCGTGAGTGTGGGATTCTTTCTTTTTCTGTCAGTCTCTGATACTGTGTGTGAGTGTGGGATTCTTACTGTATCTGTCAGTCTCTGATACTGTGTGTGAGTGTGGGATTCATTCTGTATCTGTCAGTCTCTGATACTGTATGTGAGTGTGGGATTCATTCTGTATCTGTCAGTCTCTGGTACTGTGTGTGAGTGTGGGATTTATTCTGTATCTGTCAGTCTCTGATACTGTATGTGAGTGTGGGACTCATTCTGCATCTGTCAGTCTCTGGGACTGTGTGTGAGTGAGGGATTCATTCTGCATCTGTCAGTCTCTGATACAGTGTGTGAGTGTGCAATTCATTCTGTATCTGTCAGTCTCTGAAAATGTATGTGAGTGTGGGATTCATTCTATATCTGTCAGTCTCTGGTACTGTGTGTGAGTGTGGGATTCATTCAGTATCTGTTGGTCTCTGGTATTGTGCGTGAGTGTGGGATTCTTTCTTTATCTGTCAGTCTCTGATACTGTGTGTGAGTTTGGGATTCATTCTGCATCTGACAGTCTCTGTTACTGTGTGTGAGTGTGGGATTCATTCTGTATCTGTCAGTCTCTGGTACTGTGTGTGAGTGTGGGATTCATTCTGCATCTGTCAGTCTCTGATACAGTGTGTGAGTGTGGGATTATTTCTGTATCTGTCAGTCTCTGGTACTGTATGTGAGTGTGGGATTCATTCTGTATCTGTCAGTCTCTGGTACTGTGTGTGACTGTGGGATTCATTCTGTTTCTGTCAGTCTCTGATACTGTGTGTGAGAGTGCAATTCATTCTGTATCTGTCAGTCTCTGATACTGTGTGTGAGTGTGGGATTCATTCTGTATCTGTCAGTCTCTGGTACTGTGTGTGAGTGAGGGATTCATTCTGCATCTGTCAGTCTCTGATACAGTGTGTGAGTGTGGGATTCATTCTGTATCTGTCAGTCTCAGATAATGTGTTTGAGTGTGGGATTCATTCTGCATCTGTCAGTCTCTGGTTCTGTGTATGAGTGTGGGATTCATTCTGCATCTGTCAGTCTCTGACAATGTATGTGAGTGAGGGATTCATTCTGTATCTGTCAGTCTCAGGTACAGTGTGTGAGTGTGGGATTCATTCTGCATCTGACAGTCTCTGATACTGTGTGTGAGTGTGGGATTCATTCTGTGTCTGTCAGCCTCTGGTACTGTATGTGAGTGTGGGATTCATTCTGTATCTGTCAGTCTCTGATACTGTATGTGAGTGTGGGATTCATTCTGTGTCTGTCAGTCTCTGATACTCTGTGGGAGTGTGGGATTCATTCTGTATCTGACAGTCTCTGGAACTGTGTGTGAGTGTGGGGTTAATTCTGTATCTGTCAGTGTCTGATACTGTTTGTGAGTGTGGGATTCATTCTGTATCTGTCAGTCTCTGCTACTGTATGTGATTGTGGGATTCATTCTGCATCTGTCAGTCTCTGATACTCTGTGTGAGTGTGCAATTCATTCTGTATCTGTCAGTCTCTGAAAATGTATGTGAGTGTGGGATTCATTCTGTATCTGTCAGTCTCTGGTACTGTTTGTGAGTGTGGGATTCATTCTGTATCTGTCAGTCTCTGGTACTGTGTGTGAGTGTGGGATTCATTCTGTATCTGTCAGTCTCTGGTACTGTGTGTGAGTGTGGGATTCATTCTGTATCTGTCAGTGTCTGATACTGTGTGTGAGTGTGGGATTCATTCTGTATCTGTCAGTCTCTGGTACTGTGTGTGAGTGTGGGATTCATTCTGTGTCTGTCAGTCTCTGATACTGTGTGTGAGTGCGGGATTCAATCTGTATCTGTCAGTCTCTGATAATGTGTGTGAGTGTGGGATTCATTCTGCATCTGTCAGTCTCTGATACTGCATGTGAGTGTGGGATTCATTCTCTATCTGTCAGTCTCTGGTACTGTGTGTGAGTGTGGGATTCATTCAGTATCTGTTAGTCTCTGGTCTTGTGCGTGAGTGTGGGATTCATTCTGTATCTGTCAGTCTCTGATACTGTGTGTGAGTGTGGGATTCATTCTGTATCTGTCAGTGTCTGATACTGTGTGTGAGTGTGGGATTCTTTCTTTTTCTGTCAGTCTCTGATACTGTGTGTGAGTGTGGGATTCTTACTGTATCTGTCAGTCTCTGATACTGTGTGTGAGTGTGGGATTCATTCTGTATCTGTCAGTCTCTGATACTGTATGTGAGTGTGGGATTCATTCTGTATCTGTCAGTCTCTGGTACTGTGTGTGAGTGTGGGATTTATTCTGTATCTGTCAGTCTCTGATACTGCATGTGAGTGTGGGACTCATTCTGTATCTGTCAGTCTCTGGTACTGTGTGTGAGTGAGGGATTCATTCTGTATCTGTCAGTCTCTGATACAGTGTGTGAGTGTGGGATTCATTCTGTATCTGTCAGTCTCTGATACAGTGTGTGAGTGTGGGATTCATTCTGTATCTGTCAGTCTCAGATAATGTGTGTGAGTGTGGGATTCTTACTGTATCTGTCAGTCTCTGATACTGTGTGTGAGTGTGGGATTCATTCTGTATCTGTCAGTCTCTGATACAGTTTGTGAGTGTGGGATTATTTCTGTATCTGTCAGTCTCTGGTACTGTATGTGAGTTTGGGATTCATTCTGTATCTGTCAGTCTCTGATACAGTGTGTGAGTGTGGGATTCAGTCTGTATCTGTCAGTCTCAGATAATGTGTTTGAGTGTGGGATTCATTCTGCATCTGTCAGTCTCTGGTTCTGTGTACGAGTGTGGGATTCATTCTGCATCTGTCAGTCTCTGACAATGTATGTGAGTGAGGGATTCATTCTGTATCTGTCAGTCTCAGGTACAGTGTGTGAGTGTGGGATTCATTCTGCATCTGACAGTCTCTGATACTGTGTGTGAGTGTGGGATTCATTCTGTATCTGTCAGCCTCTGGTACTGTATGTGAGTGTGGGATTCATTCTGTATCTGTCAGTCTCTGATACTGTATGTGAGTGTGGGATTCATTCTGTGTCTGTCAGTCTCTGATACTCTGTGGGAGTGTGGGATTCATTCTGTATCTGACAGTCTCTGGTACTGTGTGTGAGTGTGGGGTTAATTCTGTATCTGTCAGTGTCTGATACTGTTTGTGAGTGTGGGATTCATTCTGTATCTGTCAGTCTCTGCTACTGTATGTGAGTGTGGGATTCATTCTGCATCTGTCAGTCTCTGGTACTGTGTGTGAGTGTGGGATTCATTCTGTATCTGTCAGTCTCTGGTACTGTATGTGAGTGTGGGATTCATTCTGTATCTGTCAGTCTCTGATAATGTGTGTGAGTGTGGGATTCATTCTGCATCTGTCAGTCTCTGATACTGCATGTGAGTGTGGGATTCATTCTATATCTGTCAGTCTCTGGTACTGTGTGTGAGTGTGGGATTCATTCAGTATCTGTTAGTCTCTGGTATTGTGCGTGAGTGTGGGATTCTTTCTTTTTCTGTCAGTCTCTGATACTGTGTGTGAGTGTGGGATTCTTACTGTATCTGTCAGTCTCTGATACTGTGTGTGAGTGTGGGATTCATTCTGTATCTGTCAGTCTCTGATACTGTATGTCAGTGTGGGATTCATTCTGTATCCGTCAGTCTCTGGTACTGTGTGTGAGTGTGGGATTTATTCTGTATCTGTCAGTCTCTGATACTGTATGTGAGTGTGGGACTCATTCTGTATCTGTCAGTCTCTGGTACTGTGTGTGAGTGAGGGATTCATTCTGCATCTGTCAGTCTCAGATAATGTGTTTGAGTGTGGGATTCTTTCTTTATCTGTCAGTCTCTGATACTGTGTGTGAGTGTGGGATTCTTACTGTATCTGTCAGTCTCAGATAATGTGTTTGAGTGTGGGATTCATTCTGCATCTGTCAGTCTCTGTTTCTGTGTACGAGTATGGGATTCATTCTGCATCTGTCAGTCTCTGACAATGTATGTGAGTGAGGGATTCATTCTGTATCTGTCACTCTCAGGTACAGTGTGTGAGTGTGGGATTCATTCTGCATCTGACAGTCTCTGATACTGTGTGTGAGTGTGGGATTCATTCTGTATCTGTCAGCCTCTGGTACTGTATGAGAGTGTGGGATTCATTCTGTATCTGTCAGTCTCTGATACTGTATGTGAGTGTGGGATTCATTCTGTGTCTGTCAGTCTCTGATGCTCTGTGGGAGTGTGGGATTCATTCTGTATCTGACAGTCTCTGGTACTGTGTGTGAGTGTGGGGTTAATTCTGTATCTGTCAGTGTCTGATACTGTTTGTGAGTGTGGGATTCATTCTGTATCTGTCAGTGTCTGCTAATGTATGTGAGTGTGGGATTCATTCTGCATCTGTCAGTCTCTGATACTCTGTGTGAGTGTGCAATTCATTCTGTATCTGTCAGTCTCTGAAAATGTATGTGAGTGTGGGATTCATTCTGTATCTGTCAGTCTCTGGTACTGTGTGTGAGTGTGGGATTCATTCTGTATCTGTCAGTCTCTGGTACTGTGTGTGAGTGTGGGATTCATTCTGTATCTGTCAGTATCTGATACTGTGTGTGAGTGTGGGATTCATTCTGTATCTGTCAGTCTCTGTAACTGTATGTGAGTGTGGGATTCATTCTGTGTCTGTCAGTCTCTGGTACTGTGTGTGAGTGTGGGATTCATTCAGTATCTGTCAGTCTCTAATACTGTGTGTGAGTGTGGGATTCTTACTGTATCTGTCAGTCTCTGATACTGTGTGTGAGTGTGGGATTCATTCTGTATCTGTCAGTCTCTGATACTGTCTGTGAGTGTGGGACTCATTCTGTATCTGTCAATCTCAGATACTGTATGTGAGTGTGGGATTCATTCTGTATCTGTCAATCTCTGGTACTGTGTGTGAATGTTGGATTCATTCTGTATGTGTCAATCTCTGATACTGCAGGTGAGTGTGTGATTCATTCTGTACCTGTCAGTCTCTGATCCTGTGCGTGAGTGTGCAATTCATTCTGTGTCTGTCAGTCTCTGGCACAGTGTGAGAGTTTGGGATTCATTCAAGTTCTGTCAGTCTCTGGTACTGTGCGTGAGTGTGGTATTCATTCTGTATCTGTCAGTCTCTGGTACTGTGTGTGAGTGTGGTATTCATTCTGTATCTGTCAGTATCTGATACTGTATGTGAGTGTGAGATTAATTCTGGATCTGTCAGTCTCTGGTACTGTGTGTGAGTGTGGGATTCATTCTGCATCTGTCAGTCTCTGATGCTGTGTGTGAGTGTGGTATTCATTCTGTATCTGTCAGTCTCTGGTACTGTGTGTGAGTGTGGGATTTATTCTGTATCTGTCAGTCTCTGGTACTGTATGTGAGTGTGAGATTAATTCTGGATCTGTCAGTCTCTGGTACTGTGTGTGAGTGTGGGATTCATTCTGTGTCTGTCAGTCTCTGATACTCTGTTGGCTGTGGGATTCATTCTGCATCTGACAGTCTCTATCACTGTGTGTGAGTGTGGGATTCATTCTGTATCTGTCAGTCTCTGGTACTGTGTGTGAGAGTGGGATTCATTCTGCATCTGTCAGTCTCTGATACAGTGTGTGAGTGTGGGATTATTTCTGTATCTGTCAGTCTCTGGTCCTGTATGTGCGTGTGGGATTCATTCTGTTTCTGTCAGTCTCTGATACTGTGTGTGAGCGTGCAATTCATTCTGTATCTGTCAGTCTCTGATACTGTGTGTGAGTGTGGGATTCATTCTGTATCTGTCAGTCTCTGGTACTGTGTGTGAGTGTGGGATTCATTCTGCATCTGTCAGTCTCTGGTACTGTGTGTGAATGTGGGATTCATTCTGTATGTGTCAATCTCTGATACTGCAGGTGAGTGCGTGATTCATTCTGTACCTGTCAGTCTCTGATCCTGTGCGTGAGTGTGCAATTCATTCTGTGTCTGTCAGTCTCTGGCACAGTGTGAGAGTTTGGGATTCATTCAAGATCTGTCAGTCTCTGGTACTGTGCGTGAGTGTGGTATTCATTCTGTATCTGTCAGTCTCTGGTACTGTGTGTGAGTGTGGTATTCATTCTGTATCTGTCAGTATCTGATACTGTATGTGAGTGTGAGATTAATTCTGGATCTGTCAGTCTCTGGTACTGTGTGTGAGTGTGGGATTCATTCTGCATCTGTCAGTCTCTGATGCTGTGTGTGAGTGTGGTATTCATTCTGTATCTGTCAGTCTCTGGTACTGTGTGTGAGTGTGGGATTTATTCTGTATCTGTCAGTCTCTGGTACTGTATGTGAGTGTGGGATTCATTCTGCATCTGTCAGTCTCTGATACAGTGTGTGAGTGTGGGATTCATTCTGCATCTGTCAGTCTCTGGTACTGTATGTGAGTGTGGGATTCATTCTGTATCTGTCAGTCTCTGGTACTGTGTGTGAGTGTGGGATTCATTCTGCATCTGTCAGTCTCTGATACAGTGTGTGAGTGTGGGATTCATTCTGTATCTGTCAGTCTCTGGTACTGTTTGTGAGTGTGGGATTCATTCTGTATCTGTCAGTCTCTGGTACTGCATGTGAGAGTGGGATTCATTCTGTATCTGTCAGTCTCAGATAATGTGTTTGAGTGTGGGATTCATTCTGCATCTGTCAGTCTCTGGTTCTGTGTGTGAGTGTGGGATTCATTCAGTATCTGTTCGTCTCTGTTGCGTGAGTGTGGGATTATTTCTTTATCTGTCAGTCTCTGATACTGTGTGTGAGTGTGGGATTCTTACTGTATCTGTCAGTCTCTGATACTGTGTGTGAGTGTGGGATTCATTCTGTATCTGTCAGTCTCTGATACTGTATGTGAGTGTGGGATTCATTCTGTATCTGTCAGTCTCTGGTACTGTGTGTGAGTGTGGGATTCATTCTGTATCTGTCAGTATCTGATACTGTATGTGAGTGTGAGATTAATTCTGGATCTGTCAGTCTCTGGTACTGTGTGTGAGTGTGGGATTCATTCTGCATCTGTCAGTCTCTGATACTGTGTGTGAGTGTGGGATTCATTCTGCATCTGTCAGTCTCTGATACTGTGTGTGAGTGTGGGATTCATTCTGTATCTGTCAGTCTCTGGTACTGTGTGTGAGTGTGGGATTCATTCTGCATCTGTCAGTCTCTGATACTGTGTGTGAGTGTGGGATTCATTCTGCATCTGTCAGTCTCTGATACAGTGTGTGAGTGTGGGATTCATTCTGTATCTGTCAGTCTCTGGTACTGTATGTGAGTGTGGGATTCATTCTGTATCTGTCAGTCTCTGGTACTGTGTGTTAGTGTGGGATTCCTTCTGTATCTGTCAGTCTCTGATAATGTGTTCGAGTGTGGGATTCATTCTGTATCTGTCAGTCTCAGATAATGTGTTTGAGTGTGGGATTCATTCTGCATCTGTCAGTCTCTGGTTCTGTGTGTGAGTGTGGGATTCATTCTGTATCTGTCAGTCTCTGGTACTGTGTGTGAGTGTGGGATTCATTCTGCATCTGTCAGTCTCTGATACTGTGTGTGAGTGTGGGATTCATTCTGCATCTGTCAGTCTCTGATACAGTGTGTGAGTGTGGGATTCATTCTGTATCTGTCAGTCTCTGGTACTGTATGTGAGTGTGGGATTCATTCCGTATCTGTCAGTCTCTGGTACTGTGTGTTAGTGTGGGATTCCTTCTGTATCTGTCAGTCTCTGATAATGTGTTCGAGTGTGGGATTCATTCTGTATCTGTCAGTCTCAGATAATGTGTTTGAGTGTGGGATTCATTCTGTATCTGTCAGTCTCTGATACTCTGTGTGAGTGTGCACTTCATTCTGTATCTGTCAGTCTCTGAAAATGTATGTGAGTGTGGGATTCATTCTGTATCTGTCAGTCTCTGGTACTGTGTGTGAGAGTGGGATTCATTCTGTATCTGTCAGTCTCTGGTCAGGTGTATGAGTGTGGGATTCATTCTGTATCTGTCAGTCTCTGGTACTGTGTGTTAGTGTGGGATTCATTCTGTATCTGTCAGTCTCTGGTACGATGTGTGAGTGTGGGATTCATTCTGCATCTGTCAGCCTCTGGTACTGTGTGTGAGAGTGGGATTCATTCTGTATGTCAGTCTCTGGTGTGGTTGGTCAGTGTGGGATTCATTCTGCATCTGTCAGTTCCTGGTACTGTGTGTGAGTATGGGATTCATTCTGTTTCTGTCAGTGTCTGGTACTGTGTGTGAGTGTGGGATTCATTCTGCAGCTGTCAGTCTCTGGGACTGTGTGTGAGTGTTGGATTCATCCTGTATCTGTCAGTCTCTGGCACTGTGTGTGAGTGTGGGATTCATTCTGTGTCTGTCAGTCTCTGGTACGGTTTGTGAATGTGGGATACATTCTGTATCTGTCAGTCTCTGGTACTGTGTGTGAGTGTGGGATTCATTCTGTATCTGTCAGTCTCTGGTAAGGTGTATGAGTGTGGGATTCATTCTGTATCTGTCAGTCTCTGGTACTGTGTGTTCGTGTGGGATTCATTCTGTATCTGTCAGTCTCTGGTACTGTGTGTTCGTGTGGGATTCATTCTGTATCTGTCATTCTCAGGTGCTGTGTGTGAGTGTGGGATTCATTTTGTATCTGTCAGTCTCTGGTACTGTGTGTTAGTTTGGGATTCATTCTGCATCTGTCAGTCTCTGGTACAATGTGTGAGTGTGGGATTCATTCTTTGTCTGTCAGTCTCTGGTACTGTGTGTTAGTGTGGGATTCATTCTGCATCTGTCAATCTCTGGTACTGTGTGTGAGTGTGGGATTCATTCTGTATCTGTCAATCTCTGGTCCTGTGTGTGAGTGTGGGATTCATTCTGTATCTGTAAGTCTCTCATACTGTGTGTGAGTGTGGGATTCATTCTGTGTCTGTCAGTCAGTGGTACGATGTGTGAGTGTGGGATTCATTCTGTATCTGTCAGCTTTGGTGCTGTGTGTGAGTGTGGGATTCATTCTGTATCTGTCAGTCTTTGGTGCTGTGTGTGAGTGTGTGGGATTCATTCTGTATCTGTCAGTCTTTGGTGCTGTGTGTGAGTGTGGGATTCATTCTGTATCTGTCAGTCTTTGGTGCTGTGTGTGAGTGTGGGATTCATTCTGTATCTGTCAGTCTTTGGTGCTGTGTGTGAGTGTGGGATTCATTCTGTATCTGTCAGTCTTTGGTGCTGTGTGTGAGTGGGATTCATTCTGTATCTGTCAGTCTCTGGTACTGTGTGTGAGTGTGGGATTCATTCTGTATCTGTCAGTCTTTGGTGCTGTGTGTGAGTGTGGGATTCATTCTGTATCTGTCAGTCTTTGGTGCTGTGTGTGAGTGTGTGGGATTCATTCTGTATCTGTCAGTCTTTGGTGCTGTGTGTGAGTGGGATTCATTCTGTATCTGTCAGTCGCTGGCACTGTGTGTGAGTGTGGGATTCATTCTGTATCTGTCAATCTCTGGTACTGTGTGTTAGTGTGTGATTCATTCTGTATCTGTCAATCTCTGGTACTGTGTGTGAGTGTGGGATTCATTCTGCATCTGTCAGTCTTTGGTGCTGTGTGTGAGTGTGGGATTCATTCTGTATCTGTCACTCTCTGGTGCTGTGTGTGAATGTGGGATTCATTCTCTATCTGGCAGTCTCTCGGACTGTGTGTGAGTGTGGGATTCATTCTGTATCGGTCAGTCTCTGGTCCTGTGTGTGAGTGTGGGATTCATTCTGTATCTGTCACTCTCTGATCCTGTGTGTGAGTGAGGGATTCATTCTGCATCTGTCAGTCTCTGATACTGTGTGTGAGTGTGGGATTCATTCTGTATCTGTCAGTCGCTGGTACTGTGTGTGAGTGTGGGATTCATTCTGTATCTGTCAGTCTGTGGTACTGTGTGTGAGTGCAGGATTCATTTTGTATCTGTCAGTCTCAGGTACTATGTGTGAGTGTGGGATTCATTCTGTATCTGTCAGACTCTGGTACTGTTTGTGATTGTGGGATACATTCTGTATCTGTCAGTCTCTGGTACTGTGTGTGAGTGTGGGATTCATTCTGTATCTGTCAGTCTCTGGTACTGTTTGTGAATGTGGGATACATTCTGTATCTGTCAGTCTCTGGTACTGTGTGTGAGTGTGGGATTCATTCTGTATCTGTCAGTCTCTGGTAAGGTGTATGAGTGTGGGATTCATTCTGTATCTGTCAGTCTCTGGTACTGTGTGTTCGTGTGGGATTCATTCTTTATCTGTCATTCTCTGGTACTGTGTGTGAGTGTGGGATTCATTCTGTATGTGCCAGTCTCTGGTGCTGTGTGTGAGTGTGGGATTCATTCTGTATCTGTCAGTCTCTGGTGTGGTCGGTCAGTGTGGGATTCATTCTGTATCTGTCAGTCTCTGGTGTGGTCGGTCAGTGTGGGATTCATTCTCTATCTGTCAGTCGCTGTTACTGTGTGTGAGTGTGGGATTCATTCTGTATGTGTCAGTCTCTGGTGTGGTTGGTCAGTGTGGGATTCATTCTGTATCTGTCAGCGTCTGGTACTGAATGTGAGTGTGGGATTCATTCTGTATCTCTCTGTCTCTGGTACTATGTGTGAATGTGGGATTCATTCTGCACCTGTCAGTCTCTGGTACTGTGTGTGAGTGTGGGATTCATTCTGTACCTGTCACTCTCTGATACTGTGTTTGCGTTTCGGATTCATTCTGTATCTGTCAGACTCTGGTCCCATGTGTGAGTGTGGGATTCATTCTGCATCTGTCAGTCTCTGGTACTGTGTTTGAGTGTGTGATTCATTCTGTATCTATCAGTCACTGGTGCTGTTTGTGAATGTGGGATTCATTGTGTATCGGTCAGTCTCTGGTACTGCGTGTGAGTGTGGGATTCATTCTGTTGCTTTCAATCTCAGCTGCAGTTTTGGAGTGTGGGATTCATTCTGCATCTGTCAGTCTCTGATACTGTGTGTGAGTGTGGGATTCATTCTGTATCTGTCAGTCTCTGGTACTGTGTGTGAGTGTGGGATTCATTCTGCATCTGTCAGTCTCTGATACTGTGTGTGAGTGTGGGATTCATTCTGCATCTGTCAGTCTCTGATACAGTGTGTGAGTGTGGGATTCATTCTGTATCTGTCAGTCTCTGGTACTGTATGTGAGTGTGGGATTCATTCTGTATCTGTCAGTCTCTGGTACTGTGTGTTAGTGTGGGATTCCTTCTGTATCTGTCAGTCTCTGATAATGTGTTCGAGTGTGGGATTCATTCTGTATCTGTCAGTCTCAGATAATGTGTTTGAGTGTGGGATTCATTCTGCATCTGTCAGTCTCTGGTTCTGTGTGTGAGTGTGGGATTCATTCTGTATCTGTCAGTCTCTGGTACTGTGTGTGAGTGTGGGATTCATTCTGCATCTGTCAGTCTCTGATACTGTGTGTGAGTGTGGGATTCATTCTGCATCTGTCAGTCTCTGATACAGTGTGTGAGTGTGGGATTCATTCTGTATCTGTCAGTCTCTGGTACTGTATGTGAGTGTGGGATTCATTCCGTATCTGTCAGTCTCTGGTACTGTGTGTTAGTGTGGGATTCCTTCTGTATCTGTCAGTCTCTGATAATGTGTTCGAGTGTGGGATTCATTCTGTATCTGTCAGTCTCAGATAATGTGTTTGAGTGTGGGATTCATTCTGTATCTGTCAGTCTCTGATACTCTGTGTGAGTGTGCACTTCATTCTGTATCTGTCAGTCTCTGAAAATGTATGTGAGTGTGGGATTCATTCTGTATCTGTCAGTCTCTGGTACTGTGTGTGAGAGTGGGATTCATTCTGTATCTGTCAGTCTCTGGTCAGGTGTATGAGTGTGGGATTCATTCTGTATCTGTCAGTCTCTGGTACTGTGTGTTAGTGTGGGATTCATTCTGTATCTGTCAGTCTCTGGTACGATGTGTGAGTGTGGGATTCATTCTGCATCTGTCAGCCTCTGGTACTGTGTGTGAGAGTGGGATTCATTCTGTATGTCAGTCTCTGGTGTGGTTGGTCAGTGTGGGATTCATTCTGCATCTGTCAGTTCCTGGTACTGTGTGTGAGTATGGGATTCATTCTGTTTCTGTCAGTGTCTGGTACTGTGTGTGAGTGTGGGATTCATTCTGCAGCTGTCAGTCTCTGGGACTGTGTGTGAGTGTTGGATTCATCCTGTATCTGTCAGTCTCTGGCACTGTGTGTGAGTGTGGGATTCATTCTGTGTCTGTCAGTCTCTGGTACGGTTTGTGAATGTGGGATACATTCTGTATCTGTCAGTCTCTGGTACTGTGTGTGAGTGTGGGATTCATTCTGTATCTGTCAGTCTCTGGTAAGGTGTATGAGTGTGGGATTCATTCTGTATCTGTCAGTCTCTGGTACTGTGTGTTCGTGTGGGATTCATTCTGTATCTGTCAGTCTCTGGTACTGTGTGTTCGTGTGGGATTCATTCTGTATCTGTCATTCTCAGGTGCTGTGTGTGAGTGTGGGATTCATTTTGTATCTGTCAGTCTCTGGTACTGTGTGTTAGTGTGGGATTCATTCTGCATCTGTCAGTCTCTGGTACAATGTGTGAGTGTGGGATTCATTCTTTGTCTGTCAGTCTCTGGTACTGTGTGTTAGTGTGGGATTCATTCTGCATCTGTCAATCTCTGGTACTGTGTGTGAGCGTGGGATTCATTCTGTATCTGTCAATCTCTGGTCCTGTGTGTGAGTGTGGGATTCATTCTGTATCTGTAAGTCTCTCATACTGTGTGTGAGTGTGGGATTCATTCTGTATCTGTCAGTCAGTGGTACGATGTGTGAGTGTGGGATTCATTCTGTATCTGTCAGCTTTGGTGCTGTGTGTGAGTGTGGGATTCATTCTGTATCTGTCAGTCTTTGGTGCTGTGTGTGAGTGTGTGGGATTCATTCTGTATCTGTCAGTCTTTGGTGCTGTGTGTGAGTGTGGGATTCATTCTGTATCTGTCAGTCTTTGGTGCTGTGTGTGAGTGTGGGATTCATTCTGTATCTGTCAGTCTTTGGTGCTGTGTGTGAGTGTGGGATTCATTCTGTATCTGTCAGTCTTTGGTGCTGTGTGTGAGTGGGATTCATTCTGTATCTGTCAGTCTCTGGTACTGTGTGTGAGTGTGGGATTCATTCTGTATCTGTCAGTCTTTGGTGCTGTGTGTGAGTGTGGGATTCATTCTGTATCTGTCAGTCTTTGGTGCTGTGTGTGAGTGTGTGGGATTCATTCTGTATCTGTCAGTCTTTGGTGCTGTGTGTGAGTGGGATTCATTCTGTATCTGTCAGTCGCTGGCACTGTGTGTGAGTGTGGGATTCATTCTGTATCTGTCAATCTCTGGTACTGTGTGTTAGTGTGTGATTCATTCTGTATCTGTCAATCTCTGGTACTGTGTGTGAGTGTGGGATTCATTCTGCATCTGTCAGTCTTTGGTGCTGTGTGTGAGTGTGGGATTCATTCTGTATCTGTCACTCTCTGGTGCTGTGTGTGAATGTGGGATTCATTCTCTATCTGGCAGTCTCTCGGACTGTGTGTGAGTGTGGGATTCATTCTGTATCGGTCAGTCTCTGGTCCTGTGTGTGAGTGTGGGATTCATTCTGTATCTGTCACTCTCTGATCCTGTGTGTGAGTGAGGGATTCATTCTGCATCTGTCAGTCTCTGATACTGTGTGTGAGTGTGGGATTCATTCTGTATCTGTCAGTCGCTGGTACTGTGTGTGAGTGTGGGATTCATTCTGTATCTGTCAGTCTGTGGTACTGTGTGTGAGTGCAGGATTCATTTTGTATCTGTCAGTCTCAGGTACTATGTGTGAGTGTGGGATTCATTCTGTATCTGTCAGACTCTGGTACTGTTTGTGATTGTGGGATACATTCTGTATCTGTCAGTCTCTGGTACTGTGTGTGAGTGTGGGATTCATTCTGTATCTGTCAGTCTCTGGTACTGTTTGTGAATGTGGGATACATTCTGTATCTGTCAGTCTCTGGTACTGTGTGTGAGTGTGGGATTCATTCTGTATCTGTCAGTCTCTGGTAAGGTGTATGAGTGTGGGATTCATTCTGTATCTGTCAGTCTCTGGTACTGTGTGTTCGTGTGGGATTCATTCTTTATCTGTCATTCTCTGGTACTGTGTGTGAGTGTGGGATTCATTCTGTATGTGCCAGTCTCTGGTGCTGTGTGTGAGTGTGGGATTCATTCTGTATCTGTCAGTCTCTGGTGTGGTCGGTCAGTGTGGGATTCATTCTGTATCTGTCAGTCTCTGGTGTGGTCGGTCAGTGTGGGATTCATTCTCTATCTGTCAGTCGCTGTTACTGTGTGTGAGTGTGGGATTCATTCTGTATCTGTCAGTCTCTGGTGTGGTTGGTCAGTGTGGGATTCATTCTGTATCTGTCAGCGTCTGGTACTGAATGTGAGTGTGGGATTCATTCTGTATCTCTCTGTCTCTGGTACTATGTGTGAATGTGGGATTCATTCTGCACCTGTCAGTCTCTGGTACTGTGTGTGAGTGTGGGATTCATTCTGTACCTGTCACTCTCTGATACTGTGTTTGCGTTTCGGATTCATTCTGTATCTGTCAGACTCTGGTCCCATGTGTGAGTGTGGGATTCATTCTGCATCTGTCAGTCTCTGGTACTGTGTTTGAGTGTGTGATTCATTCTGTATCTATCAGTCACTGGTGCTGTTTGTGAATGTGGGATTCATTGTGTATCGGTCAGTCTCTGGTACTGCGTGTGAGTGTGGGATTCATTCTGTTGCTTTCAATCTCAGCTGCAGTTTTGGAGTGTGGGATTCATTCTGCACCTGTCAGTCTCTGGTACGATGTGTGAGTGTGGGATTCATTCTGTATCTGTCAGTCTCTGGTACTGTGTGTGAATGTGGGATTCATTTTGCATCTGTCAGTCTCTTGTACTGTGTGTGAGTGTGTGATTCATTTTGTGCCTGTCAGTCTCTGGTTCTTTGTGTGAGTGTGGGATTCATTCTGTATCTGTCAGTCTCTGGTGCTGTGTGTGAGTGTGGGATTCATTCTGTTTCTATCAGTCTCTGGTACTGTACGTGAGTGTGGGATTCATTCTGCATCTGACAGACTCTGGTACTGTGTGTGAGTGCGGGATTCATTCTGTATCAGTCAGTCTCTGTCGCTGTGTGTTATTCTGGGATTCATTCTGTATCTGTCAGTCACTGGTACTGTTTGTGAATGTGGGATTAATTGTGTATCGGTCAGTCTCTGCTACTGTGTGTGAGTGTGGGATTCATTCTGTATCTGGCAGTCTCTGGTACGATGTTTGAGTGTGGGATTCATTCTCTATCTCTCTGTCTCTGGTACTGTATGTGAATGTGGGATTCATTCTGCATCTGTCAATCTCTGGTACTGTGTGTGAGTGTGGGATTCATTCTGTATCAGTCAGTCTCTGTCACTGTGTGTTATTCTGGGATTCATTCTGTGTCTGTCAGTCACTGGTCCTGTTTGTGAATGTGGGATTAATTGTGTGTCGGTCAGTCTCTGCTACTGTGTGTGAGTGTGGGATTCATTCTGTATCTGGCAGTCTCTGGTACGATGTTTGAGTGTGGGATTCATTCTCTATCTCTCTGTCTCTGGTATTGTGTGTGAATGTGGGATTCATTCTGCATCTGTCAATCTCTGGTACTGTGTGTGAATGTGGGATTCATTCTGTGTCTGTCAGTCACTGGTCCTGTGTGTGAGTGTTGGATTAATTCTGAAGCTGTCAATCTAAGCTACTGTGTTTGAGCTTGGGATTCATTCTGTATCTGTCAGTCTCTGGTACTCTGTGTGAGTGCGGGATTCATTCTGTATCTGTCAGTCGCTGGTACTATGTGTGAGCATGCGATTCTTACTTTACCTCTCAGTCTCTCGTGCTTTATGAGAGTGTGGGATGAACTCGGTATCAGTCAGTCCTTGGTGCTATATGCCTGTGTGGGATTCATTCTCTATCTGTCATCTCTGGTACCATACTTGTGTGTGGGATTCACTCTATGTCTGGCAACCTCTCATGCTGGATGTGAGTTTGGGATTCCTTCTGCTTCTGTCAGTCTCTGGTATGGTGTTTGAGTGTGGGATTCATTCTGTGTCTGTGTGTCTCTGTACTGTATCTGTGTGTGAGATTCATTCTGTATCTGTATATAATTATTCGCTCAGATTACGTTATGGTGTTCAATACTGTAACTTTAATACCTTCATGTTGAAATATTTTTTTCTCATTTTGTCGTTGGTAAATATGGATACACTTTAGGATTTGATGCTGGAGGTTTTAAATCAGATAATTTGTTTGCTTTTTGGACTCCTATTAAATCTGTATCTCTGTGAGTAATATTGTGAATGATAATGTATCTTTAAAACTGATATTTTTGAATTGGTATATAATGTGTGGATGAGTCTGTACTAAATTAATTGATACTGCATCTTTAAATTTATTTTATAAGATTTTTCGACTCATGTGTCATGTGTATCTCAGTCTGTGCAAATAGAATTGATGCTGTATCTTTAAATCTCATACTATGAGTGTATTATAAACTGGTATCTAATTTGTTTCTCAGGTTACACTGTCACAGCATTTCTCAAACTGATACTGTACATGAGTTTTGGACTTGCAATTTGTATCTCTTCATATGCTATTCGAATGGATACTGCATGAATTAAACTCAAGTGTGTGTGAGAGTTCTGGGCGAGTATTCAATTTGAATCTCGGGGTATCTGGTATTTAATTCATGGCTAATGTTGCCCTTTTGTGAAATGGACAAACTGAAAGCGTGACTTTGGACTGGGATTTTTGTATCTTCATGTCAGCGGGACTGAGTTCGGGGGAAATGGAAACTGCGTCTGCCTCACCTGCTCTGTTTGACTGTTGGATTGAAAATGTGTCTCTGGAACCTGGGATCAGTGTGGGACTGACCACTTCTGCTGTCTGAGACTGTGGACCTGATGGCCTGTCTGTGTCTCTGTGCTCTGTGAATGATAATATACCTACTGTGTGTGAGAAGGAGCTGGCTGCACTGTTCCTTTGCCTCGGGTGGAGGAAACTTCACATTCATTCTGGATCCTTCAATGGTTTGCCTGTGGAAAGAAACGTATCTCTTGTAACTCAAGAACAGGTGAGGTAGAAAATACAAAAGTGATCAGTTTAATATCTCTGTTAATAATTATTTTGAATATCCACAAATGAAAACCAGTGATACAAAGAGTGTCAGTGTCTGACTCCACTGCAGTACTGCAGCACTCAGCTTCTGTATACCAGGTGTGTTGGGCGATTTTAAAACAATTTAGTGATATCCAGACACAACCCAACCCCTGCACTGATCCATGAATGGGACTACCCGATGGGGAGGGGACTTTGTACCGGTCAGGTTTCTAATCCCCTCTCCCATGGGATTAACCGTTCAACTGAAAGCAAAGAGCTGCTGTTTAAAATGTGTCCTTCACACTTCTCACCTGGTGCCTGCAACAGATGCTCTTTGTTTCACTCCCCACGTCCTGACTGTCCGGCTCTGTTTCCACTGTTCACTGTCCAATAACAATAAACAGGGTGAGACTGGAAATAAACCAGGAACATTCCCCACTGGTTTGGGGAGAGAAAGCAGCAATGGTTTTAACACCAGGTTCTTCCCATTCTCTCTCCCTCACCCTGGACACACCCTGCACACACACAGCCCGAGAATGACATCTCCATTCCCCCCCCCTCTCACTCCATGTTCCGGGACCAGTTCCTGATCCACTCCGCCTCTTACAAACAGCCCCCGGACTCCCCCTGACCTTCCCCCGGACTCAATGCCGATCTCTGAGCCCATCTGCGGACACGGTCCCGAAGCGATGAGCTGCTGTAACGAGGCTGCTCTTTGCTCCCTTCCCCCGGGGGCCGTGATCTCTCCATTCCCGGCTGTTTTTAACCATCTTCTTCCGCTCACTGAGGGAATGTCGCCCACAGGCCGAGCTGGGGGGCGGGGGGGAGCGCGCATGCGCTCTTCTGCTCACCAGAAAACAGCGCTGGGGGCGGGGCTGAGTCACGCATGCGCAGATATCTGGTTTAATTCGCAATACAAAAATCGATGGAAACTTTCCCCAATTGGAATTTTTCAGAGTCTGAGCAAAGGAAGTGGGGGAAAGGTCAGAGGGAATGGGGTCCACAGGCAGTGCAGGAACAGGCACCAGAATGGGAAACAGATGGGATTCCACCAGTGCCTGACGCTTGAATCCAGACTGACTTTACAATCTCCAACTATTAAACTGGATGTTTCCATCCCTGCTGTTTCTCTCGGTATCTTTTGATGGTAAATAGACTTTCAGAGATAAAGTGGGACGTTTTGAAATGAGCCAATGGGTTCTGTTCATTCTTGGCCCCTTTACCGATTAAGTTACGTGTGACTCCGAAACTGAAGGCAGGATTTCTCAAACCAATCCTGGAGAAACATGGGAGAAACGTTGGAGTCGGTGTATTTGCTGGTACTGTGCAGGATTCATACCTGACAGCAACAGTCCCAGGTTAATATAATCAGAGTGAGACTCTCGGTCACTGAGAGTAATCGCGAACGGATCTGATTTGCAAAACCGAATATGGTACAACAGGCAAGACAGTGTTAAATTCGGCCCACATTGATTTTCTCACTCTCTGCACTGTCGCTGACTGTTGGATTAATAGTGTGTCCGTCTTTGGTATATCAGTGAGAGATAAGAATGCATCTTCTGTCTCTCCAACGGGATTTTCTGCATAAAACGCAACTTTACAGGTCAGACTGGAACTGATACTGTGGCGCTGTGCCTCTCCGCTCGCTCTGTGATCGTATCTGTCTCTCTTTCTCTCCCGCTCTGATGCTGCATATGAAGGTTGGATGCAGCTGTTGGGGTTGATATGAACACAATGAAGTGTAAGATTGAAAGTGTGTATGTGTGTGTGTCTCTCTCTCTGGTGCTGGACATGAAGGTGGGATACTGTCTGATATAAAACAGAGAGAATGGGGTGTCCGGGCCTCACTGTAACTGGGGATGGGTTCGGCTCCACTCCCAGTTCATGGTCATTTTCTTTTCACAGATTCAGGGCGAGAGTCTCTGTGAGACGGTAACACTGGCGGAGAAACTCCGCGTCACAACTCAACCCCAACACATGAGATTCTCCAAATCAGCTGGAATAAGGTGTTTGTGAAATGCTGAACCCGTCTGGGAGGGGATGTGTGGGGAGATAGAATCGGGAGTGGGACTGAAATGGAAGCAGGCGGGTTGACTCGTTATAGAAGGGACTGTATTTCGGCAGGAATATTACTGACTGTTAATTGTAACGGGGCTTATTTAAAAGCTCCGGGTTCCTGGGAATCCTTGAATATGAAGCCCGAGTCTGCAAGGGTTTGTGCGGACCGCTGTCTTTCGGTTCTATTATCAATAAACGGTTCGAAATTGCCGGTGGAGAAAGCTGGAGGTGGAGCTGGAAGATCAGAGGCCGCTCTCCGCCCTGTCCATCACTCTGTCTCCTCCCCTCCCGCCCTCTCTATTTGATCCCCATGTGGAACCAACGCGGGGAGGTGGACTCGAAACACGGTGTATTTGTCAATAAGGCGAAAGGCGAATCATATTTCTGTTCTCCTGGGGACCAGGCCGTTCACTGTTATTTGTTTCTGTACAGAGTTACATTTCAGTGATTCCCCAGTGAGTTTGATGCGTTATGTAAATAATCCAACAAAATAGAACAGAAACGGAGCGAAGCGCTGAATCCCACAGATGTTGAAAGGTTAGTCGAGCAGTTCTGGTGATGCTTTACGAGCCCAGCATGGCAAGTAGTTGAAATAAATACAAGAAATCTGGTGATGTGTGGACTGGGGTCCATAAGTTACCGTTTAAAGTACCGGAATGTGGTCGGTGCACCGACTCCAGTCCCATTAATACCTCATCTCGTCCACAACGAGACAAAAGCAGCTCAAAGCAACACTGGTAGCATGATATCAGCGTCTCCCTTCAGACAGTAACCAGTCCTTTCACAGATACAGTGGGTGGCTCTGAAAAGAGCCTTTACATCGAGTTACATCGAAACTACGGCACAGAAACAGGCCATTCGGCCCAATTGCTCTGATGCCGGCGTTTCTGCTGCTCACGCGCCTCCTCCTTCCGTACTTCATCTAACCCTATCGGCATATCCTTCTATTCCTTTCTCTCTCATGTGCTGATCTATCTTCCCCTTAAATGCATCAATACTATTGGCCTCAGCTATCCTGAGAAACCCTATCATTATCTTTAAAAATTTTATCAGGTCAACCGTCAGCCTTCACTTTTCTACTGAAACGAGACCCAGTCTGCTCAGCCTTTCCTGATAAGAATATCCTTTCATTTCTGGTATCATCCTTGTGAATCTTATTTGCATCTTCTCCAATGCCCCTATGTCTATAATATGGAGACCAGAACTGTTCGCACTATTCCAAATGTGGTCGAACCAAGATTCCATACTCGTTTAACATAACTTCTTAGCTTTTCAATACTATCCCTCTAGAAATGAATCCTAGTGTTTGATTTGCCTTTTTATCACCAGCGTCGCTACTTTCAGTAATTTGTTCATCTGCACCATGAGATCCCTTTGCTCCTCTATCCCGTTTAGACTCTTATTATCCAAACAGTATGTGATCTCCTTATTCTTCATTCTGCAAGTTTATTAATGTCCTCTTGAATTTTGACACATTCTTCCTTTGTATTAAAGACATCCCCCAATTTGATGTCATCGGCAAATTTTGAAATTGTACATCCGATTCCGGAATCCAAATCATTATTGTAAATTGTGAAGAACAGTGTTCCCAGCACCGATTCCTGTGGAACTCCACTTCCCAACTATTGCCAGTCAGAGTACCGACCCTGGACCTCTATTCTCGGTTTTCTGTTTTGTAGCCAGCTTCCGATCCATTCTAAAACCTGTCCACGTGCTCTGAACTTCGCCATGAGTCTACAATGCGGTACATTATCGAAGGCCTTCGGAAAATCCAAATATATCACATCTACAACATGAACCTAGTCTATCTGTTCCTTCTTCAAATGATTTAATAAGTTTGGTCCTGTTATTAGATTAAATCTTTGTTTTATGTGTTCATGGGATGTGGGCGTCGCTGGTGAGGCCGGCATTTCATCCCCATCCCTAATTGCCCTTGAGAAGGTGGTGGTGAGCCGCCTTCTTGAACCGCTGCAGTCTGTGTGGTGAAGGTTCTCCCACAGTGCTGTTAGGAAGGGAGTTCCAGGATTTTAACCCAGCGACGATGAAGGAACGGCGATATATTTACAAGTCGAGATGGTGTTTGACTTGGAGCAGAACGTGCAGGTGGTGTTGTTCCCATGTACCTGCTGCTCTTGTCCTTCTAGGTGGTAGAGGTCGCGGGTTTGGGAGGTGCTGTCGAAGAAGCCTTGGCGAGTTGCTGCAGTGCATCCTGTGGATGGTACACACTGCAGCCACAGTGTGCCGGTGGTGAAGGGAGTGAAGGTTTAGGGTGGTGGATGGGGTGCCAATCAAGCGGGCTGCTTTGTCCTGGATGTTGTCGAGCTTCTTGAGTGTTGTTGGAGCTGCACTCATCCAGGCAAGTGGAGATTATTCCATCACACTCCTGACTTGTGCCTTGCAGATGGTGGAAAGGCTTTGGGGAGTCAAGAGGTGAGTCACTCGCCGCAGAATACCCAGCCTCTGACCTGCTCTTGTAGCCACAGTATTTATATGGCTGGTCCAGTTAAGTTTCTGGTCAATGGTGACCCCCAGGATGCTGATGGTGGCGATGGTAATGCCGTTGAATGTCAAGGGGAGGTGGTTAGACTCTCTCTTTTTGGAGATGGTCATTGCCTGGCATTTGTCTGGCGCGAATTTTACTTGCCACTTATGAGCCCAAGCCTGGATGTTGTTCAGGTCTTGCTGCATGCGTGCTCAGACTGCGAATGGAACTGAACACTGTGCAGTCATCAGCGAACATCCCCATTTCTGACCGTATGATGGAGGGAAGGTAATTGATGGAGCAGCTGAAGATGGTTGGGCCTCGGACACTGCCTTGAGGAATTCCTGCAGCAATGTCCTGGGGCTGAGATGATTGGCCACCAACAACCACTTCGATCTTCCTTTTTGCTAGGTATGACTCCAGCCACTGGAGAGTTTTCCCCCTGATTCCCATTGACATCAATTTTACGAGGACTCCTTGCTGCCGCACTCGGTCAAATGCTGCCTTGATGTCAAGGGCAGTCACTCTCACCTCACCTCTGGAATTCAGCTCTTTTGTCCATGTTTGGACCAAGGCTGTAATGAGGTCTGGAGCCGAGTGATCCTGGCGGAACCCAAACTGAGCATCGGTGAGCAGGTTATTGGTGAGTAAGTGCCACTTGATAGCACTGTCGAAGACACCTTCCATCACTTTGCTGATGATTGAGAGTAGACTGATGGGGCGGTAATTGGCCGGATTGGATTTGTCCTGCTTTTTGTGAACAGGACATACCTGGGCAATTTTCCACATTGTCGGGTAGATGCCAGTGTTGTCGCTGGACTGGAACAGCTTGGCTGGAGGCGCAACTAGTTCTGGAGCACAATTCATCAGCACTACAGCCGGGTTGTTGTCGTGGCCCATAGCCTTTGCTGTATTCAGTGCACTCAGCCGTTTCTTGATATCACGTGGAGTGAATCGAATTAGCTGAAGACTCGCTTTTCTGATGGTGGGGATATCGGGAGGAGGCCGAGATGGATCATCCATTCAGCACTTCTGGCTGAAGATGGTTGCAAACGCTTCAGCCTTGTCTTTTGCACTCACGTGCTGGACTCCGCCATCGTTGAGGATGGGGATGTTTACAGAGCCTCCACCTCCCGTTATGTGTTTAATTATCCACCACCATTCACGACTGGATGTGACAGGACTTCAGAGTTCAGCATAGTTCCCCTTTCGCAGGACCTGTGAACACGGCGCACATGGAACTGCAGTCCTGCCCAGGATGAGCGAAACTTGGTCTTGGCCCGATCTTTACCGCCGGATTTTCCTCTTCCAGGCATTTCCACAATCTCACAAACACTTTCACAAAGAATGAAGAAATCTTCCCTAACTCGCCTTCTTATACCTTCTGGAGGAATACAGTGGGGCCACTTTTGATGGGTCTCTCTCAGACTGTTTACACTGCCCCCTCACCCTCCCTGGTACTCTATCTTTCAACTGCTGTAATATTGTCCTTTAGCAATATTGCTACTCCTCCTCCTTTCCCTACTTCTCTGTCCTTTCTAAAGATCTTATAAACTTGAATATTAAGCTGCCATTTGTGCCCAGTTGGCAGTCAGGTCTCCGTAATAATTTAATGAAATTATTTAACTTTACTTGATGGCTGATGTGAATTGCGGCAAAGTGTATTTCCACTGGTCAAGTATTGCAGGGATCGACGATCTCTTCAGTCCGATATCAGGTGAACAATTACTGGCTGTTGTGTAATTTCCATTGATTGGGGCTTGGCGTCATCGACTGGACGGAAATGGGAACTGCAGCAGAGCGAGAAAGGATCCGTCAGAAACCAGTTTAAATGAAGTACAAAATGCAACAGCCTGCAGTGCCTGTTCAGGATCTGATGGTTGGGAACTATTTTGTTGATGGCTATTTTTAGCGATGGTGGTATAGTGGTGAGTATAGCTGCCCCGGGTTCGATCCCCGGCGATTGCAATTAATCTACTTTCTTCAGAACCTCCAAATGTGTTGCCGTTCAGCTGGATTTTGTTCCCCAATCACAAACGGGTATAATTAGAGAGAAATGTTTTCAACGATGATTTATTTTCCCTATAGAATGAATGGAGGAAAAACATACTGGAAATCGTGAGTTGCCAAGGGTCTAATGAGAGTGAGGAAGGCAAATGAAATGTTAGTCTTTATTGCAAGGGTGTTGGAATATAAGAATAAGGAGGACTTGCTGCAATTTTACTGTGAGGAGATAGTGTGTAAAATTGGCCGACATTCGCTGGAGTTTAGAAGAAAGAGAGGTGATCACATTGCAATGTATAAAATTCTTAGCCGGCTTGACAGTGTAGATGCTGAGAGGCTGATTCCCCTGGCTGGAATGTCAAGAACTAGAGGTCATATTCTCAAGATAAGGGGTCGGCCATTTAGGACCGACATGAGGAAAAAATTCTTCACTCAAAGTGTTGTGAATCTTCGGACATCTCTCACCCACAGGACTTTGGACGCTCAGTCGTTGAGTATATTCAAGTCTGAGATCGATCGAGTTTTGGATTTTAGGGGAATCAAGGGATATGGGGATGGCGGGAAAGTGGAGTTGAGGTCGAAGATCAGCCATGGTCTGATTGAATGGCGGAACATGCTCGAGGGGCCGTCGGGCCGACTCCTGCTTCTATCTGTTCTATTCTTATGTAGAGAACCTTCTATCCCAGTGTGCTGACGAAACTAAGTTAGGTGGCACAGTAAGCATTATAGATGGGAGCAGAAAGTTGCAAAGGGACATTGATAGAATAAGTGAGTGGGCAAAACAGTGGCAGATGGATTTCAACGTGGGAAAGTGTGAGGTCATCCACTTGGGACCTTAAAAAGATAGATCCGAGTATTTTCTAAATGGCAAGAAGATAGGAACTGTGGGGGAGGAGAGAGATTTAGGGGTCCAAGTACAGAATTCACTAACAATATAAGGTGAAATGGAGATTAAATTTTGATCTTTATCTCAAGGGAACTGGAATAAAAAGGAGTGGAAGTTATGTCACAGTTATACAGAGCTCTGGTTAGACCTCATTTCGAGAACTGTGTTCAGTTCTGGGCACCGCACTCTCGATAATGGCTTGGAATGAGAAGGGGTTTTTCTCTTTGTGATTCTCTGTGATGGGAGGGAATAGGAAAGGGTTTGGTCTGTTTGGATTTTTTTCCAGTGGCAGTGAATGAGAAGGGGTTTGGTCCATTGGGATTCCTTCTGCGTGCTCTTGCATTGATACGGAGACCTGCATGTTGCCAAATTGCTTTGTGTTTAACTTTGTGCCCCCTCGTTTGAACCCTAAAAAGAAAAGCATAAATGTAATGGAACATGGAGAGGAAATTCGTCAGATATCAGGTTATTAGCGGAGCTTATGTGTAACGAGTAAGGATGGGTGATACGAGAACAAGGGGGCATAATCTTAGAATAAGGGGCTGCTCTTTCAAAACTGAGATGAGGAGAAACTTCTTCACTCAGAGGATAGTAGGTCTGTGGAATTTGCTGCCCCAGGAAGCTGTGGAAGCTACATCATGAAATAAATTTAAAACAGAAATAGACAGTTTCCTTGAAGTAAAGGGAATTCGGGGTTACGGGGAGTGGGCAGGAAATTGGACATGAATTTAGATTTGAGGTTCGGATCAGATCAGCCATGATCTTATTGAATGGCGGAGCAGGCTCGAGGGGCCGATTGGCCTACTTCTGCTCCTATTTCTTCTGTTCTTATGTTCTTATAGGGCAGGTAACTGCTCGCCAGAGAATGCCGAGCCGGATTGGCAATATCAGCTCACTGCCATTAGATGGGTACGGTCACAATACAAACCCAAGAAAATCAAATGAACCATAACTGGACATTAAATAAGAAAATGGCAAATATATATTTCATAAAGAGATAAAATGTCACGGGCAGTTTTGTGGTCAGAAGTCGTGATTGCGTGACATTGATTGGTTGAATGTTGGACTGAAGTTTACATTCACATTTTTATTCGGTAATTCCCGTTGGGCGGATGACAGGCAGTCATTTCATTCTGTGGAGCGATGACTTGTTCCAGTGGAATGGTCATTCTGTTCCGTTTAGTGTTTCTCAGCATCACCCAGGACGCGCTCTTCCTCGCCACCAAAGCCATGGTGAGTGGTGCTGGTCTGGGCCCAGTATCACGGGGAAAGGAGTCAGGGGCGGCTTAATGACCAAACCTTAATTCCCAAAATTGATAATTTTGTAATAAAACAAAGAAGTTCGAAAACACAGTTCTCAAGCCCATCCACATCCGACAATAAAACCAACATGTGTGAGCACGTCGTCTGCAACAGGAAGTTCGAGTAATGACGGACAAACTTCTGCCATGTGGACCAGGCCTGAACCGTCCACTAAGAAGAAAACCAAATCGGAGACGAGGCAGTATAGTGAGGCTTTTTTGAAATGTGGTTTCATCAATTGTGCAAATGCAAACCATGATCCAAAGCCCCAGTGTGTTATTTGTAGCGAGGTGCTTGTAAACGAGAGTTTAAAACCGTCAAAATCAAATAGACATTTAGAAACAAAACATGGGGATCTCGTTGATCACCCGCTTGAATATTTTCAAAGGAAGCAACGGGGATTAAAGTTATCAGCACCAGTTCTTAATCGGTCAACTGCTCTGAATGATAAGGCGCAACTGGTGTCATATTTGGTCGCAAACCGTGTGGCAAAAGAGAAAATGGCCCTTACAGTTGCCGAAAAACTTATTTTTCCAGCATCTCTGGATATTGTGCGTACAATCTTCGACGAGAAGCCGACTGAAAAATTGAGAAGCATTTCTCGCAGTTATATGTCTCGGCGAATATGTTCTATTGCTGAGCATTTAGAATCCAAGCTTATTACTCGGTTACAGTCAGCCGGGGATTTTACTATCCAACTTCACGATAGTGCTGATATTTCAAATTGTGCAACACTGTGAGTTTATGTGAGATAGGTCGGAAGGTTGGCTGTATTGTCTAACTTTACCAACAAATACAGGAGCACAATATTCGAATCACTGCATGACTGTGTAGATGGAAAATACAAATTGGACTGGGCTAATTTCAAAGGAATTCCAAGTGATGGAGCAGCAAATATGACAGGTAGAAATAGTGGAGTCATGAGAAGAATATCTGAGGCAGCTGATCATGATGTTTGGAATCACTGTTTCATTCACCACGAAGCTTTGCCGTCCAAGTGTATTCTCCCTGATCTTATGGCAATACTGAAGGAAGTAGTGAAAATTGTAAATTTTTAAAAATTAAGCACACTGAACTGCAGGCTTTTTGAAGTGTTATGCTCAGAAATCAGGAGCTGAGCTTACTCATTTACTGTTTCACATTGAAGTACGATGGCTGTCACGGGGCAGAGTGCTTAGATCTGTGTCCGACCTCAGGAAGAGATTCACATTTTTTCCTGGTAGAGAAAGAGTCTAATATGACAAATTTGTTTTACGATGGCAGCTGGTTAATGAAGTTGTCATACCTGGCTGACATGTTCTCAATTTTAAACGAACTAAATTTGAAGTTACAAGGAAGAGGCAATGATTTGTTTCGACCTTGTGAACAGATACAAGCATTCAAAAAGTCATTAGAACTGTGGCAAGCCCGACTGAAAATTAATCACCCGAGCTATTCCATGTTCCCAACACTGTTACAACACATTGAGGAGAACAGCATCAAAGAAGAAAAAGGAAATGAAATGAAATGTTTCATACCTTTTTTTAAAAAAAGGTAATGCAATAATCATGGGCGATTTTAACTTTCATATAGATTGGACAAATCAAATTGGCAAAAATAACCTTGAAGAGGAGTTCATAGAGTGTATTAGGGAATATTTCTTCGACCAATACGTCGGGGAACCAACCAGGGAACAGGCCATCTTGGATTTGGTAATGGGGAACGAAACAGGATTAATTAATGATCTCAAAGTGAAGGATCCCTTGGGAAGCTGTGATCATAACATGATCGAATTTCACATCCAGTTTGACAACGAGAATCTTGGGATTGAAACTACTGTATAAAAGTTAAATAAGGGCAATTATAAAGGAATGAGGGCGGAATTGGCTAAAGTGGATTGGTAAACATATTAGATGGTATGATGATCGATAAGTAGTGGCAAACATTTAAAAATATATTTTATGACTCGCAACAAAAATGTATCCCTGTGAGGAGGAAAGACCCCACAAAAAGGGTGAACCAACCATGGCTAACGAAGGAAGTCAAGGATGGTATCAGGTTAAAAGAAAAAGCATACAACATGGCAAAGATTACTGGTAAGCCCGAAGATTGGGCACTGTTTCACATCCGGCCAACCTGTAACATGCAATATTAATGCACACTGGACCTCATCTGGTCAATGAGAAACATTTAATAATAATGAACAATTGACATTGGGCCACATTTGGTCCATCTGAAACATTTACTAATAATTCACATTGGAGACTTGCGCATAACTGGCCTCAGTGAAACATTTAGTAATAATGCACACTGGTCACTGGGGCATATCTGGTCAACGGAAACATTTAATAATAATGCACATTGAACACTGGGTCTGATATGGAAAACCTATAACATTTAATAATAATGCACACTGGGCACTGGGTTACATCTGGTTGACCTGTAACATTTAGTAATATTGTACACTGGACACTGGGTCACATCTTGTCAATGTGAAACATTTAATAATAATGCACAGTGGACAATGGGCCATATCTGGTCAATGAGAAACGTTTATTAATAATCTGCACTTGACTCTGGGCTACATATGGACAATCTGATGCACTCTGGAGACTGGGGCATATATCGCCATTGTAATACACTTAATAATAATGCACACTAGACACTGGGGTACAACGGGTCAATGTGAAACATGTAATTCTAATGTACACTGGAAATTGGGTCACATCTGGCCAATTTGAAACATTTAATAACAGTGCACACGGGACTCTCAACCACATCTGGTCAATGAGAAACATGTAATAATAATGCACACTGGCCGCTCGGTCACATCTGGTCACTGTCAATCATTTAACAACAATGTACAATGTACACTAGCCCACATCTGGTCAATGTGAAACATTCATTAATAATGCAGATTGGACACTGCCACATCTCGTCAACGTGTAACATTTAATAATAATGCACACTGGACCCTGGACCACATCTGGTCAATGAGATACATTTATTAATAATGATACACATTGGACACTGCAATGTCAATATGAAGCATTTAGTAATAATGCACATTAAACACTGGGCCAACTATGGTCAATGTGAAACATCGAATCTTAATGCACACCGGACACTGCATCACATCGTGTAACATTTAATAATGCACACTGGATACTGGGTCACATCTGAACAATGTGAAGCACTTAGGAGTAATGCACACTGGACAATGGGGCACATCATCGCAGACACGGACCAGCTTTCAGATGTACGCTGACAAAACCACCGCCTCCCTTGATCCTTCCAGGTCTTTGTTTTATCAGACCGACATCGTTTTTCAGATGAGCCACAATTTCCTCTGGTTACAATTGGAGAGTCTTTGGTCCCACAACTTCCACATCATTGCCACTGATTCCAACCCCATGCCTGGCTTTCGTCTGAGGCTGATCCTGACTGTTGATAACTGCGAAGCTTCTGACCCCATACCCGCTCCATACCAAAGACCGCCTACTTCTACATCCGTAACGTCCCACCTGCCGAGCCCATCTGCAACTAAAACCCTCAGCCATGGGTTTGAAACGTCTCTGGCCTTTGTTCTCCTCTCCGGCCTCTCCACAAACTTCAGCTCATCCAAAACTCTGCTGTCCGTATCCTATCCCGCACTAAGTCCCTCACCAATCACCCAAGTCCTCATTGACCTGCAATGGCTTCCTGTCTCCTGAGCCTGCAGTTTAATTTTTCTTTCTTGTATAAGAACACAAGTAATAGGAGCAGGAAGAGGCCATGAAGCCCCTCGAGCTGCTCCCGTATTCAATAAGATCATGGCTTATCGTCGTCCTTACCCTCCCTATCTCTGTAATCTCCTCCTGCTCCACAGCCCTTCCCTCTGCTCCTCCGCCTTTGGCCGCTGTTTGACCAATGTTTCCTTTAGCTGCCCTCTTCCTTTTTATATACTTGTGGAAGCTTTTACTGTCAGTTTTTATATTTCTTGCTAGTTTACTCTCATAATTTATTGTGTCTCTCTTTATTATTCTTTTAGTCATTCTATGCTGGTTTTTAAAGTTTTCCCAATCTTCGGGCTGACAGAGCTGAACTGCAACAAATTCGGCTGCAAACTTAGAGTTTCTGAAGAAAGCAGATGAATGTAAACATTGAATTGCGATGGCCGGGGATCAAACCCGGGTCAACTGCTTGGAAGGCAGCTATACTCACCACTATACCACCATCGCTGGAAATAATCATCAATAAAATAGTTTTTACCCATTCGATCCTGAACACACATTTTGTTCTTACTTTAAACTGGTTTCTGACGGATCTTTTCTCGCTCTGTTGCAGTTCCCGTTTCCGTCCAGTCGATGACGCCAAGCCCCAATCAATGGAAATTACACAACAGCCAGTAATTCTTCACCTGATATCGGACTGAAGAGATCGTCGATCCCTGCAATACTTGACCAGTGGAAATACACTTTGCCGCAACACATATCAGCCATCGAGTAAAGTTAAATAATTCATGAAATCATTACTGAGACCTGACTACCAACTGGGCACAAATGGCAGCTTAATATTCAAGTCTATAAGATCTTTAGAAAGGACAGAGAAGCAGGGAAAGGAGGAGGAGTAGCAATATTGCTAAAGGACAATATTACAGCAGTTGAAAGATAGAATATCAGTGAGGGTGGGGGGGGCAGTGTAAACACTTTGAGAGAGACCCATCAAAAGTGGCCCTCACTGCAATCCTCCAGAAGGTAGAAGGGCGAGCTCTGGAGGATTTCTTCATTCTTTGTGACAGTGTTTGTGAGATTGTGGAAATGTCTGGAAGAGGAAAATCCGGTGGTAAAACTCGGGCCAAGGCCAAGTCTCGCTCATCCCGGGCCGGACTGCAGTTACCTGTGGGCCGTGTTCACAGGTCCTGAGAAAGGGGAACTCTGCTGAATGTCTGGGTTCCGGAGCTCCGGTCTGTCAGGCTGCTGTGCTCAAGTATCTGACGGCTGAAATCCTCGAACTGGTCGGTAATGCGGCCCGCGACAACAAGAAGACCCGCATCATTCCCAGACACCTGCAACTAGCCGTCCGCAACGACGAGGAGCTCAACAAACTGCTGGGAGGGGTGACCATCGCTCAGGGCGGGGTGCTGCCTAATATCCAGGCCGTGCTGCTCCCGAAGAAAAGCGCTGGGAGCATCAAGAACAAGTGAAGCGGCCAAGATTTAATCTAATAACAGGGCAAGGACACGAACAAACTTATTAAATCATTTGAGGAAGGAACAGAAAGACAAGGTTCATGTCGTAGATGTGATAGATTTGGATTTTCCGAAGGCCTTCGATAATGTACCACATTGTAGACTCATGGCTGAGTTCAGAGCACGTGGAGTCAGTGGACAGGTGGTGGAATGGATCGGAAGCTGGCGACAAAACAGAAAACCGAGAATAGAGGTCCAGGGTCGGTACTCAGACTGGCAAAAGTTGGGAAGTGGAATTCCACAGGGATCGGTGCTGGGACCACTGTTCTTCACAATTTACAATAATGATTTGGATTCCGGAATCGGATGTACAATTTCAAAATTTGCCGATGACATCAAATTGGGGGGTGTATTTAATACAAAGGAAGAATGTGTCAAAATTCAAGAGGACATTAATAAACTTGCAGAATGAAGAATAAGGAGATCACATACTGTTTGGATAATAAGAGTCGAAACGGGATAGAGGAGCAAAGGGATCTCATGGTGCAGATGAACAAATTACTGAAAGTAGCGACGCTGGTGATAAAAAGGCAAATCAAACACTGGGATTAATTTCTGGAGGGATAGAATTGAAAAGCTAAGAAGTTATGTTAAACTAGTATGGAATCTTGGTTCGACCACATTTGGAATACTGCGAACATTTCTGGTCACCATATTACAGACATAGGGGCATTGGAGAAGATGCAAAAAAAGATTCACAAGGATGATACAAGAAATGAGAGGATATTCTTATCAGGAAAGGCTGAGCAGACTGGGTCTCGTTTCATTAGAAAAGACAAGGCTGATTTTAATTAATGATAGGGTTTCTTAGGATAGCTGAGGCCAATAGCATAGATGCATTTAAGGGGAAGATAGATCAGCACATGAGAGAGAAAGGAATAGAAGGATATGCCGATAGGGTTAGATGAAGTACGGAAGGAGGAGGCGCGTGAGCAGCATAAACGCCGGCATAGACCAATTGGGCCGAATGGCCTGGTTCTGTGCCGTAGTTTCGATGTAACTCGATGTAAAGGCTCTTTTCAGAGCCACCCACTGTATCTGTGAAAGGGCTGGTTACTGTCTGAAGGGAGACGCTGATATCATGCTACCAGTGCTGCTTTGAGCTGCTTTTGTCTCGGTGTGGACGAGATGAGGTATTAATGGGACTGGAGTCGGGGCACCGACCACAGTCCGGTACTTTAAACGGTGACTTATGGACCCCATGCTGGGCTCGTAAAGCATCACCAGAACTGCTCGACTAACCTTTCTACATCTGCGGCATTCAGCGCTTCACTCCGTTTCTGTTCTATTTTGTTGGATTATTTACATAACGCATCAAACTCACTGGGGAATCACTGAAATGTAACTCTGTACAGAAACAAATAACAGTGAACGGCCTGGTGCCCAGGAGATCAGAAATATTACTCGCCTTTCGCCTTGTTGACTGGTAAACCGTGTTTCGAGTCCACCGACCCGCGTTGGTTCCATATGGGGATCATGTCCAGCACTAGAGAGAGAGACAGAGCCTGTCAGTCTTACACTTCCTATCAGTGTGTTCATATCACGCTCAATATCTGTATCCAACCTTCATATCGAGCATCAGAGAGTGAGAGAGAAAGGAAGACAAATACGGTGAGAGAGCGAGCGGAGAGGCACAGTGCCACAGTATCAGTTCCAGACTGACCTGTGAGGTTGCGCTTTATCCAGAAAATCCCGTTGGAGAGACAGAAGATGCATTCTTATCTCTCACTGATATACCAGAGACGGACACACTATTAATCCCACACTCAGAGACAGTGCAGAGAGTGAGAAAAACAATGTGGGCCGAATTTAACCCTCTCTTGCCTGTTGCACTATATTCGGTTTTGCAGACCAGTTCCGTTCGCTATTACTCTCAGTGTTCCTGAGTTTCACTCTGATTATATTAATCTGGGACTGTTGCCGTCTGAGGTTAATCCCACACGGTCCCAGCAAATACACCGACTCCCATTTTTCTCCCATGTTTCTCCAGGATTGGTTTGAGAAATCCTGCCTTCAGTTTCGGAGTCACACGTTACTTAATTAGTAAAGGGGCCAAGAATGAACAGAACCCATTGTCTCATTTCAAAACGTCCCACTTTATCTGTGAAAGCCCCTTTACCATCAAAATATACCGAGAGAAACAGCAGGGATGGAAACATCCAGTTTAATCGTTGGAGATTGTAAAGTCAGTCTGGATTCCAGCGTCAGGCACTGGTGGAATCCCATCTGTTTCCCATTCTGGTGCCTGTTCCTGCACTGCCTGTGGACCCCATTCCCTCTGACCTTTCCCCCACTTCCTTTGCTCAGACTCTGAAAAATTCCAATTGGGGAAAGTTTCCATCGATTTTTGTGTTGGGAATTAAACCAGATATCTGCGCATGCGCGATTCAGCCCCGCCCCCAGCGCTGCTTGCTGGTGAGCAGAAGAGCGCATGCGCGCTCCCCTCCCCCAGCTCGGCCTGTGGGCGACATTCCCTCAGTGAGCGGAAGAAGATGGTTAAAAACAGCCGGGAATGGAGAGATCACGGCCCCCGGGGGAAGGGAGCAAAGAGCAGCCTCGTTACAGCAGCTCATCGCTTCGGGACCGTGTCCGCAGATGGGCTCAGAGATCGGCATTGAGTCCGGGGGAAGGTCAGGGGGAGTCCGGGGGCTGTTTGTAAGAGGCGGAGTGGATCAGGAACTGGTCCCGGAACATGGAGTGAGCGGGGAAGGAAGAGGTCATTCTCGGGCTGTGTGTGCACAGGGTGTGTCCAGAGTGAGGGAGAGAGAATGGGAAGAACCTGCTATTAAAACCATTGCTGCTTTCTCTCCCCAAACCAGGAGTGAATGGTGCTGGTTTAGTTCCAGTCTCACTCTGTTTATTGTTATTGGACAGTGAAGAGTGGAAACAGATGTGGGGAGTGAAACAAAGAGCATCAATTGCAGGCACCAGGTGAGAAGTGTGAAGGACACATTTTGAACAGCGGCTGTTTGCTTTCAGTTGAACGGTTAGTCCCATGGGAGAGGGGATTAGAAACCTGACCGGTACAAAGCTCCCTGCCCCATCGGGTAGTCCCATTCATGGATCAGTGCAGGGGTTGGGTTGTGTCTGGATGTTACTAAATTCTTTTAAAACCGCCCAACACACCTGGTGTACAGAAGCTGAGAGCTGCAGTACTGCAGTGGAGTTAGACACTGACACTGTTTGTATCACTGGAAATCATTTGTGAACATTAAAAATAATTATTAACAGAGATATTAAACTGATCACTTTTGCATTTTCTACCTCACTTGTTCTTGAGTTACAAGAGATACGTTTCTTTCTGCAGGCAAATATTTGAAGGATCCAGAATGAATGTGAAGTTTCCTCCACCCGAGGCAAAGGAACAGTGCAGCCAGCTCCTTCTCACACACAGTAGGTATATTGTCACTCACAGAGCACAGAGACACAGACAGTAATCAGGTCCACAGTCTCAGACAGCAGAAGCGGTCAGTCCCACACTGATCCCAGGTTCCAGAGACACATTTTCAATCCAACAGTCAAACAGAGCAGGTGAGGCAGACGCTGTTTCCATTTCCCCCGAACTCAGTCCTGCTGACAGGAAGATACAAAAATCCCAGTACAAAGTCACGCTTTCAGGATGTCAATTTCACAAAAGGGCAACATTAGCCATGGATTAAATACCAGATACCCCGAGATTATCATAGAAGTTACAACATGGAAACAGGCCCTTCAGCCCAACATGTCCATGTCGCCCAGTTGATACCACTAAGCTAGACCCAATTGCCTGCACTTGGACCATATCCCTCGATACCCATCTTACCCATGTAACTGTCCAAATGCTTTTTAAAAGACAAAATTGTACCCGCCTCTACTACTGCCTCTGGCAGCTCGTTCCAGACAATCACCACCCTTTGAGTGAAAAAATTGCCCCTCTGGACCCTTTTGTATCTCTCCCCTCTCACCTTAAATCTATGTCCCCTCGTTATAGACTCCCCTACCTTTGGGAAAAGATTTTGACTATCTACCTTATCTATGCCCCTCATTATTTTATGGACTTCTATAAGATCACCCCTAGAACTCCTACTCTCCAGGGAAAAAAGTCTCAGTCTATCCAACCTCTCCCGATAAGTCAAACCATCAAGTCCCGGTAGCATCCCAGTAAATCTTTTCTGCACTCTTTCTAGTTTAATAATATCCTTTCTATAATAGGGTGACCAGAACTGTACACAGTATTCCAAGTGTGGCCTTACTAATGTCTTGTACAACTTCAACAAGACATCCCAACTCCTGTATTCAATGTTCTGACCAATGAAACCAAGCATGCTGAATGCCTTCTTCACCACCCCATCCACCTGTGACTCCACTTTCAAGGAGCTATGAACCTGTACTCCTAGATCTCTTTGTTCTATAACTCTCCCCAACGCCCGACCGTTAACGGAGTAGGTCCTGGCCTGATTCGATCTACCAAAATGCATCACCTCACATTTATCTAAATTAAACTCTATCTGCCTTTCATCGGCCCACTGGCCCAATTTATCAAGATCCCGTTGCAATCCTAGATAACCTTCTTCACTGTCCACAATGCCACCAATCTTGGTGTCATCTGCAAACTTACTAACCATGCCTCCTAAATTCTCATCCAAATCATTAATATACATAACAAATAACAGCGGACGCAGCACCGATCCCTGAGGCACACCGCTGGTCACAGGCCTCCAGTTTGAAAAACAACCCTCCACAACCACCCTCTGTCTTCTGTCGCCAAGCCAATTTTTTTATCCAATTGGCTACCTCACCTTGGATCCCGTGAAATTTAACTTTATATAACAACCGACCAAATTGAATACCAGCCCAGAACTCTCACAAACACGTGAGTTTAATTAATGCAGTATCCATTTGAATAGCGTATCAAGAGATACAAATTGCAAGTCAAAACTCATGTACAGTATCAGATTGAGAAATGCTGTGACAGTGTAACCTGAGAAACAAATTAGATACCAGTTTATAATATACTCATAGTATGAGATTTAAAGATACAGTATCAATTCTATTAGCACAGACTGAGATACACATTACACATGAGTCCAAAAATATTCTCAAATAAAATTTAGAGATGCAGTATCAATTCCTTTCGAGCAGACAGATCTACACATTATAGACCAATTCCAAAATGTCACCATATCATTTTGAAAGATACATTATCATTCACAATATTACTCACAGAGATACAGGTTTAATAGTAGTTCAAAAAGCACACAAATTATCAGATTAAAAGCTCCAGCATCAAATTCTAAAGTGTGTCCATATTTACCAATTAAATAATGAGAAAAACTATTTAAGCATTAAGGTACTAATCCTACAATATTGAACATGATAATGTAATCTGAGAGAATAACTATGTACAGATACAGAATGAATCTCTCACACAGATACAGTACAGAGACACACAGACACAGAATGAATCCCACACTCACATACAGTACGAGAGACAGACAGACACAGAGTAAGTACCACACTCAAATATGGTACCAGACATGATAGATACAGAATGAATCCCACACAGGCATACAGCACCAAGGACTGACAGGTACTGAGTTCATCCCACAATCTCATAAAGCACTAGGGACTGAGAGGTAAAGTATGAATCCCACACTCACACACTGTACCAGAGACTGACAGATACAGAATGAATCCCACACTCACACACAGCACCAGAGACAGACAAATACAGAATGAATCCCACACTCACACACAGCACCAGAGACAGACAAATACAGAATGAATCCCACACTCACAAACAGTACCAGAGACTGACAGATACAGAATGAATCCCACACTCACTCACATCACCAGAGACAGACAGATACAGAATGAATCCCACACTCACAAACAGTACCAGAGACTGAGAGATACAGAATGAATCCCACGCTCACACACAGCACCAGAGACAGACAGATACAGAATGAATCCCACGCTCACACACAGCACCAGAGACTGACAGATACTGAATGAATCCCACACTCACACACAGTACCTGAGAATGGCAGATACTGAATGAATCCCATACTAACATAAATTATGAGAAACTGCATATATGGATGTAATTCAACACCCACACACAGTACTAGAGAATGTATATACTGAATGAATCCCACAGTTAAATTGAGTACCAGGGAGTGACAGATGCAGCATGAATCCCACACTCACACGCAGTACCAAGAGACTGAGAGATACAAAGTGAATCTCATAGTCACCTACATTAGTGCAGGCTGAGTTACAAATTACGTACCAGAGCAAAAATCTCATTGTGTCAGATTGAAAGATACAGTATCAAATCCACTAGTGCAGACTGAGCTACATATTAGATATATTGATATATTGGTAAATACTCAGAGTATTATACTGAAATAAACAGTATCAATACCATTGATACAGACTGAGCTACACATTACATACTCGTTCAAAAACCTCAAATGTTCAGACTGGAAGATACTGAATTAAAGAATGAATCCCACACTGAGATAAAGTACCAGAGACTGACAGACACAGAATGAATCCCACACTCACACTCAGTATCAGAGACTGACAGATACAGAATGAATCCATCACTGATATATAGTACTCCTGAGACTGAGAGATGCAGAATATACCCCATGCTCACAGCCAGTACCAGAGACTGACAGATATAGAATGAATCCTACACTCACATACAGTACCAGGAACAGAATGAATCTCACTCATGCACAGTACCAGAGTCTGACAGTTGTAGAATGAATCTCACACTCACACACAGCACCAGAGACAGACAGATACAGAATGAATCCCACACTCACACACAGCATCAGAGACTGACAGATACAGAATGAATCCCACACTCACACACAGTTCCAGAGTCTGACAGTTGTAGAATGAATCTCACACTCACGCAAAGTACCAGAGTCTGACAGATACAGAATGAATCTCACACTCGCATTACTGCGGACTGAGCTACACATTACATACCAGTCCAAAAATCTCATAGGGTCAGATTGAAAGATACAGTATCAATTCCATTGGTGCAGACCGAGCTACATATTCGATATATTGGTAAATACTCGTGTTATACTGAAATAAACATTATCAATACCATTGGTACAGACTGAGCTACACATTGCATACGAGTCCAAAAATCAAATAGATGATCAGACTGGAAGATATCGTTCAAATTCTATTAGCTTAACATTATATAACAGTCCAACAATCTCATACACTTTTAGACTGAAAGATACCGTATCGATTCTATTCGTGCAGACTGAGCCACACATTATAGAGCAGTCCAACAATCTCATACAATATCAGACTCAAAGATACAATATCGATTCCATTAGCACAGACTGAGCTATATGTTACTCACCAGTCCAAATATCTCATACAGTGTTAGACTCAGATGCAGAATTAATCCCATTATTGCAGTTTGAACGACACATTATATACCAGTCCAGTAATTTCAACGTGAACAGATTGAAAGGTACATTATCATTCACAATAGAGTTCAGAGATTAAGATGTAACACTGAGCCAAAACTCACACATGGTGCTTGATTAAAGAAAATCGAAAAGTGTATCTATATTAACAAATCAAATACTCGACGAAGAACTGTATCTACTTTGAAGTGGTAAAGATACAGTTTCAAATACGATACTGTAAACTGAAATAAGAACCCAAAATGAATCCAGACTTGCACATTGTCTCAGAGACTGAATTACAGAATGAATCCCTCACTGAGATAAAGTAGCAGAGAATGGCAGATACAGAATGTATCCCCCCCACACACAGACAGTACCAGAGACTGACAGATACAGAATTATTCCCAAACTCACATAAAGCACTTGAGACTGACAGATACAGAACGAATCCATCACTTATATATAGTACCTGAGAGTGACAGATGCAGAATATACCCCATGCTCACACTCAGCACCAGAGACTGACAGATACAGAAAGAATCCCAAACTCACGCACAGTACCAGAGACAGACAGATACACAATAAACCCCACTCTCATATACAGTACCTGAGACTGACCTCTAATGGACGTAAGCGAGAACTGTAAAAGAGCGGATCAAATTCACATTATCTGTCGTGGTGAGAGAAACAGGACAATGTGCATTTTGAGGAAAGTTTCTGTCTGTAACTTTTACTCTCGAATTTTTGCACTTTTTGACAGTGAAAAATGAAGACAATTTATTCATAATAAAGTTTTTGTTCCACTCGTTCAATAGTTGTGAATTTGCCACATTGCGCAGTATTTCTCTCTGATTTCTCAGGATACGATTTACATTGTTCCTCTATCCCATTTAGACTGTAATTTTTCAAGCAGTATGTGGCCTCCTTATTCCCTCCAGCGAAATGCAGCACCGCAAACCTTTCGATATTGAAATTCACTGGCCATTTACACAGCCATTCTGCAAGTTTATTTTGCCGCTGTCTTCCTCAGTGTTGACAATACCTCCTAAATCAATTACAAGAATTTAACACTGCGTTACAACTAATGTTTGGTCTAACAAAATGTACTTGCAGCTCGCCTCCATTCCCAATTTTTCTAAATCCCACTCGTGCAATATAATGTGAAGAATTAGTTTCTGTTCTGTCCCTCTCTCATCTGCAAACTTCACTGTCCCGGGGTTTGGGGACATCTACTGGCCGGAAGCAGAACTGGTCGGAACAAATTGCTGAAACCGGACAATGTGCAGTGTGAGCGTGTTTGTGATTGGTGGCAGGTACTAAATCTGATTTTTTAAACCTGCCCATTAACCTGTAGTGTTTGTTTCTGAAAAGTAAACAGAGCCGGACAGTAAGGATATGGGGAGTGAAACAAAGAGCATCTATGGCAGACATCAGGTGAGAAGGTTGAAGGACACATTTTAAACAGCGTCTGTTTTGTTTCAGTTCAATGGTTTGTCCCAAGGGAGTGGGAAACAGAAATCTGATATGATCAAAGGTCCCCGCCCCATCGGGTAGTCCCATTCATGGATCAGTGCAGGGGTTGGGTTGTGTCTGGATGTCACTAAATTGTTGTAAAACTGCCCAACACACCTGGTGTGCAGAAGCTGAGAGCTGCAGTACTGCAGTGGAGTCAGACACTGACACTGTTTGTATCGCTGGTTTTCATTTGTGGTTATTACAATGATTATTAACGGAGAGATTCAATTGATCACTTTTGTATTTTCTATTTCACCTGTTCTTGAATTACAAGAGAATCTTTTTCTTCCGACAGTCAAATCCTTGAAGGACCCAGAATCAGTGTGATGTTTACTCCACCCGAGGCACAAGGAGCAGTCAGTGCAGCCAGCTCCTTCTCACACACAGTAAGTACATTATCACTCACAGAGCACAGAGACACAGACAGGTCATCAGTCCCACAGTCTCAGACAGCAGAAATAGTCAGTCCCACACTGATCCCAATCCAACAGTGAAACAGAGCAGGAGAGACAGATGTAATTTCCATTTCACAACGATTCATTACAGCTGACCGGCAGATAAATAATTTCCAGTCTAAAATCACACCCAGTATCAGATTGAAAGGCACTCTGTCAATCTCACATTAGTTCAGCCTTAGCTACAAATTAAATACCAGATAGAATTGACACATTGGACTGATTGATAGGTACAGAATGAATCACAATCATGCACCCCAAGATTCAAATTAAATACCAGCCCACAACTCACACTCATTATAAGTTTAAAGATGCAATATTCATGCCACTATTGTACACTGAGATACAAATTAGATACCAGTTCAGATGTTACCCATAGTTGACTCACATATATGTCCAAAAACCTCATAGTGTCAGAATGAAATGTACAGTTTCAATTCATTCACTGCAGACTGAGGTACACATTAGATACCAGTCCAAAATTCTCATACAGTATAAGACTGAAAGACACAGTATCAACCCCAATTGTGCAGACTGAGCAACACATCACATACCAGTCCAAAAATCACAGTGCCAAGTTGAATGATACAGTATAACTTCCATAAGTGCAGATTGAGCTACACATTATATACAAGACCAATATTCACATGAATTATTGTACTGGAAGATAGAGTATCATTCCCATTCGTGCAGACTGAGGTACACATTAGTTACCTGTTCAAAAATCACATTGTGTCAAACTGAAAGTACAGTATCAATTCCTTTACTGCATACAGACGTTCACATCAGATACCTGTCCAAAAATCGGGTACAATATCAGACTGAAAGATATGGTATCGATGTGATTAGTACAGACTGACCTACATGTTACATACCAGTATAGAAATCTCACACAGTATCAGACTGTAAGATACAGTATCAATCCCATTAGTGCAGACTGAGGTATACATTAGATACCAGTCCAAAAGTCACATTCAGTAACAAATTGAAAGATACAGTATCAATTCCATTAGTGCAGACTGAACTACACCTTACTGTGTAATATATTTAGGCTGGTTTGTATCAGATTGAAAGGTACAGTATAAATTCCATTAGTGCAGACTGAGCTACACATTATATACCGTCCAAAAATCTGATACTTTATCAAACTGAAACATACAGCATGAATCCTATTAATGTAGGCTAAGCTACACATTACAAACGAGACCAAAAATCTCTTGCAGTGTCTGACTGAAAGTTGGAATGTCAATTCCATTCGTGCAGACTGAACCACACATTACACACCAGTCCAAAAATCTCATACAGTGTCAGACTGAAAGAAAGAGTGTCAATTCCATGAGTACAGAGTGAGCTGCACCTTACACACGAGTCCAAATATCTCATACCGTATCAGACTGAAAGAAAGAGTGTCAATTCCATTAGTACTGACTGAGCGACACCATAAATACCAGTCCAATAATTTCACAGTAAAAGACTGAAGTGTACATTATCATCACAGAGATTAAGATATAATCCGACAAAAAAACTCCCACACGTTGTTTGATTGAAACAAAATCCAAAAGTGTATCCATATTTACAAATTAATGCTACACAAAAGATTTGCATAAATTAGTGAATTAAAGATACAGTTTCAAGCACCATACTGCAGCCTGAAATAAGAATACAGAACGAATCCAGACTTGCACTTTGCCCAGAGACTGAGGTACAGAATGAATCCTACACTGAGATAAAATACCACAGATTGACAGATACAGAATGAATCCCACACTCACACACATTCCCACAGATTGACAGATACAGAATGAATCCCACACTCACACACATTCCCACAGATTGACAGAGACAGAATGAATCCCACACTCACAGACTGAACTGGCGACTGACGGATACAGAATTAATCCCACGCTCACACACAGTACCAGAAACTGACAGACAGAGAATTACTCTCACACTCACATACAATCTGACACCTACTGGCCATAAGTGAGAACTGTAACAAAGTGGAATAAATTCACATCATCTGTCGTTGTTTCAGATTCAGGACAATGTGCAATGTGAGGAAATAGTTTCTCTCTGTAACTTCTACTCTCAGATTTTTTCATGTTTTTCAGTGAAAAATTAGACAATTGATTCATAATAAAGTTTTTGTTTTGCTCATTCGAAAGTTGCCCCATTATATTTCACTCTCCATTGCACAATATTTCTGTCTGATTTCTCAGGACACGATTTATATTAATTCAAATAAACCGAACTGAAGCACAAATAAAAACTGAGCGCAAATCTGGAAGGTTCAACGGCGACCGTCAAAAGTGAAAGGGACAAAATACAGAAAAAATTAAAACCGAAAATGCTGGAAAGACTCAGCAGGTCCGGCAGCACCTGTGGAGAAGGGAGGCTCAGGTTAACGGTTCAGGACGATGACCCTTCAATAGATCAGAAAGGTTAATCCGATATAATTTAAATAAGGAAAAGGAATCATCAGAGGAAAAACTTCCGAAAATCAATTAATTTCACTGAATCCGAGCAATTGTGTCTCGTATCCACCGTACAGATCAGGGCAAATAATAATACAAAGGAACAGAGTTAAATTCAACATTATGCGGGAAATAAATGAATTTTAAAAGTATTTTTAATATAAATTAAACCCGTTTGTGTTTTGGAAACACTGTCCCTCTGAACATCATCAAATTCAGTTCCAGTCTTGGTGTTTCTGAATTCAGCGTGCTGGGATTCAAACCTGTTGGAATGAACTGCTTGGAAGGCAGCTATACTCACCATTATAGCGCCTTATTTCACCAGGAGGGAGAAGTGGAGTGTTTCTGTGGAGTTTCGGACTGAATTGCTCCCTTTGGGTTTCTGGCACTTTAATCATAGACAATAAATAGTTCCCAAACATCAGCCCCTGAACAGACACAACAAGCTGGTGGAATTTCTCATTCATAGATATTAAATAAGAGGATGGCAAAAACGAATAGGAAGAGGCTCGGAAGAAGTCACAAAACAATTCGGGAAGCAAACAGGAGCCAGGAAATCAAATTATCAAGGAATATAAAAAGAAATAGTAAATTGTTCCACTGACACAAAAATAACAAAAGGAAAATCAGAATTGATTGAGTGCCACTAAGTGATGCACAAGATAAACTCACAGGTAACGTCAGCGAAATGGCAGAAATGTTGAATTGTTACTTTGCCTCAGTATTTACCCGGGAGATTAACAGGGTGAATATATTAGAGGAAGAGGTCAATAAAGATATCAAGGCATTTATGTTCGAAAGTGTGGTTAAACTCCTGGTCCAGATAGATTGCATCTGTGCATATTAAATGAAGCAAGGGAAGAGATAGCAGAGGCATTGTTACATGCATCGGAAAAAATCATCAAAAAAGGAATAGTGCCAGAGGACTGGATGACAGCTAATGTGACTCTTATATTTTAAAACAGGATGTAGAACAAGTCTAGGGAACATAAGACCAGTTAACTAAAGGTCGGTGGGAGGATTGATCATGGAATCCTTTACCCAATGAAGCAACAGAAAAACATCTAGAAACCGAAAATATAACAAAGAATACTCAGCACAGATTTCAGAAAAGGAAAGCTTAACAGTTTGGCCAAAGGTTTGACAGTTTAAATTACAGTTCGACAGAACTTACCTGCTTTACAATTCTATTCCTCTGGAAATAAACCTCTGTGTTTGCTTTTTTATGGCCTTATCATCCTGTGCTGCTACTTTTAATCATTTATCAATCTGTACCCCGAAATCCCTTTGTTCTTCCACCCCATTTAGACTCTTAATTTCCAAGCAGTATGTGGCCTCCTTATTTCTCCGAGCAAAATGCACCACCTCACACCTTTTTATATGGAAATTCAATGGCCATTTCGACCGCCTTTCAGCAAGCTTATTAAAGTCTTCATGTATTTTGTTGCATTCTTCCTCAGTATCGGCTATAACCCCGAAATTAATTACAAGCATTTAATACAGCATTACAACTAATGATTTGTCTGACAAAATGTTCTCCATTCCCAGTTTATCGAAATCCCACTCGTGCAATATAATGTGAAGAATTAGTTTCTGTTCTGTCCCTCTCTCATCTGCAAACTTCACTGTCCCGGGGTTTGGGGACATCTACTGGCCGGAAGCAGAACTGCAACAGTTCGGAACAAATTGCTGAAACCGGACAATGTGCAGTGTGAGCGTGTTTGTAATTGGTGGCAGATACTAAATCTGATTGGTTTCTTCAGATATCCAATCAGAGAATGAAAATAATAGACGACGTTGCATCACTCCCAATGACCCAATCACAATCATTACCTTCACCCATCCTTCATTACCATAGGGCTGTGGGGCTGCCGATTTAATCCGAGCTCGGAGCGGATTTGGGTCATTTCTGGGTCTGAAATTGAGTTTGAAAATGCCTGAGGACAAGAAAGCAGCTCCCAAGAAGGGCGCCAAGAAAACCTTGAATAAAGCACCGGGCAAGGGCGGCAAGAAGCGGAGAAAGTCGAGGAAGGAGAGTTACTCCATCTACATCTGCAAAGTGATGAGGCAGGTTCACCCCGACACCGGCATCTCATCCAAGGCCATGAGCATCATGAACTCCTTTGTGAACGATATTTTCGAGCGCATCGCAGGTGAGGCTTCCCGCCTGGCCCATTACAACAAGCGGGCGACCATCAGCTCCCGGGAGATCCAGACCGCCGTGCGCCTGCTGCTGCCCGGGGAACTGGCCAAGCACGCCGTGTCAGAAGGGACAAAGGCAGTGACCAAATACACCAGCTCCAAGTAAAACTCAACAATTAACTGAAAAAAATTTTAAACACAAAGGCTCTTTTAAGAGCCGCCCACAGTCTCTCTGAAGACGCTGTACCGACACCTCTGTATGGAATCATTTTACTGTAGATAATTTGACACTAACGTTCTCTCTAACGGCAATTGATACCAGCTCAAATGCTAAATTTAAATCAGATAGATAGCTTTTTGGCAACGAAAGGTATGAAGGGATATGGGCCAATGGCAGGTGTATGGAGTTAGATCACAGATCAGCCATGATCTTATCAAATGGCGGAGCAGGAAAGAGGGGCTGAATGGCCGACTCCCTGTTCCTATGTTCTTGTGCTTTTGAAATTTCTCTTGAAATCTGTAAGATTCTCTCAATCACTGCCCAGTATAATCAGTGGATCGCTTTTTTATTCAGTCCCAATAACTAAAAACGTGTCCTTGATCCTCTCATTCCCGCTCATATTCCGCCCCTTCCCCCGCATCTGCCCCATCAGAGCCGTTTTAAGGCGGTGGATTACACTTCAGTCATTTCTTTCTCCTTGTCACCTTTGTTTGCTCATTATTCGGGAATATCACTTTCAGAACCGCAATCCTTTGTAAAGCAGCAATCCCGAAAGGGTGTTCACACCGAGTGCAGAACAGTCTAAAGACTCTGTCACTGTTCGGCTTCTTACACCAGGAGTCTCGGCTCCGGTTTCGATCGCGCTGCAGCTCCTGTGAACAGGGATCAATCCACAATCTGTGGTTTGTTACTTTTACAAAGATTGAGCTGGAATCTGTCCCGTTACAAAATGGGGCTTTATTCCCGCCCGATTGAAAGCGAAAGGTGAATGAAGGCGGATTTTAACCGGATTGTAAAAGATTCTGGAAGTTGTGACGGGAAATGTGGAATAACAGAGTAAAAGGAGAGAGATTTTTAAATCTTTGTCTTTACGCGACATTATTTACTAAATCCGCTTCTTGTGTTGGAAATATATTGGCGGGCTTTTCAAATTTCATAAACTGTTCAGTTCGGTATTTTCCGCCCTTTTCTCATTGCCGGCTATTGATTGGTGAATAAAGCAGCTCTCTGATTGGTTCAACGAACAGCCCATTGAGATTGCGAACAGTTGGACCAATCACAAGTGCCCCCACTGTATTCCTCCAGAAGGTATAAAAAGGGCGAGTTCGGGAGGATTTCTTCATTCTTTGTGAAAGTGTTTGAGATTGTGAAAATGTCTGGAAGAGGAAAAACCGGCGGTAAAGCTCGGGCCAAGGCCAAGTCTCGCTCATCCCGGGCCGGACTGCAGTTCCCTGTGGGCCGTGTTCACAGGCACCTGCGAAAGGGGAACTACGCTGAACGTGTGGGTGCCGGAGCCCCGGTCTATCTGGCCGCTGTGCTCGAGTATCTGACGGCTGAAATCCTCGAGCTGGCCGGCAACGCGGCCCGGGACAACAAGAAGACCCGCATCATCCCCAGACACCTGCAACTGGCCATCCGCAACGACGAGGAGCTCAACAAGCTCCTGGGACGGGTGACCATCGCTCAGGGCGGGGTGCTGCCTAATATCCAGGCCGTGCTGCTGCCGAAGAAAACCAGCAATGTGAGCACCAAGAGCAAGTAAAGCGGCCAAGATTTAATCTGATAACCCAAAGGCTCTTTTAAGAGCCACCCACTGTATCTATGAAAGGGCTGGTTACTGACTGAAGAGAGTCAGGGATCAATTTAATAAGGACTTGATTCCGATTCGAGAACTAACAATAACTTGTTGATTACAAATGATCCAGATCGGTCTGTTGAAGTACTCGCTTCCGGACAGCAGATGTCGCCAACCTCCAATAGATTGATATTTGCAGTTTGTGTGGTGAATGAGACAAAATATCAAAATTGTCATTAAACTGGGCGGGTGTGATACAGAAATACCTGGGACGTTTGATCATCGGCGTCAAGAGGCATTCTGTTGTGTTCCACCCAATAATATTTACTGTCTCATCCTCCGACAACACTTGCACGCTCTGTATTATTTTACCCAGATTTGTAAAGCAGAAGCTGACTGATGTGTTGATTATTGTGTCAGCGATTACTGAATCAGTGAATCACATTTGTCTGTTATTGGATGTGAGCGAGGGAATTATTCTGTTCCTGTGTCAGTTACGACTTCTTGCCGCCGTTGGCTGGTGCTTTACTGAAGGATTTCTTGGTGCCTTTCTTGGGAGCTGTTTTCTTGTCCTCAGGCATTTTCAAACTCAATTTCTGACCCAGAAATGACACAAATCCGCTCCGAGCTCGGATGAAATCGGCAGCCCCACAGCCCTATGCTAATGAGGGATGGGTGAAGGCAATGATTGTGATTGGACGGATGAGAGTGATGCCACGTGACATAGAAAATATGAGTAAGAGTCGGCCATTCCGGCCTTCGGGTCTGCTCTGCCATTCAAAATGATCATGGCTGATCGTCGAACTCAGAACCCTGTTCCCGCTTTTTCCCCATATAAAAACATAGGAACAGGAGTAGGCCATTCAGCCCCTCCTGCCTGCTCTGCCATTTGATAAGATCATGGCTGATCTGTGTTCTAACTCCATGTACTCGCCTTTGGCCCATATCCCTTAATACCTTTGGTTGCCATAAAGCTATCCATCTCAGATTTAAATTTAGCAATTGAGCTAGTATCAATTGCCGTTTGCGGAAGAGAGTTCCAAACTTTTACCACCCTTTGTGTGGAGAAATGTTTTCTAATCTCGCTCCTGAAAGGTCTGGCTCTAATATCCCTTGATCCCTTTAGCAGTATGAAATATATCCATCTCATTCTTGAACACATCTAATGACTTGGCCTCCACTGCCTTCTGTGGTAGAGAATTCCACAGGTTCACCACACTCTGAGTGAAGAATTTTCTCCTCATCTCGGTTCCAAATTGCATACTCCGTATCCTGAGACTCTGACCCCTGGTTCTGGACTCCCCAGCCATCGGGAACATCCTCCCTGCATTTGGTCTGTCCAGTCCTGTTAGAATTTGATATGTTTTGAAGAGATCACCTCTCATTCTTTTAACTCGAGTGAATACTGGCCGAGTCGACCCAATCTCTCCTCATACGTCAGTTCTGCCATCCCAGGAATCAGTCTGGTAAACCTTCGTTGCACTCCCTCCATGGCAAGGACATCCTTCCTCAGATAAGGAGACCAAAACTGCACACAATACTCCAGATGTGGTCTCACCAAGACCTGTATAACAGCAGTAAGACATCCCCAAAGACACACCTGTTTCTTTCACTCTCTGATTGATTTCTTCAGCTATCCAATCAGATTTAGTACCTGCCACCAATCACAAACACGCTCACACTGCACATTGTCCGGTTTCAGCAATTTGTTCCGAACTGTTGCAGTTCTGCTTCCGGCCAGTAGATGTCCCCAAACCCCGGGACAGTGAAGTTTGCAGATGAGAGAGGGACAGAACAGAAACTAATTCTTCACATTATATTGCACGAGTGGGATTTAGAAAAACTGGGAATGGAGACGAGCTGCAAGTACATTTTGTTAGACCAAACATTAGTTGTAATGCTGTGTTATATTCTTATAATTGATTTCGGGGGTAAAAGTCAATACTGAGGAAGACTGCAACAAAGTAAGTTTGCAGAACGGCCGTGTTAATGACCACTGAATTTCAATATAGAAAGTGTGAGCTGGTGCATTTTGCCAGGGGAACAAGTTGGCCGCATACTGCTTGGAAAATAAGAGCCTAAACGGGGTAGAGGAGCAATGTAAATCGAGCTGAGAAATCAGTGAGAAATACTGCGCAATGTACAGTGAAATATAATGGGGAAAATTCACAACTATTGAATGAGTAAAACAAAACTTTAATGAATAAATTGTCCTCATTTTTCACTATCAAAATGTGCAAAAATACGAGAGTAGAAGTTACAGACAGAGACTTTCCTCACATTGCACATTGTCCTGTTTCTGTCACCACGACAGATAATGTGAATTTGTTCCACTCTTTTGCAGTTCTCGCTTCCGTCCAGTAGAGGCCAGTCTCTGGTACTGGATATAAGAGTGGGGTTCACTCTGTCTCTGTCTGTCTCTTTTACTGTGAGTGAGTGTGGGTTTATTCTGTGTCTGTCTGTCTCTGATATTGTACATGAGTTTGGGGTTTATTCTGTATCTGTCTGTCTCTGATACTGTACATGAGTTTGGGGTTTATTCTGTATCTGTCTGTCTCCGATACTGTACATGAGTTTGCGGTTTATTCAGTATCTGTCTGTCTCCGATACTGTACATGAGTTTGCGGTTTATTCTGTATCTGTCTGTCTCCGATACTGTACATGAGTTTGGGGTTTATTCTGTATCTGTCTGTCTCCGATACTGTACATGAGCGTGGGGTTTATTCAGTATCTGTCTGTCTCCAATACTGTACACGAGTTTGGGGTTTATTCTGTATTTGTTGTTATCTGGTACTGTACATGAGTGTGGGATTTATTCTGTATCTGTCTGTCTCTTTTACTGTGTGTGAGTGTGGGATTTATTCTGTATCTGTCTGTCTCTTTTACTGTGTGTGAGTGTGGGTTTTATAATGTATCTGTCTGTCTCTGATACTGTACATGAGTTTGGGGTTTATTCTGTATCTGTCTGTCTCTGGCACTTAACATGATTGTGGGGTGTACTCTGTATCTGTCTGCCTCTGGTACTGTGTGTGAGTGTGGGGTTTACTCTGTATCTGTCAGTCTCTGGTACTGTGTGTGAGTGTGGGATTCATTCTGTATCTGTCAGTCTCTGGTACTGTGTGTGAGTGTGGGATTCATTCTGTGCCTGTCAGTCTCTGGTACTGAAGATAAGTGTGGGGTTTATACTGTATCTGTCTGTCTCTGGTGCTGTGTGTGATTGTGGGATTTATTCTGTATCTCCTGTCTCTTGTACTGTATATGAGCGTGGGGTTTATTCTGTATTTGTCTGTCTCTGGTACTTTACATGAGTGTGGGATTTATTCTGTATCTGTCAGTCTCTGGTGCTGTATATGAATGTGGGGTTTATTCTGTATCTGACAGTCTCTGGTACTGCATGCGAGTGTGAGGTTTATTCTGTGCCTGTCAGTCTCTGATACTATAAATGTGTGTGGGGTTTATTCTGTATCTGTCAGTCTCGGGTACTCTATGCGAATGTGGGATTTATTCTGTATCTATCTGTCTCTGGTACTGTGTGTGCGTGTGGGGTTTATTCTGTATCTCCCTGTCTCTGGTACTGTATATGAATGTGGGGTTTATTCTGTATCTGTCTGTCTCTGGTACTGTGTGTGAGTGTGGGATTCATTCTGTGCCTGTCAGTCTCTCGTACTGTACATGTTTGTGGGGTTTATTCTGTATCTTTCACTCTCTGGTACTGTAAGCCAGTGTGGGCTTTATTCTGAATCTGTCTGTCTCCGGTGCTGTGTGCGAGTGTGGGGTTTATTCTGTATTTGTCACTCTCTGATACTGTATATGAGTGTGGGTTTTATTCTGTATCTGTCAGTCTCTGATACTATGTATGAGTGTGGGACTAATTCTGTAACTGACATTCTCTGGTACCTTCTGTGAGTATGGGATTCATTCTGTATCTGTCATTCTCTGGTTCTGGCTGTGAGTGTGGAATTCATTCTGTATCAGCCATTCTCTGCTACTTTATCTCAGTGTGGGATTATTTCTGCAATTCAGTCTCTGAGGCAATGTGCAAGTCTGGATTCACTCTGTATTCTTATTTCAGTTTACATTATTGTATTTGAAACTATATCTTTAATACTTTAAAGTACATGCTTTTTTGTCGAGTGTTTAATTTGTAAATATTGATACACTTATGGATTTTCTTCAATCAAACAATGTGTGAGAGTTTTGGAGTAGTGTTATATCTTAATCTCTGAACTTTATTGTGAATGACAATGTACCTTTCAATCTGTTCACGGTGAAATTATTGGACTGGAATATAATGTGTAACTCAGTCTATAATAATGGAATTAATTCTGTATCTCAGTCTGATACTGTATGAGATTTTTGGACTGGTGTGTAACATATAGCTCAGTGCATGCTAATGGAATTGATGTTGTATCTTTGAGTCTGATATGGTATGAAATTGTTCGACTGCTATGTAACGTTTTGCTCAGTCTGCACTAATCAATTTCAAACATTATCTTTCGATATGACACTAAGATTTTTGGACTGGCTTGTTATGTGTAACTCAGTCTGCAATAATGTGACTGTGAGATTCATTCTGTATCTGTCAACCTGTGGTACTGTGTGTGAGTGTGGGATTCATTCTATTTCGGTCAGTCCCTGGTACTGTCTGCAAGTGAGATTCAATCTGTATCTGTCTGACTGTGGTACTTTGTGATTCATTCTGTATCTGTCTGACTGTGGTACTTTGTGATTCATTCTGTATCTGTCTGACTGTGGTACTTGTGATTCTCTCTGTTCCTGTCAGTCTCTGGCACTGTGAGTGAATTTGGGATTCATTCCATATCTGTCAGTCTCTGATGCTGTATGTGATTGAGACATTCATTCTGTTTCCATCAATCTCTGATACTGTCTATGAGTGATATAAATTCTGTATCTGTCAGTCTGTGCTACTGTATGAGAGTGCGGGATTTGTTCTGTATCTATCAATCACTGGTACATTGTGTGAGTGTGAGAATCATTCTATATGTCAGTCTCTGGCACTGGATCTGAGTATGAGATTCATTCTTTATCTGTATCTAATTTGTATCTCAGTTCAGAATATGGCGTTCAAAACTGTATCTTTCATACCTAAATGTATAAATAATTTTTCCCAGTATTTAAGTGGTAGATAATCATATACTTTAAAATGTGATGCTGTAGGTTATAATCAGAGAATGAGTGCACTTTTTGGGCTACTCTTAAATCTGCATCGATGTGAACACAACTGTGATTTAGTGCATCTTCCAAACTGATATGGTGGCATTTTTGAACTTGTTTCTAATGAGTAGGTCAGTCTGCATGAATGGAATACTGTATATTTCAGTCTGAATCTGTATCAGATTTTTTTGGTAGTGTTTTATAATATGTAGCTCAATCTGCACTAATGGAATTGATACTGTATCTTTCAATCTGACACTGAGATTTTTGGACTGGTACGTAATTTGTAACTCAGCCTGCACAAATGGAGGTGACTGCGAGATTCATTTTGTATCTCTCAGTCCGTGATGTTGTTTGCGATTTATTCTGTGTCTGTCAGTTTCCAGTATTGTATGTGGGTGTTGAATTAGTTTTAAATATGCAATTTCTCATAAATATGCAATTTCTCATACATTTCGTGTGGGATTGAATCAGTAATCTGGTACTCTATATGATAGAGAGATTCATTCTGTATCTGTAGGTCTCTGGTACTGTGTGTGAGTGTGGTTTTCCGTCTTTTTGTACAGTCTCTAATATTATGTGTGTGTGTGTGTGTGTGTGTGTGTGTGTCTGTGTGTGTTGAATTCATTATATATGTGCAGTTTCTCAAACTCTAAGTTTGCGATTCAGTCTGTCTCTCTCAGTCTCTAGTAATGTGTGAGTGTGAGATTCATACTTTATCTGCCAGTATCTGGTACATTTATCTGCCAGTATCTGGTACATTATGAGAGTGTGAGATTCATTCTGTATCTGTCTATAATTCATTCTGTATCTATCTATCTGCCTGACATCTGCAGTGGGTAAGTTGTTCGAGGGTATTCTCAGAGACAGGATCTACAGGCATTTGGAGAGGCAGGGACTGATTAGGAACAGTCAGCATGGTTTTGTGAGAGGAAAATCATGTCTCACGAATTTGATTGAGTTTTTTGAAGGGGTAACCAAGAAGATAGATGAGGGCTGTGCAGTCGACGTGGTCTACATGGACTTTAGGAAAGCCTTTGACAAGGTACCGCATGGTAGGTTGTTACATAAGGTTAAATCTCACGGGATCCAAGGTGAGGTAGCCAATTGGATACAAAATTGGCTTGACGACAGATGACAGAGGGTGGTTGTAGAGGGTTGTTTTTCAAACTGGAGGCCTGTGACCAGCGGTGTGCCTCAGGGATCGGTGCTGGGTCCGCTGTTATTTGTTATTGATATTAATGATTTGGATGAGAATTTAGGAGGAATGGTTAGTAAGTTTGCAGATGACACCAAGATTGGTGGCATTGTGGACAGTGAAGAAGGTTATCTAGGATTGCAACGGGACCTTGATAAATTGGGCAAGTGGGCCGATGAATGGCAGATGGAGTTCAATTTAGATAAATGTGAGGTGATACATTTTGGTAGATCGAATCGGGCCAGGACCTACTCCGTTAATGGTAGGGCGTTGGGGAGAGTTATAGAACAAAGAGATCTAGGAGTACAGGTTCATAGCTCCTTGAAAGTGGAGTCACAGGTGGATAGGGTGGTGAAGAAGGCATTCGGCATGCTTGGTTTCATTTGTCAGAACATTGAAGACAGGAGTTGGGATGTCTTGTTGAAGTTGTACAAGACATTAGTAAGGCCACACTTGGAATACTGTGTACAGTTCTGGTCACCCTATTATAGAAAGGATATTATTAAACTAGAAAGAGTGCAGAAAAGATTTACTCGGATGCTACCGGGAATTGATGGTTTGACTTTTTGGGAGAGGTTAGACAGACGGGGACTTTTTTCCCTGGAGAGTAGGAGGTTAAGGGGTGATCTTATAGAAGTCCATAGGAAAGATGGGTATTGAGGGATATGGGCCAAGTGCAGGCAATTGGGACTAGCTTAGTGGTATAAACTGGGCGACATGGACATGTTGGGCCGAAGGGCCTGTTTCCATGTTGTAAACTTCTATGATTCGATAATTATTCTCTCAGATTATATTATGGCATACAATACTGTAGCTTTAACATCTTCATGTTTAAATAGCTTTTCTCATTATTTAATTGGTAAATATGAATAAACATTAGGATTTGGTGCTGGAGGTTTTTAATCAGATAATTTGTGTGCTTTTTGGACTACTATTAAATCTATATCTCTGTGTAATATTGTGAATGATAATGTATATTTCAAACTGATACTGATTTTTGAATTGATATATAATGTGCAGCTCAGTCTGTACTATTGTAATCGATACTGTGCCTTTCAATCTAATATTGTATGAGATTTTTGAACTGGTATGTAATGTATATCTCAGTCTGCACTAATAGAATTGATACTCGATCTTTACATCTCATACAATGAGTGTATTATAAACTGGTTTCTAATCTGTTTCTCAGGTTACACTGTCACAGCATTTCTCAATCTGATACTGTACATGAGTTTTGGACTTGCCTGCAGTTTGTCTCTCATGATAACACTATTTGAATCGATACTGCATGTATTAAACTCACATGTGAGAGTTCAGGGCGAGTATTCAATTGGAATCTCGAGGGACATTATTGGGGTTCATTCTGTACCTTTGAATCGGGTACCATGTGTGATTTCTATCTGGTATTTAATTCGGAGCTAATGTTGCCCTATTGTGAGATTGACACAGTGCCTTTCAATCTGAAAGCGTGATTTTGAACTGGGATTTTTGCATCCACCTGTCAGCGGGACTGAGTTCGGGGGAAATGGAAACAGCGTCTGCCTCACCTGCTCTGTTTGATTGTTGGATTGAAAATGTGTCTCTGGAACTTGGGATCAGTGTGGGACTGACCACTTCGGCTGTCTGAGACGATTAAACTGATGACCTGTCTGTGTCTGTGTGTGTGATAATGTACCTACTGTTTGTGAGAAGGAGCTGGCCGCACTGTTCCTTCTGCCTCGGGTGGAGGAAACATCACATTTATTCTGGGTCCTTCAAGGATTTGCCTGTAGAAAGAAAATTATATCTTGTTACTCAGGAACAGGTGAGGTAGAAAATACAAAAGTGATCAATTTAATATCTGTTAATGATCATTTTGAATATCCACAAGTGAAAACCAGTGATACAAAGAGTGTCAGTGTCTGACTCCACTGCAGTACTGCAGCACTCAGCTTCTGTATACCAGGTGTGTTGGGCGATTTTAAAACAATTTAGTGACATCCAAACACAACCCAACCCCTGCACTGATCCATGAATGGGACGACCCGATGTGGCAGGGACCTTTGCACCGGTCAGGTTTCTAATCCCATCTCCAATGGGACTAACCGTTCAACCGAAACCAAACAGCCTCTTTTTAAATCGTGTCCTTCACACTTCTCACCTGGTGCCTGCAATTGATGCTCTTTGTTACACTCCCCACACCCTTACTGTCCGGCTCTGTTTCCACTGTTCACTGTCCAATCACAATAAACAGGGTGAGACTGAAACTAAACCAGGAACAATTCACTACTGGTTTGGGGAGAGAAAGCAGCAATGATTTTTAATAGCAGGTTCTTCCCATTCAGTCTCCCTTCCCCTGGACACAACCTGTACACACACAGCCCGAGAATGCCCTCTCCCTTCCCCCGCTCACTCCATGTTCCGGGACCAGTTCCTGATCCACTCCGCCTCTTACAAACAGCCCCCGGACTCCCCCTGACCTTCCCCCGGACTCAATGCCGATCTCTGAGCCCATCTGCGGACACGGTCCCGAAGCGATGAGCTGCTGTAACGAGGCTGCTCTTTGCTCCCTTCCCCCGGGGGCCGTGATCTCTCCATTCCCGGCTGTTTTTAACCATCTTCTTCCGCTCACTGAGGGAATGGCGCCCACAGGCCGAGCTCGGGGGAGGGGAGCGCGCATGCGCTCTTCTGCTCACCAGCAAGCAGCGCTGGGGGCGGCGCTGAATCACGCATGCGCAGATATCTGGTTTAATTCCCAATACAAAAATCGGTGGAAATTTTTCCCAATTGGAATTTTTCAGAGTCTGAGCAAAGGAAGTGGGGGAAAGGTCAGAGGGAATGGGGTCCACAGGCAGTGCAGGAACAGGCACCAGAATTGAAAACAGATGGGATTCCACCAGTGCCGAACGCTGGAATCCAGACTGACTTTACAATCTCCAACTGTAAAACTAGATGTTTCCATCCCTGCTGTTTCTCTCGGTATCTTTTGATGGTAAAGGGTCTATCAGAGATAACGTGCACGGCTGTGGAATGAGCCAATGTGTTCTGTTCATTCTGGGTTCCTTGACTGATAAAGTAACGCGTGAACCCGAAACTGGAGGGAGGATTTCTCAAACCAATCCTGGAGAAACATGGGAGGAAAGTGGGACTCGGTGTATTTGCTGGGACTGTGCAGGATGAATATCTGACGGCCACAGTCCCAGTTTATTTCAATCGGAGTGAAACTCTCGGTCACTGAGAGTAATACTGAACGGCCCTCTGCTGCAAGATTGCAGACAGTACAATATGCAAGAGAGGATTAAATGTGTGACACTATCCCTGAGAGTGGGATTAATAACGTGTCTGTCTCTGGAATAAGATCAGTTACAGATGAGACTGCATCTTCTTTCATTCAACCTTGGAATAGCAATTGGAATGGAATGATTCCCTACTTGGTACTGGGTGAAAACCGCTCATGAGAGCTCAGTTTCTCTGTCTCTCTTGTACTTTATATGGAGGTGCGATACTGTTATTGAGCATGATACAGACACACTGGTGGGAAGTGTGAGACTGATACTGTGCCTGTCTGTATCTCTCTCTCTCGAGCGCTGTACATGAAGCTGCGATAATGTTTACTGAGCGTGAAACGGACACATTGATGGGATGTGTGAGACTGATTCTGCGTCTGTCTGACTGTGTCTCTGTTTATCAGCCGCTCCGTCTCTCTCTCTCTCTCGCTTTAGTTCTGCACATGAATGCGGGACACTGTTACTGAGCGTAATATAGACCCACTGATGGAATGTGAGAGACTGATTCTGTGTCTGTGTGCTGTTGGTGAGACGATTACTCTCCCTTCTACTGTATATGAGCCGGTCTGACGGTGCATTTATCCGCCGAAAAGTAAAGGTGGCGAGAAACAGCCTGTAACAGTCTGACTCCGGACTGTCTGTGAGTGTTGAATTTATTCAGTAACCAGCCGTCTCTGGGTGTGGAGAATGGGATGGATCGGACGCCAGTTACTATTGCCTGTCAGTCAGTTTAGCAGGAGAAGGAAACACAGAGAGACTGGAGGAGCCCAGAGCGGATAATTTGAATTTTCAACTTAACCGAACATATTTCTGTGTGTGAACAATACAATAATGTAAAAGCAGATATGGATTATCACAGCCAGAGCTGTGATTGGCTCCTGTCCCTGAATCTGGAGACCAGAGACTGTGAGGAGCGCCGGCCTCAGAGTGTTTAACAGTTACTGAGCTGGGAAACTACAACCAACCCCCGAGAATCCGCAGCACAGGCCGAGCGGGGAGGAAAGCTTGTCCCGGGAATTGTCAATGTGGAGAACAGTTTGTCCTGTGAATGTACAGATGTGAACATTGTGTCAGAGAGAGTGTGTGAAATGGGCGGGCAAGTTACATTAATGCCACTGTGTTTGTGTGGCCGGTCTCATCGCCGGATGTCCGAGTCCCTTTTGAGTAAAATTAAAAAAAAATCCCTGTCAAAGGATCGCCCTCCTCCCCTGCCGAGACCCGAAGTGAACATTTAAGGTCCGGTTTTAGTTCAATTCAAGATTTCAGCCGAAAAACAGAAATCCTGTCAGCGATCGGGTGAGAGAGCGCGATCAGTGCAGCAATGAAACGGGTTTAAATCGAAACTGGTGCTTTTAATTCCGGTGAAAGTTTTTCGACAGCAAACATTCCGGTGTTGGAGATGGGAAGGGGCGAGTCTGGGACTCTGGAGTGCCGGATTATAATTAGAATCGGGTAGTTTAAGAGGAGAGAGAAACACAGAGAGGCTGGAGGTGCCGGGAGCTGACAGCAGGGTGTCTCCGCCCCCTCCGCTCTGGGCCTTTAAGTTGCTCTGTGCCGCCGCCTCTTGTTTCATTTCTGACCCAGCTCTGACTGTCAGAGAGATTTTCTTCAGAGTCCCGGACATGACAGATACTGCAGCCGCCGAAACCGCACCTCCCGCCGCCGCTCAAACCAATGCTCCGAAGAAGAAGAAGGCGGTTCACCGACCCAAGACAGCCGGTCCCAAATTGGGCGAACAGATCCTCAAGATTGTGGCGGATTGCAAGGATCGCAAGGGGATATCCCTGGCCGCGATAAAGAAGGTTCTGGCTACCAAAGGCCTGGATGTGGAGAAGCTCCGGTCCCAGATCAAATTAAGTATCAAGAGAAATGTGGAAAAAGGCTCCCTGGTGCAGATCAAGGGCACGGGCGCCTCGGGCTCCTTCAGAGTCGCTAAGAAGGAAGCCCAGGAAAAAGTGGGAAAGAAGGTGAAGAAACAAGGAACCAAGAAATCTCCCGGAAAGAAACCAGCGGCCAAGAAACCAGCGGCAAGGAAATTAACGGCCAAGAAACCAGCGGTCAAGAAAACAGCTGTCAAGAAATCGACCACAAAGAAGGCGGCGAAATCACCAATTAAGAAGAAAGCGGCTGTGAAGAAGCCCAAGACCCCCAAGCCAGTAAAGGCGAAGGCGAAGAAGGTACAAAAACCGAGCGCCAAGCCCAAGCCGAAGAAAGCAGCAGGCAAAAAGAAGTAAAAAATCAAGTGCAACTTGTGAACATCTGAACCCAACGGCTCTTCTCAGAGCCACCCACGTCTCTCAGAAAAGAGCTGATCCCGGAATCAGATGATTCCTGTCCCGGGGCCGGGCTCAGATTTCAGATTGAACTCATTTACAATAAACCCAGGGTCCTGGTGACTCGCTGACATTCCCTACCCCCGCCCCACTCCCACTGTCTGATATAAAATAGAGAGAATGGGATACCCGGGCCGGGTCTCACTGTAACTGGGGGCGTGTTCATCTCCAGTCCCAGTTCATTCTTTTTCTCACAGATTCAGGGCCAGGGTCCGTGACAGGGGAAAACTGGCGGAGATCCGCCGCGATCACAATTCAAACCCCAACACATGAGATTCTCCAAATCAGCTGGAATAATGTGTTTGTAAACTGCTGAATCCGTCTGGGAGGGAATGTGTGGGAGATAGAATCGGGTCTGGGACTGAAATGGAAGCAGGCGGGTTGACTAGTTATAGACGGGCACCTCAGCACCTCACTCTACCGCAAGCCCACGGACAACCTCACGATGCTCCACTTTTCCAGCTTCCACCCTAACCACGTCAAAGAGGCCATCCCCTATGGACAGGCCCTGCGAATACACAGGGTCTGCTCAGACGAGGAGGAACGCGATGGACACCTACAGACGCTGAGAGACGCCCTAGTAAGAACGGGATATGACGCTCGACTCATCGATCGACAGTTCCGACGGGCCACAGCAAAAAATCGCATAGACCTCCTCAGGAGACTAACACGGGACGCAACCAACATAGTACCCTTCGTCGTCCAGTACTTCCCCGGAGCGGAGAAACTACGCCCTGTTCTCCGCAGCCTTCAACATGTCATCAATGATGACGAACACCTCGCTAAGGCCATCCCCACACCTCCACTACTCGCCTTTAAACAGCCACCCAACCTCAAACAGACCATCGTTCGCAGCAAATTACCTAGCTTTCAGGAGAACAGCGTCCACGACACCACACAACCCTGCCACGGCAACCTCTGCAAGACATGCCAGATCATCGACACAGATACCACCATCACACGAGAGGACACCACCCACCAGGTGCACGGTTCATACTCCTGTGACTCGGCCAACGTTGTCTACCTCATACGTTGCAGGAAAGGATGCCCCAGAGCATGGTACATTGGCGAGACCATGCAGACACTGCGACAACGGATGAACGGACACCGCGCAACAATCGCCAAACAGGAGGGTTCCCTCCCAGTCGGGGAACACTTCAGCAGTCATGGACATTCATCCACCGACCTTCGGGTAAGCGTACTCCAAGGCGGCCTTCGAGACACACGACAACGCAAAATCGTCGAGCAGAAATTGATAGCCAAGTTCCGCACCCATGAGGACGGCCTCAACCGGGATCTTGGGTTCATGTCACGCTACACGTTACCCCACCAGCGAACAAATGTTATCTGTTTTTAATATAACGGGTCAGTTGCTGTCTTTTCTATGTTTCTACCTCTCTATCTCTGTTTTTTTTTGTTTGTTGTTTTTTTTTGGTGATTTGTATATTCTGTGAGACCTGGCAGGTAACACCTGTCTGTCTGCACACTGATTGCCTTGGCAACCGGCAGTTGAAAAACTGTCTGTACTCACCAAGCATTGTTCTGTGAATTATAAATGCGATTTCATTTCGAGGTTTTCATTTTCACATCGTTCACCTGACGAAGGAGGAAGCCTCCGAAAGCTTGTGAATTTAAAATAAAATTGCTGGACTATAACTTGGTGTTGTAAAATTGTTTGCAGTTATAGAAGGGACTGTATTTAGGCAGGAATATTACTGACTGGTAATTGTAACGGGGCTTATTTAAAAGCTCCGGGTTTCTGTAAATCCTTGAATATGAAGCCCGAGTCTGTCAGGGTTTGTGCGGAGCGCTGTGTTTCGGTTCTATTATCGATGAACGGTTTGAAATTGGCGGGTGGAGAAAGCTGGAGGTGGAGCTGGAAGATCAGAGACCGCTCTCCGCTCTGTTCATCACTCTGACTCTCTCCCCTCTCTGTTTAATATCTCACTCTGTCTCCTCCCCTCCCTGTTTAATATCTCACTCTGTCTCCTCCCCTCCCTGTTTAATATCTCACTCTGTCTCCTCCCCTCCCACTTTCACTCTGTGCATGTTTCAGTCAGGTCGGGGCAGTCTGCATAAAAAAGGGAACCAGCACGAGTTCGCTGTTCATTTCAGCGAAGAATTATCATGTCTGGAAGAGGTAAAGGAGGCAAAGGACTGGGCAAAGGTGGCGCCAAGCGGCACCGAAAAGTGCTTCGTGATAACATCCAGGGGATCACCAAACCAGCCATCCGCCGCCTGGCTCGCCGTGGCGGTGTCAAGCGGATCTCGGGTCTGATCTACGAGGAAACCCGTGGGGTACTGAAGGTTTTCTTGGAGAATGTGATCAGGGACGCGGTCACTTACACTGAACACGCCAAGCGCAAGACGGTCACGGCCATGGATGTGGTGTACGCTCTGAAACGGCAGGGCCGCACCCTCTATGGATTCGGCGGCTGAACGACTCGACCCTTTCCAACCAAACACAAAACAAAGGCTCTTCTAAGAGCCACCCACCGCCTCACAGAGAGAGCAGTGACCTGGGAAGGGGGAGTGGGACGATCTCGGGGTGGGGAAGTAGTTTCCGATATTCTTTTAATATGGGGAGATTTCTCCAGCACTCGTTACAGGGAGATCAGAAAAATGGCCGGGGTTCACGGCCATCCCGAGAGAAGGAGCGGAATTCCCGGTTTCACGGTATAAATGAACAGGCGGGGATGCAGAGTCTTTCCACAGACATTACATTCTCCGCTCAGTAAAATCCCTCCTCACTCCCTCTCCCGCTCTGTCCTCTCTGCTCGGTGTTTATTTCTTGCCCTCATTCAAATATCAGTTCGATGTGAAGTTTCTGTTTGAGGAGCCGTTCACCGGGCCGGAACTGGCGGGATTTTTGAAATCGAAGCTGGACTTTGTCCCGCTTCCGACGGAAAGCAATGACCGGGACTTTATTCCCGCCCGTTTACAGATAGGTCAGAGAATGAACCGGAATGTGAATCAGCCTGAGATTTGAGCTGAGGAGTGGGAAATAATGGAGATTATAAAGAGAGAGATTCTTAAATTGCTGGAGGGAAATGAGATTTTCTTCAAACTGTTATTTGATGCTCTGAAATTGGCGGGCTTTTTGAAATTGATGATTAATTTCAGCTCAGCCAATTGGGGCCCAAGACCTCCCGCCGTTTCGTTCTGACTGTCAGAGCTCGGTTCAAACCTGCCAATCACAGGCCAGGGGCGGTCCCTCCCTGACTGGGTGTCGGAATACAGCCAATCACAGTCCCGGGGCGGTTCCTCATAGACACTTTAAAATGCAGCCCCAGAGCCGGCTCGCTATTTACAGTTTCTGTGTCTCAGGTTGTGTTGAGATCTGTTCAGAAAATGGCCAGGACCAAACAGACAGCGCGTAAATCGACCGGCGGGAAAGCTCCTCGCAAACAGTTGGCGACCAAAGCGGCCCGGAAGAGCGCTCCAGCCACAGGCGGAGTGAAGAAGCCTCATCGCTACAGACCCGGCACTGTGGCTCTGAGGGAGATCCGCCGCTACCAGAAATCCACCGAGCTGCTCATCCGCAAACTGCCCTTCCAGCGCCTGGTGCGAGAGATCGCTCAGGACTTCAAGACAGACCTGCGCTTCCAGAGCTCGGCCGTCATGGCCCTGCAGGAGGCCAGCGAGGCTTACCTGGTGGGGCTGTTTGAGGACACCAACCTGTGCGCTATCCACGCCAAGCGAGTCACCATCATGCCCAAAGACATCCAGCTGGCCCGCCGCATCCGCGGGGAGCGCGCTTAAACCCGACCCGCCTTCAGCACCAAGTGCAACAAAGGCTCTTTTCAGAGCCACCAAATCAGCAAAGGAAAGAGCTGTGATCTCTGGGGTTGAAATCGCAGGGCCGTGCAGTTCACCGAAATTTGATTAAACGGGAAATGCATAAAGGGGAGTGAGCGGATGTCAGACGGGAAGGCCTGACAATCTGTTGGCCCATCATAAAAGCGGAGAGATGGGAATATGAGCCGATCCACGTTTTGTGGCAGAAACAGCAGCTGTTCATTTTGGACGAAGATCCAACACCAAACAGAGGAGTGCCAATTCCAGACTAACCAACATGAGGCATTTGAAACGGAGAAAGTTTCATTTTCACACACACGCAGGACTGGAGGGAGGTGAATTCCACCAGACTGACTCTCATCACCACCAGTGCCTCATTCGGACAGAGAAAGTTCTGGCAAACAGCTGCAGAAAGGACAGGTGCAATCGGACGGGACCTAAAACCCATGCTGGATGTGAGGAACCAGACTCGGATTAAATAACGTTTCAGTCTGTTGTCCCCCTGCAGATATAGTGGCAGAGGCTGTTTCAATGCAACTCGCACCAATAGATCGAAAGGCAGTGTGTCTTGCTCTCGATCAGCGCTCGAATCAGAAGCAGTGTAAAACATGAGTGTTACATTCACTAACACTCGTAACTGATACAGGGGCAGAATCAATCCCTCAATCACATCCAATAACACGGGCAAATTTCACTCACATTCTTGATTCAGCAATCGCTGACACAATATTCAACACATCAGTCAGCTTCTGTTGCACAAATCTGGGTAAAATAATACAGACCGAGCAAGTGTTGTAGGAGGATGAGACTGTGAATAATATTGGGTGGAACACAACAGAATGCCTCTTGATGCCGTTGATCAAACGGCCCTGGTATTTCTGTGTCCCACCCGCCCAGTTTAATGACAATTTTGATATTTTGTCTCATTCACCACACAAACTGCAAATATCAATCTATTGGAGGTTGGCGACATCTGCTGTCCGGAAGCGAGTACTTCAACAGACCGATCTGGATCATTTGTAATTAACAAGTTATTGTTAGTTCCAGAATCGGAATCAAGTCCTTATTAAATTGATCCCTGACTCTCTTCAGTCAGTAACAAGCCCTTTCAAAGATACAGTGGGTGGCTCTGAAAAGAGCCTTTGGGTTATCAGATTAAATCTTGGCCGCTTTACTTGCTCTTGGTGCTCACATGGCTGGTTTTCTTCGGCAAAAGCACGGCCTGGATATTAGGCAGCACCCCGCCCTGAGCGATGGTCACCCGTCCCAGGAGCTTGTTGAGCTCCTCGTCGTTGCGGATGGCGAGTTGCAGGTGTCTGGGGATGATGCGGGTTTTCTTGTTGTCCCGGGCCGCGTTGCCGGCCAGCTCGAGGATTTCAGCCGTCAGATACTCGAGCACAGCGGCCAGATAGACCGGGGCTCCGGCACCCACACGTTCAGCGTAGTTCCCCTTTCGCAGGTGCCTGTGAACACGGCCCACAGGGAACTGCAGTCCGGCCCGGGATGAGCGAGACTTGGCCTTGGCCCGAGCTTTACCGCCGGTTTTTCCTCTTCCAGACATTTCCACAATCTCACAAAGAATGAGGAATGACTTCTGTATTTACCCTTCTTATGGTCTGAAAGAGCATCTGATTGGTTGTACCTTATTACACCTCATTTGCCTATTTCGTTAACCAATCAGATAGCTGGAAATTAGAAGAGGGCGGGATTTACCGGCCTCAACGATCAGACCAGGAATTTTATGAATTTCAAAAAGCCCGCCAATTTCAGTGCAGTGAAGGATCGGGTTTCGATCAATGTCGCCCTGAGCACAAGATTTTAAACCCATTCTTTGTATCGTGTCTTATTCAGCGCTCCCCGTCACTAATCGCTTCCTCTGTTTTAAAATCTGCTTCAAATTATGGCTCATTCGACCATCGCTTTCAAACTGCACCGGACGGGACTAAAGCCCCATTCACAGCATTCCGTGAAAGGACACATTTGAATTTAGTCTTTATAAAAGTGACACTTTATGCATTGTTCCCTTCTCAGAGCCGGGAGAGCTTCTGTGAAAAGAGGGACCAGGACGGAGCTCTCATTCTGCCCCGAATCCGCTGTTACTGCAAGGGGTGGGGTTACTGTTAATCTGGGGATTTTCACGTCAGTCCATAAACATTTCAGAAACTGCATTCATAGAACGGAACAGCGAAGGGGGTCATTAAGAGGATGAGAGGCCAGAATAGTAATGCTTTAAGAACAAAGCAAATGGGAAGGAGCGGATCATAAACTCGTGTTCATTCTTGGGGCCAGTTCGAGTCACTTTTCGATTGGAATAATAATATTGCTGCAATAAAATGATCCTAAGTAAATATAGAGAAAATGCAGCTCTTTCAGAGAGGTTGTGGGTGGCTCTTAAAAGTGCCGTTTTTTTTCACTTCATTGTCGAGTTTTACTTAGAGCTGGTGTATTTGGTCACCGCCTTTGTCCCTTCTGACACGGCGTGCTTGGCCAGTTCCCCGGGCAGCAGCAGGCGCACGGCGGTCTGGATCTCCCGGGAGCTCGGATTAAATCGGCAGTCCCCACAGCCCTATGGTAATGAGGGATGGGTGAAGGCAATGATTGTGATTGGGTCATTGGGAGTGAGGTCATAATAATTATTAACTGTAACTCTCTGATTGGTTTCTTCAGATATCCAATCAGATTTAATAACTGCCACCAATCACAAACACGCTCACACTGCACATTGTCCGGTTTCAGCAATTTGTTCCGAACTGTTGCAGTTCTGCTTCCGGCCAGTAGATGTCCCCAAACCCCGGGACAGTGAAGTTTGCAGATGAGAGAGGGACAGAACAGAAACTAATTCTTCACATTATATTGCACGAGTGGGATTTAGAAAAACTGGGAATGGAGACGAGCTGCAAGTACATTTTGTTGGACCAAACATTAGTTGTAATGCTGTGTTAAATTCTTGTAATTAATTTAGGGGGCATAGCCTATACTGAGGAAGAATGCGACAAAATTCAAGAATTAATAAGCTTGCCGAAAGGCGGTGTAAATGGCCATTGAATTTCCATATTGAAAGGTGTGAGGTGGTGCATTTTGCTTGCGGGAATAAGAGTCTAAATGGGGTAAAAGAGCAAAGGGATTTCGGGGTGCAGATTGACAAATCATTAAAAGTAGCAGCACAGGATGATAAGGACATAAAATCGAACACAGCACTGGGGTTTATTTCTAGCGGAATAGAATTGAAAATCAAATAAGTTATGTTGAACTGTCAATTAAACTGTCAACCTTCTGTCAAACTGTTTTATTATATTTTCGGTTTCTGGATGTTTTTCTGTTGCTTCATTGAGTGAAGGATTCCATGATCAATCCTACCACCGACCTTTAGTGAACTGGTCGATAGTTCCCTGGACTTGTTCTATCACCTGATTTAAAATATAAGAATCACATTAGCTGTCATCCAGTCCTCTGGCACTATTCCTTTTTGTGATGATTTTTTCCTATATATGTAACAGTGCCTCTGCTATCTCTACCCTTGCTTTATTTAATATGCACAGATGCAATCGATCTGGACCAGGAGTTTAACCACCCTTTCTAACTTAAATACCTTTATATCTTTATTGACCTCTTCCTCTAATATATTCACCCTGTTAATCTCCCTGGTAAATACTGAGGCAAAGTAACAATTCAATATGTCTGCCATTTCGCTGACGTTATCTGTGAGTTTATCTTGTGCATCCCTTAGTGGCACTCAAGATATTCTGATTTTCCTTTTGATATTTTTGTGTCAGTGGAATAATTTACTATTTCTTTTTATATTCCCTGATAATTTGATTTCCTGGTTCCTGTTTGCTTCCCTAATTGTTTTTGTGACTTCTTCCGAACCTCTTCCTATTCACTTTTGCCATCCTCTTATTTAATATCTATGAATGAGAAACTCCACCAGCTTCTTGTGTCTGTTCAGGGACTGATGTTTGGGAACTATTTATTGTCTATGATTAAAGTGCCAGAAACCCAAAGGGAGCAATTCAGTCTGAAACTCCACAGAAACACTCTATTTCTCCCTCCTGGTGAAATAAGGCGCTTTTATGGTGAGTGTTGCTGCCTTCCAAGCAGTTAATTCCAAATGGTTTGAATCCCAGCACGCTGAATTCAGAAACACCAAGACTGGAACTGAATTTGATGATGTTCAGAGGGACAGTGTTGGTGTAAAAATACTTCTAAAATTCATTTATTTCCCCCATAACGTTGAATTCAACTCTGTTCTTTGTATTATTATTTGCCCTGATCTGAATGGTGGATACGGGACACAATTCCTCGGATTCAGTGAAATTAATTGATTTTCTGAAGGCTTTCCCTCTGCTGATTCCCGTTCCTTTTTTAAATTATGTCTGATTAACCTTTCTGATCGAGAGAAGGGTCATTGTCCTGAACCGTTAACCCGAGCTTCCATTCTCCACAGATGCTGCCGGACCTGCTGAGTCTTTCCAGCATTTTCGGTTTTAATTTTTTCTACATTTTATCCTTTTCACTTTTGATGGTCGCCATTCAAACTTCCAGATTTGCGCTCAGTTTTTATTTGTGTTTCAGTTTGGTTTATTTGGATTAATATAAATCGTGTCCTGAGAAATCAGACAGAAATGTTGCGCAATGTAGAGTGAAATATAATGGGGCAACTTTCGAATGAGCAAAACAAAAACTTTATTATGAATCAATTGTCCAATTTTTCACTGACAAAATATGAAAAAATACGAGAGTAGAAGTTACAGAGAGAAACTATTTCCTCACATTGCACATTGTCCTGAATCTGTGACAATGACAGATAATGTGAATTTATTCCACTCTGTTACAGTTCTCACTTATGGCCAGTAGATGTCAGATTGTATAAGAGTGTGAGATTAATTTTCTGTCTGTCAGTCTCTGATAATGTATGTGAGTGTGATGTTCATTCTGTATCCGTCAGTCTCCAGTACAGTCTGTGAGTGTGGGATTCATTCTGTATCTGTTAGTCTCTGGTACTGTGTGTGAGTGTGGGATTCATTCTGTATCTGTCAGTCTCTGGTACTGTGTGTGAGTGTGATATTCATTCGGTATCTGTCAATCTCTGGTGCTATTTGTAAGTGTGGGATTCATTCTGTTTCTGTCAATCTCTGGGAATGTGTGTGAGTGTGGGATTCATTTGGTATCTGTCAATCTCTGGGAATGTGTGTGAGTGTGGGATTCATTCGGTATCTGTCAATCTCTGGTGCTATCTGTGAGTGTGGGATTCATTCGGTGTCTCTCGATCTCTGGTATTTTATCTCAGTGTGGGATTCATTCTGTAACTCAGTCTCTGGGCAAAGTGCAAGTCTGGATTCGTTCTGTATTCTTATTTCAGGTTGCAGTATGCTGCTTGAAACTGTGTCTTTAATTCACAAATGTATGCAAATCTTTTGTCCAGCATTAATGTGTAAATATGTATACGATTTTGGATTTTGTTTTAATCAAAAAAATGTGTGAGTTTTGTTGTGTGATTTTATCTTAATCTCTGTGAAGATAATGTTCACTTCAACCTTTTACTGTGAAATTATTGGACTGGTATTTATTGTGCAGCTCAGTCTGGGCTAATGGAATTGATACTGTATGTTTCAGTCTGACACTGTATGAGATTTTTTGATTGGTGTGTTCGGTGTCGCTCAGTCTGGGCTAATGGAATTGATATTGTATCTTTCAGTCTGACACTGAATGAGATTTTTGGATTGGTGTGTTCGGTGTCGCTCAGTCTGTACTAATGGAATTGATACTGTATGTTTCAGTCTGACACTGTATGAGATTTTTGGACTGGTGTGTTCGGTGTCGCTCAGTCTGTACTAATGGAATTGACACTGTATGTTTCAGTCTGACACTGTATGTGATTTTTGGACTGATATGTGATGTGTGGTTCTGTCTGTACCAATGGAATTGACACTCTAACTTTCAGTCAGACACAGCGAGGGATTTTTGGACTGCTTTGTTATGTGTAGCTCAGTCAACACTAAAAGGATTCATACTGTATGTTTCAGTATGATAATATATCAGATTTTTGGACGATATATAATGTGTAGCTCAGTCTGTACTAATGGAATTCATACTGTACCTTTCAGTCTGTTACTGTGTAATATATTTAGACTGGTTTGTAAGGTGTAGTTCAGTCTGCACTAATGGAATTGATACAGTATCTTTCAATTTGACACTGAATGTGACTTTTGGACTGGTATCCAATGTACACCTCAGTCTGCACTAATGGGATTGATACTGTATCTTCCAGTACGATACTTTATGCGAATTTTGGACTGGTATATAATGTGGAGCTCAATCTGCACTTATGGAATTGATACTGTATCTTTCAATCTGACACTGAGATTTATGGACTGGTATGTGATGTGTTGCTCAGTCTGCACTAATGGGTTTGATACTCTCTCTTTCAGTCTTATACTGTATGAGAATTTTGGACTGGTATCTAATGTGTACCTCAGTCTGCAGTGAATGAATTGAAACTGTACATTTCATTCTGACACTATGAGGTTTTTGGACATATATGTGAGTCAAAAATGGGTAACATCTGAACTGGTATCTAATTTGTATCTCAGTGCACAACAGTGGCATGAATACTGCATCTTTAAACTCATAATGTGTGAGAGTTGTGGGCTGGTATTTAATTTGAATCTTGGAGCACACTATTCTGATTCATTCTGTACCGATCAATCAGTGCCATGTGTCAGTTCTATCTGGTATTTAATTTGTAGCTAAGGCTAAAATAAAGAGAGATTGACACAGTACCTTTCAATCTCATACTGGGTGTGATTTTGGACTGGGAATTATTTATCTGCCGGTCAGCAGTACTGAGTCGTTGTGAAATGAAAATTACATCTGTCTCTCCTGCTCTGTTTGAGTGTTGGATTGTGGTCAGTGTGCGACTGACTACTTCCGCTGTCTGAGACTGTGGGACTGATGACCTGGCTGTGTCTCTGTGCTCTGTGAGTGATAATGTACTTACTGTGTGTGAGAAGGAGCTGGCTGCACTGACTGCTCCTTGTGGCTCGGGTGGAGTAAACATTACACTGATTCTGGGTCCTTCAAGGATTTGACTGTAGGAAGAAAAAGTATCTCTTGTAACTCAAGAACAGGTGAAGTAGAAAATACAAAAGTGATCAATTGAATCTCTCCGTTCATAATCATTGTAATGACAAAAATGAAAACCAGCGATACAAACATACAAACAGTGTCAGTACTCCACTGCAGTACTGCAGCTCTCAGCTTCTGCACACCAGGTGTGTTGGGCTGTTTGACAACAATTTGGTGACATCCAGACACAACACAACCCCTGCACTGATCCATGAATGGCACTACCCGATGGGGCAGGGACCTTTGTACAGGTCAGGTTTCTAATACCCTCTACCATGGGACTAACCGTTCAACCGAAACATAACAGCCGCTGTTTAAAATATGTTCACACTTGTCACCTGGTGCCTGCAATCGATGCTCTTTGTTTAACTCCCCATATCCTTACTGTCCGGCTCTGTTTCCACTGTTCACTGTCCAATAACAATAAACAGGGTGAGACTGGAACTAAACCAGGAACAATTCACCACTGGTTTGGGGAGAGAAAGCAGCAATGATTTGAAACAACCTGCTCTTCCCATTCTGTCTCCCTCATCCTGGACACACCCTGTACACACACAGCCGGAGAATGACCTCTTCCTTCCCCGCTCACTCCATGTTCCGGGACCAGTTCCTGATCCACTCCGCCTCTTACAAACAGCCCCCGGACTCCCCCTGACCTTCCCCCGGACTCAATGCCGATCTCTGAGCCCATCTGCGGACACGGTCCCGAAGCGATGAGCTGCTGTAACGAGGCTGCTCTTTGCTCCCTTCCCCCGGGGGGCGTGATCTCTCCATTCCCGGCTGTTTTTAACCATCTTCTTCCGCTCACTGAGGGAATGGCGCCCACAGGCCGAGCTGGGGGAGGGGAGCGCGCATGCGCTCTTCTGCTCACCAGCAAGCAGCGCTGGGGGCGGGGCTGAATCACGCATGCGCAGATATCTGGTTCCATTCGCAATACCAAAATCGATGGAAACTTTCCCCAATTGGAATTTTTCAGAGTCTGAGCAAAGGAAGTGGGGGAAAGGTCAGAGGGAATGGGGTCCACAGGCAGTGCAGGAACAGGCACCAGGATGGGAAACAGATGGGATTCCACCAGTGCCGAACGCTGGAATCCAGACTGACTTTACAATCTCCAACCATTGAACGAGATGTTTCCATCCCTGCTGTTTCTCTCGGTATCTTGTTATGGTAAAGGGGCAATCAGAGATAACGTGGACGGCTGTGAAATGAGCCAATGGGTTCTGTTTAATCTTGGTCCCTTTACTGATAAAGTAACGCGTGAACCCGAAACTGGAGGGAGGATTTCTCAAACCAATCCTGGAGAAACATTGGAGGAAAGCGGGAGTCGGTGTATTTGCTGGGACCGTGTAGGATGAATATCAGACAGCAACAGTCCCAGATTAATATAATCAGAGTGAAACTCTCGGTCACTGAGAGTAATAACGAATGGACCTGATCTGCAAAACCGAATATAGTACAACAGGCAAGAGAGGGTTAAATTCGGCCCACATTGTTTTTGTCACTCTCTGTACTGTCCTTGAGTGTGGGATTAACAGTGTGTCCGTCTCTGGTATATCCATGAGAGATAAGAATGCATCTTCTGTTTCTCCAACAGGATATTCTGGATAAAACGCAACTTTACAGGTCAGTCTGGAACTGATACTGTGCCTCTCTGCTCGCTCTGTCACCGTATCTGTCTCCCTTTCTCTCTCACTCTCTGGTGCTGTATATGAAGGTTGGATACAGTTATTGAGGGTGATATGAACACACTGATCGGAAGTGTAAGACTGACAGTGTCTCTCTCTCTAATGCTGGACACGAAGGTCGGATACTGTCTGATATAAAACAGAGAGAATGGGGTGTCCGAGCCTCACTGTAACTGGGGGTGTGTTCGGCTCCACTCCCAGTGCATGGTCATTTTCTTTTCACAGATTCAGGGCGAGAGTCTCTGTGAGACGGTAACACTGGCGGAGAAACTCCGCGTCATAACTCAAACCCCAACATATGAGATTCTCCAAATCAGCTGGAATAAGGTGTTTGTAAAACGCTGAACCCGTCTGGGAGGGGATATGTGGGGAGATAGAATCGGGTGTGAGACTGAAATGGAAGGAGACGGTTTGACTTGTTATCGAAGGGACTGTATTTAGTCAGGAATATTACTGTCTGTTAATTGAAACGCGGCTTATTTGAAAGCTCCGGGTTCCTGGGAATCCTTGAATATGAAGCCCGAGTCTGTAAGGGTTTGTGCGGACCGCTGTGTTTCGGTTCTATTATCAATAAACGGTTTGAAATTGGCGAGTGGAGAAAGCTGGAGGTGGAGCTGGAAGATCAGAGGCCGCTCTCTGCTCTGTCCGTCACTCTGTCTCCTCCCCTCCCGCCCTCTCTATTTGATTCCCGTGTGGAACCAACGCGGGTTGGTGGACTCGAAACACGGTTTACTCGTCAAGAAGGCGAAAGGCGAATAATATTTCTGATCTCCTGGGCACCAGGCCGTTCACTGTCATTTGTTTCTGTACAGAGTTACATTTCAGTGATTCCCCAGTGAGTTTGATGAGTTATTTGAATAATCCAACAAAATAGAACAGAAACGGAGCGAAGCGCTGAATCCCACAGATGTGGAAAATTTAGTCGAGCAGTTCTGGTGGTGCTTTACGAGCCCAGCATGAGAAGTAGTTTAAATAAATACAACAAATCGGGTGATGTGTGGACTGGGGTCCATAAGTTACCGTTTAAAGTATCGGAATGTGGTCGGTGCCCCGACTCCAGTCCCATTAATACCTCATCTCGTCCACAAGGAGAAAAAAAGCAGCTCAAAGCAACACTGGTAGCATGATATCAGCGTCTCCCTTCAGACAGTAACCAGCCCTTTCACAGATACAGTGGGTGGCTCTGAAAAGAGCATTTACATCGAGTTACATCGAAATTACGGCACAGAAACAGGCCTGGATATTAGGCAGCACCCCATCCTGAGCGATGGTCACATCTCACAGCAGCTTGTTGAGCTCCTCGTCGTTGCGGACGGCCAGTTGCAGGTGTCTGGGGATGATGCGCGTCATCTTGTTGTCGCGGGCCGCATGACCGACCAGCCCGAGGATTTCAGCCGTCAGGTGCTCGAGCACAGCAGCCAGATAGACCGGAGCTCCGGCACCGACACATTCAGCATTGTTCCCCTTTCACAGGACCTGTGAACACGGCCCAAATGGAACTGCAGTCCTGCCCAGGATGAACGAGACTTGGCCTTGGCCCGAGTTTTTCCACCGGATTTTCCTCTTTCAGACATTTCCACAATCTCACAAACACTTTCACAAAGAATGAAGAAATCCTCCCGAACTCGCCCTTCTTATACCTTCTGGAGGATTACAATGGGGCCACTTTTGATCAGTCTCTCTCAGAGTGTTTACACTGCCCCCTCATGCTCACTGATATTCTATCTTTCAACTGTTGTAATATTTTCCATTTGCAATATTGCTGTTCCTCCTCCTTTCCCTACTTCTCGGTCCTTTCTACAGATCTTATAGACTTGAATATTAAGCTGCCACTTGTGCCCAGTTCGTCGTCAGGTCTCCAGAATGATTTAAAGAAATTACTTAATTTTACACAATGGCTGATGTGAGATGCAGCAATGTGTATTTCCAGCTGGTCAAGTATTGCAGGTATCGACTATCTCTTCAGTCCGATATCAGGTGAAGAATTACTGGCTGTTGTGTAATTTCCATTGATTGGGGCTTGGCATCATCAACTGGGCGGAAACGGGAACTGGAATAGAGCGAGAAAGGATCCGTCAGAAACCAATTCAAATGAAGATCAAAATGCAACAGCCTGCAGTGGATGGTCAGGATCTGATGGTTGGGAACCATATTATTGATGATTTTTTTCAGCAATGGTGGTATAGTGGTGAGTATAGCTGCCTTCCAAGTGATTGATCTGGGTTCGATCCCCAGCCATCGCAATTCAACGTTCAGAAACTCTAAGTTTGCAGTTCAGCTGGATTTTGTTCCCCAAACACAAACTGGTGTAATTGGAGTGAAATGTTTTCAACAATGGTTACTTTTCCCAACCGAAGGAATAGAGGAAAAACATACTGGAAATAGTGAGTTACCAAGGGTCTAATGAGAGTGAGGAAGGCAAATAAAATATTCGTATTTATTGCAAGGGTGTTGGAATATAAGAATAAGGAGGACTTGCTGCAATTTTACTGTGAGGAGATAGTGTGTAAAATTGGCCGACATTCGCTGGAGTTTAGAAGAAAGAGAGGTGATCACATTGCAATGTATAAAATTCTTCGACGGCTTGACAGCGTAGATGCTGAGAGGCTGATTCCCCTGGCTGGAGAGTCAAGAACTAGAGGTCATAGTCTCAAGATAAGGGGTCGGCCATTTAGGACCGACATGAGGAAAAAATTCTTCACTCAAAAGGTTGTGAATCTTCGGAATTCTCTCACCCACAGGACTTTGGACGCTCAGTCGTTGAGTATATTCAAGTCTGAGAGCGATCGAGTTTTGGATTTTAGGGGAATCAAGGGATATGGGGATCGGGCGGGAAAGTGGAGTTGAGGTTGAAGATCAGCCATGGTCTGATTGAATGGCGGAACAGGCTCGAAGGGCCGTAGGGCCTACTCCTGCTCCTATTTGTTCTGTTCTTATGCAGAGACCCTTATAACCCAGTGTGCTGACGAAACTAAGTTAGGTGGCACAGTAAGCATTATAGATGGGAGCAGAAAGTTGCAAAGGGACATTGATAGATTAAGTGAGTGGGCAAGACAGTGGCAGATGGAGTTCAACGTGGGAAAATGTGAGGTCATCCATTTGGGACCTTAAAAAATAGATCAGAGTATTTTCTTAATGGCAAGAAGCAAGGAACTGTGGGGGAGGAGAGAGATTTCGGGGTCCAAGTACAGAATTCACAAAAAATATTAGGTGAAATGGAGATTAAATTTTGATCTTTATCTCAAGGGAACTGGAATGAAAAGGAGTGGAAGTTATGTCACAGTTATACAGAGCTCTGGTTAGACCTCATTTCGAGAACTGTGTTCAGTTCTGGGCAACGCACTCTCTATAATGGCTTGGACTGTGAAGGGGTTTTTCTATTTCTGATTCTATGCAATGGGAGGGAATAGGAAAGGGTTTGGTCTGTTTGGATTTTTTTTCCAGTGGCAGTGAATGTGAAGGGGTTTGGTCCATTGGGATTCCTTCTGCGTGCTCTTGCATTGATAGGGAGACCTGCATGTTGCCAAATTGTTTTGTGTTTAACTTTGTGCCCCCTCGTTTGAACCCGAAAAAGAAAAGCATAAATGTAATGGAACAGGAAAGGAGAATCGTCAGATATCAGGTTATCAGCGGAGCTCATAGTGCAGGTAACTGCTCGCCAGAGAATGCTGAGCCCGATTGGCAATATCAGCTCACTGTCATTCAATGGGTCCGGTCACAATACAAACCCAAGAAAATCAAATGAACCATAACTGGACATTAAATAAGAAAAGGACAAACAATTATTTCATAAAGAGATGAAATGTCACAGGCAGTTTTGCAGTCAGAACTTGTGATTGCGTGACGTTGATTGGTTGAATGTTGGACTGAAGATTACATTCACGTTTTTATTCGGTAATTCCCGTTGGGCAGATGACAGGCAGTCATTTCATTCTGTGGAGCGATGACCTTGTTCCAGTGGAATCGTCATTCTGTTAGGTTTCGTGTTTCCGAGCATCACCCAGGACGCGCTCTTCCTCGCCGCCAAAGCCACGGTGAGTGGTGCTGGTCTGGGCCCAGTATCACGGGGAAAGGAGTCAGGGGCGGCTTAATCACCAAACCAAAATTCCCAAAATTGATCATTTTATAATAAGAAAAATAGTTCAAAAACACAGTTCTCAAACCCATCTACATCCGACAATAAAACCAACATGTGTGAGTGCTTCGTCTGCAACAGGAAGTTCGAGAAATGAGGGACATACTTCTGCCATGTCGTCCTGGCCTGAACTGTCCACTGAGAAGAAAAACAAATCGTGGACGAGGCAGTATAGTGAGGCTTTTTTGAAATGTGGTTTCATCAATTGTGCAAACGCAAACCATGATCCAAAGCCCCAGTGTGTTATTTGTTGCGAGGTGCTTGTAAACGAGTGTTTAAAACCGTCAAAATTAAAAAGACATTTTGAAACAAAACATGGGGAACTCGTTGATCACCCGCTTGAATATTTTGAAAGGAAGCAACGGGGATTAAAGTTATCAGCACAAGTTCTTAATCGGTCAACTGCTCTGAATGATTAGGCACAACTGGTGTCATATTTGGTCGCATACAGTGTGGCAAAAGAGAAAATGGCCCTTACAGTCGCCGAAAAACTTGTTCAGAGATGCTGGAAGATACGGTACGGAAATCTTCGACGAGAAGCCTGCTGAAAAATTGAGAAGCGTTCCTCTCAGTGATAGCACAATGTCTCGGCGAATATGTTCTATTGCTGAGGATTCAGAAGCCAAGATTATTACTCGGTTACAGTCAGCCGGGGATTTTGCGATCCAACTTGACGAGAGTGCTGATATTTCAAATTGTGCTACACTGTTAGTTTCTGTGAGATATATCGGGCAAGATGACTTTATGGAAGGTTGGCTGTGTTGTCTAACTTTACCAACAAATGCAACAGGAGCACAAATATTCGAAGCACTGCATGACTGTGTAGATGGAAAATACAAATTGGACTGGGCTAATTGCAAAGGAATTCCATGTGATGGAGCAGCAAATATGACAGGTAGAAATAGTGGAGTCATGAGAAGAATATCTGAGGCAGCTGATAATGATGTTTGGAATCACTGTTTCATTCACCACGAAGCCTTGACGTCCAAGTGTATTTTCCCTGATCTTATGGCAATTATGAAGGAAATCATGAAAATTGTTAATTTCATTAAAGGAAGCTCACTGAAGTAAAAGCTTTTTTGAAGCGTGATGCTGAGAAATGGGAGCTGAGCTCATTCATTTACTGTTTCACACTGAAGTACGATGGCTGTCACGGGGCAGGATGCTTACAAGGGTGTACGACCCCAGGAAAGGGATTCACATTTTTCTCGTAGAGAAAAAGTCTAACATGACAAATTTCTTTTACGATGACAGTTGGTTAATGAAGTTGTCATACCTGGCTGACATGTTCACAATTTTAAACGATCTGAATTTGAAGTTACAAGGAAGAGGCAATGATTTGTTTCGACATTGTGAACAGATACAAACTTTCAAAAATCATTAGAACTGTGGCAAGCCGGAGTGAAAAGTAATCGCCCGAGCTATTCCATGTTCCCAAAATTGTTACAACACACTGAGGAGAACAGCATCAATGAAGAAAAAGGGAATGAAGTGAAATGTGTCATGCAGTTCCATCTCGCTGCTCTGTCTGATCATTTTAGTCGCTACTTCCCTGCAGAGAGGTTTGATAATTTGAAGGCAAAGTGTTGAATGAAAGGTAATTTTGTTTTCGAAAACCCTGAATCAATAATGAAGCGAAACTTGATGCCTGAGCAAAAAAACGAGCTGGTGCGACTCACCTGTGATTGCACACTGAAAACACGCCACAAGTCGTTCAGTTTGTCATCTTTTTGGATCAGTATTTTCAAAGAACATCCTCTGTTAAGTCAGATTAGTGTTCTGTTTTTGCTGCCATTCACAACAACCGAGATGAGCGAACTTGGATTTTCGACTTTGAAAAGGTTAAAAACAAGAGAAAGAAACCGACTCAACAGCGCACCTGATAATGCGTGTGGAGCTTTCATCGTGTGATCCAGATTGGAACGAGATCATGAACAAGCGACAGACCAACCCTTCACATTAAGAAAGTGAAACTCAACCTGATCTTTTTTTACTTTATTAATACTGTATTTAAAATATTTTTCAAGTAACGTCGATGTATAATTTTAGTTATTACTTGAAGTGAAGTGAAGTGAAGTGAAGTGAAGAGCGAGCATGGATTGTCCTCCATTGGGATTTGATGAAAACTCCAGTCAGAAGATATTATTGTTTTGGGTACCTGGGGGAAGTGTTTTTCTTTCACTGGGTCACGAGAAAAATACTTTGAAAAACAGTGTTCTACATTGTACGGTCAGTGTCTGTTCAGCAAACCGGCTCTGAACTCCTCAGTCTGCATTTCGAGAAACGTTTCTGTGCGCCACGCGGGCAATAAAACACTGAACGACGCCCGGCGACTAATGGCGGCCACCGGCCCCACAATCCCCCGCGCCCCAGAAACCCCTCTGTCTCTCCAAGGCGCTGCATTTCCGCTCAGACGGCGCAAGCTCCCCAGGCCCGCCCCACATTCTGGGAGCGTCTCTGCCCTGTCTCTTGTCTCGAGTCGGACTCGGTGGAAACGGGAGAAGAAATCGGGAAGCGGCGGGTTGGACGTGGGAGGAGCTGGGTGATCGGTTTAATCCATGTCCGGGGCCCCCGCCCGCCAGTCCGCCGGGTCCCCCGGCTCTGATTCAGGGCCTGAGCAGCACTCGGTGTTGCTGAGACTTCGCTCAGTGTGAATGCAGGTTATTGTTGATCTGCCACCGTTGGCCTCAGCTTTGCCGGAGAGAATCAGCCAGAGACGGCGGCTACCGATGGTCGAAATACCGGCAGGTCGCTGTTTCGGCTCACAAGTGCAGAATTACCACTTGGCCTAATACTGGATGGCAGACAGTGACTGGGGCCGAACCCCACCATCACGCTGCACCTTCAGGAGAGAAAGGGAGAAAATTAGAGGCTGCGATGAATTTGGATTTCAAACAGCGAGGACGTGTCAAGGAGGGAGAGTGTGTGGGACGGGGGATTTACAGATTAATAGGAACAAGGAGGGAGAGTGTGGGACGGGGGATTTACAGCTTAATAGGAACAAGGAGGGAGAGTGTGGGACGGGGGATTTGCAGCTTTATAGGAACAAGGAGGGAGAGTGTGGGACGGGGGATTTACAGCTTAATAGGTGCAAGGAGGGAGAGTGTGGGACGGGGGATTTACAGCTTAATCGGAACAAGGAGAGAGAGCGTGGTACGGGGGATTTAGAGATTATTAGGAGCAAGGAGTGAGCGTGTGGGACGGGGGTTGGACAGCTTAATAGGAACAAGGAGGGAGAGTGTGGGACGGGGTATTTACAGATTAATAGGAGCAAGGAGGGAGAGTGTGGGACGGGGGATTTACAGCTTAATAGGAGCAAGGAGGGAGAGTGTGGGACGGGGGATTTACAGCTTAATAGGAACAAGGAGGGAGAGTGTGTGGGATGGGGGACTTACAGCTTAATAGGAACAAGGAGGGAGAGTGTGTGGGATGGGGGATTTACAGCTTCATGGGGGCAAGGAGGGAGAGTGTGGGACGGGGCATTTACAGCTTAATAAGTAGAAGGAGGGAGAGTGTGTGACGGGGGATTTACATCTTCTTGGGGCGATGGAGAAAATAATCTTCCACAAAAACTGAAACTGTCTGTTCTGAATTTCTATCCTGTACTTACAGTGATCACTTATGTAAATTATGAGGATCGATGCATAGACTAGGCTTGTATTCACTTGAATATACAAGATTAAGGGGTGATCGAATTGAGGTGTTTCAGATGATTAAAGGATTTGATAGGGTAGATACAGAGAAACTATTTTCTGTGTTGGGAGAGTCTGGAACAAGGGGGGATCACCTTAAAATTAGAGCGAGGCCGTTGAGGGGTGATGTCAGAAGGAATTCTTCACACAAAGGGTAGTGGAAATCTGGAACTCTCCTCACTCCAAAATGCTGTTGAGGCTGGGGGTCAATTAAAAATTTGAAAATTGAGATTGATAGATTTTTGTTTGGCCAGGGTATTTAGGGTTATGATACCAAGCCAGGCTGATGGAGTTAAGATACAGATCAGCCATGGTCTAATTGAATGACGGAACAGTCTCGTGGGGCGGAGTGGCCTTCTCCTGTCCCGATGTTTCCAGATGCAGCCACCCGCAATAAGGTTGTGGATGGGAAGGGCCTTGTTCACAAGTGAACGGACATCTGGAGGGAGATGCGGAGAGAGGAAGTAACTGGTTAGGGAGTGTCTGTAAATGAAGGAAAAATGTTGACGGGTCAGGCAGTGTCTTTAAATGAAGATGAAATGGTGACTGGTCAGGGAGTGTCTGTAAATGATGGAGAAATAGTGACAGGTCAGGGTGAATCTTCAAATGAAGGAGAAATGTTGACGGGTCAGGGAGAGTCATGAAATGAAGGAGAAATGGTGACGGGTCAGGGAGTGTCTGTAACTGAAGGAGAAATAGTTACTGGTCGGTGAGTGTCTGTAAATGATGGAGAAATAGTGACAGGTCAGGGTGAATCTTCAAATGAAGGATAAATAGTGACAGATTTGGGACCGTCTTTAAATGACGGAGACATGGTGACTGGTCAGAGAGAGTCCGTCGCCAAAAGTGGGAGATATCACCGATGGACAGCTTACCGGCAGCAATCGGGAGGGACGTAATGTCGAAATGAGGGGGAGAGCATATATACCCGGCCAGTGTCAGCATCTTCAGGAGAGGAGGGGGAGGGGAACCACTGAGTGTGGAACTGAACCCAGTCAGAGCCTTGACCTTCGTGGTGGCGGGGGGGCGGGGGGGGGCGGAGAGAGGGGTGGAGAGAGGGAGAGGAACCAATGAGTGCAGAACTGAACCCAGTCAGAGCCTGGACCTCCCTGGTGGGGGAGGGGGGAGAGGTGAGAGAGGGAAGCGAAACAATGAGTGCAGAACTGAACCCAGTCAGATTCAGGACTTTCAGGGGAGGAGAGAGAGGGGAACCAGTGAGTGTCGAACTGAACCCAGCCAGAGCCAGCACCTTCAGGGGAGGAGAAGTCGGCGAACCAGTGAGTGCAGAACTGAACCCAGCCAGCGTCAGCACCTTCAGGGGAGAAGAGAGAGCGAGATGGGAACCTGTACCGTGTCGAGCTTTTTGAGTGTTGTTGGAGCTGCACTCATCCAGGCAAGTGGAGAGTATTCCATCGCACTCCTGACTTGTGCCTTGTTGATGGTGGATAGGCTTTGGGGAGTCAGGAGGTGAGTCACCCGCGAATAATGAATAAAATTAAAACTAAAGAAAAAGGATTACACTGAGCACATAGACAATAAAGGAGAGGATGGGAAAAGGGAATGTGAGAAGATTGGGAACAACGTCAAAAAAAATTCGGAAAGCAAAGAGGAACGACGAGATTAAATTAAATTATCAAGCAGTATAAAAATAGTTAATGATTCCACAGACACATAAATAACGGAAGAAAAACCAGGATAGGGATCGGGCCACTGAGGGAGACATAGGATAAACTCACAGGTAATGACAGCAAAATGGCGGGAATATTCAATAATTACTTTGCCGCAGTATTTGTGAGGTTATCCACTTTCGTTGTAAATACAGAAAAGCAGATTATTATCTGAATGGTGATGGATTGGGAATAGGGGAGGTGCAACGAGAGCTGGGTGCCCTTCTACACCAGTCGCTGAAAACGAGCATTCAGGTGCAGCAAGCCGTTCGGAAGGCGAACGGTATGTCATCCTTCATTGCAAAAGGATATGAGTACAGGAGCAGGGATGTCTTACTGCAGTTATACAGGGCCTTGGTGAGACCACATCTGGAGTTTTAGTCTCCTTATCTGAGGAAGGATGTCCTTGCCATGGAGGGAGTGCAACGAAGGTTTACCAGACTGATTCCTGGGATGGCAGGACTGATGTATGAGGAGAGATTGGGTCGAGTCGGCCTATATTCACTAGAGTTTAGAAGAATGAGAGGTGATCTCATCGAAACATATAAAATTCTAACAGGACCAGACAGACTGGATGCAGGGAGGATGTTCCCGATGGCTGGGGAGTCCAGAACCAGGGGTCACAGTCTCAGGAAACGGGGTATGCCATTTAGAACCGAGACGAGGAGAAATTTCTTCACTCAGAGGGTGGTGAACCTGTGGATTTCTCCAGCACAGAAGGCAGTTGAGGCCAAGTCATTAGATGTATTCAAGAAGGAGATAGATATATTTCTCAATGCGAAAGGGATCAAGGGATATGGGGAAAAAGCGGGAACAGGGTACTGAGTTAGATGATCAGCCATGATCATTTTGAATGGTGGAGCAGGCCCGAAGGGCCGAATGGCCTACTCTTGCTCCTATTTTCGATGTTTCTATTGATCACAGAGACCAGCAAGGTGGGCAGGACATTGGAAGGAGAGATCGAAGAAGATATAAAGACATTTAAGACAGGAAGGGAATTCAGGAGAAACTTCTTCACCCAGAGAGTAGTGAGAATGTGGAACTCACTCCCACAAGGAGTGGTTGGGGCGAACAGCAGATAAAGACATGAGGGAGAAAGGAATAGAAGAATAGGGTGAGATGAATTAGGGAGGGAGGAGGCTCGTGTGGAGCTTAAACACCGGCATGGCCTTGATGGGCCGAATGGCCTGTCCCTGTTCTGCACTCAAAGTGATTCAATGTAATTAACCTTCACTGCTCTCGGGGGAACAACCCCAGCTTTTTCAGTCTTTCCCCGTAACAGGAATCCCTCATCTCTGGCACCATTCCAGTCAATTTCCTCGTCACCCACTCCTCAGATTAAAGAGCTGCCTGGCACACTCTCCTCCTCACATGTTGTCCCTGCAAACCGACGCCCCCCTACCAAGCCCGAGTCCAATGAGCCCAAGTCCAGCCGAGGTCAAAGGCAAGAAGTCGAACCTCAGCAGCAGGCCAGAGCTCGAGCCTGGGATTTTCCTAATCTCTGGGGCTCAGCGCTGGACGGTGCATTAGCCGAGCCGTCTGAGGGAGCTGTCCCCTGGCTCTCTGAGTGGGGACCCAGGGGAGAATATTGTCAGGAGGGAAATATTGACGTTTTTTCTTAAACTTTGATTGGTGACTGACCCGTCTCACCCACCCGCAGTGTGAGGCAAGGCAGCCACGTGACCAAAGAGGCGCAAAGACCCAAAGGAGCCGAACAATAACCCAAAGACAGCGCGTGGGCCGGGATCGTGACGAGCGCGGTCACACAAACTGGCCAACCTTGAAAAACAACCTTGATAAAGGGGCCTCGTGGTTCGACGAGTGATGTTAAAACGAGCTGACCATCTGGAATTCTTTGAAAAACAACTCTGTTAATCTGGAAGGGTCTTATTAATATTGTTCCATATGCAGATTGAGGTTCCTGCAGATGAAGACCCCATCAGACCGTTGATCCGCCTTACCCTCCCCAGACAAGTGGGCGGCTTGATTCCCCCATTCAACACACTCGCACTAGTTTCTCAGCCACTGCGCTCTCTGCCCCACCCACCGTTACGCCGGTTACCTCAGACACAGACGGTTCATAATCTCCCACCCGCTCATTCCGTCAAACACACACTTTTCCCTCTCCCAACGCGAGCCTCCCACACAGGCAGTCCAGACTCTCCCCTCCCCGTTCGCTCTCTCTCTTTCCCATTCCGTCTTTCTCTCCCCCTCGCCCATATTTGGGCTGATGGGGTCCAGAGTCAATGTCGAGGACTCCCAGGGCCACTCCCTTCTCGCTCTCCATGACTGTACTGCCATCGCTGGTTGGTTAGGAGCTCCCCAAGGATGGTGATGGACAAGTCGGGGACATTGGCTGAAAGCTATGATTCTGTGAGCATGTTTATGTCAGGCTATTACTTGACCAGTCTGTGGGACAACTCTGCCTGAATTTTTGACACAAGTCCCCAGATGTTACTGAGGAATACTTTGCGAAAGGTACCGCTGGGATTTGAATCTATGATACTCGGTTTAATAAGATAAGTGTTTTAACCACTGAGCCACGGCGACCACCTGACTATAATTATTTCCTAACGTTATGGTAATGATACATTTGCCAACCCACTTTGTTGCGCCTTCTCCCTCAATACGTCTACGCAATAACATCTATCTTTTGTTCATCGGTCTCTGCATGGGAAACCATGGGCATCAGTCATGATCTTCTCTTCCTTATCCCCTGTCAGTACATCTTATATCGAGCTCTATTCATCCTGTATTATTCCCACACTCTCTCCAGACTATCTGGTCTTATCCTATTACATTTCTCATCTCTTCCCACAAAATGTTGGTGAGTAATGTCTGTGGTGCACCAGGCCCTGACCTCCTCCTGTGGGTGACCTCCTACAAATTCTGCACAATAGTTTAATGTGTGTGCATTTTACATTAGGAAATGTGTATCAGCGCCAGTCTACCTGGTGTATCTATTCTCACACAAACGGCAATGCAGCTTCAGAGCATTTAAATTTTAGAAAGTCTTACTTAATAAGACAGATGTAAGGAATCTTACAACACCTGGTTATAGTCCAACATTTTTATTTGAAAATAAAACTGTTGGACTATAATCTGGTGTTGTAAGATTCCTTACATTAGTCCACTCCAGTCCATCACCGGCATCTCCACATCATGGTTGATAAGACAAGTTGTCCCTCTCCATTTCAACAAAATATAAACAATCCAGGGATACAGATTAAAACACCGGTGTCGGATTGGTATTAATAGCTTTCAAGCCCATTTTGATTGTACAAAACTTACGTAGGGCCGTAACGAAAGTTCAATACAATAACGACACGGATGGGATTCGGACCCATACCGAAAGAGCGCAATGGATTCGACCAACCATTTCTGAATCCAAACAGTCACTTTGACACGATATCCTGCCCGTGCACCCAGACCGACAATGATGAAAATGTGGAGTCAATTTCTGAAAGCAAAGTAATTTCGGGATTTCTGTTTCATCCGACTGTTCGAAACGGTCGGGTGCAAAACAGTTCGGGAGCACGTCGGACAAATTTTCACCCAGCGAGTAAAACGACCGCGGCAGGACTCGAACCTGCAATCTTCTGATAACAACTTAACTGAACACCGAAGTCAGACGCCTTATCCATTAGGCCACGCGGCCGATGACAATCTGCTTCACCAAATGATCTTAAACGCTGGGCAGGGATGGTTAAGATTCTGCTTGTATCTTTCTCTTCCTTTCACTTTGTTGATGTTGTTCATTTGTTGGTTTTTCTCTTGCAGCAAGTTGGCTCTGCTGTTTCCGACTGATCCGGAAACTGACAACTGAACTCCCGCGGGGTCTCCGAGAAACCGACAATCAGAATAAACAATGTTCAAATCTTTGATCAAAATGTTTCGCCTCCAATGCGAATCGCTTTCACACTCAGTCTGCAAAACAGAGTGAAGGGAAATGAAACAAAAGACAAATCGGTAAACTAAAAATGTACACGGAGAACAACACCGAGCGGAGAATGTGAACAGAATTTACTATCCAAGCCCGACGGGCCGAGTGGCCTCAGTCTGTCCTGTAAAATACGAACAATCCCCAATTCTGCTGGGTGTGATTATGATTTTCTGATTTTCAGGGGTCCCGCACCACGGGGTAAAGCGCTCACTGTTAATGTTAATATTGAGCACGGTATTCTATCCGTGTAAAAATAAAATCGCGGGTTTCTTGCTATATGTTCGATACATTCCCTTGCTGTGTGTTTAATCAGGGCAGGGAATATTTTGCTGGTTTAGTGATATTCATTTTTCAGGAAATTAGTAAACTCGTCTCGAAACATGAGTTTTCCAGTTTCTGTTTCGCTAAATGGAGTTGAGGTGCAGATCAGCGATGAGCTGCTGTGACTCCGCCGCGCCGGTTTAACCGGAATTAGACGTTTCAGTGAAGTGAAGTGAACCGTCTCAATCCGGTTTATTTATTTATTTCTAACATTGTTTATTTTGAGTGACAGATTGATCGAAAATTCATTGAGAGTTCAGTTGTCAGTTTTCTGATCAGTTGGAATCTGAAGAAGATAAAAATAAGGAAAGAAAAACATTACAAAGGTCCAAACTCGAACTGATACAATCACCTTGTCTTCAACTTTAATGGTAATTAGTTCTCCCTGTTGCCCTGTTCAATATTTATCGCTCCAGTAACATCACCATAAGACATTATCTGGTCATTATCACATCGCTGTGTTTGGGATCTTGCTGTGTGCAAATTGGCTGCCTCGTTTCCTACATGTCAGCAGTGACTACATTTCAAAGAGTGGTTCGTTGTCTATAAAGCACTTTGGGACGTCCGAGGTGTGAAGAGCGCAATCTGAGTGGAATCTTCTTTCGTATGGCCCCATGTGCCAGGTACCATATCCGAATCCCGTCGGCTGGCGCACACAGGAAACGTTGGGGGAAAAATTGGATACGGGCAGTTTTTGGGCGCAGGTAGCGTGATGCGCTGTTACTTCGCGCCCAATGACCCTTGGGCACGCAGGACGCAAGATTCGGCTGGCCCGAAGTCTCACCTGCATTCATCGTTCCATTCCGGGCCTTGCAGGACGAATCTTTGCAATTCACATTTTCCACCGCCTGGGGGAGCTCAATCTCTTAAAGGGAGGATGTTTCTTGGAAATCGCTTCAAGGCAGCTGGGACCTGTTATTTGCTTAAAATAAAAGCCGACTGTCTAAACGGAGTGTGAACGGAGATCAGACGCTGCACACATAAAACACAGATGCAGGTTCCATCCCTGTGTTTGCACACTGATGAGTTATGTTAAAACATTGAATAAAATTTACACACTACGAAATCCCACATCCTCCAATCTGCACGCCAGACCTCACCAATCTGCCGATCTGAGTTGGTACCAGGCCTGGAGGGTGAATGCACCAAGGTTCTCTGCTGATGCTCAGAGTCGGTGGTGCAGGGGTTTAACAGAAGGAGGAGCATGATGTATCCGCATTGGTGGGTGCGGGCAAGAGGCCCTCCAGACATATATGCAAAAGGCAGTGGGAGGCAGCGGGGGACGAATTCAATGCCAGGCGCACATCCTCATGAACATGGATGCAGTGCAGGAAGAAGTTCAATGCTTTTACATGAGTGGTCAAGGTGAGTGAGGCAACTCTCAAGTGGCATCACCTACCAACTGCACCATGCAATACAACCCCATCTCCCACATACCAACAAACTCTTTCCATCAGTCCTCAACTCTTGTAACCAGAGGATTCCTCTCACTCTCACACATTACCACTGTTGCAAGCTGTCCACCCACAACTGATCGGTCACACACACTGGCAGCTATTTAACCATGACAGGAACATCACCCAGACACACGTCCCGCTTTCTTGCAGGTGAAGGTGGCGCATATCAGGAGGCAGCAAGTGGCCGTTGCATTTAGATATGGACCTGTGACCTAACTCCATATACCCGGCATAGCTCGATATCCCTCAATACCCTTGGTTCACAGAAATCTATCAATCTCAGATTTAACATTCACAAGTGAGCTACCATTGAATACCATCTGCAGAAGTGCGTTCCAAACGTCTCCCACCCTTTGCGTATAGAAGCCGAGGTTAAGTGAACGCAACACACCTGGAGAAAAGAAAATGTCTCAAGAAGTTTTGCAGATTGAAGCTAAATATGAATTTATCCCAATTCACTCGATGTCATGAATGCAGAAAATGTTCCTGCATTTGGCGGCAATGAGCTCCCGCTTCCCCTGTGGCAGGCAAGAATTCGACCACTAAAACACCAATAGCCGAACGGCAATCGGCTGCATGTGTCCACTTGGAAACCTGTCTGAAAAAACATACAACCTTCGAGGCCGAAAATGAGGGTGTTTAATGAGAGTATTAATACCACGCGGCTTTCGCAGCGCAATCGGTCAGCACGTGGTATTATATAATAGTATCAGGCTCGAGGAATGCCGAAGTGATGCGTTCGATCCTCCCCTGGAGCATTTTAACCTTTTGCTTCTGAATATTTCCACCGGAGTTCAAGGCACAGCTGGTCTGTTCCATTAAGCTTCTCCTTCTTCCTGTTCTCATGTGGGCACTTTGGGTCCTCTGGCCGATCGTATTGAAATAGCAGGTGTGAGTTTAGTTGTTATTAGGCGGGAGAGAGGGGCGATTTGCGACAGCATGAAATGGCAAAGGAGGCGGCCCGAGATCTTTAAAACTGAAGAACTGAACAGACAATTCTTCTTTTCGTGAAAAAGGCATTCTTCTGTTTGAAATGTCGTGTAAATAATATGGGGATCGGGCGGAAAACAGAGTTGAGGTCGAAGATCAGCCATGATCTTATTGAATGGCGGAGCAGGCTCGAGGGCCCGTAAGGCCTCCTCCTGCTCCTATTTCGTTGGGGTTTTTTGTAACAGCTGACCTGCTCCTCGTGGCTTCGCTGTTTGTTTTCCAATATCCCGCCCCACCTATCCGCTTGATCCAGTTTGTTGCTCCCACTTTCACATTCAACTCGTTTCCAGTCCCTGGTCATGTGATAAAAATAGCGGAGTGCAGAGGTTCATCGCCCGCAGGAAGACCAGCGGTGGAAGGAATGAAAGCAGCGATTTTGTTTCGCCACCAATGAAGAAACGCTCACTTTTCCTTTATTTTTCGTTGATCTCTCTTGGAGCAAACTTTGGGGAAAGTGAAGCGAACTTCAGTGACTGTAAAATCACCAGGGGTTCTGGCTGCACAAGATGAAATTGGAAACATCGGCATCTGAGAGGCTGAAAAGGTTCACATTGTTCCAGAGTGTCGGGAAGAGGCAGCACGGATTGATTTGGAGCGCTGAATGTCTCTGCATTGCACCGCCCATGTTGATGATGCTGGAAGTGTCTGCATGGAGTGGGAGGGGGTTAAAAAGTATCTAATTTATTCGAGCAAAGTAATCCGAATTTTCCGACACATCACTTCAAACAGACCTGGGAGAGAGCGCAGGACTCGGAGACTGCTCAAGGCCCAGACTCGAAGGCCGACCCGCACTCGGAGCGGCACAGAGGCAATCGGTGAAAAAAAACAAGGAGTGACGTCAGGACAGCAGGTCGGTGAATGGCTGGTGAGTCTTCGTTTTTTTCTCTGATTTTGGGAATTGGGCAAAAATTGAATGAAAAGCTTGAAGTGTAAAACTCCTGGAAGCTCATTAAAATTAAAGCTTAAACTACTTAACTAGAGTAATATAACCAAAAAAAGCCGTATTTAAGGCTTAATTTGTTTTTGCTTTGTTTAAGTTAATCTAATAAATTAAGGCATGGCAGGGCAGCTCAATCCTGTCGAATGCACGACCTGTGCCATGTGGGAACTCCAGGACGCTTCCCGTGTCCTGGACAAGCACATGTGCAGGAAGTGTCGTCAGCTGGTGGAGCTCGAGCTCCGGGTTTCGGACTTTGAGCAGCAGCTGACGTCACTGCAGTGCATCCGCGAGGCTGAGAATTTCGTGGACAGCACGTTTCAGGAAGTGGTCACCACGCAGATTAAGAGAGTGCAGGCAGAGAGACTGGGTGACCGTCAGACAGAAAAGGACGACCAGGCAGCGAGTGCAGGAGTCCCCTGAGGGCATCTCAATCTTCAGCCAGTGTTCAGATCTGGGGACTGGTGGGGGAAAGGGTTCCTCTGGGGAGTGCAGACAGAGCCAAGTCCAAAGCATCATGGGGGGCTCAGCAGTGAAGGGCGGGGGGGAGGTCAAGAGAGCAATCGTGATCGGGGATTCGATAGTTAGGGGAGCAGTCATGCGTTTCTGCGGCCGCAAACGTGATTCCAGGATGGTATGTTGCGTCCCTGGTGCCAGGGTCATGGATGTCACTGAACGGATGCAGGACATTCTTAAGGGCGAGTGTGAACAACCAGAGATCGTGGTCCATATCGGTAACAACGACACAGGTAAAAAAAGGGATGAGGTCCTGCAGCTGAATATGAGGAGTTAGGAAATAAATTAAAAAGCACGACCTCAGGGTAGTAATCTCAGGATTACCCCCAGTGCCACGTGTTAGTGAGCACAGGAATGGGAGAATCGATCAGGAGAATGCGTGGCTGGAGGGTTGGTTCATGAGAGGGGGAATTTAGATTCCTGAGGAATTGGGACTGATTCTGGGGAAGGTGGGAACTGTACAAGCCGACCGGGTTCCCCCTCAACAGACCCAGGACGAATCGTCTTGAGGGGGAGTTGCTACTGCTGTTGGCGAGGGTTGAAACTAGAGTGGCTGGGGGATGGGAACCTGAGCGGGGAGGCAGAAGAGAGTAAAGTTGAGAGAAGCAAGAGAGGGGAGGACCCAGGGGAAATTTACATTAAAAAAAGTACAAATAGTTGTTCAAGAACAAGTGAAAGGGAAAAGCGTGGAGCAGAAGAAATAAAGTGTATTTTAGACACTACAGATAAAGTGAAAACTAGAAGGTGTAAAGCGATTAACCAAGCATCAAAGCTGAAGGTCAGGCTAGGGTGTGGCCCAACTAAGAGTGTTATATACGAACGCACGGAGTATAAGGAATAAATTAAATGAACTACAGGCACAAATTCAAATTGGAGGGTATGACATGATAGCTATTACTGAGATATGGCTGCAGGATGGTCAGGATTGGGAAATAAATATAACAGGTTGTAAGGTCTACAGGCGAGGTAGGGAAAATGGAGGAGGTGGAGGAGTAAGCCATAGTGATTAAAGATAAAAACACTTTAATGATAAAGGAGGGTATAACGAGGGGTAGGCAGCCAAAAGAAACCTTATGGGTTTAATTGAGAAATAGGCAAGGATCTAAGACTACAGTGGGAGTTGTGTATCGGACCCCTGGCAGCAGCTCTGAAGTGCTAGATTGTATAAATGCAGAGATTAGACAAGCGTTTAACAAAGGCATAGTGGTCTTAATGGCGGATTTCAACCTTCACATAGATTGGTAAAAGCAGACCAGCATCTGTCAGAAAGTTAGTGAATTCAATGAGTATGTCCGGGATAGTTTTCTACAGCAGTGTGTCCGAGAGGCAACAAGGGGGCAAGCCATACTAGATTTTGCAATGAGAAATGAACCAGATTGAGTTAACAGCTTGACTGTGCGTCAACATCTATCCAAAAGCGATCATAAAAGGATCGAGTTCAAGGTAATATTTGAAAGGGAAAAAAGTGAATCACCTGCTAAGATTCTACATTTGGGTAAGGCCGACTTCAATGTGATGAGACAGAGACTGTCCACAGTAAACTGGGCAAATCTGTTAATGGGTAAAACGACTGATGATCAGTGGGAAATGTTTAAAGAATCATTTAACGTGATACAGAATCAGTTTATTCTCCTGAGGGGCAACAACTCTACTTGCCAAAACAAACCAGCCATGGACAACTAAAGAGGTAAGGGACAGTATGAGACATAAGGAAAGGGCACACAAAAAAGAATAAAATGGCACAGATCCTGGCGAATGGAAAAGATGCAAAGATCAACAAAAGTTCACAAAACAGATAGTAAGAGCTGCAAAAAGAGAGTATGAAAAGAAACTTGAAAGGGATATCTAAACCAATACGAAGAACTTTTATAGTTATATTAGGAAAAAGACGGTGGTCAGGAGCAGTGTTGGCCCCTTAAAAACTGAAAGTGGGGATAAGATCATTGACAATGGGAAAATGTGGACGTGTTGAATAATTACTTTGCGTCAGTATTTACAGTGGAAATAGAGGATAGCATCCTGGAAATCTCAAGAAAACTAATATTGAATCGGGGACAGGGACTCAATAAAATTAATATAAGTAAAATAACAGTAATGAAGAAAATAATAGCACTAAAGAGTGACAAATCCCCAGGACCAGGTGGTTTCCATCCCAGGGTTTTGAAGGAAGTAGGTGAGCACATTGCAGATGCCCTAACTATAATCTTTCAAAGTTCTCTAGATTCAGGAACTGTCCATCTACCTTTGGAAAATTGCACATGTCACTGCGCTTTTTAAGAAAGGAGAGAACGGGAAACCAGGGAATAGTCGACCAGTTGGCCTAACATCTGTTGTGAGGAAATGCTGGAGTCTAGACTTATGTATGGGGTGACTGAACACCTCGAGAATTTTCAGTTAATCAAAGAGGGCCAGCATGGATTTGTGAAATGTCGGTCGTGCCTGAAAAAGCTGATTGCATTTTTTGAAGAGGTGACGAAAGCAGTGGACAGGGGTTTGTCAATGGATGTTATTTATATGGACTTCCAGAAGGCATTTGATAAAGTCCCACATAAGAGACTGTTAGCTTAGATAGAAGCCCATGGATTCGAGGGAAAAATACGGACTTGGTTCGGAAGTTGGGTGAGCGAAAGGCGACAGAGAGCAGGGATAATGGGTAGGTACTCACATTGGCAGGACGTGACTTGTGGAGTCCCACAGGGATCTGTCTTGGGGCTTCAATTATTCACAATGTTTATTAACGACTTAAATAAAGGCATGGAAATTCTCATATCTGCGTTTGCCGATGACACAAAGAGTGGTGGCATTGTAAACAGTATAGATGAAAACATAAAATTACAAATGGATATTGATAGATTAAATGAATGGACAAAACTGTGACAAATGGAATTCAATATCGGCAAATGTGAGGTCATCAACTTTGTATCAAAAAAGGATAGAACAGGTTACTTTCTAAATGGTAAAAAGTTAAAAACAGTGGATGTCCAAAGGGACTTAGGGGTTCAGGTCCATCGATCATTGAAGTGTCATTAACAGGTGCAGAAAATAATCAAGAAGGCGAATGGAATGCTGGCCTTTATATCTCGAGGACTAGAATACATGGGGACAGAAGTTATGCTGCAGCTATACAAAACCCGGGTTCGACCGCAACTGGGGTACTGTGAGCAGTTCTGGGCAACTCACATTCGGAAGGACATATTGGCCATGGAGGGAGTGCAGTGTAGGTTTACTGGAATGGCACCCGGAATTCAAGGATTAAGTTACGAGGAGTGATTACACAAATTGGGGTTGTATTCTTTCGAGTTTAGATCGTTAAGGCATGATCTGATCGAAGTTCATAAGATATTAAGTGGAACAAATAGGGTGGATAGAGATAAACTATTTCCGCTGGTTGGGGATTCTCGGATTCGGGGGCACATTCTAAAAAATAGAGCCAGACCTTTGAGGAATGAGATTAGAAATCATTTCTGCACACAAAGGGTGGTAGAAGTTTGGAACTCTCTTCTGCAATAGTCAATTGATGCTCGCTCAATTGCTAAATTTAAATCTGAGAGAGAGAGCTTTTTGGCAAACAAAGGTATTAAGGCATATGTGCCAAAGGCAGGTGTATGGAGTTCGATCACATGTCAGCCATGATCTTATCAAATGGCGGAGCAGGCACAAGAGGCTGAATGGCCCACTCCTGTTCCGAGATTCCTGTGTTCCTAATTTATTCGAGCAAAGAAATCAGATCAGCCCAACTAAACTCACTGTTAACCATCCAATTAACAAGCTGCAGATAACTGCACCAATCCAAACATTTCCAGGTAACTATGGAAGAGACTCACTTTGAAGCAGTTTCGACACAAAGCAATCTCTGCACAGACAAGGGACGGGTTGTGCAAACGGGCAATCAGTGGTCTTTCCAACTGATATTCTGCTGTCCAAATGTTTCTGGTAAAAATAGTGATCAGAGAAGAACAAAGCCCTTTTCCGAGAATGCTCAACAATGGTCAACATATTGACAAAACATCGCAGGGATCGACTCTCCCACAGTTATTATTCCGCTGGAAAGGCAGAACTTGCCAGCTGTTCAAAAATTGATAGCCTGAGCAGGAACTTGCACCCTGGACCCTCAGATCACTACTTTGCTAAAAAGTCTGATGTTCTACAGACTGAGCTTTCCAGGCCACCCGATGTTTATTCTTCCACCATGCAGATTCATGGTTGGTCTCTGAATTTTCCCTTGAGGACGTCGATATGGGGTCCATTTTGCAAAATTCTCAGTAACGTTTTGAGGAGAATCCTTGTTTGTGTTGAACCTGATGTGAGAAACATGGAGAGGAAACTCGTGAGTTTACAATTCTCCATGTTTCTGCCAAATGTCCTGTCATTCGTTCGCACTAATTAAAAAAACACTTTGCCCAATGCCTCAAAAGCTGAACTTGTCCCACACGGGAGCAGGAAAAGTTCTCCCGACCTGTCAAAGGATCAACAACTGAAAGCGGAATAATTCCACCCGTTACTCAGTGACACCGGGCAATACATTAACCTTCCGAATTTTCCTACACGACATTTCAAACAGAAGAATGTCTGTTTCACGAAAAGAAGAATTGTGTGTTCGGATCATTAAATTTATAGATCTCGTGCCGCCTCCTTTGCCTTTTCATTTTGACGCCAATCGCCCCTCTCCCGCCTATTAACAATTGAACTCACATCTGCAATTGTAATACGGCCGGCCAGAGAACCCTCAGTGCCCACAGGAGAACACGAAGAAGGAGATGCTTCATGGAACACACCAGCTGAATCTTGAACTCGGGTGGAAATGTTCAGAAGCAAAAAGTAAAACTGCTCCAGGTGAAGCTCGAATTCACAACCTCGGCATTGCTCGAGCCGGATACTGTTATATAAGTACCGCGCGCTGACCGATTGCGCTACTGGAGCCCCACGTCGGTAAGTCGCGCAGCAAACAGCCTCATTTGCGGCCGTTGAGACTGTCTGTTCTTCCAGTCTGTTTCCAATTGAACACATGCAGCAAACTGCCGTTCGGCCATTGGTGATTCATTGGTCGAATTCTCGCCTGCCTCACAGGAAGCTGGGGTTCGATTACCGCCCAATGCAGGAACATTTTCATTCGGTATTCATGAAATCGAGTGAATTGGGATAAATTCATATTCAGCTTCAATCTGCACAACATCTTGAGACTTCTTTTTTCTCCACGTGTGTTGCGTTGACGAAACCTCGTTATTCTGTCCTCGAGAGCTGAAACAGGCTCCAGAATTAACGGTCTTGCCTTCAGCTGCCTGGGCCAAATTCTCTGGAATACCCGATTTAAACCGTCTCTCTCCTCCTTTATGACGCTCATTACAACCGACCTTTTTCACTAAGTTTTAGTTCACCTGTTCGAATATCTCCTTTTGTGGATCTGTGTCAAATGTTATCTGATTCCGCTCCTGTGAAGCGTCTTGGGACAATTTATTGTGTTAAAGGCCCGATATAAATGTGAGTTGTTATTAATTGTAAGGTCTCCCACCATTTAAAGAAGTAAGGATATGACAGTAAGCTTGGTAACTCCGAAGCGTCTATTGCTGCACCCGATTCACCGTTTCCATCAGCAGCCCAGATGCAAGCTCTCGAGAGGATGTTTATGGTGAGACTGAGGGTAAATCACAGGGTGAAGCACCGAGCACCAGTGAGCAGGAGGAGCTGGAAATAATTATGATAATTACTATGACACACAAACTTTGAACAGCCTATAGGTTAAAGAATGACCCAATATAAAACCAATCGCCAGTTCCAGAGTCGATGTACTCGGGTCGTGATTTGCACACTGTTCTGACTCACTTGGTACCAGACGCGCTGCCGTCAACAGTAAAGAGTTGGAGCCGGATCCAGAAGAGTGAAATCAGGACCGACCTCTGCGGAGTACCCAGAGTTCGGGAGGCCGAGTAAGAGCAGCAGCCAGAGCGGTTTCTAAACCAGCCGCTGATGCCTGAGTGAAGCGAGTCCCATTCCGAGCCGTTTCTGCCAGCCGCCTGCCGGGCCTCGTCGCACGGAAGGGGACCGATACACGACTAACTCCCACACACAGGTTTCAGTCAGGAAGGCTGTCTCCAGTATTGGCTCAGTTCGTCGAGCGATCTAAAACGCGGTGTTTAGTTCACGATTTCTTCTGTAGATGTGGGTTTAAATTGCACTTAGAACATTGTCATTTTTATTCACTGACGGAGTTATTTCTGTGCATTCGGCTGGAGGTCCTATTTCCTGCCCAGTGAGATTTGCCCCTTCAAGAAAATCAACCCGTCCTCCATCCACGGCAGGTTTTGACGTCCATCGGTTTATGATAAAACCGAGCTTCAAACTAAAACATACAATACATACACACACAGCGAGTCATCCAATTTTAACGGAGAGAAGAGACAAGTTTAATTTAGGCCCTGTTGATTTAAACATTAAATAAACAAACGGTTTGGAAGCAGCAAAGGAAGTGACAGAACTTTGAAAAGTGACCTTGCTAACTTACCCTCCTACCAACAAAATCTGCTCAATAACTACTCTTCGCCCATTTTTTCACGAACCTCTCCTTCCTTTCGTCAGTCTGAGGCTGTGATGGACTCGGGGAACAAAAAGGTCCCTTCCGCCATTTGGTCCTTTGCTCCCCGCACAAGCACAGTCTTTCCAACAAACCCGGATGTACCAATGCGCCCCTCCCTCCAGCAGGCTGTGATCAACAAAGAAAAATTGTTGAAAGTTTGTGTGAAAGTCCATTTTCTAATATATGTGAGAATGTGCACTGTTAATGTATCCACGGAAATCTTCAGCTCATTTCTCAACATCTCCCGCTATCTCGCAAAGAATCACAAGCTGACGGATTTATTCAGACTCAGCCCGTGGATGGAGATTTAAATGGGAGAGTCTCAAATGACAGACGAGCATTTGGTTCAAATGCCAGACGAGCCCCCTCTGTGTCACAATTTTGGATAAAAATCGCCAATTGGTTTCTCACATCGTGTCAGCGTTCCCGATGGCAGAATTGACTTATATTCAGAGCATGTTTGAGAACCAAAGGACAGAATGCAAAGTGTTCATCGACGCAACATCCGGGCAGCACAGACAACGTCTCAAAATGGTGTGTGGATTGAATCTGAGTTTGAATTGATCCCAATTCAGGCAATCTCATGGGTGCTTAATGCAAAAAGTTTCCACAATGGCTGGGAAACGAAACCTACTGAATTGCAAAGAAAGCGAGATTTCTCCCACTTAACCCTCAATGTTCAAACGGCAGCAGGTTACATATATCGCTTTGGAAACCTGTCTGAAAGAATTTGCAGTCTGCCAGATCGCCTGTGATAACCGTATGCATTCTGATGCACAACCGTGTAGAAATGGCTGAATGGTTAAGGCTTTAGACTTATAATTTAATCGACTTTTCCAAGGCATGTTCAGTGTTTGGGTTCAAGCGAAATAATCGTCTTTCCAACTCTCGGAAAGATTCTCCGCAACGCGGGCACTTTCAGTTGGGAATCCAACGATCTCTTGCAAGATTTCAAAATACATGAAGGAATTGTTCCCAGCTCCATCTTAAATTTTGCTGATTTGTTGACAATTACACTCTTTTTTCCTGTACTTTAATCTCTCTATCTCTCCCTGTCTCAGTCTCTTGACTCTTTGTATTTTCCCCTGATGGACCTCTCAGGCTTCCTTGAACGACCAAGGCTGATCGAACCTGCAAAACCAACAGAGAAGGGTAAAGAAAGACTTAGACGGTAGGAAAAGCTAAAGTGCATCCCAGCTGAATTCGGAGCGGATGTCTCCACATTTATCTCTCTTCCCCCTCACAGTGAAAAAGTAGCAATTTTATTATATTTATGGTTCAGTGTATAACCTGCGGATGCCGAGACAGATGACAATGTCGCTTTAGAGCAGTAAATTCTGCAAAGTTTTACTTGATAATACAAGTCGTTCATTCAAAACGAATGTGGTAAAGAGAGCCTAATATTGGTGACTTGAAATAGTTGGTGCTCAACTTGACATTGCTGAACATCGGAATAGAAAACGAGATTGGATGAACAGAAGAGATTGAAAGGCTGGCTGTTCGGCTGTGGGTGGCTGCGAATTGTACACTAGTTGCACGGCCTTGTTCCTGGCGGCTGTTTGGTCTTGGGGTATAATTATCGCTTACGGATGTTTCACTGATTGTTTGTGCGAGAGGTCTCCGGGTTTAAATCCCAATCCAGTACGGCTGTGTCGCAACTTACGGTGAAAATTCACTCATTTGCTTCTCACATTTTTTCAGCGATACAGAAGGCAGGATTAACTGAATTCCAAAGCAAGTTTCAGCTCCAGAGGACAAAATACTGAGGTTTCCTCAACACAACACACGTGGAGAAAAGAATATGTCCCAAGATGGTGTGCAGATTGAAGCTGATTGTGAATTTATCCCAATTCACGCGATGTCATGAATGCGGAATGAAAATGCTCCTGCATTGGGCGGTAATCAAACCTCTGCTTCCTGTGTGACAGGCAAGAATTTGACCACGAAAACACCAATGGCCGAACGGCAGTTGGCTGCATGTTTCCACTTGGAAACCTGTCAGAAAGAATAGACAATCTCACAGGACGAAAATGAGGGTGTTTGATGTGAAAAACAATCGCATGCAGCTCTCGTGGCGCAATTGGTAAGCTGCGCGGGACTTATTTAACAGTATCAGGCCCGAGGTTGTGAGTTCAACTCTCACGTGGCGCAGTTTTACCTTTTGCTTCTGAACACTTCCACCCGAGTTCAAGACACGGCTGGTCTGTTCCATGAAGCATCTCCTTCTTCGTGTTCTCATGTGGGCACTTCTGTTCCTCTGGCCCGCCGTATTGCAATAGCAGGTGTGAATTTATTTGTTAATAGGCGGGAGAGGGAGCGATTGGCGACAGCATGAAATGGCAAAGGAGGCGCCACCAGATCCTTAAATCTAAATAACCGAACACACAATTCTTCTTTTCGTGAAACAGACATTCTTCTGTTTGAAGTGCCGTTTCGGAAAATTCGGAAGGTTAATGTGTTGCCCGGTGTCACTGAGTAACGGGTGGAATTATTCCGTTTTCAGTTGTTGATCCGCTGACAGGTCGAGAGACCTTTTCCAGCTCCCGTGTGGGACAAGTTTAGATTTTGAGCAACTGGGTAAAGTGTTTTTTATAATTGGTGCAAACGAATGACAAGACATTTGGCACAAACAGGAAGAATTGTAAACTCACGAGTTACCTCTCCATGTTTCTCACATCAGATTCAAAACAAACAAAGATTTTCCTTCAGACATGACTGAGAATTTTGTCAAACGGACCCTCACTCGAGTTCGACGTCCACAAGCGATAATTTAGAGACCGACCATGAATCTTTATGATGGAGTGTTACAAAACCGTGAACATGGATAACTCAGTCCGTAAAGCATCAGCTCAGCAAAGTCGTGATCTGAGGGTCCAGAGTTCATAATCCTTGTTTCAGGCTGTTAAATTAAAAACAGCTGGCAAGTTCTTGTCGTCCAGCGGAGGAACAACTGCGGGAGAGACGATGTGTGTCAATATGTTGACTTTAGGTGAGCATTCTCAGAAAAGGACTTTGTTCTTCTCTGATCAACATTTTTACCAGAAACATTCGGACTGTCGATGATCATTTCGGAAGACCACTGATTGCCCGTTCACACCACCCGTCCCTTGTTTGTACAGAGATTGCTTAGTGTTTAAACTGCTTCAAAGTGAGTCTCTTCCATCGTTATCTGGAAATATTTGGATTGGTGCATTTATCTGTAGCTTGTTAATTGGATGGTTAACACGGAGTTTAGTTGGGCTGATCTGATTTCTTTGCTCGAGTAAATTGGATACTTTTTAACCCCCACCCAGTCCTTGCAGACACTTCCAGCATTATCTACGTGGGCGGTGGAATGCAGAGACATTTAGCGCTACAAATCAATCCGTGCCGCCTCTTACCGAAACTCGGGAACAATGTTCACCATTTCAGCCTCTCAGATGCCGATGTCGCCAATTTCATCTTGTGCAGCAAGAACCCCTGGTGATTTTACAGTCACTCAAGTTCGCTTCACTTTCCCCAAAGTTTACTCTGAGAGAAAAATGAAGGAAAAGTGAGTGTTTCGTCATTGTTGTCGAAGCAAAATCGCTGCTTTCATTCCTTCCACAGTTGATCTTCCTGCGGGTTATGAACCTTCTGCACTCCACTATTTTTATCACATGATCAGGAAGTGAAACAAGTTGAATTTGAAAGTGGGAGCAACAAACTGGATTAAGCGGATAGGCGGGGAGGGATATTGCAAAACAAACAGCCAAGCAACCAGGAGGGTGTCAGCTGTTACATAAGAACATAATAAATAGGAGCCGGAGTAGGCCTGACGGCCCCTCGAGCCTGTTTCGCCATTCATGGCTGATCTTCGACCTCGACTCCATTTTCCCGCCCGATCCCCATTTTCCGACACGGCACTTCAAACAGAAGAATGCCTGTTTCACGAAAAGACGAATTGTGTGTTCGGTTTTTTAGATTTTCAGGTCTCGTGGCGCCTCCTTTGCCATTTCATGCTGTCGCCAATCGCTCCTTCTCCCGCCTGTGAACAACGAAACTCACACCTGCTATTGCAATACGGCCGACCAGAGGAACCAAAGTGCCCACATGAGAACACGAAGAAGGAGATGTTTTTGGAACAGACCAGCTGGACCTTGAACTCCGGTGGAAATATTCAGATACAAAAGGTTCACCTGCTCCAGGTGAGGCTCGAACTCACAACCTCGGCATTGCTCGAGCTTGATACTGTTATATAAGTACCGCGCGCTAACCGATTGCGCCACTAGAGCTGGATGGTTGTTTGCTTTTCATCAAACAACCTCAATTTCGGTCTGTAAGATTGTATGTTCTTTCAGACAGGTTTCCAAGTGGACACATGCAGCCAACTGCCGCTCGGGCATTGATGTTTTCGTGGTCGAATTCTTGCCTGCCACACAGAAATCTGGGGTTTGATGACCGCCCAAGAGCATTTTCATTCTGCATTAATGACAATGTGTGAAATGGGATAAATTCATATTCAGCTTCAATCTTCACAACATCATGAGACATTTTCTTTTTTCCAGGTGTGTTGCACACACGTCACCTCGGCTTCTGCAAGGAAAGAATGAGACGTTTGGAACATTCTTCTTCAGACGGTAATTGATGCTAACTCACTTGTGATTGTTAAATCTGGTATTAATAGATTTCTGTGAACCAATGTTATTGCGGGATATGAGGCGAAGACGGATATATGGAGCTCGGTCACAGCTCCACCATGATCTCATTGAATGGTGGAACAGGCTCGACGGGCGAAATGCCGCTGCCACTTGCTGCCTCCTGATATGCGCCACTTTCACCTGCAAGAAAGCGGGACGTGTGTCTGTGTGATGGCTGATAGCTGCCAGTGTGTGTGACCTGTGAGTTGTTGGTGGGCGGCTTGCAACAGTGATAACGTGTGAGGGTGAGAGGAAGTCTCTGGTTTGAAGAGTTGAGTACTGATGGAAAGAGTTTGTTGGTATCTGGGTGATGGGGATGTCGTGCGTGGTGCAATTGGTAGGTGACTTCATTTGAGAGTTGACCTCACTCACCTTGACCACTAATGTCAAAGCATTGAACTTCCTCCTGCACTGCATCGAAGTCCATGCTACTGTGCGCCTGGCAATGACTTCGTCCCCCGCTGCCTCCCGCTGCCTTTTGGATATATGTCTGGAGGGCCTCTTGCCCACCCCCAACCCCCAACCTCTGCAAATATGGGATGTCCCTCCTTCTGCCCACCTCTTGCAACAAGGTCTCTCAGCATCAGCAGAGGAGCTTGGTGCATGCACTCTCCAGGCTTGGTACCAACTGAGATCGACAGATTGGTGAGGACTGGCGTGCAGATTGGAGGATGTGGGATTTAGTTGTGCACAACCTTTCTTCAATGTGTTAACATAACTCATCAGCGTGTGAACAGAAGGATGGAACCTGCAGCTGTGTTTTACATGTGTGATGTCTCATCTCAGTTCAGACTCCGTGCAGACAGTAGACTGTTATTTTCAGCTAATAACAGGTACCAGCGACCGTTGACAGATTTCGAAGAAACATCCTCCCTTTAAGAGATTGAGCTCCCCTGGTGGTGGAAAGCGCATATTGCATTGATCCCACGTGCAAGGCCCGGAATGGAACGCTGAATGCAGGTGCGTCTTCGGGACAGTCGAATCTTGCGTCCTGCCTGCGCCTGGGTCATTGGGCGCGGGGAAACAGCGCATCACGCTACCTGCGCCGAAATAAGGCCTTTATCCAATTTCCCCCCAAAATTTCCTGCATACGCCTGTAGACAGGATTCCAATATGGTACCTGGCACATGGGGCAACAGGAAAAAGGATTGCATTTTGATAGCGCCCTTCACCACCTCAGACGTCCCAAAGCGCTTTACAGACATGCAGGAAACGAGGCACCCAATTTGCGCCCAGCAAGATCCCAAACACAGCGATTTGATAATGAGCAGATAATGTGTTGTAGTGATGTAGCTGAAGGGATAAACATTGAACAGTTCTCCAGGGAGAATTAATCACCTTTAAAGACGGAGACAAGGTGATTGTATCAGTTCGAGTTTTGACCTTTGTAATGTTTTTCTTTCCTTATTTTTATCTTCTTCAGATTCCAACTGATCAGAAAACTGACAACTGAACTCTCACAGAATTTTCGATAAATCTGTCACTCAAAATAAACAATGTTATAAATAAAGAAATAAACCGGATTGAGACGGTTCACTTCACTGAAACGTCGAATTCCTATTAAACCGGCGCGCGGAGTCACAACAGCTCATCGCTGATCTGCACCTCAACTCCATTTAGCGAAATAGAAACTGGAAAACTCATTTTTCGAGACGAATTTGCTAATTTCCTGAAAATGAAGATCACGAAACCAGCAAAATATTCCCTCCTCTGATTAAACACACAGCAAGGGAATTTGTCGAATATAAAGCAAGAAACCCGCGATTGTATTTTTACACGGATAGAACACCGTGCTCAATATTAACACTAACACTGAGCGCCAGGTCTGGATCTGACCCGTTTACCCCGTGGTGCGGGACCCCGTCCGCTCTTATATTTACCAATAAAAAGAAAATCAGAAAATAATAATCTCACCCAGCAGAATTGGAGATTGTTCGTATTTTACAGGACGGGATGAGGCCACTCGGCCCGTCGGGGTTGGATAGTAAATTCTGTTCACATTCTCCGCTCGGTGTTGTTCTCCGTGTACATTTTTAGTTTACCGATTTGTCTTTTATTTTATTTCCCCTCTCTCTATTTTGCAGACTGAGTGCGAAAGAGATTCGCTTTGGAGGCAAAACATTTTGATCAATGATTTGTTTATTCTGATTGTAGGTTTCTTGGAGACCCAGTGGAAGTTCAGTTGTCATTTCCTGATGATTCCGAAACATCAGAGCCAACTTGCTGCAAGAGAGAAAACAATAAATGGACAACATCAACAAAGTGAAAGGAAGAGAAAAAAGCAAGCAGTGTCTTAAACACTCCTGCCCCGGTTTAAGATCGTTTGCTGAGCCACTGCTACAGCGGCCGCGTGGCCTAATGGATAAGGCGTCTGACTTCGGTGTTAATCGTGATGTTATCAGAAGATTGCAGGTTCGAATCCTGCCGCGGTCGTTTTTACACTTGTTCCAATGTGCGCCGCAACTGTTTCGCACCGGACCGTTTCTTGCAGGAACGGACCTGATGGAACGGAAATCCGTAAATCCTTTTGCTTGCAGAAGTTGACTCGACATTTTCAATATTGTCGATCTGGGTGCACGGGCAGGACATAGTGTAAAAGTGACTTTATTTCTGCTGTTTGGATTCAGAAATGGTCGGCTAATCCATTGTGCTCTGTCCGTATTGGCTCGAAACCCATCCGTGTCGATATTGTATTGAACTTGTGTTGCGGCCCTCCGTAAGTTTTGTGCAATCAAAATGGGCTTGAATGCTATTATTATCAATCCGACACCGGAGTTTTAAGGCTGTGTCCCTAGATTGTTTATATTTTGTTTTAATATAGACGGATAATTGGAATTTTTCACCTGCTGTAATGGGATAAAGGTCGAGTAGAGAGGACGGATCGGAGATAGATCTTTCTGTCCTTCCTTGCTGCCTCTGGGGTTTCCAGCGAATGAAAGATTAACGGGAACAGCAAATGATAAGGGAGGTGGAACATAAAGGGTTAACATTAACCATCAGGATGAAATCTAATTTCAAAACTTTTTAACAATCTTGAACCTGTCCAGTTATTAGATTTACAGCAAGTCTGTACATTTTTCTGTTAAATTTAATTCCTCCACCCGCTCTTCATCAAGAAAAATTAAATCTGGAGGGAGCTCCCGTCCAGATTTGAGCCCAGGATCTGTCTCATTGTTAACAGTCTCCCGTTTTGAACTCGAATCCCACCCATGGCTCGGTTCCCAGTAACTGCTGCCGAGATTGAAGGACTTCGGTCCCTCCTGCATCTCCTGCATTTTACCATCTCCCGATTATTCGATCAGTATTTGGGAACATGGGAGAAAGCCTGGGTTTAAATCCCGAACATTTAAATCCCCAGCAATCTGCCTGTTGATCCCATTCCACGGTGCCTTTAGTTAACAATAACCGCGGGAGCGCAATTGGAATCCAGTCCGCAGTTTGTTTCCTTCTCTGTTCCTGTTCTCTCTCGGTTTCTCTGAAAGACGATGCACTGTTTGGATCAGGAATCGAGTTCTGATCAGCCCTGTGACAGACAGACAGGAATCCGTCACTGAAACCCCGAGACACAGGGAATGCTGTTCATTCTGTTCCAGGGACACTTCATAAGTCGGTCGAAACCTTCCAATTCCCATTCCCACAAAGGACGGAGCCAAGCGGAGGAGGGACGTGTTTCTCAATGATCGGACAGTGGATGCCATCGAAGTGTGAGTGCCGATGGGTGACTGAGGAACGCCGTGAGGGCTCTGGTTTCAATCCCTTAAACTTGGACCCTTCAGTTCGCGAGTCATGAATGTTGGATAAGAGAGCGGGAGAATTCCCTGCGCTTCTTTAACATCCACCGACAGGGCCTCATTTAACTGGGATAAGTGGACAGAAGCGAAGGCTTTTGGTACCCGCAGTGGAACAAGGTCTAAGTTTTGACAGACGAGAATTATTTCACGATCATTATCGCCCTCTCATTGCTGGGACCTCGAGCCACAATGATGCATTCACGGCGTGCGCCATTATCGATCGGTGAATGTTGCAGCAAGTGAGATACGGGGCGGGAGAGGGACACAGTGCTGCACAGACGGCAGAGAATCGCAATGATACAAATGGACACAAATCGCAGTGATGCACGGGGGCCGGAGGTCTGATTCCCCCATTTAACACACTGGCCCAGTCTCACGGCCCTCCGTCCTCCACCCATCGTTTACCCTGGCTCTCTCAGACAAACGAGACTCGCCCCGGGCCCCTGACCTCTGACCTCTGACACAGGGGCTCCTCCCCCACAGACGGTTAATGCGCTCACCCCCAACCTCCCACACAGACGATCCAGACTCCACCCTCCCCTCTGCCAGAGATCGGCTGTCTTTCTCTACCCCTCCCCCTCCCCCGGGCCGATGCCATGTTGGAGTCCAGAGTCTGAGTTGAGAAAGCGCAGGGCCTCTCCCTCCTCGGAGTATATGACTGTACTACCATCGCTGTCTTTTCTGTGGGACAGGGTCCACCCAGTGCGGGTGATGGAAGAGTCTGGGACATTAGCTGAAAGCTATGATTCTGTGAGTATGGTTGCGTTCGGTTGGTGGTTCATCAGGTTACGGAAGAACTCTGCCACAAGTCCCCAAATGTTAGTGTGGAGGATTTTGGTGAAAAGCGCTGTTGATATTTGAACCCAACAGCCTTTGTTTGCAAGGCAGGTGCTTTAACCACTGAGCCACGGCGCCCACCAGATTTGAATTATTTCCTAACGTTATGGTATTGATACATTTTCCAAGCTAATTTGTTGCGCCTTCTCCCTCAATATGTCTGCGCAACAACATCGATCTTTTGATCATCGGTCTCTGAATGGTAAACAATGGGCATCAGTCATGATCTTCTCTTCCTTATCCCCTGTCAGTACATCTTATATCGAGCTCTATTCATCCTGTTGTATTCCCACACTCTCTCCAGACTATCTGGTCTTATCCTATTACATTTCTCATCTCTTCCCACAAAATGTTGGTGAGTAATTTCTGTGATACACCAGGCCCTGACCTCCTCCTGTGGGTGACCTCCGACAAATACTGCACAATAGTTTAATGTGTGTGTGTTTTACATTCGGAAATGTGTATTAGCGCTCGTCTACCTGGTGTATCGATTCTCACACAAACGGCAATGTTGCTTCAGAGCATTTAAATTTTAGAAAGACTTACTTGATGAGGCAAGTTGTCCCTCTCCATTTCAACAAAATAGAAACAATCCAGGGATACAGACTTAAAACACCGGTGTCGGATTGGTATTAGTCGCTTTCAAGCCCATTTTGATTGTACAAAACTGACGTTGCGCCGCAACAAAAGTTCAATACAATAACGGCACGGATGGTATTCGGACCCAAACCGACAGAGCACATTTCTGAATCCGAACAGTAGAAATAAAGTCACTTTTACAATATGTCCTGCCCGTGCACCCAGATCGACAATGTTGAAAATGTGGAGTCAATTTCTGATAGCAAAGCAATTTACGGATTTCCGTTCCATCCGACTGTGAGAAACGGTCGGGTGCAAAACAGTTTGGGCGCACGTCGGACACATTTGTACCCAACGAGTCAAACGACCGTGGCAAAACTCGAACCTATAATCGTCTGATAGCCACGCGATTAATACCGAAGTCAGACGCCTTATCCATTAGGCGACGTGTCCGACAATAAATTGTTTCACCAAATGACCTTAAACCCTGGGTGATTAAGACTCTGCTTGTATCATTCTCTTCGTCCACATTGTTGATGTTGTTCATTTATTGTTTTCTCTCTTGCAGAGTGAGGGGAAATACAACAAAAGACAAATCGGTCAACTAAAAATATGCAAGGAGAACAACACCGAGCGGAGAATGTGAACAGAATTTACTATCCAAGCAAGACGGGCCGAGTGGCCTCATCCTGTCTTGTAAAATACGAACAATCTCCAATTCTGCTGGGTGAGATATATTATTGACTGATTTTCTTTTTTTGGTAAATATAAACTCGGACGGGGTCCCGCACCACGGGGTAAACGGGTCAGATCCAAACCTGGCGCTCAGTGTTAATGTTAATATTGAGCACGGTATTCTATCCGTGTAATAATAAACTCGCGGGTTTCTTGCGAGATATTCGACACATCCCCTTGCTGTGTGTTTAATCAGGGCAGGGAATATTTTGCTGGTTTAGTGATATTCATTTTTCAGGAAATTAGTGAACTCGTCTCGAAACATGAGTTTTCCAGTTTCTATTTCGCTAAATGGAGTTGAGGTGCAGATCAGCGATGAGCTGCTGTGACTCCGCCGCGCCGGTTAAACCGGAATTCGACGTTTCAGTGAAGTGAAGTGAACCGTCTCAATCCGGTTTATTTATTTATTTCTAACATTGTTTATTTTGAGTGACAGATTTATCGAAAATTCATTGAGAGTTCAGTTGTCAGTTTTCTAATCAGTTGGAATCTGAAGAAGATAAAAATGAGGAAAGAAAAACATTACAAAGGTCCAAACTCGAACTGATACAATCACCTTGTCTTCATTTTTAAGGGTAATTAGTTCTCCCTGCTACCGTGTTCAATATTTATCCCTCCAGTAACATCACTATAACATATTATCTGGTCATTGTCACATCGCTGTGTTTGGGATCTTGCTGTGTGCAAATTGGCTGCCTCGTTTCCGACATATGAGCAGTGACTACATTTCAAAGAGTGGTTCGTTGTCTGTAAAGCGCTTTGGGATGTCCGAGTTTGTGAAGAGCGCAATATAAATGCAATCTTCCTTCCTGTGGCCCCATGTGCCAGGTACCTTATCCGAATCCTGTCGACTGGCGCACACAGGAAACATTGGGGGAAAAATTGGATCAGTGCCGTTTTTGGGCGCCGGGAGCGTGATGCGCTGTTACTCCGCGCCCAATGACCCTTGGGCACGCAGGACGCAAGATCCGGCTGGCTCGAAGACGCACCTGCATTCAGTGTTCCATTCCGGGCCTTGCACGTGGAATCATTGCAATTCACACTTTCCACCGCCCGGGGGAGCTCAATCTCTTGAAGGGAGGATGTTTCTTGGAAATCGCTTGAAGGTCGCTGGCACCTGTTATTTGCTTAAAATAACAGTCCACTGTCCAAACGGAGTCTGAATGGAGATCAGACATTGCACACGTTAAACACAGATGCAGGTTCCATCCCTATGTTTGCACACTGATGAGTTATGTTAAAACATTGTATAAAAGATATACACTGCCAAATCCCACATCCTCCAATCTGCATGCCAGACCTCACCAATCTGCCGATCTGAGTTGGTACCAGATCTGGAGGGTGCATGCACCAAGGTTCTCTGCTGATGCTGAGAGACTGTGGTGCAGGAGTTGAACAGAAGGAGGAGCATGATGTCTCCGCAGGGGTGGGTGCGGGAAAGAGGTCCTCCAGACATTTATCCAAAAGGCAGTGGGAGCAGCGGGGGATGTAGTCAATGCCAAGCGCACATCATCATGAACATGGATGCAGTGCAGGGAGAAGTTCAATGCTTTGACATGAGTGGTCAAGTTGAGTGAGAGCAACTCTCAAGTGGCATCTCCTACCAACTGCACCATGCAATACACCCCCATCCCCCACATACCAACAAACTCTTTCCATCAGTACTCAACTCTTGAAACCAGATGCTTCCTCTCACTCTTACACATTACCAATGTTGCAAGCCGCCCACCCACAACTCATAGGCCACACACACTGGCAGCTATTTAACAATGACAGGCACATCACCCAGACACACGTCCCGCTTTCTTGCAGGTGAAGGTGGCGCATATCAGGAGGCAGCAAGTGGCAGTGGCATTTAGATATGGACCTGTGACCTAACTCCATATCCCCGGCTTAGCCCTATATCCCTTAATACTCGTGGTTCACAGAAATCTATCAATCTCAGATTTAACATTCACAAGTGAGCTGCCATCAACTACCATCTGCAGAAGTGCGTTCGAAACGTCTCCCACCCTTTGCGTATAGAAGCCGAGGTGAAGTGAACGCAACACACCTGGAGAAAAGAAAAAGTCTCAAGATGTTTTGCAGATTGAAGCTAAATATGAATGTATCCCAATTCACGCGACGTCATGAATGCAGAAAATGTTCCTGCCCTGGGCGGTAATCGAACCCCCGCTTCCGGTGCGGCAGGCAAGAATTCGACCACGAAAACACCAATAGCCGAACGACAATCGGCTGCATGTGTCCACTTGGAAACCTGTCTGAAAAAACATACAACCTTCGAGACCGAAAATGAGGGTGTTGAATGAGAGTATTAATACCACGCGGCTTTCGCAGCGCAATCGGTCAGCACGCGGTATTATATAATAGTATCAGGCTCGAGGAATGCCGAAGTGTTGAGTTCCATCTTCCCCTGGAGCATTTTAACCTTTTGCTTCGGAATATTTCCACCGGAGTTCAAGGTACAGCTGGTCTGTTCCATTAAGCATCTCCTTCTTACTGTTCTCATGTGGGCACTTTGGGTCCTCTGGCCGATCGTATTGAAATTGCAGGTGTGAGTTTAGTTGTTCATAGGCGGGAGAGAGAGGCGATTTGCGACAGCATGAAATGGCAAAGGAGGCGGCCCGAGATCTTTAAATCTGAAGAACCGAACAGACAATTCTTCTTTTCGTGAAACAGACATTCTTCTGTTTGAAATGTCGTGTAAAGAATATGGGGATCGGGCGGGAAAATAGAGTCGAGGTCGAAGATCAGCCATGATCTTATTGAATGGCGGAGCAGGCTCGAGGGGCCGTAAGGCCTCCTCCTGCTCATATTTCTTATGTTCTGATGTAACAGCTGACCTGCTCCTCGTGGCTTCGCTGTTTGTTTTGCAATATCTCGCCCCACCTATCCGCTTGATTCAGTTTGTTGCTCCCACTTTCACATTCAACTCGTTTCCAGTCCCTGGTCATGTGATAAAAATAGCGGAGTGCAGAGGTTCATCGCCCGCAGGAAGACCAGCGGTGGAAGGAATGAAAGCAGCGATTTTGCTTCGCCACCAATGAAGAAACGCTCACTTTTCCTTTATTTTTCGTTGTTCTCTTTTAGACCAAACTTTGGGGAAAGTGAAGCGAACTTCAGTGACTGTAAAATCACCAGGGGTTCTGGCTGCACAAGATGAAATTGGAAACATCGGCATCTGAGAGGCTGAAATGGTTAACATTGTTCCCGAGTTTCGGTGAGAGGCGGCACGGATTGATTTGTGGCGCTGAATGTCTCTGCATTCCACCGCCCACGTAGATGATGCTGGAAGTGTCTGCAAGGAGTGGGTTGGGGTTAAAAAGTATCTAATTTATTCGAGCAAATAAATTAAAATTTTCCTACACATCACTTCAAACAGACCTGGGAGAGAGCGCAGGACTCGGAGACTGCTCAAGGCCCAGACTCGAAGGCCGACCCGCACTCCGAGCGGCACAGAGGCAATCGGTGAAAAAAAACAAGGAGTGACGTCAGGACAGCAGGTCGGTGATTGGTTGGCGAGACTTCGTTTTTCTCTCTGATTTCGCGAATTGGATAAAATTGATTTAAAAGCATGAAGTGTAAAACTCCTGGAAGCTCATTAAAATTAAAGCTTAAACTACTTAACTAGAGTAATATAACCAAAAAAAGCCGTATTTAAGGTTTTGGCTTTGTTTCCGTTCATCTCATAAATTAAGGCATGGCAGGGCAGCTCAAACCTGTCGAATGCACGACCTGTGCCATGTGGGAACTCCAGGACTCTTCCCGTGTCCTGGACAAGCACATGTGCAGGAAGTGTCGTCAGCTGGTGGAGCTCGAGCTCCCGGTTTCGGACCTTGAGCAACAGCTGACGTCACTGCAGTGCATCCGCGAGGCTGAGAATTTCGTGCACAGCACGTTTCAGGAAGTGGTCACCCCTCAGATTAAGAGAGTGCAGGCAGAGAGGGACTGGGTGACCGCCAGACAGAAAAGGACGACCAGGCAGCGAGTGCAGGAGTCCCCTGAGGGCATCTCAATCTTCAGCCAGTGTTCAGATCTGGGTACTGGTGGGGGAAAGGGTTCCTCTGGGGAGTGCAGACAGAGCCAAGTCCAAAGCATCATGGGTGACTCAGCTGTAAAGGGGAGGAGGAGAAAGGTCAAGAGAGCAATCGTGATCGGGGATTCGATAGTTAGGGGAGCAGAGAGGCGTTTCTGCGGCCGCAAACGTGATTCCATGATGGTATGTTGCCTCCCTGGTGCCAGGGTCATGGATGTCACTGAGCGGCTGCAAGACATTCTGAAGGGGGAGGGTGAACAGCCAGAGGTCGTGGTCCATATCGGTACCAACGACATAGGTAAAAAGAGGGATGAGGTCCTGCAATCTGAATATAAGGAGTTAGGAATTAAGTTAAAAAGCAGGACCTCAAGGGTAGTAATCTCAGGAATACCCCCAGTGCCACGTGTTAGTGAGTATAGGAATGGGAGAATAGATCAGGTGAATGCGTGGCTGGAGGGTTGGTGCAGGAGAGAGGGATTCAGATTCCTGAGGAATTGGGACCGATTCTGGGGAAGGTGGGAACTGTACAAGCCGGACGGGTTGCACCTCAACAGATCCGGGACTAATAGCCTCGCAGGGGGAGTTGCTACTGCTGTTGGCGAGGGTTTAAACTGGAGTGGCAGGGGGATGGGAACCTGAGCGGGGAGTCAGAAGAGAGTAATGATGAGGGAAGCAAGAGATGGGAGGACCCAAGACCCAGGACAGATGCAGTCAGTAACACAGGGCTCTGGGCTGAGAGTGGAACGTGAGTGACAGTGTGAGGGAGAGGGATTAACATCAGTGGAGATACAGTCAGTAACACAGGGCGCTGGGGGGAGGTAGTTTACTGAGAGAAAGTGTGAGGGAGAGGGATCAATGTCAGTAGAGATACAGTCAGTAACACAGGGCGCTGGGGGGAGAGGGGTTACTGAGTGACAGAGTGATCGAGGTGGATTAACATCAATAGATATACAGTCTGTAACACAAGGCGCTGGGGGAGAGGGTTTCCTGACTGACAGTGTGAGGGAGAGGGATTAAAATCAGAATAGAAAAAGTCAGTGACACGGGGTGCTGGCGGTGAGGGGTTAATGAGAGGCAGTGTGATTAACATCAGTCGAGATACAGGGCTCTGGGGGGAGAGCGGTTTCCTGAGTGAGAAGAATTAACATCAGTAGAGATACAGTTTGTCACACAGAGGCGTGACTGACAGACTCACCTCATCCCCTATCCCATTCATAGCCGCCGATGAGGGCTGAGTGACTTCAGCTTGGAGTCGAGGTTGTAATCGGTTCCATTGATCTGACGGACAGCGACCCAGTGTTTGCTGACGGATCGCAAGGGTCATGCAATCCCAGGGTCACATTGGAGGATTAAACCCCTCAACTCGACACCAAACAAGTGAGAGCGCGCGAGAATCACAGTGGGGAAGGATCACAGTGTGACACAGAAGGGCAGAAGAATCAGCAGTGATGGACAGGGGGGAACATCACAAGGATACACACAGAGGGAGTAGTGGAGAAGGATACACGGGTGGAACGGGGCTTTGGGTCACAGTTGCTGCAACAGGGGACAGGCCGAATTCCCCCATTCCACACACTGGCCTTGTCTCTTCGCCACTCGGCCCCACTGACGTTAATTCCTCTCCCTGTCAGCCCAGTATTGCTGACTGTATCGGTACGGATGTTAATTTCTCTCCCTCACACTGTCGCTACGAAACCACTCTCCACCACAGCCCTGTGTTTCTTCACTGACGTTCATCACTTTTCACCCCACAACGCAGTGTGTTACTGACTGTATCTCGAAGGATATTGGTCCCTTTCCCTCAGTGAGCTGCCGACCACAGACACAGACATTCTAGACTCCGCCCAATTGTTGGCACAAGTGCCCGGATGTTGATGAGGAGCACTTTGCCAGAAGCACCGCTGGGATTTGACGTGAGGGTATGGCATTGTTGAGATTTGAACCCAGGAACCTTCATGTTTATACGACAGAGTGCTTTAACCACTGATCCACGGCGCCCACATGTTTCGAGTTGTTTCCGAATGTTGTGGTGTTCATACATTTGCCAAGTCACTTTGTTGCGCCTTCTCCCTCAATATGTCTGCGCAACAACATCAATCTTTTGATCATCGGTCTCTGAATGGGAAACAATGGGTATCAGTCATGATCTTCTCTTCCTTATCCCCTGTCAGTACAAGTTATATCTGGCTCTATTTATCCTGTTGTACTCCCACACTCTTACTCTCTCCAGACTATCTGGTCTTGTCCTGTTACATTTCTCATCTCTTCCCACAAAATGTTGGTGAGTAATGTCTGTGATACACCAGGCCCTGACATCCTCCTGTGGGTGACCTCCTACAAATACTGCACAATAGTTTAATGTGTGTGTGTTTTACATTCGGAAAAGTGTATTAGCGCGAGTCAACCTGGTGTATCTGTTCTCAGACAAACGGCAATTTTGCTTCAGAGCATTTAAATTTTAGAAAGCCTGACTTGGTAAGACAAGTTGTCCATCTCCATTTCAACAAAATATGAACAATCCATGGATACAGACTTAAAACACCGGTGTCGGATTGGTATTAATAGCTTTCAAGCCCATTTTTATGATAACAAAACTTACATGGGACCGTAACAAAAGTTCAATACAATAACGACTCGGATGGGATTCGGACCCATACGAGCAGAGCACAATGGATTCGCCGACCATTCTGAATCGAAAGAGCAGAAATAATGTCACTTTTACACTATGTTCGGAAAAGAAAGTAATTTCGGGATTTCGGTTCCATCAGACTGTTCGAAACGGTCGGGTGCAAAACAGTTGGGGCGCACGTCGGACAAATTTTCACACAGCGAGTAAAACGACCAAGACAGGATTTGAACCTGCTATCTTTTGATAACAACTCGATAAATACCGAAATCAAAGGCTTTATCCATTGGACCACGCGGCCGATGACAAATTGCGGCTCCAGACAGGTGCAGAAAGGTAGTGAATTTAATGAGTGTGTCCGGGATAGTTTTGGATAGCAGTGTGTCCAAGAGACAACAAGGGGGCAAGCCATTCTCGATTTTGTAATGAGAAATGAACCAGATTTAGTTAAAAGCTTGACTGTGCGTGAACATCTGTCCAAAAGCGATCATAACATCATCGAGTTCAATGTAATACTTGAAAGGGAAAAAAAATGAATCAGCTGCGAAGATTCTGGACTTGGGTAAGGCCGACTTCAATGTGATGAGACAGAGACTGTCCACAGTAAACTGGGCAAATCTGTAAAACGACTGATGATCAATGGGAAATGTTTTAAGAAACATTTAACGTGATACAGAATCAGTTTATACCCATGAGGGGCAACAACTCTACTTGCCAAAACAAACCAGCCATGGACAACGAAAGAGGTAAGGGACAGTATAAGACATAAGGAAAGGTCACACAAAAAAAGCAACAAATGGAACAGATCCTAGCGAATGGGAAAGATACAAAGATCAACACAGGGTCACAAAACAGATCGTAAGAGCTGCAAAAAGAGAGAATGAAAAGAAACTTGCAAGGGATATCAAAACCAATACGAAGAACTTTTCGAGTTATATTCGTTAAAAGAGGGTGGTCAGGTGCAGTGTTGGCCCCTTAAAAACTGAAAGTGGGGATAAGATCATTGACAATGGGAAAATGCGGACGTGTTGATTAATTATTTTGCGTCAGTATTTACAGTAGAAAAAGAGGATAGCATCCTGGAAATCCCAAGAAAACTAATATTGAATCGGGGACAGGGACTCAATGAAATTAATATAAGTAAAATAACAGTAATGAAGAAAATAATAGCACTAAAGAGTGACAAATCCCCAGGACCAGATGGGGAGTGTCAATGGATGTTATTTATATGGACTTCCAGAAGGCATTTGATAAAGTCGCACATAAGAGACTGTTAGTTTGGATAGAAGCCCATGGAATCGAGGGAAAAATACGGACTTGGTTAGGAAGTTGGCTGAGAGAATGGCGACTGAGAGTAGGGATAATGGGTAGGTACTTACATTGGCAGGATGTGACTTGTGGAGTCCCGCAGGGATCTGTCTTCGGGCTTCAACAATTCACAATATTTATTAACGACTTAAATGAAGGCATGGAAAGTCTCAAATCTAAGTTTGCCGATGACACAAAGAGTGATGGCATTGTAAGCAGTATAGATGAAAACATAAAATTACAAATGGATATTGATCGATTAAATGAATGGACAAAACTCTGGCAAATGGAATACAATACAGGCAAATGTGAGGTCATCAACTTTGTATCAAAAAAGGATAGAACAGCTTACTTTCTAAATGGTGAAACGTTAAAAACAGTGGATGTCCAAAGGGACTTCGGGGCTCAGGTCCACAGATCATTGAAGTGTCATGAACAGGTGCAGCAAATAATCAAGAAGGCAAATGGAATGCTGGCCTTTATATCTGGAGGACGAGAGCACAAGCGGAGAAAAAATATTCTGCAGCTGCACAAAGCCGTGGTTCGACCGCACCTGGAGTAATGTGAGCAGTTCTGGGCACCGCACCTTCGGAAGGACATATTGGCCTTGGAGGAAGTGCAGGGTAGGTTTACTAAAATGACACCTGGACTTCAAGGATTCAGTTACGAGGAGAGATTACACAAATTGAGGTTGTATTCTCTCGAGTTTAGAAGGTCAAGGCGTGATTTGATCGAAGTTTATAAGATATTTCGGGGAACAAACCGGGTGGATAGAGAGAAACTATTTCCGCTGGTTGGGGATTCTCGGAGTAAGTGGCACATTCTGAAAATTAGAGCAAGACCTTTGAGGAATGAGATTAGAAATCATTTCGACACACAAAGGGTGGTCGAGGTTTGGAACTCTCTTCTGCAAAAGCCAATTGATGCTCGCTCAATTGCTAAATTTAAATCTGAGAGAGATCGCTTATTGGCAAACAAAGGTATTAAGGCATTTGTGCGAAAGGCAGGTATAAGGAATTAGTTCACAGATCAGCCATGATCTTATCAAATGGCGGAGCAGGCACGAGGGGTTGAATGGCCTTCTCCTGTTCCAATATTCCTCTGTTCCTAATTTATTCGAGCAAAGAAATCAGATCAGCACAACTAAACTCAGTGTTAACCATCCAATTAACAAGCTGCAGATAACTGCACCAATCCAAACATTTCCAGGTAACGATGGAAGAGACTCACTTTGAAGCAGTTTCGACACAAAGCAATCTCTGTACATTCAAGGGACGGGTGGTGCAAACGGGCAATCAGTGGTCTTTCCAACTGATATTCTACTGTCCAAATGTTTCTGGTAAAACAATGATCAGAGAAGAACAAAGCCCTTTTCTGAGAATGCTCAACAATGGTCAACATATTGACAAAACATCGCAGGGATCGACTCTCCGACAGTTATTATTCCGCTGGAAAGGCAGAACTTGCCAGCTGTTCGAAAATTGATAGCCTGAGCAGGGACTTGAACCCTGGGCCCTCAAATCACTACTTTGCGAAAAGGTCTGATGTTTTACTGACTGAGCTTTCCAGGCCGCCCGATGTTTATTCTTCTATCATGCAGATTCATGGTTGGTCTCTGAATTTTCCCTTGAGGAACGTCGACATGGGGTCCGTTTTGCAAAATTCTCAGTCACGTTTTGAGGAGAATCCTCGTTTGTGTTGAACCTGATGTGAGAAACATGGAGAGGAAACTCGTGAGTTTACAATTCTTCTTGTTTGTGCCAAATGTCCTGTCATTCGTTCGCACTAATTAAAAAAACACTTTACCCAGTGCCTCAAAAGCTGAACTTGTCCCACACGGGAGCAGGAAATGGTCTCCCGACCTGTCAAAGGATCAACAACTGAAAGCGGAATAATTCCACCCGTTACTCAGTGACACCGGGCAACACATTAACCTTCCGAATTTTCCTACACGACATTTCAAACAGAAGAATGTCTGTTTCACGAAAAGAAGAATTGTGTGTTCGGTTCATTAAATTTATAGATCTCGTGCCGCCTCCTTTGTCATTTCATTTTGACGCCAATCGCCCCTCTCCCGCCTATTTGCAAATAAACTCACACCTGCTATTGTCATACGGCCGGCCAGAGAACCCTCAGTGCCCACAGGAGAACACGAAGAAGGAGATGCTTCATGGAACACACCAGCTGAATCTTGAACTCGGGTTGAAATGTTCAGAAGCAAAAAGTAAAACTGCTCCAGGTGAGGATCGAACTCACAACCTCGGCATTGCTCGAGCCGGATACTGTTATTTTAGTACCGCGCGCTGACCGATTGCGCGACTGGAGCCCCACGTGGGTTCGGCGCGCAGCAAACAGCCTCATTTGCGGCCGGTGAGACTGTTAGTTCTTCCAGTCTGTTTCCAAGTGAACACATGCAGCAAACTGCCGTTCGGACATTGGTGTTTCATTGGTCGAATTCTCGCCTGTCTCACAGGAAGCTGGGGTTCGATTACCGCCCAATGCAGGGGCATTTTCATTCGGTATTCATGAAATCGCGTGAATTGGGATAAATTCATATTCAGCTTCAATCTGCACAACATCTTGAGACATTTTCTTTTCTCCACGTGTGTTGCGTTGACGAAACCTCGTCATTCTGTCCTCGAGAGCTGAAACAGGCTCTGGAATTCAGTCAATCCTGCCTTCTGCATCGCTGAAACGATGTGAGAAGCAAATGAGTGAATTTTCAACAAAAGTGGCGCCAGAACACCGCTCGATTGGGATTTGAACCCGAGACCTCTCGCATAAATGATCAGCAAAACCGCCCGCAGCGAGGATTCTTCCCCACGACATCCCAGCCGCCACGAATTGGGTCGTGCAACCAGTGTGCAATTCGCAACCACCCACAGCCGACCGGCCAGCCTTTCAGGCCCCATCTGATTATCCAATCTCGTTTTCTATTCCGATGTTCAGCAGTGTCAAGTTGAGCACGAACTATTTCAAGTCACCAATATTAGGCTCTCTTTACCACATTCGTTTTGAATGAACGACTTGTATTATCAAGTAAAACTTTGCAGAATTTACTGCTCTGAAGCTACATTGTCATCTGTCTCGGCATCCACAGGTTATACACTGAACCATGAGGAGAATAAAGTTGCTAATTTTTCACTGTGAGGGAGAAGAGAGATAAATGTGGAGACATTAGCTTCGAATTCATCAGCTGGGATGCACTTTTGCTTCTCCGACCGTCTCAGTCTTTCTTTCTTTACCCTTCTCTGTTGGTTTTGCAGGTTCGATCAGCCTTGGCCGTTCAAGGAAGCCTGAGAAGTCCATCAGGGGAAAATACAAAGAGTCAAGAGACTGAGACAGGGAGAGATAGAGAGATTAAAGTACAGGAAAAAAGAGTGTAAATGTCAACTTTTGCGAATTAGCAGAATTAAAGATGGAGCTGGGAACAATTCCTTCATGTATTTTGAAATCTTGCAAGAGACCATCGGGCTTTCAATTCAAAGTGTCCATGTTGCGGAGTATCTCTCCTCGAGTTGGAAAACTGATCATTTAATTTGAACTCAAACAGCTGCGATGCAAGGAGAATGCGACAATCCCGAGGATAACCCCATTAGATTACAAGTCCGACTGCTTAACCATTCAACCATTGCTGCACGAGTGTACATTAGAATGCGTACGGTTATCACAGGCGATCTGGCAGACTGTAAATTCTTTCAGACAGGTTTCCAAAGCGACAAATGTAATTTGTTGCCGTTCAGGCATTGGTGTTTAAGCAGGAGAAATCTCGCTTCTATTGCAAGTCAGTTGGATTCGATTCCCGGCCATTACAGAAACTTTTTGCATTGTGCACCCATGAGATTGCCTGAATTGGGATCAATTAACATTCAGATTCAGTCCACACACCATCCTGAGACATTTTCTGTTCTGCCCGTATGTTGTGTCGACAAACCCTTTACATTCTGTCCTTTGGTTCTCAAACATGCTCTGAATATGAATCAATTCTGCCATCGGCAACGCTGAAACGATGTGAGAAACCAATTGGTGATTTTTGACTAAAATAGTGACACAGAGGGAGATCGCCTGGCATTTGAACCTGATGCTCGTCTGTCATTGGAGACTCTCCCATTTCAATCTCCATCTACGGGCTGAGTCTGAATAAATCCGTCAGCTTGTGATTCTTTGCGAGAGAGCGGGAGATGTTGAGAAATGAGCTGAAGATTTCCCTCGATTTATTAATAGTGCACATTCTCGCATACATTAGATAATGGACATTCACATGGACTTTAAACGCTTTATATTTGTTGATCACACGCTGCTTGAGGGAGGAGCGGCTCCGGGTTTGTTGGAAAGACTGTGCTTGTGCGCGGAGCAACGGGCCAAATGGCCGAGGGGACCTGTTCGGTCCCGAGTCCATCACAGCCTCAGACTGACGAAAGGAAGGGGCGGTCAGTGAAAAAATGGGCGAAGATGTAGTTACTGAGTAGATTTTGAAGGTAGGTGGGTCAGTTAGCAAGGTCACTGAGAGACGATGGATTTTGCAGATGACAGGATGAATAGACACAAATATCTCATCTCCCCGCCTCTTTCAGCAGCTGAATAACTTAATGCTCAAGAGATGTTCTCACTGCCGAAGACCCATTATCTCGAGTCACACTGTCCCTCCAATCCTGCACACGTTGCTTAGCTTTGAAACTGTACATCACCCCCGTGCTCGCTCACCTACATTGGTTCCCAGTTCGCCAATGTCTCGAAGTTAAAATCCTCTTTCTTGTGTTCAGATCCCTCCGTGGCCTCGCCTCTCCCTATTGATGAAACCACCCCCAGCCCGACAACCCTCCGAGATCACTGTGTTCCTCAAATTATGGCCTCTTTTGCACTCCTGATTTTAATGGCTCCACCACTGGCGGTCTTGCCTTCAGCTGCCTGGGCCCAATTCTCTGGAATACCTGATTTAAACCCCGTCGCCTCTCTCTCCTCCTTTATGACGCTCATTACAACCGACCTTTTTCACTAAGTTTTATTTAACCTGTTCGAATATCTCCTTTTGTGGATCTGTGTCAAATGTTATCTGATTACGCTCCTATGAAGCGTCTTGGGACAGTTTATTGTGTTAAAGGCCCGATATAAATGTGAGTTGCTATTAATTGTAAGGTCTCCCATCATTTAAAGAAGTAAGGATGTGACAGTAAGCTTGGTAACTCCGAAGTGTCTATTGCTGCACCCGATTCCCCGTTTCCATCAGCAGCCCAGATGCACGCTCTCGAGAGGATGTGTCTGGTGAGACTGAGGGTAAATCACAGGGTGAAGCACCGAGCACCAGTGAGCAGGAGGAGCTGGAAATAATCATGATAATTACTGTTACACACAAACTTTGAACAGCCTATACGTTAAAGAATGACCCAATATAAAACCAATCGCCAGTTCCAGAGTCGATGTACTCGGGTCGTGATTTGCACACTGTTCTGACTCACTTGGTACCAGACGCGCTGCCGTCAACAGTAAAGAGTTGGAGCCGGATCCAGAAGAGTGAAATCAGGACCGACCTCTGCGGAGTACCCAGAGTTTGGGAGGCCAATTAAGAGCAGCAGCCAGAGCGGTTTCTAAACTAGCCGCTGATGCCTGAGTGAAGCGAGTCCCATTCCGAGCCGTTTCTGCCAGCCGCCTGCCGGGCCTCGTCGCACGGAAGGGGACCGATTCAGGACTAACTCCCACACACAGATTTCAGTCAGGAAGGCTGTCTCCAGTATTGGCTCAGGTGGTCGAGCGATCTAAAACGCGGTGTTTAGTTCACGATTTCTTCTGTAGATGGGGGTTTAAATTGCACTTAGAACATTGTAATTTTTATTCACTTACGGAGTTATTTCTGTGCATTCGGCTGGAGGTCCTTTTTCCTGCCCAGTGAGATTTGCCCCTTCAAAAAAATCAACCCGCCCTCCATCCACGGCAGTCTTTGACGTCCATCGGTTTATGGTAAAACCGAGCTTTAAACTAAAATATACAATACAAAAACACACGGCGGGTCATTCAATATAAGCGGAGAGAAGAGGCAATTTTAATTTCGGCTCTACTGATTTAAACATTAAATAAACGAACCGTTTGTAAACAGCAAAGGAAGTGACAGAACTGGGAAAAGTGACCTTGCTAACTGACCCTTCTACCAAAAAATCTACTCAATAACTGCTCTTCGCCCATTTTTTCACGAACCTCTACTTCCTTTCGTGAGTCTGAGGCTGTGATGGACTCGGGGAACAAAAATGTCCTCTCCGCCATTTGGCCCTTTGCTCCCCGCACAAGCACAGTCTTTCCAACAAACCCGGATGTACCAATGCGCTCCTCCCTCCAGCAGGCTGTGATCGATAAATAAAAATTGTTGAAAGTCTGTGTGAAAGTCCATTATCTAATATATGTGAGAATGTGCACTATTAATGAATCCACGGAAATCTTCAGCACATTTCTCAACATCTCCCGCTCTCTCGCAAAGAATCACAAGCTGACGGATTTATTCAGACTCAGCCCGGAGATGGAGATTTAAATGGGAGAGTCTCAAATGACAGACGAGCATTTGGTTCAAATGCCAGACGAGCCCCCTCTGTGTCACAATTTTAATCAAAAATCACCAATTGGTTTCTCACATCGTTTCAGCGTTCCCGATGGCAGAATTGACTTATATTCAGAGCATGTTTGAGAACCAAAGGACAGAATGCAAAGTGTTCAACGACGCAACATCCAAGCAAAAAAGAAAATGTCTCAAAATGGTGCTGGACTGAATCTGAATATTAATTGATCCCAATTCAGGCAATCTCATGGGTGCTTCATGCTAAAAGTTTCCGGAATGGCTGGGAAACGAAACCTACTGAATTGCAAAGAAAGCGAGATTTCCACCACTTAACCCTCAATTTCTAAACGGCAGCACGTTACATATATCGCTTTGGAAACCTGTCTGAAAGAATTTACAGTCTGCCAGATCGCCTGTGATAACCGTTTGCATTCTGATGCATAACCGTGTAGAAATGGCTGAATGGTTAAGGCTTTCGGCTAATAATTTAATCGCCTTTTCCGAGGCATGTTCATATCTTCCTTGCATCGGAAGTGTTTGGGTTCAAGCGAAATAATCGTCTTTCAAACTCTCGGAAAGATTCTCCGCAACGCGGGCACTTTCAGTTGGAAATCTAATGTTCTCTTGCAGGATTTCAAAATACATGAAGGAATTGCTCCCAGCTCCATCTTAAATTCTGCTAATTCGCAAAAGTTGACAATTGCACTCTTTTTTCCTGTACTTTAATCTCCCTGTCTCAGTCTCTTGAATCTTTGTATTTTCTTCTGGTGGACTTCTCAGGCTTCCTTGAACGGCCAATGCTGATCGAAACTGCAAAATCAACAGGGAAGGGTCAAGAAAGAAAGACTGAGACGGTAGGAAAAGCAAAAGTGCATCCCAGCTGATGAATTCGGAGCAAATGTCTCCATATTTATCTCTCTTCCCCCTCACAGTGAAAAGTTAGCAATTTTATTTTCCTTATGGTTCAGTGTATAACCTGCGGATGCCGAGACAGATGACAATGCAGGTTTAGAGGAGTAAATTCTGCAACGCTTTACTCGAGAATATAAGTCGGTCATTCAAAACGAATGTGGTAAAGCTCGTCCAATATTGGTGACTTGAAATAGTTAGTGCTCAACTTGACATTGCTGGACATCGGAATAGAAAATGAGATTGGATGGACAGAAGAGATTGAAAGGCTGGCTGGTCGGCTGTGGGTGGCTGCGAATTGTGCACTGGCTGCACGGCCTTGTTCCTGGCGGCAGTTTGGTCTTGGGGTATAATTATCGCTTACGGCGGTTTTAATGATTGTTTGTGCGAGAGGTCCCGGGTTTAAATCCTAATCCAGCACGGCTGTTTCGCAACTTCCGGTGAAAACTCACTCATTTGCTTCTCACATTTTTTCAGCGATACAGAAGGCAGGATTGACTGAATTACAAAGCAAGTTTCAGCTCCAGAGGATAAAATACCGAGGTTTCGTCAACGCAACACACGTGGAGAAAAGAAAGTGTCCCAAGATGGTGTGCAGATTGAAGCTGATTGTGAATTTATCCCAATTCACGCGATGTCATGAATGCAGAATGAAAATGCTCCTGCATTGGGCGGTAATCAAACCTCTGCATCCTGTGTGACAGGCAAGAATTTGACCACGAAAACACCAATGGCCGAACGGCAGTTGGCTGCATGTTTCCACTTGGAAACCTGTCAGAAAGAACATGCAATCTCACAGGCCCAAAATGACGGTGTTTGGTGGAACTAAATCGTACGCAGTGCGAGTGGTGCAATCGGTTCGCGCCCAGTACTTAAATAACAGTATTAGGCTCCAGTAAACGCCGAGGTTGTGCATTCGAGCCTCACGTGGAGCAGTTGAACCTTTTGCTTCTGAACACTTCCACCCGAGTTGAAGACACAGCTGGTCTGTTCCATGAAGCATCTCCTTCTTCGTGTTCTCATGTGGGCACTGATGGTCCTCTGGCCGGCCGTATTGCTATAGCAGGTGTGACCTTATTTGTTCATAGGCGGGAGAGGGGGCGATTGGCGACAGCATGAAATGGCAAAGGAGGCAGCACGCGATCTTTAAATTTAATGAACCGAACACACAATTCTTCTTTTCGTGAAACAGACATTCTTCTGTTTGAAGTGTCGTGTCGGAAAATTCGGAAGGTTAATGTGTTGCCCGGTGTCACTGAGTAACGGGTGGAATTATTCCGTTTTCAGTTGTTGATCCGCTGACAGGGCGAGAGACTTTTTCCAGCTCCCGTGTGGGACAAGTTTAGCTTTTGAGGCACTGGGTAAAGTGTTGTTTTTCATTGGTGCTCACGAATGACAAGACATTTGGCACAAACAAGAAGAATTGTAAACTCACGAGTTACCTCTCCATGTTTCTCACATCAGGTTCAAAACAAATAAGGATTTTCCTCAAGACATGAATGAGAATTTTATAAAACGGACCCTCACTCTTGTTCGACGCCCATAGAGATAATTTAGAAACCTACCATGAATCTTTATGATGGATGCGCACCAAACTATAAATCTGTGTAGCTCAATCGGTAAAACATTCGATTTTTAGCGAAGTCGTGATTTGATGGTCAAGGGTTCAAGTCCCTTTTCAGGCTGTTCAGTTCAAAACAGTTGGGAAGTTCTGCTTTTCCAGCGGAGGAACAATTGCGTGAGAGACGATGCCTGCGATGTGTTTCAATATGTTGACTTTTGGTGAGCATTTACAGAAAAGGACTTTGTTCTTCTCTGATCACCATTTTTACCACAAACATTCGGACTGCTGATGATCATTTGGAAAGACCACTGATTGCCCGTTCACACCACCCGTCCCTTGTTTGTACAGAGATTGCTTCGTGTTTAAACTGCTTCAAAGTGATTATCTTCCATAGTTACCTGGAAATGATTGGATTGGTGCATTTATCTGTAGCGTGTCAATTGGATGGTGAACACTGAGTTTAGTTGGGCTGATCTGATTTCTTTGCTCGAGTAAATTGGATACTTTTTAACCCCCACCCACTCCTTGCAGACACTTCCAGCATCATCTACGTGGGCGGTAGAATGCAGAGACATTCAGCGCGACAAATCAATCCGTGCCGCCTCTTACTGAAACTCGGGAACAATGTTAACCATTTCAGCCTCTCAGATGCCGATGTCGCCAATTTCATCTTGTGCAGCAAGAACCGCTGGTGATTTTTCAGTCACCGAAGTTCGCTTCACTTTCCCCAAAGTTTGCTCTAAGAGAGAACAACGAAAAATGAAGGAAAAGTGAGCGTTTCTTCTTTGTTGTCGAAGCAAAATCGCTGCTTTCATTCCTTCCACCGTTGATCTTACCGCGGGTTATGAACCTTCTGCACTCCGCTATTTATATCACATGATCAGAAAGTGAAACAAGTTGAATGTGAAAGTGGGAGCGACAAACTGGATCAAGCGGATAGGCGGGGAGGGATATTGCAGAACAAGCAGCCAAGGAACGAGGAGCGGCTCAGCTTTCGCAAAAGAACAAAATAAATTGTATCAGGAGTCGGCCTTACGGCCCCTCGAGCCTGTTTCGCCATTCATGGCTGATCTTCGACCTCGACTCTATTTTCCCGCCCGATCCCCATATTCCCACACGGCACTTCAAACAGAAGAATGCCTGTTTCACGAAAAGAAGAATTGTGCGTTCGTTTTTTTAGATTTTCAGATCTCGTCTCGCCACCTTTGCCATTTCATGCTGTCGCCAATCGCCCCTCTCTTCCGCCTATTCACAAGTAAACTCACACCTGCTTTGTAATCCGGCCGGCCAGAGGAAGCAAAGCGCCTACCTGAGAACACGAAGAAGGAGATGCCGAATGGGACAGACCTGCTGGACCTTGAACTCCGGCGGAAGTGTTCAGATGCAAAAGGTTCGACTGCTCCACGTGAGATTCGAACTCAAAACCTCAGCATTTTTAGAACCGAATTGCTGTTCCTGAAGTATCGCACGCTCAACGATTGCACCACGAGAACCGCATCGTTACCAAATTCTCATCAAACAGCCTCAATTGCGGCCTGTAAGATTGTATGTTCTTTCAGACAGGTTTCCAAGTGGACACACACAGTTAACTGTTTTAGTGGTCGAATTCTTGCCTGCAACACAGAAAGCTGGGGTTTGATTACCGCACAATTACCGCATTTTCATTCTGCCTTCATGATATCGCGTGAAATGGGATCAATTCATATTCAGCTTCAATCTTCACAACATCATGAGACATTTTCGTTTTTCCAGGTGTGTTGCATTCACTTAACCTCGGCTTCGACACGGAAAGTGCGCGAGACGTTCGGAACATTCTTCTTCAGACGGTAATTGATGCTAACTCACTTGTGATTGTTAAATCTGGTATTAATAGATTTCTGTGAACCAATGTTATTGCGTGATATGAGGCTAAGACGGATATGTGGAGTTAGGTCACAGCTCCACTATGATCTCATTGAATGGTGGAACAGGCTCGACGGGCCAAATGCCGCTGCCACTTGCTCCTCCTGATATGCGCCACTTTCACCTGCAAGAAAGCAGGACGTGTGTCTGTGTGATGGCTGATAGCTGCCAGTGTGTGTGACCTGTGAGTTGTTAGTGGGCGGCTTGCAACAGTGGTAACGTGTAAGGGTGCGAGGAAGTATCTGGTTTGAAGAGTTGAGTACTGATGGAAAGAGTTTGTTGGTATCTGGGTGATGGGGATGTCGTGCGTGGTGCAATTGGTAGGTGACATCATTTGAGAGTTGACCTCACTCACCTTGACCACTCATGTCAAAGCATTGAACTTCTTCCTGCACTGCATCGAAGTCCATGCTACTGTGCGCCTGGCAATGACTTCGTCCCCCACTGCCTCCCGCTACCTTTTGGATATATGTCTGGAGGGCCTCTTGCCCACCCCCACTCCCCAACCTCTGCAAATATAGGATATCCCTCCTTCGGCCCAACTCTTGCAACAAGGTCTCTCAGCATCAGCAGAGAAGCTTGGTGCATGCACACTCCAGGCTTGGTACCAACTGAGATCGACAGATTGGTGAGGACTGGCGTGCAGATTGGAGGATGTGGGATTTAGTTGTGCACAACCTTTATTCAATGTTTTAACATAACTCATCAGCGTGTGAACAGAAGGATGGAACCTGCATCTGTGTTTTACGTGTGTGATGTCTCATCTCAATTCAGACTCCGTGCAGACAGTAGACTGTTATTTTCAGCAAATAACAGGTACCAGCGACCTTTGACAGATTTCGAAGAAACATCCACCCTTTAAGAGATTGAGCTCCCCTGGTGGTGGAAAGCGCATATTGCATTGATCCCACGTGCAAGGCCCGGAATGGAACGCTGAATGCAGGTGAGTCTTCGGGACAGTCGAATCTTGCGTCCTGCCTGCGCCAGGGTCATTGGGCGCGGGGAAACAGCGCATTACGCTACCTGCGCCGAAATAAGGCCTTTATCAAATTTTCCCCCAAAATTTCCTGCATACGCCAGTCGACAGGATTCCAATATGGTACCTGGCACATGGGGCAACAGGAAAAAGGATTGCATTTAGATAGCGCCCTTCACCACCTCAGACGTCCCAAAGCGCTTGACAGACAATGAAGCACTTTTTAAAATGTAATCACTGCTGACATGCAGGAAACGAGGCACCCAATTTGCGCCCAGCAAGATCCCAAACACAGCGATGTGATAATGAGCAGATAATATGTTGTAGTGTTGTGGCTGAAGGGATAAACATTGTACAGTTCTCCGGGGAGAATTAATCACCTTTAAAGACGCAGACAAGGTGATTGTATCAGTTCGAGTTTTGACCTTTGTAATGTTTTTCTTTCCTTATTTTTATCTTCTTCAGATTCCAACTGATCAGAAAACTGACAACGGAACTCTCACAGAATTTTCGATAAATCTGTCACTCAAAATAAACAATGTTAGAAATAAAGAAATAAACCGGATTGAGACGGTTCACTTCACTGAAAAGTCGAATTCCTATTAAACCGGCGCGGCGGAGTCACAACAGCTCATCGCTGATCTGCACCTCAACTCCATTTAGCGAAATTGAAACTGGAAAACTCATGTTTCGAGACGAATTTACCAAATTCCTGAAAATGAAAATCACGAAACCAGCAAAACATTCCCTCCCCTGATTAAACACACAGGAAGGGAATGTGTCGAATATAAAGCAAGAAACCCGCGATTGTATTTTTACACGGATAGAATACCGTGCTCAATATTAACACTAACACTGAGCGCCAGGTCTGGATCTGACCCGTTTACCCCGTGGTGCGGGACCCCGTCCAAGTTTATATTCAACAAAAAAAGAAAATCAGAAAATAATAATCTCACCCAGCAGAATTGGGGATTGTTCGTATTTTACAGGACAGGATGAGGCCACTCGGCCCGTCGGGCTTGGATAGTAAATTCTGTTCACATTCTCCGCTCGGTGTTGTTCTCCGTGTACATTTTTAGTTTACCGATTTGTCATTTATTTTATTTCCCCTGTGTCTATTTTGCAGACTGAGTGCGAAAGAGATTCGCTTTGGAGGCAAAACATTTTGATCAAAGATTTGTTTATTCTGATTGTAGGTTTCTTGGAGACCCAGTGGAAGTTCAGTTGTCGTATCCTGATAATTCGGAAACAGCAGAGCCAACTTGCTGCGAGAGAAAACAACAAATGGACAACATCAACAAAGTGAAAGGAAGAGAATGAGACAAGCAGAGGCTTAACCACTCCTGCCCCGGTTTAAGATCTTTTGCTGAATTGCTATCACAGTGGCCGCGTGGCCTAATGGATAAGGCGTCTGACTTCGGTGTTAATCGTGATGTTATCAGAAGATTGCAGGTTCGAATCCTGCCCCGGTCGTTTTTGCACTTGTTCCAATGTGCGCCGCAACTGTTTCGCACCGGACCGTTTCTTGCAGTCACTGACCTGATGGAACGGAAATCCGTAAATTCCTTTGCTTGCAGAAGTTGACTCGACATTTTCAATATTGTCGATCTGGGTGCACGGGCAGGACATAGTGTAAAAGTGACTTTATTTCTGCTGTTTGAATTCAGAAATGGTCGGCGAATCCATTGTGCTCTGTATGTATTGGCCCGAACCCCATCCGTGTCGTTATTGTATTGAACTTTTGTTGCGGCCCAACTTAAATTTTGTGCAATCAAAATGGGCTTGAATGCCATTATTATCAATCCGACACCGGAGTTTTAAAGCTGTGTCCCTAGATTGTTTATATTTTGTTTAAATATAGACGGATAATTGGAATTGTTCACCTGCGGTAATGGGATAAAGGTCGAGTCGAGAGGACGGATCGGAGATAGATATTTCTGTCCTTCCTTGCTGCCTCTGGGGTTTACAGCGAATGAAAGATTAACGGGAACAGCAAATGATAAGGGAGGTGGAAAATAAAGGGTTAACATTAACCATCAGGAAGAAATCTAATTTCAAAACTTTTTAACAATCTTGAACCTGTCCAGTTATTAGATTGACACCAAGTCTGTACATTTTTTCTGTTAAATTTAATTCCTCCACCCGCTCTTCATCAAGAAAAATTAAATCTGGAGGGAGCTCCCTTCCAGATTTGAGCCCAGGATCTGTCTCATTGTTAACAGTCTCCCGTTTTGAACTAGAATCCCACCCATGGCTCGGTTCCCAGTAACTGCTGCCGAGATTGAAGGACTTTGGTCCCTCCTGCATCTCCTGCATTTTACCATCTCCCGATTATTCGATCAGTATTTGGGAACTGTATTTGGAGTCATACCTAGCACAAAGGAAGATGGTAGTGGTTGTTGGAGGCCAATCATCTCAGCACCAGGGCATTGCTGCATGAGTTCCTCAAGGTAGTGTCCTAGGCCCAACCATCTTCAGCTGCTTCATCAATGACCTTCCCTCCATCATATGGTCAGAAATGGGGATGTTCGCTGATGACTGCACAGTGTTCAGTTCCATTCGCAACCCCTCAAATAATGAAGCAGTCCGAGCCCGCATGCAGCAAGACCTGGACAACATCCAGGCTTGGGCTCATAAGTGGCAAGTAACATTCGCGCCAGATAAGTGCCAGGCAATGACCATCTCCAACAAGAGACAGTCTAACCACCTCCCCCTGTCATTCAATGGCATTACCATCACCGAATCCCCCACCATCAACATCCTGGGGGTCACCATTGACCAGAAACTTAATTGGACCAGCCATATAAATACTGTGGCTACAAGAGCAGGTCAGAGGCTGGGTATTCTGCGGCGAGTGACTCACCTCCTGACTCCCCAAAGCCTTTCCACCATCTACAAGGCACAAGTCAGGAGTGTGATGGAATACTATCCACTTGCTTGGATGAGTGCAGCTCCAACAACACTCAAGAAGCTCGACACCATCCAAGATAAAGCAGCCCGCTTGATTGGCACCCCATCCACCACACTAAACATTCACTCCCTTCACCACCGGCGCACTGTGGCTGCAGTGTGTACCATCCACAGAATGCACTGCAGCAACTCGCCAAGGCTTCTTCGACAGCACCTCCCAAACTCGCGACCTCTACCACCTAGAAGGACAAGATCAGCAGGCACATGGGAACAACACCACCTGCACGTTCCCCTCCAAGTCACACACCATCCCGACTTGGAAATATATCGCCGTTCCTTCATTGTCGCTGGGTCAAAATCCTGGAACTCCCTTCCTAACAGCACTGTGGGAGAACCGTCACCACACGGACTGCAGCGGTTCAAGAAGGCGGCTCACCACCACCTTCTCGACTGCAATTAGGGATGGGCAATAAATGCTGGCCTCGCCAGCGACGCCCACATCCCGTGAACGAATAAAAAAAAAGAACATGGGAGAAAGCCTGGGTTTAAATCCCGAACATTTAAATCCCCAACAATCTGCCTGTTGATCCCATTCCACGGTGCCTTTAGTTAACAATAACCGCGGGAGCGCAATTGGAATCCAGTCCGCAGTTTGTTTCCTTCTCCGTTCCTGTTCTCTCCTCGTTTCTCTCAAAGACGATGCACTGTTCGGATCAGGAATCGAGTTCTGATCAGCCCTGTGACAGACAGACAAGAATCCGTCACTGAAACCCCGAGACACAGGGAATGCTGTTCATTCTGTTCCAGGGACACTTCATAAGTCGGTGAAACCTTCCAATTCCCATTCCCACAACGGACGGAGCCAAGCGGAGGAGGGACGTGTTTCTCAATGATCGGACGGTGGATCCCATTGAAGTGTGAGTTCTGACGGTCGATGGGTGACTGTGGAACGCCGTGAGGGCTTTGAGTTTCAATCCCTTAAACTTGGACCCTTCAGTGCGCTCTTTGGTGTTCGTGTTACTGAGTCAGGAATGTTGGACAAGAGAGCGGGAGAATTCCCTGCGCTTCTTTCATCAGCGCTGGGGAATCTCTAACATGCACCGACAGGGCCTCATTTAACTGGGATCAGTGAACAGAGCGAAGGCTTTTGGTACCCGCAGTGGAACAAGGTCTAAACTTTGACAGATGAGAATTATTTCACGATCATTATAGTCCTGCAATTGCTGGGACCTCGAGCCTCAATGATGCATTCACGGCGTGCGCCATTATCGATCGGTGAATGTTGCAGCAAGTGAGATACGGGTCGGGGGAGGGACAGAATCACAGTGATAGAGAGGGGTGGGAGGGACAATCACAGTGATGGCAGGGGCAGTGAGGGGGAGAATCACAGAGATACATGGAGGAGGGAGGGACACGAATCGCAGTGATGCACGGAGGGCCGGCGGTCTGATTCCCCCCTTTAAGACACTGGCCCGGTCTCACGGCCCTCCGCCCCACCCATCGTTTACCCTGGTTCCCTCAGACAATCCAGACTCGCCCCCCGCCCCTTACCTCTGACACAGACGCTCCTCCCCCACAGACGGTCGATGCCCTCATCCGCAAACCTCCCACACAGACGATCCAGACTGCACCCTCCCCTCTCCCAGAGATCGGCTATCGTCCTCTACCTCTCCCCCACCTTCGGGCCGATGCCATGTTGGGGTCCAGAGTCTGTGTTGAGAACGCGCAGGGCCTCTCCCTCCTCGGAGTATATGACTGTACCACCATCGCTGTTTTGTCTGTGGGACAGGATCCACCCAGTGCTGGTGATGGAAGAGTCTGGGGCATCAGCTGAAAGCTGTGATTCTGTGAGAATGGTTGTGTTAGGCTGGTGGTTTATCAGGCTACGGGACAACTCTGCCACAAGTCCCCAAATGTTAGAGTGGAGAACTTTGGATGTGAATCCAAGACCCTTTGTTGACAAGGCAGGTGCTTCAACCACTGAGCCACGGCGCCCACGTGACTTTAATTATTTCCTAACGTTATGGTATTGATACATTTTCCAAGCTATTTTGTTGCGCCTTCTCCCTCAATATGCCTGCGCAACAACATCTATCTTTTGATCATCGGTCTCTGAATGGTAAACAATGGGTATCAGTCATGATCTTCTCTTCCTTATCCCCTGTCAGTCCATCTTATATCTCGCTCTATTCATTCATGTTGTATTCCCACACTCTCTCCAGACTATCTGGTCTTATCCTATTACATTTCTCATCTCTTCCCACAAAATGTTGGTGAGTAATGTCTGTGATACACCAGGCCCTGACCTCCTCCTGTGGGTGACCTCCGACAAATACTGCACAATAGTTTAATGTGTGTGTGTTTTACATTCGGAAATGTGTATTAGCGCTAGTCTACCTGGTGTATATATTCTCACACAAACGGCAATGTTGCTTCAGAGCATTTAAATCTCAGAAAGACTTACTTGATGAGGCAAGTTGTCCCTCTCCATTTCAACAAAATATGAACAATCCAGGGATACAGACTTAAAACACCGGTGTCGGATTGGTATTAATAGCTTTCAAGCCCATTTTGATTGCACAAAACTTACGTTGCGCCGCAACAAAAGTTCAAAACAATAACGGCACGGATGGTATTCGGACCCAAACCGACAGAGCACATTTCTGAATCCAAACAGTAGAAATAAAGTCACTTTTACACTATGTCCTGCCCGTTCACCCAGATCGACAATGTTGAAAATGTGGAGTCAATTTCTGAAAGCAAAGCAATTTATGGATTTCCGTTCCATCCGACTTTGAGAAACGGTCGGGTGCAAAACAGCTTGGGCGCACGTCGGACACATTTGCACCCAACAAATCAAATGACCGCAGCAGGACTCGAATCTGCAATCGTCTGATAACCACGCGATGAATAACGAAATCAGACGCCTTATCCATGAGGCCACGCGGCCAACAATAAACTAGTTCACCAAATGACCTTAAACCCTGGATGGTTAAGACTCTGCTTGTATCATTCTCTTCCATCCACATTGTTGATGTTGTTCATTTATTGTTTTCTCTCTTGCAGAGTGAGGGGAAATACAACAAAAGACAGATCGGTAAACTAAAATATGCAAGGAGAACAACACCAAGCGGAGAATGCGAACAGAATTTACTTTCCAAGCAAGACGGGCGGAGTGGCCTCATCCTGTCTTGTAAAATACGAACAATCTCCAATTCTGCTGGGTGAGATATATTATTTACTGATTTTCTTTTTTTGTTAAATATAAACTTGGACGGGGTCCCGCACCACGGGGTCAACGGGTCAGATCCAGACCTGGCGTTCAGTGTTAATGTTAATATCGAGCACGGTATTCTATCCGTGCAAAAATAAATTCGCGGGTTTCTTGCGAGATATTCGACACATCCCCTTGCTGTGTGTTTAATCAGGGCAGGGAATATTTTGCTGGTTTCGTGATATTCATTTTTCAGGAAATTAGTAAACTCGTCTCGAAACATGAATTTTCCAGTTTCTATTTCGCTAAATGGAGTTGAGGTGCAGATCAGCGATGAGCTGCTGTGACTCCGCCGCGCCGGTTTAACCGGAATGAGACGTTTCAGTGAATTGAAGTGAACCGTCTCAATCCGGTTTATTTCTTTATTTCGAACATTGTTTATTTTGAGTGACAGATTTATCGAAAATTCATTGAGAGTTCAGTTGTCAGTTTTCTGAACAGTTGGAATCTGAAGAAGATAGAAATGAGGAAAGAAAAACATTACAAAGGTCCAAACTCGAACTGATACAATCACCTTGTCTTCACCTTGAAGGGTAATTAGTTCTCCCTGCTCCCCTGTTCAATATTTATCCCTCCAGTAACATCACGATAACACATTATCTGGTCATTGTCACATCGCTGTGTTTGGGATCTTGCTGTGTGTAAATTGGCAGCCTCGTTTTCTACATATCAGCAGTGACTACACTTCAAAGAGTGGTTCGTTGTCTGTAAAGCGCTTTGGGACGTCCGAGTTGGTGAAGAGCGCAATATAAATGCAATCTTTCTTCCTGTGGCCCCATGTGCCAGGTACCTTATCCGAATCTTGTCGACTGGCGCACACAGGAAACATTGGGGGAAAAATTGGATCAGTGCCGTTTTTGGGCGCAGGTACCGTGATGCTCTGTTACTCCGCGCCCAATGACCCTTGGGCACGCAGGACGCAAGATCCGGATGGCTCGAAGACTCACCTGCATTCAGTGTTCCATTCCGGCCTTGCAGGGAGAATCATTACAATTCACACTTTCCACCGCCCGGGGGAGCTCAATCTCTTAAAGGGAGGATGTTTCTTGGAAATCGCTGAAAAGTCGCTGGTACCTGTTATTTGCTCAAAATAACAGTCCACTGTCCAAACGGAGTCTGAACGGAGATCAGACATTGCACACGTAAAACACAGATGCAGGTTCCATCCCTATGTTTGCACACTGATGAGTTATGTTAAAACATTGTACAAAAGATAAACACGACGAAATCCCACATCCTCCAATCTGCACGCCAGACCTCACCAATCTGCAGATCTGAGTTGTTACCAGGCCCGGAGGGTGCATGCACCAAGGTTCTCTGCTGATGCTGAGAGACTGTGGTGCAGGAGTTGAACAGAAGGAGGAGCATGATGTCTCCGCAGGGGTGGGTGCGGGAAAGAGGTCCTCCAGACATATATCGAAAAGGCAGTGGGAGGCAGCGGGGGATGTCGTCAATGCCAGGCGCACATCATCATGAACATGGACGCAGTGCAGGGAGAAGTTCAATGCTTTGACATGAGCGGTCAAGTTGAGTGAGGGCAACTCTCAAGTGGCATCTCCTACCAACTGCACCATGCAATATACCCCCATCCCCCACATACCAACAAACTCTTTCCATCAGTCCTCAACTCTTGTAACCAGACGCTTCCTCTCACTCTTACACATGCCCACTGTTGCAAGCCGTCCACCCACAACTCATAGGCCACACACACTGGCAGCTATTTAACAATAACAGGCACATCACCCAGACACACGTCCCGCTTTCTTGCAGGTGAAGGTGGCGCATATCAGGAGGCAGCCAGTGGCAGTGGCATTTAGATATGGACCTGTGACCTAACTCCATATACCCGGCTTAGCCCAATATCCCTTAATACCCTTGGTTCACAGAAATCTATCAATCTCAAATTTAACATTCACAAGTGAGCTACCATTAAATACCATCTGTAGAAGTGCGTTTCAAACGTCTCCCACCCTTTGCGTATAGAAGCCGAGGTTAAGTGAACGCAACACACTTGGAGAAAAGAAAAAGTCTCAAGATGTTTTGCAGATTGAAGCTCAGTATGAATTTATCCCAATTCACGCGATGTCATGAATGCAGAAAATGCTCCTGCATTTGGCGGCAATGAACTCCCGCTTCCTGTGTGGCAGGCAAGAATTCGACCACGAAAACACCAATAGCCGAACGGCGATTGGCTGCAAGTGTCCACTTGGAAACCTGTCTGAAAAAACATACAACCTTCGCGACCGAAAATGAGGCTGTTTAATGAGAGTATTAATATCACGCGGCTTTCGCAGCGCAATCGGTCAGCACGCGGTATTATATAATAGTATCAGGCTCGAGGAATGCCGAAGTGTTGAATTCGATCCTCCCCTGGAGCATTTTAACCTTTTGCTTCTGAATATTTCCACCGGAGTTCAAGGTACAGCTGGTCTGTTCCATTAAGCATCTCCTTCTTACTGTTCTCATGTGGGCACTTTGGGTCCTCTGGCCGATCGTATTGAAATTGCAGGTGTGAGTTTAGTTGTTAATAGGCCGGAGAGAGAGGCGATTTGCGACAGCATGAAATGGCAAAGGAGGCGGCCCGAGATCTTTAAAACTGAAGAACTGAACAGACAATTCTTCTTTTCGTGAAACAGGCATTCTTCTGTTTGAAATTTCGTGTAAAGAATATGGGGATCGGGCGGGAAAATAGAGTCGAGGTCGAAGATCAGCCATGATCTTATTGAATGGCGGAGCAGGCTCGAGGGGCCGTGAGGCCGACTCCTGCTCCTATTTCTTATGTTCTGATGTAACAGCTGACCTGCTCCTCGTGGCTTCGCTGTTTGTTTTCCAATATCCCGCCCCACCTATCCGCTTGATCCAGTTTGTTGCTCCCACTTTCACATTCAACTCGTTTCCAGTCCCTGGTCATGTGATAAAAATAGCGCAGTGAAGAAGGTTTATTGCCCGCAGGAAGAACAGCGGTGGAAGGAATGAAAGCAGCGATTTTGCTTCGCCACCAATGTCGAAACGCTCACTTTTCTTTTTAGACCAAACTTTGGGGAAAGTGAAGCGATCTTCAGTGACTGTAAAATCACCAGGGGTTCTGGCTGCACAAGATGAAATTCGAAACATCGGCATCTGAGAGGCTGAAATGGTTCACATTGTTCCAGAGTTTCGGTAAGAGGCAGCACGGATTGATTTGAAGCGCTGAATGTCTCTGCATTCTACCGCCCACGTAGATGATGCTGGAAGTGTCTGCAAGGAGTGGGTTGGGGTTAAAAAGTATCTCATTTATTCGAGCAAATAAATTAAAATTTTCCTGCACATAACTTCAAACAGACCTGGGAGAGAGCGCAGGACTCGGAGACTGCTCGAGGCCCAGACTCGAAGGCCGACCCGCACTCCGAGCGGCACAGAGGCAATCGGTGAAAAAAAACAAGGAGTGACGTCACAGGACAGCAGGTCGGTGATTGGTTAGCGAGTCTTCGATTTTCTCTCTGATTTCGCGAATTGGATAAAATTGATTTAAAAGCATGAAGTGTAAAACTCCTGGAAGCTCATTAAAATTAAAGCTTAAACTACTTAACTAGAGTAATATAACCAAAAAAAGCCGTATTTAAGGTTTTTGCTTTGTTTAAGTTAATCAAATAAATTAAGGCATGGCAGGGCAGCTCAAACCTGTCGAATGCACGACCTGTGCCATGTGGGAACTCCAGGACGCTTCCCGTGTCCTGGACAAGCACATGTGCAGGAAGTGTCGTCAGCTGGTGGAGCTCGAGCTCCGGGTTTCGGACCTTCAGCAGCAGCTGACGTCACTGCAGTGCATCCGCGAGGCTGAGAATTTCGTGCACAGCACTTTTCAGGAGGTGATCACCCCGCAGATTAAGAGAGTGCAGGCAGAGGGGGACTGGGTGACCGCCAGACAGAAAAGGACGACCAGGCAGCTCGTGCAGGAGTCCCCTGAGGGCATCTCAATCTTCAACCAGTGTTCAGATCTCGGTACTGGTGGGGGAAAGGGTTCCTCTGGGGATTGCAGACAGAGCCAAGTCGAAAGCATCATGGGTGGCTCAGCTGTAAAGTGGGGGGTTGAAGAGAAACGTCAAGAGAGCAATCGTGATCGGGGATTCGATAGTTAGGGGAGCAGACAGGCGTTTCTGCTGCCGCAAACGTGATTCCATGATGGTATGTTGCCTCCCTGGTGCCAGGGTCATGGATGTCACTGAGCGGCTGCAGGGCATTCTGAAGGGGGAGGGTGAACAGCCAGAGGTCGTGGTCCATATCGGTACCAACGACATAGGTAAAAAGAGGGATGAGGTCCTGCAATCTGAATGTAAGGAGTTAGGAATTATGTTAAAAACCAGGACCTCAAGGGTAGTAATCTCAGGATTACCCCCAGTGCCACGTGTTAGTGAGTATAGGAATGGGAGAATAGATCAGGTGAATGCGTGGCTGGAGGGTTGGTTCAGGAGAGAGGGATTTAGATTCCTGAGGAATTGGGACCGATTCTGTGGAAGGTGCGAACTGTACAAGCCGGACGGGTTGCACCTCAACAGATCCGGGACTAATAGCCTCGCAGGGGGAGTTGCTACTGCTGTTGGCGAGGGTTTGAACGAGAGTGACAGGGGGATGGCAACCGGAGCGGGGAGTCAGAAGAGAGTAAAGTTGAGGGAAGCAAGAGATGGGAGGACCCAGGGGAAATTTACATTAAAAATAGTAGAAATAGTTGTTCAAGAACAAGTGGAAGGGAAAAGCGTGGAGCAGCAGAAATAAAGTGTACTTTAGACACTACAGATAAAGTGAAAACTAGAAGGTGTAAAGCGATTAACCAAGCATCAAAGCTGAAGGTCAGGCTGGGGTGTGGCCCAACTAAGAGTTTAAATACGAACGCACGGAGTATAAGGAATGAATTAAATGAACTACAGGCACAAATTCAAATTGGAGGGTATGACATGATGGCTATTACTGAGATATGGCTGCAGGATGGTCAGGATTGGGAACTAAATATACAAGGTTATAAGGTCTACAGGAGAGGTAGGGAAAATGGAGGAGGTGGAGGATTAAGCCATAGTGATTGAAGATGAAATCACTTCAATGATAAAGGAGGATGTAACGAGGGGTAGGCAGCCAAAGGAGACCTTATGGGTTTAATTGAGAAATAGGCAAGGATCTAAGACTATAGTGGGAGTTTTGCAGAGGACCCCTGGCAGCAGCTCTGAAGTTCTAGATTGTATCAATGCAGAGATTACATGAGCGTTTAACAAAGGCAAAGTGGTCTTAATGGTGGATTTTAACCTTCACATAGATTGGGAAAAGCAGACTAGCAACTGTCAGAAAGGAAGTGAATTTACAGTCGTCAATATCAGTGGAGATACTGTCAGTAACAGAGCGCTGGGGGAAAGGGGTTACTGAGGGACAGTGTGAGGTAGAAAGATTAACATCATTAGGGATACTATCAGTAACACAGGGCGCTGGGGGGAGAGGGGTTACTGAGTGACAGTGTGAGGGAGAGGGATTAACATCAGTAGAGATACAATCAGTAACACAGGGCGCTTGGGGCAGATGGGTTAACATCAGTATAGATACAGTCAGTAACACAGGGCTCTGGGCTGTGAGAGGATCCTGAGTGACAGTGTGAAGGAGAGGGATTAATATCAGTGGAGATACAGTCAGTAACACAGGGAGCTGGGGGGAGAGAGGTTACTTAGAGACAGTGTGAGGGAGAGGGATCAATATCAGTAGAGATACAGTCAGTAACACAGGGCGCTGGGCGTGAGGGGTTACTGAGAGACAGTGTGAGGGAGAGGGATTAACATCAGTAGAGATATATTCAGTAACACAGGGCGCTAGGGGGAGAGGTGTTAACACCAATACAGATACAGTCAGCAACACAGGGCGCTGGGGGGAGAGGCGTTACTGGGTGACAGTGTGAGGGAGTAGGATTAACATCAGTAGAGATACAGTCAGTATCACAGGGCGCTGGGGGAGAGTGGTTACTGAATTACAGTGAGGGAGAGCGATTAACATCAGTCGAGATACACTCAGTAACAGAGGGCTCTGGGTGAGAAGCGTTCCTGAGAGACAGTGTGAGGGAGAGGGATTAACATCAGTTGAGATACAGTCAGTAACACAGTGCGCTGGGGGGAGAGGGGTGACTGAGTGACAGTGTGAGGGTGAGGGATTAACATCAGTAGAGATACAGTCAGTAACACAGGGCGCTGGTTGGGGGTCGGGGTGTTGGCGAGGGGTTACTGATTGAGAGTTTGAGGGAGAGCGATTAACATCAGTAGAGATGCAGTCAGTAACACAGGGCTCTGGGCTGAGAGTGGAACGTGAGTGACTGTGTGAGGGAGAGGGATTGACATCAGTGGAGATACAGTCAGTAACACAGGGCGCTGGGTGGCGAGGGGTTACTGAGAGAAAGTGTGAGGGAGAGGGATCAATGTCAGTAGAGATACAGTCAGTAACACAGGGCGCTGTGGGGGAGGGGTTACTGAGTGACAGTGTGAGGGAGAGCAATTAACACAGGGCGCTGGGGGGAGGTAGTTTACTGAGAGAAAGTGTGAGGGAGAGGGATCAATGTCAGTAGAGATACAGTCAGTAACACAGGGCGCTGGGGGGGAGGGTTTCCTGACTGACAGTGTGAGGGAGAGGGATTAAAATCAGAATAGAAAAGTCAGTAACTCGGGGTGCTGGCGGTGAGGGGTTCCGTGAGTGACAGTGCGGGATTAACATAAGTAGAGATGCAGGGCCCTGGGGGGAGAGCGGTTTCCTGAGTGAGAAGAATTAACATCAGTGGAGATACAGTTTGTCACACAGAGGCGTTACTGACAGACTCGACTCGACTCACCTCAACCCCGATCCCATTCTCCTCAACCCTTATTATAGCCGCCGATGAGGGCTGAGTGACTTCAGCTTGGAGTCAAGTTTGTAATCGGTTCCTTTGATCAGACGGACAGCGACCCAGTTTTGGCTGACGGATCGGAAGGGTCATAAATCCCAGGGTCACATTGGACGATAAACCCCTCAACTCGACACCAAACAAGTGAGAGCGCGCGAGAATCACAGCGGGGAAAGATCACAGTGTGACACAGGAGGGAACATCACAAGGATACACATTGCGGGGAAGGGACACGCACAGTCATACACGGGGGGAGTATTGGAGAAGGATGCACGGGTCGAACGGGGCTTTGATTCACAATTACTACAACAGGGGGCAGGCCTAATTCCCCCATTCGCCTTGTCTCTTCGCCACTCGGCCCCGACCCCGCGTTACTGACTGAATCTCTACTGATGTTAATTCCTCTCCCTGTCACCCCAAACCCCGCCTATTGCTGACTGTATCGGTACTGCTGGTAATTCCTCTCCCTCACACTGCTGCTACGTTACCACTCTCCACCAGAGCCCTGTGTTTCTTTACTGACGTTCATCAACTTTCACCCTTCTTCCCACAACGCCCTGTGTTACTGACTGTATCACTAAGGATATTGATCCCTTTCCCTCAGTGAACTGCCGACCTCAAGACATTGCAGACTATCAGGCCACCCCACCCCCGACACAGACACAGACACAGACTTCCCTCTCCCAGGCGCTCGCTCCCCCACCCCTCCAATTTCCAAACACACAACTGTCTTTCGTTCAGAGTCAAAGTTGAGAACTCCCACAGCCACTCTCTCCTTGCTGTACATGACGATACCGCCATCTCCGGTTCATCTGTCCTGCCCGTGGGATAGGACCGACCCAGTGATCGTGGAGGCAGGCTGTTGTTCGACTCGTTTGTCGGAGTATTCCGCCCAATTGTTGGCACAAGTGCGCAGATGTTGATGAGGAGCACTTTGCCAGAGGCACCGCTTTGATTTGACTTGAAAGAATAGCATTGTTGAAATTTGAAACCAGGCACCTTCATGTTTACAAGACAGGTGCTTTAACCACTGAGCCACGGCGCCCACATGTTTCGAGTTGTTTCCGAATGTTATGGTGTTGATACATTTGCCAAGTCACTTTGTTGCGCCTTCTCCCTCAATATGTCTGCGCAACAACATCTTTCTTTTGATCATCGGTCTCTGAATGGTAAACAATGGGTATCAGTCATGATCTTCTCTTCCTTATCCCCTGTCAGTACAACTTATATCTGGCTCTATTTATCCTGTTGCACTCCCACACTCTTCCTCTCTCCAGACTATCTGGTCTTGTCCTATTCCATTTCTCATCTCTTCCCACAAAATGTTGGTGAGTGATGTCTGTGATACACCAGGCCCTGACCTCCTCCCGTGGGTGACCTCCTACAAATACTGCACAATAGTTTAATGTGTGTGTGTTTTACATGAGGAAAAGTGTATTAGCGCGAGTCAACCTGGTGTATCTATTCTCAGACAAACGGCAATTTTGCTTCAGAGCATTTAAATTTGAGAAAGCCTGACTTGGTAAGACAAGTTGTCCATCTCCATTTCAACAAAATATGAACAATCCAGGGATACAGACTTAAAACACCGGTGTCGGATTGGTATTAATAGCTTTCAAGCCCATTTTTATTGTACAAAACTTGCGTGGGACCGTAATAAAAGTTCAATACAATAACGACACGGATGGGATTCGGACCCATACGTTCAGAGCACAATGGATTCGCCGACCATTCTGAATCCCAACACTAGAAATAATGTCACTTTTACACTATGTCCTGCCCGTGTACCCAGATCGACAATGTTGAAAATGTGGAGTCAATTTCGGAAAGGAAAGTAATTTCGGGATTTCGGTTCCATCAGACTGTTCGAAACGGTCGGGTGCAAAACAGTTGGGGCGCACATCGGACAAATTTTCACCCAGCGAGTAAAACGACCGCGACAGGACTCGAACCTGCTTTCTTTTGATAACAACTCGATCAATACCGAAATCAGAGGCTTTATCCATTGGACCACGCGGCCGATAACAAATTGCTGCTCCAGACAGGTGCAGAAAGGTAGTGAATTTAATAAGTGTGTCCGGGATAGTTTTCGACAGCAGGATGTCCAAGAGACAACAAGGGGGCAAGCCATTCTCGATATTGTCATGAGAAATGAACCAGATTTAGTTAAAAGCTTGACTGTTCGTGAACATCTATCCAAAAGCGATCATAACATGATCGAGTTCAATGTAATATTTGAAAGGGAAACAAAGTGAATCAGCTGCTAAGATTCTGGACTTGGGTCAGGCCGACTTCAATGTGATGAGACAGAGACTGTCCACAGTAAACTGGGCAAATCTATTAATGGGTAAAACGACTGATGATCAGTGGGAAATGTTTTAAGAAGCATTTAACGTGATGCAGAATCAGTTTATACCCCTGAGGGGCAACAACTCTACTTGCCAAAACAAACCAGCCATGGACAACTGAAGAGGTAAGGGACAGTATAAGACATAAGGAAAGGGCATACAAAAAAAGCAACAAATGGCACAGATCCCAGCGAATGGGAAAGATACAAAGATCAACACAGGGTCACAAAACAGATAGTAAGAGCTACAAAAAGAGAGTATGAAAAGAAGCTTGCAAGGGATATCAAAACCAATACGAAGAACTTTTAGAGTTATATTCGTGTTGATTCATTATTTTGCGTCAGTATTTACAATAGAAAAAGAGGATAGCATCCTGGAAATCCCAAGAAAACTAATATTGAATCGGGGACAGGGACTCAATGAAATTAATATAAGTAAAATAACAGTAATGAAGAAAATAATAGCACTAAAGAGTGACAAATCCCCAGGACCAGATGGGGAGTGTCAATGGATGTTATTTATATGGACTTCCAGAAGGCATTTGATAAAGTCCCACATAAGAGACTGTTAGTTTGGATAGAAGCCCATGGAATCGAGGGAAAAATACGGACTTGGTTCGGAAGTTGGCTGAGCGAAAGGCGACAGAGAGTAGGGATAATGGGGAGGTACTTACATTGGCAGGATGTGACGAGTGGAGTCCCGCAGGGATCTGTCTTCGGTCTTCAACAATTCACAATATTTATTAACGACTTAAATGAAGGAATGGAAAGTCTCATATCTAATTTGCCGATGACAGAATGAGTGGTGGCATTGTAAGCAGTATAGATGAAAACATAAAATTAAAAAGGGATATTGATAGATTAAATGAATGGACAAAACTGTGGCAAATGGAATACAATATCGGCAAATGTGAGGTCATCAACTTTGTATCAAAAAAGGATAGAACAGATTACTTTCTAAATGGTAAAACGTTAAAAACAGTGGATGTCCAAAGGGACTTTGGGGCTCAGGTCCACAGATCATTGAAGTGTCATGAACAGGTGCAGAAAATAATCAAGAAGGCTAATGGAATGCTGGCCTTTATATCGAGAGGACTGGAGTACAAGCGGTCAGAAATTATTCTGCAGCTGTACAAAGCCGTGGTTCGACCGCACCTGGAGTAATGTGAGCAGCTCTGGGCATCGCACCTTCGGAAGGACATATTGGCCTTGGAGGGTGTGCAGGGTAGGATTACTAAAATGATAACCGGACTTGAAGGATTAAGTTACCAGGAGAGATTACACAAATTGGGGTTGTATTCTCCAGAGTTTAGAAGGTCAAGGCGTGATCTGATCGAAGTTTATAAGATATTAAGGGGAACATATCGGGTGGATAGAGAGAAACTATTTCCGCTGGTTGGGGATTCTCGGAGAAAGGGGCACAGTCTAAAAATTAGAGCCAGACCTTTGAGGAATGAGATTAGAAATCATTTCGACACACAAAGGGTGGTAGAGGTTTGGAACTCTCTTCTGCAAAAGCCAATTGATGCTCGCTCAATTGCTAAATTTAAATCTGAGAGAGATCGCTTTTTGGCAAACAAAGGTATTAAGGCATATGGGCCAAAGGCAGGTATCTGGAATTAGTTCACAGATCAGCCATGATCTTATCAAATGGTGGAGCAGGCACGAGGGGCTGAATGGCCTTCTCCTGTTCCAATATTCCTTTGTTCCTAATTGATTCGAGCAAAGAAATCAGATCAGCCCAACTAAACTCGCTGTTCATCATCCAATTAACAAGCTGCAGATAACTGCACCAATCCAAACATTTCCAGGTAACTATGGAAGAGACTCACTTTGAAGCAGTTTCGACACAAAGCAATCTCTGCACATCCAAGGGACGGGTGGTGTAAACGGGCAATCAGTGGTCTTTCCAACTGATATTCCACTGTCCAAATGTTTCTGGTAAAATAATGATCAGAGAAGAACAAAGCCCTTTTCTGAGAATGCTCAACAATGGTCAAAATATTGACAAAACATCGCAGGGATCGACTCTCCCACAGTTATTATTCCGCTGGAAAGGCAGAACTTGCCAGCTGTTCTAAAATTGATCGCCTGAGCAGGAACTTGCACCCTGGACCCTCAGATCACTACTTTGCTAAAAAGTCTGATGTTCCACCGACTGAGCTTTCCAGGCCGCCCGATGTTTACGCTTTCATCATGCAGATTCATGGTTGGTCTCTGAATTTTCCCTTGAGGACGTCGAAATTGGGTCCGTTTTGCAAAATTCTCAGTAACGTTTTGAGGAGAATCCTTGCTTGTGTTGAACCTGATGTGAGAAACATGGAGAGGGAACTCGTGAGTTTACAATTCTCATGTTTGTGCCAAATGTCCTGTCATCCGTTCGCACTAATTAAAAAACACTTCACCCAGTGCCTCAAAAGCTGAACTTGTCCCACACGGGAGCAGGAAAAGGTCTCCCGACCTGTCAGAGGATCAACAACTGAAAACGGAATAATTCCACCCGTTACTCAGTGACACCGGGCAACACATTAACCTTCCGAATTTTCCGACACGACATTTCAAACAGAAGAATGTCTGTTTCACGAAAAGAAGAATTGTGTGTTCGGTTCATTAAATTGAAAGATCTCGTGCCGCCTCCTTTGCCATTTCATTTTGACGCCAATCGTCCCTCTCCCGCCTATTCACAAATAAACTCACACCTGCTATTGTCATACGGCCGGCCAGAGAGCCCTCAGTGCCCACAGGAGAACACGAAGAAGGAGATGCTTCATGGAACACACCAGCTGAATCTTGAACTCGGGTGGAAATGTTCAGAAGCAAAAATTAAAACTGCTCCAGGTGAGGATTGAACTCACAACCTCGGCATTGCTCAAGCCAGATATTGTGATATAAGTACCGCGCGCTAACCGATTGCGCTACTGGAGCCCCATATAAGTCATGTGCGCAGCAAACAGCCTCATTTGCGGCCTGTGAGAATCTCTGTTCTTCCAGTCTGTTTCCAAGTGAACACATGCAGCAAACTGCCGTTCGGCCATTGGTGTTTCATTGGTCGAATTCTCGCCTGCCTCACAGGAAGCTGGGGTTCGATTACCGCCCAATGCAGGAACATTTTCATTCGGTATTCATGACATCGTGTGAATTGGGATAAATTCATATTCAGCTTCAATCTGCACAACATCTTGAGACTTTTTCTTTTCTCCACGTGTGTTGCGTTGACGAAACCTCGTTATTCTGTCCTCGAGAGCTGAAACAGGCTCTGGAATGAAGTCAATCCTGCCTTCTGCATCGCTGAAACGATGTGAGAAGCAAATGAGTGAATTTTCAACAAAAGTGGCGCCAGAACACCGCTCGATTGGGATTTGAACCCGGGACCTCTCGCATAAAGTATCAGCAAAACCGCCCGCAGCGAGAATAATACCCCTCGACAAAACAGCCACCACAAATAGGTTCGTGCAACCAGTGCACAATTCGCAAACACCCACAGCCAACCAGCCAGCCTTTCAGGCCACTTCTGTTCCTCCAAACTCGTTTTCTGTTCCGATGTTCAGCAGTGTCAAGTTGAGCACCAACTATTTCAAGTCACCAACATTCGGCTCTCTTTCCCACATTCGTTTCGAATGAACGACTTGTATTATCAAGTTAAACTTTGCAGAATTTACTGCTCTGAAGCTATATTGTCATCTGTCTCGGCATCCGCAGGTTTTACACTGAACCATAAGTATAATAAAATTGCTCATTTTTCACTGTGAGGGAGAAGAGAGATAAATGTGGAGACATTAGCTTCGAATTCATCATCTGGGATGCACTTTTGCTTCTTCTACCGTCTCAGTCTTTCTTTCTTTACCCTTCTCTGTTGGTTTTGCAGGTTCGATCAGCCTTGGCCGTTCAAGGAAGCCTGAAAAGTCCATCAGGGGAAAATACAAAGAGTCAAGAGACTGAGACAGGGAGAGATAGAGAGATTAAAGGACAGGAAAAAAGAGTGTAAATGTCAACTTTTGCGAATTAGCAGAATTTAAGATGGAGCTGGGAACAATTCCTTCATGTATTTTGAAATCTTACAAGAGACCATCGGGTTTTCAATTCAAAGTGTCCATGTTGCGGAGTATCTCTCCTCGAGTTGGAAAAGTGATCATTTAATTTGAACTCAAACAGCTGCGATGCAAGGAGAATGCGAAAATCCCGAGGATAACCCCATTAGATTACAAGTCCGACTGCTTAACCATTCAACCATTGCTGCACGAGTGTACATTAGAATGCGTACGATTATCACAGGCGATCTGGCAGACTGTAAATTCTTTCAGACAGGTTTCCAAAGAACATATGTAATTTGTTGCCGTTCAGGCATTGGTGTTTAAGCGGGAGAAATCTCACTTCTTTTGCAAGTCAGTTGGATTCCATTCCCGGCCATTACAGAAACTTTTTGCATTGTGCACCCATGAGATTGCCTGAATTGGGATCAATTACCGTTCAGATTCAGTCTGCACACCATCCTGAGACATTTTCTGTTCTGCCCGTATGTTGTGTCGACAAACCCTTTGCATTCTGTCCTTTGGTTCTCAAACATGCTCTGAATATGAATCAATTCTGCCATCGGCAACGCTGAAACGATGTGAGAAACCAATTGGTGATTTTTGACTAAAATAGTGACACAGAGGGAGATCGCCTGGCATTTGAACCTGATGCTCGTCTGTCATTGGAGACTCTCCCATTTAAATCTCCATCCACGGGCTGAGTCTGAATAAATCCGTCAGCTTGTGATTCTTTGCGAGAGAGCGGGAGATGTTGAGAAATGAGCTGAAGATTTCCCTCGATTTATTGATAGTGCACATTCTCACATACATTCGATAATGGACTTTCACATCGACTTTAAACCCTTTTTATTTGTAAATCACACGCTGCTGGAAGGAGGAGCGCATTGCCACAACCGGGTTCGTTGGAAAGACTGTGCTTGTGCGGGGAGCAAAGGGCCAAATGGCCGAGGGAACCTGTTCGGTCCCGAGTCCATCACAGCCTCAGACTGACGATAGGAAGGGGAGGTTCGTGAAAAAATGGGCGAAGAAGTTGTTACTGAGTAGATTTTGAAGGTAGGAGGGTCAGTTATCAAGGTCACTTTTCCCAGTTCTGCCACTTCCTTTGCGATTTACAAACCGTTTGTTTATTTAATGTTTAAATCAGTAGAGCCTGAAGTAAATTTGTCTCTTCTCTCCGCTTATATTGAATGACCCGCCGTGTGTTTTTGCATTTTATATTTTGTTCAAAGCTCAGTTTTACCATAAACCGATGGACATCAGAACCTGCGGTGGGAGGAGGACGGGTTGACTTTCGGGAAGGGGCAAATCTCACTGGGAAGGAAAAAGCGACCTCCAGCCGAATGCACAGAAATAACTCCGTGAGTGAATAAAAATGACAATATTCTAAGTGCAATTTAAACCCACATCGACAGAAGAAATCGTGAATGGAACATTGCGCTTTCGATCGCTCGACCACCAGAACCAATACTGGAGACAGCCTTCTTGACTGAAGTCTGTGTGTGGGAGTGAGTCCTGAATCGGACCCCTTCAGTGTGAAGAGACCCGGCAGGCGGCTGGCAGACACGGCTCCGAATGGGACTCGCTTCACTCCGGCATCAGCAGCTGGTTTAAAAACCGCTCTGGCTGCTGCTGTTACTCGGCCTCCCAAACTCTGGGTGCTCCATGGAGGTCAGTCCTGATTTCTCTCTTCTGGATCCGGCTCCAACTCTTCACTGTTGACGGGAGCGCGACTGGTACCAAGTGAGTCAGAACCGTGTGCAAATCACGACCCGAGTACATCGACTCGGGGACTGGCGATTGGTTTTATATTGGGTTATTGTTTAAGGTATGGGCTGTTCAATGTTTGTGTAATAGTAATTATCATAATTATTTCCAGCTCCTCCTGCTCACTGGTGCTCGGTGTTTCACCCTGTGATATAACCTCAGTCTCACTGTATACATCCTCTCGAGAGCGTGCATCTGGGCTGGTGATGGAAACGGGGAATCGGGTGCAGCAATAGACGCTTCGGAGTTACCAAGCTTACTGACGTTTCCTGAATTCTTTAAATGGTGGGAGACCTTACAATTAACAACAACTTACATTTATATCGCGCCTTTAACATAATAAAATGTCCCAAGGCGCTTCACAGGAGCGTAATCAGATAAAATTTGACACCGATCCACAAAAGGAGATATTCGGACAGGTGAACTAAAACTTAGTGAAAAAAAGGTCGGTTGTGATGAGCGTCATAAAGGAGGAGAGAGAGGCGAAGGGGTTTAAGTCGGTTATTCCGGAGTTTGAGCACAGGCAGCTGAAGGCAAGACCGCCAATTGTGGAGCGATTAATATCAGGAGTTCACAGGAGGCCATAATTTGAGGAACGCAGTGATCTGGGAAGGTTGTCGGACTGTGGGAGGTGACAGCGATAGGGAGAGGCGAAGCCACGGAGGGACCTGAACACAAGGATGAGAATTTTAAAATCGAACATTGGCGGACCGGGAATCAATGTGGGTGAGCAAGCGCAGGGGTGGTGGACAGTTTCAAAGCGAAGCAACGTGTGCAGGCTTGGAGGGACAATGCGACTCGGGATAATTGGCCTGGGGCAGTGAGAACATCTCTTGAGCATTAAGATATTCAGTAGCTGAAAGAGGCAGGGAGATGAGATCTGTGTGTCCAATTATTCTGGCATCTGCAAAATCCATCGTTTCTCAATGACCAATATCTTTCTTCCCCTCTCCCTGCTTTCCTGGTAAGGTTTTATTTTCAGTCGCTGTATTTGCTTCGAACATCTAATTCCCCGGCATCTGGAGGAGCAGAGGAAGCTGGAGGAAAATAACAGACAGAAGCGGAAGGAGGTGGAAGGTGAAACTGCCCGAAAATGTGAGTGTGACTTGTTTCAAATGAGGCAAGACAGGCCGGCGTTACCTTGCAGCTTTCCAAGGAGATGCGTTGATCAGGTAGGTGTATTTTGAAATGGAAACAGTGACAGCCGAGGCAACAAAGCCATCAGTTTTACTCTGTTCCTCAGCCCCCGGAGTGAGTGAGGCCATGACAAGCAGTAACATTGAGGCCGTCTGTCCGGTCCCGCTCTCTCCAATCACCCGCTGCCGGCGCAAAGCAGTGAATGCAGCCTCTAACATCGCATTACTGCCCCTCCATGGGAAACAAGCAACCACGGCCCGTTCAAAGCTCTACATACACCGAGCACATGGGCAGGAAATACCTGGAAGATTGTATCCCAGTCGCTCAGCCCTCCAGAAGCATTTAAAGAAGTCCGGAATGAGTGAAAATTTCTTTGGGTTTTAATCTGGAAATGAGAGAATGTGACCCCTGCACGCAGGAGTCGGGAGTGGATTTGCACCTTCCAGAAAACCAACCCGACCTGTATCCGAATCCGAACCACCAGACCACCAGGGAACCTGCTGCAATTTTCCTGCAAGCAAGCCGACCAACGCTGCTTTTCCGACTTGTCCCTTTGAAATTGACGTCACTTTCGCCACAGACGAGCTGATCGTACAAAATGGCATTTACTGGAAGAACACGAAAGACTTGTTCAGAGAATGAAATCACCAAGTGCGGGGAGGCATGAACATGGAATGGACAGTGAGGGGAAATACTATCACAAGCTGCTGGTGTAACTGTTTCCATTTCCAAAACAAACCTACCGGATCAACGCATCTCCTTGGAAAGGTGCAAGGTAACGCCGGCCTCTCATGCCTCATTTGAAGCAAGTGACACTCACATTTTCTGCCAGTTTCACCTGCCACCTCCTTCTGCTTCTGTCTGTTATTTTCCTCCAGCTTCCTCTGGTCCTCCAGATGCCGGGGAATTAGATGTTCGAAGCAAAAACAGCGAGAAAGATGTTGGTCATTGAGAGACGATGGATTTTGCAGATACCAGGATAAATAGACACAAAGATCCCACCTCCCTGCCTCTTTTGCTGCTGAATATCTTAATGCTCAAGAGATGTTCTCACTGCCCCAGGCCAATTATCCCGAGTCGCACTGTCCCTCCAACCCTGCACACGTTGCTTCGCTTTGAAACTGTCCATCACCCCCCTGCTCGCTCACGTACATTGCCTTCCAGTTCGCCAATGCCTCGATGTTAAAATCCTCATTCTTGTGTTCAGATCCCTACGTGGCCTCGCCTCCCCCTATTGATGAAACCACCCCCAGCCTCACAACCTTCCGAGATCACTGTGCTCCTCAAATTATGGCCTCCTGGGACATTTTATTATGTTAAAGGCGCTTTATAAATGTCAGCTGTTGTTAATTGTGAGGTCTCCCGTCATTTAAAGAAGTCAGGATATGACATGAGCTTGGTAACTCCGAAGCGTCTGTTGCTGCACCCGATTCACCGTTTCCATCAGCAGCCCAGATGCACCCTCTCGAGAGGATGTTCATGGTGAGACTGAGGGTAAATCACAGGGTGAAGCACCGATCACCAGTGAGCAGGAGGAGCTGGAAATAATCATGATAATTACTATTACACAAACTTTGAACAGCCCATACCTTAAACAATAACCCAATATAAAACCAATCGCCAGTCCCCGAGTCGATGTACTCGGGTCGCGATTTGCACACGGTTCTGTCTCACTTGGAACCAGACGCGCTCCCGTCAACAGTAAAGAGTTGGAGCCGGGCCCAGAAGAGAGAAATCAGGACTGACCTCCACAGAGCACACAGAGTATGGGATGCCGAGTAACAGCAGCAGCCAGAACGTTTCTAAACCAGGCGCTGATGCCGGAGTGAAGCGAGTCCCATTCCGAGCCGTTTCTGGCAGCCGCCTGCCGGGCCTCGTCGCACGTAAGGGGTTCGATAAAGGACAAACTCCCACACACAGATTTCAGTCAGGAAGGCTGTCTCCAGTATTGGCTCAGGTGGTCGAGCGATCTAAAACGCAGTGTTTATTTCACGATTTCTTCTGTCGATGTGGGTTTAAATTGCACAGAGAACATTGTCATTTTTATTCACTTACGGAGTTATTTCTGTGCATTCGGCTGGAGGTCATTTTTCCTGCCCAGTGAGATTTGCCCCTTGAATAAAATCAACCCGTCCTCCATCCACCGCAGGTTTTGACGTCCATCGGTTTATGGTAAAACCGAGCTTTAAACTAAAACATACAATACATAAACACACAGCGGGTCATCCAATTTACAAGGGGGCAGGCAACCTTGGACCTGGTCCTATGTAATGAGTCAGGATTAATTAATAATGTTCTAATTAAGGATCCCCTTTGAACGAGCGACCACAACATGGTTGAATTCCATATCCAATTAGAGGGTGAGAAGGTTGATTCTCAAACAAGCGTACTGAGCTTGAATAAAGGGGACTATGATGGTATGAGAGCGGAATTGATTAAAGTGGACTGGGAAAATAGATTAAAGGGTAAGACGGTACATGAGCAGTGGTGTTCATTTAGGGAGTTATTTTACAACTTTCAAAATAAATATATTCCACTGAGGAAAAAAGGGTGTAAAAGAAATGAAAGCCATCCGTGGCTAAGTAAAGAAATCAAGGATAGTATCCGACTAAAAACAAGGACATATAAGGTCGCCAAACTTAGTGGGAGGATAGAAGATTGGGAATTCTTCAAAAGACAGCAAAAAGTAACTAAAGGATTGATTAAGAAAGGGAAGTTAGATTATGAAAAGAAATTAGCAAAAAATATAAAAACAGATAGCAAGAGTTTCTATAGTTATATAAAAAGAAAAAGGGTGGCTAAGGCAAACATAGGTCCCTTAGAGGATGAGACCGGGAAATTAATGGTGGGAAACATGGAGATGGCAAAAATGCTGAACAAATATTTTGTTTCAGTCTTTACAGTAGAGGACACTAAGAATATCCCAACACTGGACAAACAGGGGACTCTCGGGGGGGAGGAGCTAAATACGATTAAAATCACTCAAGAGATGGTACTCAGTAAAATAATGGGACTCAAGGCGGATAAATCCCCTGGACCTGATGGCTTCCATCCTAGGGTCTTGAGGGAAGTGGCAGTAGGGATTGTGGATGCTTTGGTGATAGTTTTCCAAAATTCACTGGACTCAGGAGAGGTCCCGGCAGATTGGAAAACTGCTAATGTAACACCGTTATTTAAAAAGGGTAGTAGGCAGAAGGCTGGAAATTATAGGCCAGTTAGCTTAACATCTGTGGTGGGTAAAATTTTGGAGTCTATTATTAAGGAGACAGTAACGGAACATTTAGATAAGCATAATTTAATAGGACAAAGTCAGCATGACTTTATGAAGGGGAAGTCATGTCTGACAAATTTGCTTGAGTTCTTCGAGGATATAACGTATAGGGTGGATAAAGGGGAACCAGTGGACGTAGTGTATTTAGACTTCCAGAAGGCATTCGACAAGGTGCCACATAAAAGATTATTACTTAAGATAAAAAATCACGGGATTGGGGGTAATATTCTGGCATGGGTGGAGGATTGGTTATCGAACAGGAAGCAGAGAGTTGGGATAAATGGTTCATTTTCGGACTGGCAACCAGTAACCAGTGGTGTTCCACAGGGGTCGGTGCTGGGTCCCCAACTCTTTACAATCTATATTAACGATTTGGAGGAGGGGACCGAGTGCAACATATCAAAATTTGCAGATGATACAAAGATGGGAGGGAAAGTAGAGAGTGAGGAGGACATAAAAAACCTGCAAGGGGATATAGACAGGCTGGGTGAGTGGGCGGAGATTTGGCAGATGCAATATAATATTGGAAAATGTGAGGTTATGCACTTTGGCAGGAAAAATCAGAGAGCAAGTTATTTTCTTAATGGCGAGAGACTGGAAAGTACTGCAGTACAAAGGGATCTGGGGGTCCTAGTGCAAGAAAATCAAAAAGTTGGTATGCAGGTGCAGTAGGTGATCAAGAAAGCCAACGGAATGTTGGCTTTTATTGCTAGGGGGATAGAATATAAAAACAAGGAGGTATTGCTGCAGTTATATAAGGTATTGGTGAGACCGCACCTGGAATACTGCATACAGTTTTGGTCTCCATACTTAAGAAAAGACATACTTGCTCTCGAGGCAGTACAAAGAAGGTTCACTCGGTTAATCCCGGGGATGAGGGGGCGGACATATGAGGAGAGGTTGAGTAGATTGGGACTCTACTCATTGGAGTTCAGAAGAATGAGAGGCGATCTTATTGAAACATATAAGATTGTGAAGGGTCTTGATCGGGTGGATGCAGTAAGGATGTTCCCAAAGATGGGTGAAACTAGAACTAGGGGGCATAATCTTAGAATAAGGGGCTGCTCTTTCAAAACTGAGATGAGGAGAAACTTCTTCACTCAGAGGGTGGTAGGTCTGTGGAATTTGCTGCCCCAGGAAGCTGTGGAAGCTACATCATTAGATAAATTTAAAACAGAAATAGACAGTTTCCTAGAAGTAAAGGGAATTAGGGGTTATGGGGAGCGGGCAGGAAATTGGACATGAAGCTGAGTTCGGATCGGTCAATGCCCTGTGGGTGGCGGAGAGGACCCAGGGGCTATGTGGCCGGGTCCTGCTCCGACTTCTTGTGTTCTTTAGATTTGTGGTTGGGATCAGATCAGCCATGATCTTATTGAATGGCGGAGCAGGCTCGAGGGGCCGATTGGCCTACTCCTGCTCCAATTTCTTATGTTCTTATGTTCTTATGAGAGAAGAGACAAGTTTAATTTAGGCCCTGCTGATTTAAACATTAAATAAACAAATGGTTTGGAAACAGCAAAGGAAGTGACAGAACTTTGAAAAGTGACCTTGCTAACTTACCCTCCTACCAACAAAATCTACTCAATAACTACTCTTCGCCCATTTTTTCACGAACCTCTCCTTCCTTTCGTCAGTCTGAGGCTGTGATGGACTCGGGGAACAAAAAGGTCCCTTCCGCCATTTGGTCCTTTGCTCCCCGCACAAGCACAGTCTTTCCAACAAACCCGGATGTACCAATGCGCTCCTCCCTCCAGCAGGCTGTGATCAACAAAGAAAAATTGTTGAAAGTTTGTGTGAAAGTCCATTTTCTAATATATGTGAGAATGTGCACTATTAATGAATCCACGGAAATCTTCAGCTCATTTCTCAACATCTCCCGCTCTCTGGCAAAGAATCACAAGCTGACGGATTTATTCAGACTCAGCACGGAGATGGAGATTTAAATGGGAGAGTCTCAAATGAAGAGACCAGCATTTGGTTCAAATGCCAGACGAGCCCCCTCTGCGTCACAATTTTGGACAAAAATCACCAATTGGTTTCTCACATCGTTTCAGCGTTCCCGATGGCAGAATTGACTTATATTCAGAGCATGTTTGAGAACCAAAGGACAGAATGCAAAGTGTTCATCGACGCAACATCCGGGCAGCACAGACAACGTCTCAAAATGGTGTGTGGATTGAATGGGAGTTTGAATTGATCCCAATTCAGGCAATCTCATGGGTGCTTAATGTAAATAGTTTCCGCAATGGCTTGGAAACGAAACCTACTGAATTGCAAAGAAAGCGAGATTTCTCCCACTTAAGCCTCAATGTTTAAACGGCAGCTGGTTACATATATCGCTTTGGAAACCTGTCTGAAAGAATTTGCAGTCTGCCAGATCGCCTGTGATAACCGTATGCATTCTGATGCACAACCGTGTAGAAATGGCTGAATGGTTGAGGCTTTAAATTTATAATTTAAGCGCCTTTTCCGAGGCATGTTCAGTGTTTGGGTTCAAGCGAAATAATCGTCTTTCCAACTCTCGGAAAGATTTTCCGCAACGCGGGCACTTTCAGTTGGGAATCTAATGATCTCTTGCAGGATTTCAAAATACATGAAGGAATTGTTCCCAGCTCCATCTTAAATTCTGTTGATTCGCAAAAGTTGACATGTACACTCTTTTTTCCTGTACTTTAATCTCTCTATCTCTCCCTGTCTCAGTCTCTTGACTCTTTGTATTTTCCTCTGGTGAACTTCTCAGGCTTCCTTGAACGGCCAAGGCTGATCGAACCTGCAAAACCAACAGAGAAGGGAAAAGAAAGAAAGACTGAGACGGTAGGAAAAGCAAAAGTGCAACCCAGCTGAATTCGGAGCGAATGTCTCCACATTTATCTCTCTTCCCCCTCACAGTGAAAACGGAGCAATTTTGTTCTACTCATGGTTCAGTGTATAACCTGCGGATGCCGAGACAAATGACAATGTCGCTTCAGAGCAGTAAATTCTGCAAAGTTTTACTTGATTATACAAGTCGTTCATTCAAAACGAATGTGGTAAAGAGAGCCTAATATTGGTGACTTGAAAAAGTTAGTGCTCAACTTGACACTGCTGAACATCGGAATTGAAAACGAGATTGGATGAACAGAAGGGATCTGAAAGGCTGGCTGATCGGCTATGGGTGGCTGCGAATTGTATACTGGTTGCACGGTCTTGTTCGTGGCGGCTGTTTGGTCTTGGGGTATAATTATCGGTTACGGAGGTTTCACTGATTGTTTGTGCGAGAGGTCCCGGTCTCAAATGCCAATCCAGCACCGCTGTGTCGCAACTTCCTGTGAAAATTCACTCATTTGCTTCTCACATTTTTTCAGCGATACAGAAGGCAGGATCAACTGAAATCGCAAAGCAAGTTTCAGCTCCAGAGGACAAAATACTGAGGTTTCCTCAACACAACACACGTGGAGAAAATAAAATGTCCAAAGATGGTGTGCAGATTGAAGCTGATTGTGAATTTATCCCAATTCACGCGATGTCATGAATGCAGAATGAAAATGCTCCTTCATTGGGCGGTAATCAAACCTCAGCTTCCTGTGTGACAGGCAAGAATTTGACCACGAAAACACCAATGGCCGAACGGCAGTTGGCTGCATGTTTCCACTTGGAAACCTGTCAGAAAGAATAGACAATCTCACAGGCCGAAAATGAGGGTGTTTGATGTGAAAAATAATCGGATGCAGCTCTCGTGGCGCAATCGGTAAGCTGCGCGGGACTTATTTAACAGTATCAAGCCCGAGTCAACACCGAGGTTGTCAGTTCAACTCTCACGTGGTGCAGTTTTACCTTTTGCTTCTCAACACTTCCACCCGAGTTCAAGACACGGCTCTGGTCGGCCGCATTGCAACAGCAGTTGTGAGTTTATTTGTTAATAGGCGGGAGAGGGAGCGATTGGCGACAGCATGAAATGGCAAAGGAGGCGCCACCAGATCCTTAAATCTAAATAACCGAACACACAATTCTTCTTTTCGTGAAACAGACATTCTTCTGTTTGAAGTGCCGTTTCGGAAAATTCGGAAGCTTAATGTGTTGCCCGGTGTCACTGAGTAACGGGTGGAATTATTCCGTTTTCAGTTGTTGATCCGCTGACAGGTCGAGAGACCTTTTCCAGCTCCCGTGTGGGACAAGTTTAGATTTTGAGCAACTGGGTAAAGTGTTTTTTTTAATTGGTGCAAACGAATGACAAGACATTTGGCACAAACAGGAAGAATTGTAAACTCACGAGTTACCTCTCCATGTTTCTCACATCAGATTCAAAACAAACAAAGATTTTCCTTGAGACATTACTGAGAATTTTGTCAAACGGACTCTCACTCGAGTTCGACGTCCACAAGCGATAATTTAGAGACCGACCATGAATCTTTATGATGGAGTGTTACAATACCGTGAACATGGATAGCTCAGTCCGTAAAGCATCAGCTCAGCAAAGTCGTGATCTGAGGGTCCAGAGTTCAAAATCCTTGTTTCAGGCAGTTAAATTAAAAACAGCTGGCAAGTTCTTGTCCTCCAGCGGAGGAACAACTGCGGGAGAAACGATGTGTGTCAATATGTTGACTTTGGTGAGCATTCTCAGAAAAGGACTTTGTTCTTCTCTGATCAACATTTTCACCAGAAACATTCGGACTGTCGATGATCATTTCGAGAGACCACTGATTGCCCGTTCACACCACCCGTCCCTTGTTTGCACAGAGATTGCTCAGTGTTTAAAGTGCTTCAAAGCGAGTCTCTTCCATCGTTATCTGGAAATATTTGGATTGGTGCATTTATCTGTAGCTTGTTAATTGGATGGTTAACACGGAGTTTAGTTGGGCTGATCTGATTTCTTTGCTCGAGTAAATTGGATACTTTTTAACCCCCACCCAGTCATTGCAGACACTTCCAGCATCATCTCCGTGGGCGGTAGAATGCAGAGACATTTAGCGCTACAAATCAATCCGTGCTGCCTCTTACCGAAACTCGGGAACAATGTTCACGATTTCAGCCTCTCAGATGCCGATGTCGCCAATTTCATCTTGTGCAGCAAGAACCCCTGGTGATTTTACAGTCACTCAAGTTCGCTTCACTTTCCCCAAAGTTTACTCTGAGAGAAAAATGAAGGAAAAGTGAGTGTTTCGTCATTGTTGTCGAAGCAAAATCGCTGCTTTCATTCCTTCCACCGCTGATCTTCCTGCGGGTTATGAACCTTCTGCACTCCACTATTTTTATCACATGATCAGGAAGTGAAACAAGTTGAATTTGAAAGTTGGAGCAACAAACTGGATTAAGCGGATAGGCGGGGAGGGATATTACAAAACAAACAGCCAAGCAACCAGGAGCGTGTCAGCTGTTACATAAGAACATAATAAATAGGAGCCGGAGTAGGCCTGACGGCCCCTCGAGCCTGTTTCGCCATTCATGGCTGATCTTCAACCTCGACTCTATTTTCCCGCCCGATCCCCATATTCCCACACGGCATTTCAAACAGAAGAATGCCTGTTTCACGAAAAGAAGAATTGTGTGTTCGGTTTTTTAGATTTTCAGATCTCGTGGCGCCTCCTTTGCCATTTCATGCTGTCGCCAATCGCTCCTTCTCCCGCCTGTGAACAACTAAACTCACACCTGCTATTGCAATACGGCCGACCAGAGGAACCAAAGTGCCCACATGAGAACACGGAGAAGGAAAATATTTTTGGAACAGACCAGCTGGACCTTGAACTCCGGTGGAAATATTCAGATGCAAAATGTTCACTTGCTCCAGGTGAGGCTCGAACTCACAACCTCGGCATTGCTCGAGCTTGATACTGTTATATAAGTACCGCGCGCTAACCGATTGCGCCACTAGAGCTGGACAGCTGTTTGTTTCTCATCAAACAACCTCAATTTCGGTCTGTAAGATTGTATGTTCTTTCAGACAGGTTTCCAAGTGGACACATGCAGCCAACTGCCGCTCGGGCATTGATGTTTTCGTGGTCGAATTCTTGCCTGCCACACAGAAAGCTGGGGTTTGATTACCGCCCAAGAGCATTTTCATTCTGCATTAATGACAATGTGTGAAATGGGATAAATTCATATTCAGCTTCAATCTTCACAACATCATGAGACATTTTCTTTTTTCCAGGTGTGTTGCACACACGTCACCTCGGCTTCTGCAAGGAAAGAATGAGACGTTTGGAACATTCTTCTTCAGACTGTAATTGATGCTAACTCACTTATGATTGTTAAATCTGGTATTAATAGATTTCTGTGAACCAATGTTATTGAGGGATATGAGGCTAAGACGGATATATGGAGCTCGGTCACAGCTCCACCATGATTTCATTGAATGGTGCAACAGGCTCGACGGGCTAAATGCCGCTGCCACTTGCTGCCTCCTGATATGCGCCACTTTCACCTGCAAGAAAGCAGGACGTGTGTCTGTGTGATGGCTGATAGCTGCCAGTGTGTGTGACCTGTGAGTTGTTGGTGGGCGGCTTGCAACAGTGATAACGTGTAAGGGTGAGAGGAAGTCTCTGGTTTGAAGAGTTGAATACTGATGGAAAGAGTTTGTTGGTATCTGGGTGATGGGGATGTCGTGCGTGGTGCAATTGGTAGGTGACTTCATTTGAGAGTTGACCTCACTCACCTTGACCACTAATGTCAAAGCATTGAACTTCCTCCTGCACTGCATCGAAGTCCATGCTACTGTGCGCCTGGCAATGACTTCGTCCCCCACTGCCTCCCGCTGCCTTTTGGATATATGTCTGGAGGGCCTCGAGCCCATCCCCACCGCCCAACCTCTGCAAATATAGGATGTCCCTCCTTCTGCCCACCTCTTGCAACCAGGTCTCTCAGCATCAGCAGAGGAGCTTGTTGCATGCACTCTCCAGGCTTGGTACCAACTGATATCGACAAATTGGTGAGGACTGGCGTGCAGATTGGAGGATGTGGGATTTAGTTGTGTACAACCTTTATTCAATGTTTTAACATAATACCCTTCGTCGTCCAGTCCTTCCCTAGAGCGGAGAAACTACACCATGTTCTCCGCAGCCTTCAACATGTCATCGATGACGACGAACACCTCGCTAAGGCCATCCCCACGCCTCCACTGCTCGCCTTTAAACAGCCACCCAACCTCAAACAGACCATCGTTCGCAGCAAGTTACCCAGTTTTCAGGAGAACAGCGTCCACGACACCACACAACCCTGCCACGGCAACCTCTGCAAGACATGCCAGATCATCGACACGGATACCACCATCACACGAGAGGACACCACCCACCAGGTGCATGGTTCATACTCCTGTGACTCGGCCAACGTTGTTTACCTCATACATTGCAGGAAAGGATGCCCCGGAGCATGGTACATTGGCGAGACCATGCAGACGCTGCGACAACGGATGAACGGACACCGCGCAACAATCGACAAACAGGAGGGTTCCCTCCCTGTCGGGGAACACTTTAACAGTCAAGGACATTCAGCCACCGATCTTCGGGTAAGCGTACTCCAAGGCGGCCTTCGAGACACACGACAACGCAAAATCGTCGAGCAGAAGTTGATTGCCAAGTTCCGCACCCATGAGGACGGCCTCAACCGGGATCTTGGGTTCCTGTCACGCTGCACGTAACCCCACCAGGAAAAAAATTATATGTTTTTCAAAATTCACTTTCTCTCTCTCTCTCTGCCATTTTGAGTTTCTTTCTGCCTGCCTGTGTAATAGACACAATGTATATCTAGTGTACTGGGACGTGCTGTTCTCCGTGACTGGCCTGTTTGAATAACAACGACACCTTTTGATTGGTGTGATGCTGTCCCAACATAGTATAAGATGTGCGATTTGAGAACCTTTTCATTCATTCATCTGACGAAGGAGATAATCTCCGAAAGCTTGTGATTTTAAAATAAATTTGTTGGACTATAACCTGGTGTTGTAAGATTCCTTACATTTAACATAACTCATCAGCGTGTGAACAGAAGGATGGAATCTGCATCTGTGTTTTACATGTGTGATGTCTCATCTCAGTTCAGACTCCGTGCAGAGAGTAGACTGTTATTTTCAGCAAATAACAGGTGCCAGCGACCTTTGATAGATTTCGACGAAACATCCTCCCTTTAAGAGATTGAGCTCCCCTGGTGGTGGAAAGCGCATATTGCATTGATCCCACGTGCAAGGCCCGGAATGGAAGGCTGAATGCAGGTGAGTCTTCGGGACAGTCGAATCTTGCGTCCTGCCTGCGCCAGGGTCATTGGGCGCGGGGAAACAGCGCATCACGCTACCTGCGCCGAAATAAGGCCTTTATCCAATTTCCCCCCAAAATTTCCTGCATACGCCAGTCGACAGGATTCCAATATGGTACCTGGCACATGGGGCAACAGGAAAAAGGATTGCATTTAGATAGCGCCCTTCACCACCTCAGACGTCCCAAAGCGCTTTACAGACAATGAAGCACTTTTTGAAGTGTAGTCACTGCTGACATGCAGGAAACGAGGCACCCAATTTGCGCCCAGCAAGATCCCAAACACAGCGATGTGATAATGAGCAGATAATGTGTTGTAGTGATGTGGCTGAAGGGATAAACATTGATCAGTTCTCCGGGGAGAATTAATCACCTTGAAAGACGGAGACAAGGTCATTGTATCAGTTCGAGTTTTGACCTTTGTAATGTTTTTCTTTCCTTATTTTTATCTTCTTCAGATTCCAACTGATCAGAAAACTGACAACGGAACTCTCACAGAATTTTCGATAAATCTGTCACTCAAAATAAACAATGTTAGAAATAAAGAAATAAACCGGATTGAGACGGTTCACTTCACTGAAAAGTCGAATTCCTATTACACCGGGGCGCGGAGTCACAACAGCTCATCGCTGATCTGCACCTCAACTCCATTTAGCGAAATAGAAACTGGAAAACTCATGTTTCGAGACGAATTTACTAATTTCCTGAAAATGAAGATCACGAAACCAGCAAAACATTCCCTGCCCTGATTAAACACACAGGAAGGGAATGTGTCGAATATAAAGCAAGAAACCCGCGATTGTATTTTTACACGGATAGAATACCGTGCTCAATATTAACACTAACACTGAGCGCCAGGTCTGGATCTGACCCGTTTACCCCGTGGTGCGGGACCCCGTCCGCTCTTATATTTACCAAAAAAAGAAAATCAGAAAATAATAATCTCACCCAGCAGAATTGGGGATTGTTCGTATTTTACAGGACAGGATGAGGCCACTCGGCCCGTCGGGCTTGGATAGAAAATTCTGTTCACATTCTCCGCTCGGTGTTGTTCTCCGTGCACATTTTTAGTTTACCGATTTGTCTTTTATTTTATTTCCCCTCTCTCTATTTTGCAGACTGAGTGCGAAAGAGATTCGCTTTGGAGGCAAAACATTTTGATCAAAGATTTGTTTATTCTGATTGTAGGTTTCTTGGAGACCCAGTGGAAGTTCAGTTGTCGTATCCTGATAATTCGGAAACAGCAGAGCCAACTTGCTGCGAGAGAAAACAATAAATGGACAACAGAGAAAGAAGCAAGAAGTGTCTTCACCACACCTGCCCCGGTTTAAGATCTTTGGCTGAACTGCTATCACAGTGGCCGCGTGGCCTAATGGATAAGGCGTCTGACTTCGGTGTTAATCGTGATGTTATCAGAAGATTGCAGGTTCGAATCCTGCCGCGGTCGTTTTTACACTTGTTCCAATGTGCGCCGCAACTGTTTCGCACCGGACCGTTTCTTGCAGGAACTGACCTGATGGAACGGAAATCCGTGAAATCCGTAAATTCCTTTGCTTGCAGAAGTTGACTCGACATTTTCAATATTGTCGATCTGGGTGCACGGGCAGGACATAGTGTAAAAGTGACTTTATTTCTGCTGTTTGGATTCAGAAATGGTCGGCTGATCCATTGTGCTCTGTATGTATTGGCCCGAACCCCATCCGTGTCGTTATTGCATTGAACTTGTGTTGCGGCCCTCCGTAAGTTTTGTGCAATCAAAATGGGCTTGAATTCTATTATTATCAATCCGACACCGGAGCTTTAAGGCTGTGTCCCGAGATTGTTTATATTTTGTTTAAATATAGACGGATAATTGGAATTTTTCACCTGCTGTAATGGGATAAAGGTCGAGTAGAGAGGACGGATCGGAGAGAGATCTTTCTGTCCTTTCTTGCTGCCTCTGGGGTTTACAGCGAATGAAAGATTAACGGGAACAGCAAATGATAAGGGAGGTGGAACATAAAGGGTTAACATTAACCATCAGGAAGAAATCTAATTTCAAAACTTTTTAACAATCTTGAACCTGTCCAGTTATTAGATTTACACCAAGTCTGTACATTTTTTCTGTTAAATTTAATTCCTCCACCCGCTCTTCATCAAGAAAAATTAAATCTGGAGGGAGCTCCCGTCCAGATTTGAGCCCAGGATCTGTCTCATTGTTAACAGTCTCCCGTTTTGAACTAGAATCCCACCCATGGCTCGATTCCCAGTAACTGCTGCCGAGATTGAAGGACTTCGGTCCCTCCTGCATCTCCTGCATTTTACCATCATGGGAACATGGGAGAAAACCTGGGTTTAAATCCCGAACATTTAAATCCCCAACAATCTGCCTGTTGATCCCATTCCACGGTGCCTTCAGTTAACAATAAACGTGGGAGCGCAATTGGAATCCAGTCCGCAGTTTGTTTCCTTCTCCGTTCCTGTTCTCTCTCGGTTTCTCGAAAAGACGACGCACTGTTTGGATCAGGAAGCGAGTTCTGATCAGCCCTGTGACAGACAGACAAGAATCCGTCACTGAAACCCCGAGAATGCTGTTCATTCTGTTCCAGGGACACTTCATAAGTCGGTGAAACCTTCCAATTCCCATTCCCACAAAGGATGGAGCCAAGCGGAGGAGGGACGTGTTTCTCAATGATCGGACAGTTGGATGCCATCGAAGTGTGAGTGCCGATGGGTGACTGTGGAATTCCATGAGGGCTTTGGGTTTCAATCCCTTAAACTTGGACCCTTCAGTTCGCTCTTTGTGTTCGTGAGTCAGGAATGTTGGATAAGAGAGCGGGAGAATTCCCTGCGCTTGCTTTAACATCCACCGACAGGGCCTCATTTAACTGGACAGAGCGAAGGCTTTTGGTACCCGCAGTGGAACAAGGTCTAACTTTTGACAGACGAGAATTATTTCACGATCATGATAGTCCTGCAATTGCTGGGACCTCGAGCCACAATGATGCATTCACGGCGTGCGCCATTATCGATCGGTGAATGTTGAAGCAATTGAGATACGGGTCGGGGGAGGATCACAGTGCTGCACAGAGGGTGGAGAATCGCAATGATACACAGGGGGCGGAGGGACACAAATCGCAGTGATGCACGGGGGCCGGAGGTCTGATTCCCCCATTTAACACACTGGCCCGCTCTCCCGGGCCCCACCCATCGTTTACCCTGGCTCTATCAGACAATCCAGACTCGCCCCCCGCCCCATATCTCTGACACAGTGGCTCCTCTCCCACAGACGGTTAATGCGCTCACCCCCAACCTCCCACACAGACGATCCAGACTCCACCCTCCCCTCTGCCAGAGATCTGCTGTCTTTCTCTACCCCTCCCCCACCTTCGGGCCGATGCCATGTTGGAGTCCAGAGTCTGAGTTGAGAACGCGCAGGGCCTCTCCCTCCTCGGAGTATATGACTGTACTACCATCGCTGTCTTGTCTGTGGGACAGGGTCCACCCAGTGCGGGTGATGGAAGAGTCTGGGACATGAGCTGAAAGCGATGATTCTGTGAGTATGGTTGCGTTCGTTTGGTGGTTCATCAGGCGACGGGACAACTCTGCCACAAGTCCCCAAATGTTAGAGTGGAGGACTTTGGTGAAAAGCACTGTTGGAATTTGAACCCAACAACCCTTTGTTTGCAAGGCAGCGTCCTTCAACCAATGAGCCACGGCGCCCACATGATTTGAATTATTTCCTAACGTTATGGTATTGATACATTTTCCAAGCTAGTTTGTTGCGCCTTCTCCCTCAACATGTCTGCGCAACAACATCTATCTTTTGATCATCGGTCTCTGAATGGTAAACAATGGGCATCAGTCATGATCTTCACTTCCTTATCCCCTGTCAGTACATCTTATATCTGGCTCTATTCATCCTGTTGTATTCCCACACTCTCTCCAGACTATCTGGTCTTATCCTATTACATTTCTCATCTCTTCCCACAAAATGTTGGTGAGTAATTTCTGTGATACACCAGGCCCTGACCTCCTCCTGTGGGTGACCTCCGACAAATACTGCACAATAGTTTAATGTGTGTGTGTTTTACATTCGGAAATGTGTATTAGCGCTCGTCTACCTGGTGCATCGATTCTCACACAAACGGCAATGTTGCTTCAGAGCATTTAAATTTTAGAAAGACTTACTTGATGAGGCAAGTTATCCCTCTCCATTTCAACAAAATAGAAACAATCCAGGGATCCAGACTGAAAACACCGGTGTCGGATTGGTATTAGTAGCTTTAAAGCCCATTTTGATTGTACAAAACTTACGTTGCGCCGCAACAAAAGTTCAATACAATAACGGCACGGATGGTATTCGGACCCAAACCGACAGAGCACATTTCAGAATCCAAACAGTAGAAATAAAGTCACTTTTACACGATGTCCTGCCCGTGCACCCAGATCGACAATGTTGAGTCAATTTCTGAAAGCAAAGCAATTTACGGATTTCCGTTCCATCCGACTGTGAGAAACGGTCGGGTGCAGAACAGTTTGGGCGCACGTCGGACACATTTGCACCCAACGAATCAAATGATCGTGGCAGGACTCGAACCTCGCGATTAATGCTGAAGTCAGACGCCTTATCCATTAGGCCACGTGGCCTACAATAAATTGCTTCACCAAATGACCTTAAACCCTGGGTGGTTAAGACTCTGCTTGTATCATTCTCTTCGTCCACATTGTTGATGTTGTTCATTTATTGTTTTCTCTCTTGCAGAATGAGGGAAAATACAACAAAAGACAAATCGGTAAACTAAAAATATGCAAGGAGAACAACACCGAACGGAGACTGTGAACAGAATTTACTATCCAAGCAAGACGGGCCGAGTGGCCTCATCCTGTCTTGGAAAATACGAACAATCTCCAATTCTGCTGGGTGAGATATATTATTTACTGATTTTCTTTTTTTGTTAAATATAAACACGGACGGGGTCCCGCACCACGGGGTCAACGGGTCAGATCCAAACCTGGCGCTCAATGTTAATGTTGATATCGAGCACGGTATTCTATCCGTGTAAAAATAAATTCGCGGGTTTCTAGCGAGATATTCGACACATCCCCTTGCTGTGTGTTTAATCAGGGCAGGGAATATTTTGCTGGTTTCGTGATATTCATTTTTCAGGAAATTAGTGAACTCGTCTCGAAAGATGAGTTTTCCAGTTTCTATTTCGCTAAATGGAGTTGAGGTGCAGATCAGCGATGAGCTGCTGTGACTCCGCCGCGCCGGTTTAACCAGAATGTTTCAGTGAAGTGAAGTGAACTGTCTCAATCCGGTTTATTTCTTTTTTTCTAACATTGTTTATGTTGAGTGACAGATTTATCGAAAATTCATTGAGAGTTCAGTTGTCAGTTTTCTGATCAGTTGGAATCTGAAGAAGATAAAAATGACGAAAGAAAAACATTACAAAGGTCCAAACTCGAACTGATACAATCACCTTGTCTTCACCTTGAAGGGTAATTAGTTCTCCCTGCTACCCTGTTCAATATTTATCCCTCCAGTAACATCACGATAACACATTATCTGGTCATTGTCACGTCGCTGTGTTTGGGATCTTGCTGTGTGCAAATTGGCTGCCTCGTTTTCTACATATCAGCAGTGACAACACTTCAAAGAGTGGTTCGTTGTCTGTAAAGCGCTTTGGAACGTCCGAGTTGGTGACGAGCGCAATATAAATGCAATCTTTCTTCCTGTGGCCCCATGTGCCAGGTACCTTATCCGAATCTTGTCGACTGGCGCACATTGGGGGAAGAATTGGATCAGTGCCGTTTTTGGGCGCAGGTCGCGTGATGCGCTGTTACTCCGCGCCCAATGACCCTTGGGCACGCAGGACGCAAGATCCGGCTGGCCCGATGACTCACCTGCATTCAGTGTTCCATTCCGGGCCTTGCACGTGGAATCATTGCAATTCACACTTTCCACCGCCCGGGGGAGCTCAATCTCTTAAAGGGAGGATGTTTCTTGGAAATCGCTTGAAGGTAGCTGGTACCTGTTATTTGCTTAAAATAACAGTCCACTGTCCAAACGGAGTCTGAACGGAGATCAGACATTGCACACGTAAAACACAGATGCAGGTTCCATCCCTATGTTTGCACACTGATGAGTTATGTTAAAACATTGTATAAAAGATGGACACTGCTAAATTCCACATCCTCCAATCTGCACGCCAGACCTCACCAATCTGCCGATCTGAGTTGGTACCAGGCCTGTAGGGTGCATGCACCAAGGTTCTCTGCTGATGCTGAGAGACTGTGGTGCAGGAGTTGAACAGAAGGAGGAGCATGCTATATCCGCAGGGGTGGGTCCGGGAAAGAGGTCCTCCAGACATTTATCCAAAAGGCAGTGGGAGCAGCGGGGGATGTAGTCAATGCCAGGCGCACATCATCATGAACATGGATGCAGTGCAGGGAGAAGTTCATTGCTTTGACATGAGCGGTCAAGTTGAGTGAGGGCAACTCACAAGTGGCATCTCCTACCAACTGCACCATGCAATACACCCCCATTCCCCACATACCAACAAACTCTTTCCATCAGTCCTCAACTCTTGTAACCAGACGCTTCCTCTCACTCTTACACATTACCACTGTTGCAAGCCGTCCACCCACAACTCATAGGCCACACACACTGGCAGCTATTTAACAATGACAGGCACATCACCCAGACACACGTCCCGCTTTCTTGCAGGTGAAGGTGGCGCATATCAGGAGGCAGCAAGTGGCAGTGGCATTTAGATATGGACCTGTGACCTAACTCCATATACCCGGCTTAGCCCAATATCCCTTAATACCCTTGGTTCACAGAAATCTATCAATCTCAGATTTAACATTCACAAGTGAGCTACCATCAAATACCATCTGTAGAAGTGCGTTTCAAACGTCTCCCGCCCTTTGCGTATAGAAGCCGAGGTTAAGTGAACGCAACACACCTGGAGAAAAGAAAAAGTCTCAAGATGTTTTGCAGATTGAAGCTAAATATGAATTTATCCCAATTCACGCGATGTCATGAATGCAGAAAATGCTGCTGCATTTGGTGGGAATCGAACCCCCGCTTCCCGTGTGGCAGGCAAGAATTGGACCACAAAAACACCAACAGCCGAACGGCAAATGGCTGCATGTGTCCACTTGGAAACCTGTCTGAAAAAACATACAACCTTCGCGACCGAAAATGAGGGTGTTTAATGAGAGTATTAATAACACGCGGCTTTCGCAGCGCAATCGGTCAGCACGCGGTATTATATAATAGTATCAGGCTCGAGGAATGCAGAAGTGTTGAGTTCGATCCTCCCCTGGAGCATTTTAACCATTTGCTTCTGAATATTTCCACCGGAGTTCAAGGTACAGCTGGTCTGTTCCATTAAGCTTCTCCTTCTTACTGTTCTCATGTGGGCACTTTGGGTCCTCTGGCCGATCGTATTGAAATTGCAGGTGTGAGTTTAGTTGTTAATTGGCGGGAGATTGGGGCGATTTGCGACAGCATGAAATGGCAAAGGAGGCGGCACCAGATCTGTAAATCTGAAGAACCGAACAGACAATTCTTCTTTTCGTGAAACAGACATTCTTCTGTTTGAAATGTCGTGTAAAGAATATGCGGATCGGGCGGGAAAATAGAGTCGAGGTCGAAGATCAGCCATGGTCTTATTGAATGGCGGAGCAGGCTCGAGGGGCCGTGAGGTCTCCTCCTGCTCCTATTTCTTGTGTTCTGATGTAACAGCTGACCTGCTCCTCGTGGCTTCGCTGTTTGTTTTGCAATATCCCGCCCCGCCTATCCGCTTGATTCAGTTTGTTGCTCCCACTTTCACATTCAACTCGTTTCCAGTCCCTGGTCATGTGATAAAAATAGCGCAGTGAAGAAGGTTTATTGCCCGCAGGAAGAACAGCGGTGGAAGGAATGAAAGCAGCGATTTTGCTTCGCCACCAATGAAGAAACGCTCACTTTTCCTTTATTTTTCGTTGTTCTCTTTTAGACCAAACTTTGGGGAAAGTGAAGCGATCTTCAGTGACTGTAAAATCACCAGGGGTTCTTGCTGCACAAGATGAAATTCGAAACATCGGCATCTGAGAGGCTGAAAAGGTTCACATTGTTCCAGAGTGTCGGGAAGAGGCGGCACGGATTGATTTGTGGCGCTGAATGTCTCTGCATTCCACCGCCCATGTTGATGATGCTGGAAGTGTCTGCATGGAGTGGGAGGGGGTTAAAAAGTATCTAATTTATTGGAGCAAAGAAATCCGAATTTTCCGACACATCACTTCAAACAGACCTGGGAGAGAGCGCAGGACTCGGAGACTGCTCAAGGCCCAGACTCGAAGGCCGACCCGCACTCCGAGCGGCACAGAGGCAATCGGTGCAAAAAAACAAGGAGTGACGTCAGGACAGCAGGTCGGTGAATGGCGGGCGAGTCTTCGTTTTTTTTTCTCTGATTTCGGGAATTGGGTCAAATTGAATTAAAAGCTTGAAGTGTAAAACTCCTGGAAGCTCATTAAAATTAAAGCTTGATCGACTTAACGAGAGTAATATAACCAAAAATAACCGTATTTAAGGCTTAATTTGTTTTTGCTTTGTTTAAGTTCATCTGATAAATTAAGGCATGGCAGGGCAGCTCAAACCTGTCGAATGCACGACCTGTGCCATGTGGGAACTCCAGGACGCTTCCCGTGTCCTGGACAAGCACATGTGCAGGAAGTGTCGTCAGCTGGTGGAGCTCGAGCTCCGGGTTTCGGACCTTGAACAGCAGCTGACGTCACTGCAGTGCATCCGCGAGGCTGAGAATTTCGTGCACAGCACGTTTCAGGAGGTGATCACCCCGCAGATTAACAGAGTGCCGGCAGAGAGTGACTGGGTGACCGCCAGACAGACAAGGACGACCAGGCAGCCAGTGCAGGAGTCCCCTGAGGGCATCTCAATCTCCAACCAGTGTTCAGATCTGGGTGCTGGTGGGGGAAAGGGTTCCTCCGGGGAGTGCAGACAGAGCCAAGTCCAAAGCATCATGGGTGGCTCAGCTGTTAAGGGGGGGAGGAGAAAGGTCAAGAGAACAATAGTGATAGGGGATTCTTTTGTTAGGGGAGCAGACAGGCGTTTCTGCGGCCGCAAACGTGATTCCAGGATGGTATGTTGCCTCACTGGTGCCAGGATCATGGATGTCACTGAGCGGCTGCAGGACATTCTGAAGGGGGAGGGTGAACAGCAAGAGGTCGTGGTCCATATCGGTAGCAACGACATAGGTAAAAAGAGGGATGAGGTCCTGCAATCTGAATGTAAGGAGTTAGGAAATAAGTTAAAAAGCAGGACCTCAAGGGTAGTAATCTCAGGATTACTCCCAGTGCCACGTGTTAGTGAAGAGGTGACGAAAGCAGTGGACAGGGGATTGTCAATGGATGTTATTTATATGGACTTCCAGAAGGCATTTGATAAAGTCCCACATAAGAGACTGTTAGCTTAGATAGAAGCCCATGGATTCGAGGGAAAAATACGGACTTGGTTCGGAAGTTGGCTGAGCGAAAGGCGGCAGAGAGTCGGGATTATGGGTAGGTACTCACATTGGCAGGATGTGACTTGTGGAGTCCCACAGGGATCTGTCTTGGGTCCTCAATTATTCACAATATTTATTAACGACTTAAATGAAAGCATGGAATGTCTCATATCTAAGTTTGCCGATGACACAAAGATTAGTTTCATTGTAAGCAGTGTAGATGAAAACATAAAATTACAAAGGGATATTGATAGATTCGATGAATGGACAAAATTGTGGCAAATGGAATTCAATATCGGCAAATGTGAGGTCATCAACTTTGAATCAAAAAAGGATAGAACAGGTTACTTTCTAAATGGTAAAACGTTAAAAACAGTGGATGTCCAAAGGGACTTAGGGGTTCGGCTGCATAGATCATTGAAGTGTCATGAACAGGTGCAGAAAATAATCAAGAAGTCTAATGGAATGCTGGCCTTTATATCTAGAGGACAAGAGTACAAGGGGACAGAAGTTATGCTGCAGCTCTCCTAAACCGTGGTTCGGCCGCACCTGGAGTACTGTACTGTGAGCAGTTCTGGGCACCGCACCTTCGGAAGGACATATTGCCCTTGGAGGGAGTGCAGCGTAGGTTTACTTGGATTATACCCGGACTTCCAGAGTTAAGTTACAAGTCGAAATTACACAAATTGGGGTTGTATTCTCTAGCGTTTAGAAGGTTAAGGCGTGATCTGATCGAAGTTTATAAGATATTGAGGGGAACAGATAGGGTCGATAGAGAGAAACGATTTCCGCTGGTTGGGAATTCTCGGAGTATGGGGCAGAGTCTAAAAATTAAAGCCAGACCTTTGAGGAATGAGATTAGAAATCATTTCTACACACAAAGGATGGTTGAAGTTTGGAACTCTCTTCTGCAAAAGTCAATTGATGCTAGCTCAATTGCTAAATTTAAATCTTAGAGAGATAGCTTTTTGTCAACCGAAGTTTTTAAGGCATGTGGGCCAAAGGCAGGTATATGGAATTAGATCACAGATCAGCCATGATCTTATCAAATGGCGGAGCAGGCTCGAGGGGCTGAATGGCAGACTCCTGTTCCGAGATTCCTATGTTCCTAATTTATTCGAGCAAAGAAATCAGATCAGCCCAACTAAACTCAGTGTTAACCATCCAATTGACAAGCTGCAGATAACTGCACCAATCAAAAGATTTCCAGTTAAATCTGGAAGAGACTCACTTTGAAGCAGTTTGGACACAAAGCAATGTCTGCACAAGCAAGGGACGGGTGGTGTAAACGGGCAATCAGTGGTCTTTCCAACTGATATTCTACTGTCCAAATGCTTCTGGTAAAAATCGTGATCAGAGAAGAACAAAGCCCTTTTCTGAGAATGCTCAACAATGGTCAACATATTGACAAAACATCGCAGGGATCGACTCTCCCACAGTTATTATTCCGCTGGAAAGGCAGAACTTGCCAGCTGTTCTAATATTGATCGCTTGAACAGGGATTTGAACCGTGGACCCTCAGATCACAACTTCGCTTAAAAGTCTGATATTCCACCGAATGAGCTTTCCAGGCCGCCGGATATTTAAATTTCCAGCATGCAGATTCATGTTTGGTCTCTGAATTTTCCCTTGAGGACGTCGATATGGGGTCCATTTCAGAAAATTCTCAGTAACGTTTTGAGGAGAATCCTTGTTTGTGTTGAACCTGATGTGAGAAACATGGAGAGGAAACTCGTGAGTTTACAATTCTTCTTGTTTGTGCTAAATGTCCTGTCATTCGTTCGCACTATTGAAAAAAACAGTTTACCCAGTGCCTCAAAAGCTAAACTTGTCCGACACCGGAGCTGGAAAAGGTCTCTCGACCTGTCGGAGGATCAACAACTGAAAGCGGAATAATTCCACCCGTTACTCAGTGACACTGGGCAACACATTAACCTTCCGAATTTGCCTACACGACATTTTAAACAGAAGAATGCCTTTTTCACGAAAAGAAGAATTGTGTGTTCTGTTCATTAAATCTAAAGATCTCGTGCCGCCTCCTTTGCCATTTCATGCTGTCGCCAATCGCCCCTCTCCCGCCTATTAACAAATAAACTCACACCTGCTATTGTAATACTGCCGCCTGGAGGACCCTCAGTGCCCACAGGAGAACACGAAGAAGGAGATGCTTCATGGAACAGGCCAGCGATTCCTTGAACTCGTGTGGAAATGTTCAGAAGCAAAAGTTTCAACTGCTCTCATTGAGATTTCAACTCACAACCACTGCAATTCTCGAGACTGATACTGTTATATAAGTACCGCGCCCTAACCCATTGCGCTACTGGAGCCAGGTGAAATTATTTACCCAACAAACACTCTCATTTCCAGCCTGTGAGATTGCATGTTCTTTCAGACAGTTTTCCGAGTGGACACATGCAGCCAACTGCCGTCCGGCCATTGATGTTTTCGTGGTCGAATTTTTGCCTGTCACACAGGAAGCTGGGTTTGATTACCCCCCAATGCGGGAGCATTTTCATTCTGCATTCATGACATCGCGTGAATTGCGATAAATTCATATTCAGCTTCAATTTGCGCAACATCTTGAGACATTTTCTTTTTTCCACGTGTGTTGCGTCCACAAAACCTCGGCATTCTATCCTCTGGACCTGATACATGCTCTGGAATTAAGTCAATTTTCACTCTAAGTGAGGATACAGCCGGACTTGATTGGGATTTTAACCCGTGACGAACAGTGTTGTGCAATGTATAAATCACAGCCACGCACAGCCGACCAGCCAGCCTTTCAGGCCACTTCTGTCCATCCAATCCCGTTTTCTATTCCGATGAACAGCAATATCAAGTTGAGCACTAACTATTTCACGTCACCAATATTAAGCTCTCTTTACCACATTCGTTTCAAATGAACGACTTGTATTATCAAGTAAAACTTTGCCGAATTTATTGCTCTGAAGCTACATTGTCATCTGTCTCGGCATCCGCAGGTTATACACTGAACCATGAGTATTACAAGATTACTAATTTTTCACTTTGAGGGAGAAGAGAGATAAATATGGAGGCATTAGCCTCGAATTCATCAGCTGGGTTGCACCTTAACTTTTCCCCCTGTCTCTCTCCCTCTCATTTCTATCTCGCTGTCTGTCTCTCTCTGTATTTTCTTCTCCCACTCTGTTTCACTTTCTTTGTCCCTTTCTCTCTGCCCCATCTCTCTCCCTTCCTTTCGCTTCCCTCTATATTTGTATTTATGTCTCTTTTTTTCTCTCTATCTCTCTATTACCCTCTTCTCTACGTCTCTTTTTTCTCCTTCTGTGTCTCTCCCTCTTATCTCTGTCTATCTCTCACTATCCCTCTGTTCCGCCATCTTGTCTCTCTTTTTTTCGCTCTTTTCTGTGTCTTTTCCTCTCTCTCCACTCTCTCTATCTCTCTTACTATTTCTCGCTCTCCCTCCGTTCCTCTCTTTACCTTTATTTTAATTTCTCAAGCTTACCTCCGCCTCAACTATTTCTCTGTCCCTCTCTTTCTGTCTTTCTATGTCTGCTTTGTCTCTCTTTCCGATCGCACTCTCCCTCTCCGTCTTTATTCTCTCTGTCTCTACTCTCTCTTTCAATCTCGCTCTGTATATCTCTCAGTCTCCCATCTTATCTTTCTCTTTCTCATTATCTCCCCATTGCCACCTCTCTGCTCTCTCTCTCTCTCTCTCTCACTCTCTCTGTCTCTCCCTCTCCCCCTCTCTTTTGTTTCTGTTGATCATTTTGGAGTTGTTTCCTCACACTACACAGTCATTCTCTCTGTCTCACACTCTCTCTCTCCTTTCTTCTCTCTGACTCTGTCACACTCTATCTCTCTTTGTGTGACTCTCTCTCGCCGTGCCTCTCTCTGTCTCTCTCTCTGTCTGTGAATCTCTGTGTTTCTCTCTCTCTCTCTCTGTCTCCATCTCACCCCTCTCTCCCATTCGCTCTGACACTGTCTGTCACGGTATCTCTTTCTCTCTGTCCAGCTCTCCCTCTCTCTCTCTTCCTCTTGTCTTTCTCTCTCTCACTGATTCCCCCTCTGCCCCAATCTCAACTCTGTCTCTCGCTCTCTGTCTCTTATCTTTCGCTATCTTTCTCTCTCGGTCGCTCTCTGTCTCTTGCCCGCTGTCTCTCTATCTGCCTTACTCTCACTCTCTTGTTTTTTTTCTGTTAATCATTACAGATTTATTTCCACTCTCTCTCTGTCTATCTGTCTTTCTCTCCGTCTCTCTCTGTGTCTCTCTCCATATCTGTCTCTGACTCTACTGTCTCTCTGTCTCTGTCTGTCTGTCTCAATCTCTTTGTCCCACTCCTTCTATCTCTCTCTCTTTGTCTCTCTCTCTGTCTCTCTCCCCTCTCTCTGTCTATGTCTCATTCTATGTCTCTGTCCCTCTATGAAATTCAGTCTCTTTCTCTGTCTCAGTCTCTCTGTCTCTGTCTCTCCCTCTGCCTCTCTCTCTCTGTCGCTCTCTATCTCTCTCTCTATCTCTTCATCTCTCTCTCTCTCCCCCGGTCTCGCCCCTGTCTCACTCTCTTTCTCTGTGTCTCTCTGTCTCTGTCACTCTGTGCGTGTATGTCCTTCCCTCTCTCTGTTTCTTTCCCTATCGTTCTCTCTCTCTACGTTCTGTCTCTCTCTTTCTTTCTATCTCTCGACCTCTCTGTTTCTCTCCCTCTCCCTCTGTCTATCTGTCTCTTTCTCTGTCTCTATGTCTCCTTATCTCTCTGTCTCTCTTTCTCTCTGACTCCGTGTGTGCGTGTGTGCGTTTGTCTTTCTCTTTCCTCACCCTCTATATCCCTCTCTCTCCCCCTCCTGACGTTTTCACACAGCGAGTGGTTGTGATCAGCAATGATCACCCTCCAGAGGGGGTGGTGGAGGCAGATTCGATCGTGCCTTTCAAAAGAGAATTGGATAAGTCCCTGAAGGGGAAAAAATCAGAGCTACGGGGATAGGGCGGGGGCTGGTATTAGCTGGATTGCTCGAGAATGGTGCCAACTCGACGGGCCGAATGGCCACCTTTCCGTGCTGTCACCATTCGATGAATATGATTCTCACAGTCCTCTGGGGTGAGCGGAACTGTTTTAGGCAAAGGTGCCATCTTCTGGTTGCAGGGAGTTTTGCACCTCAGAGTTTGTTGGATCCAGCAGCATGGGAGGAGGCCATTCAGCCCATCATGGCGATGTCGGTTCTTTCTCGGCGATCCAACTGGTCCCACTTCCCAACTCTTTCACAATAGCCCTGCAATTTGTTGCCCTTCCAGTATTTGCTCAATTCCCTTTTTTAAAGTCACAACTAAATCTGCTTCCTCCATCCTTTCGTGCAGTGCATTCCAGATCATAACAGCTCGCTGCATAAATGGAATTTCTCCTCATCGCCCCTCTCTGGTTCTTTGGTAAATTATCTTAAATCTGTCTCCTCTGGTTAGCGATCTTCCTGCCAGTCGAAACAATTTCTCCTTCTTAACTCTATCAAAAAACCCTTGTAAATCTGAAGAACTCTAATAAATCTCCCCTTAACCATCTCTGCTCGAGGAGAACAATCTCAGCTTCTCTAGTCTCTCCGCGTAACTGACGTCCCTTATCCCTGGCTCTATTCTCGTTAATTTCCCCTGAACATTTTCTGCTCGAAGGAGAACAATTCCAGATTCTCCAGTCTCCCCACGTAACTGAACTCCCTCATCCCTGGAATTATACCAGTAAATCTCCTCTGCACCCTCTCCAAGGCCATCAGAATGGCCTTCCCAATGTGTGGCGCCCAAGAATTGGACACAATACTCCAGCCGAGGCCTAACCCAGTGATTTCTAAAGGTGTTGTATAACATTATTTGATCATTATAACTAGTTCACTGTGTAGTATCTACCAAATGGGCAAAACCCTGTATTCAGACGGTGACCAGCAAGAAACTCTCCTTTGCAGTATGCCCTGTCCGTGAATTTATACATTCTGCCACTTCACAGCTGCTATCAGAGGACCTATACACAACCCACACTACAGCCTGAATTCCTTTTTATGTCTTAATTCTACCTATAAAGTCTCCACTGCCTGCTTGTCTCTCGTTATATCCTCTCATATAATCGAAGCATGTCATCATTAATCACGAAGGCGATTCCTCCCCCTCTTCCAGTTTCCCTATCCTTCCTGTACACCTTATAACCTGATACATTCAGTTCCCAATTCTGATCGTGTTGCAGCCACGTCTCAGTAATGGCGACCATCCCGTTAATTCTAATCTGAACTTGCGCCTCCAGTTCATTCAATTTCTTCCTTCTACTCCCTGTGTTTGTGTAATGAACGCTTTATTTGGGTCACGCACCCGACCCTGTCCTTCTGCTCTCACGTTGTTTTTCTCTCACATTTCTTATTTCTTTCTCCCAATTTATTTACCTGATATCTTTTAATTTTCCATTTACCTGTAGTGCCTAAAGTGTAATTTCTGAGCACTACTTCACTCTCTTCCATTTAGTTTGTTGAAGAATTTTTATTCATGCTACCATTTCAACCTGAGACTTCCCACCATTTACGAGTTTAAAGTCCTGGCAACCGCCCAATTTATGCTTTCCGCTGGTCCCCAGGATCGAGCTTGGTTCAGGTGGAGTCCATTACCAATGGTACAGTTCCTTCCTGTCCCAGTAATTGTGCCAGTGTCCATTCGAATGGAATACTCTGCCACAGGCTTAATTATATAAGGTCTGTCGGTACAGGCAGCGCTTCCTTCTCTTAGAGCTTCAGAGATCCTCCAGCCCAATGTTCAGTTGTAAGATTTCACCACATGAGATTCAATTTCCTTTAAGCTGCACCTTCAATTCTGCTCAGTCAAAGAACTTGGTGATTTTTACTCTTTTTTTCTTTGCATGTTTCTCTCTATCTCTGCCTCTGCCTCTTGCCCCTCTGTGTTTCCCCTGATGGACTGTTCAGGTTTCCTTGAACGGCCAGTTCTGGAAATCCGAGAAGGGATGAGGCGCTGTCTGATCTTCAGCCCAATTGCTGCATATCGATGGTATGAACTTTGCTATTTTCCGTCTCTGATTTCGGAGAATATAAAACCAGATGTGATTTGCTCTCCTCGGGTCACGGCACCTCCGGGTGATGGGAATGAACGAGATCTCTCACTCGGCCTGAATGTCTGTATTCGCATTGCTTAAGAATAAAGTGACGTTGTTCGATCTATTTTCAGGACACATTTGATGAAATACCACCGAACAGATTTATTCGGAAAATAGAAGCACATGGGATTAAATGGGTGTTGGGACCGTGTTTACGTAGTTGGCTAAGAGACAGCAGGCAGAGTGCAGTGGTCAACGGATGTTTTTTCTGAATGGAGAGAGTTATGCAGTGGAATCCCCCAGGGGTCGGGATGAGGACCATTGATTTTCTTGTAATATATAAATGACCTTGACTTGGGTATAACGAGCACAATTTCGAATTTTGCGGAGACAGAAGAAACCCCCTGTTGGCCCGAGGTGTCCCGACCCCGCTACTCGACCAGTTGTGTCAACCCTACAGTTATAAAGAAGCAGATTCTAAAGGTGTAAAGACTGAAACCCTTGGTGAAAGCAACTCAGAAACATTGGGGGTAAAATTCAACATTGACCAGGGCACAACACAGGCGGTAGTGGATCGGCTGCCTATTACACATCCCACTCAATTCTCCTTTCCATTGAAGTCACGGGGTGTAAAACGTACGGCCGTTGTGCTGCCGCCTGTAATTCCGCCCCGTCGAAATTACATTTCATCCCTGATAACCCACAGGGTGTGGCCACCAGCCTCCGTCCTGATTCCGGTCACTCAGCAGGTTCACTCCAGATTGAACTCACTGATGATATGTCAAGCAGCCCAAAGTGTCAAGTCACTTTCCACATCTCGAATAGTGAAACACTTTGTCCCTGTACCAATACACTGTTTATGTCTGGGCTCCTAGGTCAACTTGGGTGTAAGGAATATAACGTTTTACTTTTATCCCTGTTATCAATGTAGCGCAAACTATCTTCTCTCCAGCCATTCTGTGTCAGGCGCAACACAGCAGAAGCAATGGGACTTGGACTGATGGGATGTGGATGATCTTGCAGGATCTGTTTCTGCTCTCATCTTACTTGTACATGTAATGCCTACTGGGTTCAGTCCAGAACCACAGTATGGAATGAAACAACTTCATTATCCACGTCATCAGAAACAATGAAATCTGCAACCACTCCTTGCAGGTCACTGGTGCTGGGAATGGGCTCGGTTGGGTTAATGGGCAGTCCACATTGTTACAATAAATCTGTGAAAGCCCTGAGATATGATGTTATTAAGGTCATCACACCGGCAATGTTTTGGAGCGTTCATGACTGCCACTCCAGAAGTAACGAACGCCCTTAGAATCTCCACCTGATCCCTTGCTGCTTCAGGAATCACCTGGACTGCCTCAGTATCCAGAGTGCTCTGCACGGCCTTACATAACTCCTGTGCTGTTTGACAAATGCGGCTCTTGAACTTCTCCAACTGATCGGTCATCTCCAGAATGTGGGAGGTGACTGTCTCCACGGCCTGCACATTCGGCCTGTGTTGCCAAGTCTAAGTTCTGTTGAAGACAGGAGTCCTGAGTTCTGTGGTCATGGGCCACTCAGCCAAGGGCAGTTGTTTCTCGGCCTCCCCAGGGGAGAAAGGTAGAATTACTTGCAGCTCCTCCTGCTCACTGGTGCTCGGTGCTTCACCCTGTGATATACCCTCAGTCTCACTATATGCATCCTCTCGAGAGGGTGCATCTGGGCTGGTGATGGAAACGGTGAATCGGGTGCAGCAATAGACGCTTCGGAGTTACCAATCTTACTGCCATATCTTTACTTCTTTAAATGGTGGGAGACCTTACAATTAACAACAACCAGCATTTATATAGCGCCTTAACACAATAAAATGTCCCAAGGCGCTTCACAGGAGCGTCATTAAATAAAATGTGAAACGGATCCACAAAAGGAGATATTGGGGAAGGTGACCTGAAATTATTCAAGAATGGTCGGTTTTATTGAGCGTCATAAAGGAGGAGAGAGAGGCGGAGGAGTTTAAGTCCGGTATTGGGAGTTTGGGCCCAGGTCGCTGAAGGCAACACCGCCAATGGTGGAGTGATTAACACCAGGAGTGCACAAGAGGCCATAATTTGAGGAACGCACTGATGTCGTAGGGTTGCAGGGCTATGGGTGGTTCCCCCGATGGGGAGACGCGAGGCCACAGAGGGATTTGAAAACAAGGATAAAAATGTTAAAATCGAGGCATTCGTGGACCGGGAGCCAATGTAGATAAGCGAGCACAGGGGTGATGGACAGTTTCAAAGCTAAGCACCGTGTGCAGGATTGGTGGGACAGTCCGACTCGAGATAATTGGCCTGGGGCAGCGAGAACATCTCTTGAGCATTAAGATATTCAGTAGCTGAAAGAGGGAGGGAGATGAGATCTTTGTGTCTATTTATCCTGGCATGTGCAAAATCCATCGTCTCTCAATGACGAACATCTTTCTTCCCCTCTCCCTGCTTCCCTGGTAAGCGTTTTTCTTTCAGTCGCTGTATTTGCTTCGAACATTTAATTCCCCGGCATCTGGAGGACCAGAGGAAGCTGGAGGAAAATAACAGACAGAAGCAGAAGGAGGTGGCAGGTGAAACTGGCAGAAAGTGTGAGTGTCACTTGCTTCAAATGAGGCATGAGAGGCCGGCTTTGCCTTACACCTTTCCAAGGAGATGCGTTGATCAGGGAGGTTTGTTTTGGAAATGGAAACAGTTACACCAGCAGCTTGTGATAGTATTTCCCCTCACTGTCCATTCCATGTTCATCCCTCCTCGCACTTGGTGATTTCATTCCCTGAACAAGTCTTTCGTGTTCTTCCATTAAATGCCATTTTGTACGAGCAGCTTGTCTGGGACGAAAGTGACCTGAATTTCAAAGGGACGAGCAGGAAAATCAGCGTTGGCCGGCTTGCTGACAGGAAAATTGCAGCAGTTTCCGTGGTCGTCTCGTGGTTAGGATTCGGATGCAGGTTGGGTTGGTTTTCTGGAAGGAACAAATCTACAAAGCCGAAAAATCACCTCCGGCCGAATGCACCAACAATTGTTCCGTCTTTGTAAAGTACTGAATGTCAGGACTGGGATTCGAACCCACGTCTCCACGCGACCTGACGCAGTGCCTGGGTGCGGTGGCCAGATTTTCTCATTTCCAGATTAAAAGCCAAAGAAATTTTCACTCGAATCCGGACTTCGTGAAATTCTTCTGGAGGTCTGAGTGACTGGGATACAATCTCCCCAGTATTTCCTACCAATATGCTTGGTGCATGGGGAGGTTTGACCGGGCCGTGGTATCTTTTTTTCCCAGTGAGGGGAAGGAATGCGATGTCTGAGCCTGCATTTGCTGCTTGCCACCGCAGCGGGTGATTGGAGAGAGCGTGGCCGGACAAGCGGCCTCAATGTTACTGATTGTCGCGGTCTCATTCACTCCGGGGGCTGAGGAACAGAATATAACTGATGGCTTTGTTTCCGCGGCTGAAATGCGGTTAAAACCTTTTGTTATTAATCGTGGCAGCGCTGCAGTATCCTTTAATCATCTCTCACAAATCAACTGAATGTGCAACATTGAGAGGAGTTTTCTGCATCATCAGGGCAGGGAGCAGGAGTGAGGGAGAGGCACTGCCGGTATCTGTGTAGTGTTTGACTGTGTGTAGAACTGTACAGAGAAAGAAAGAATACACTGCGGCTGTGAGATATTGTATTTGATTCATATTTAACCTCAATATGAATTCTTCAACTTTTTACATTCGTTTTTAATGAGGAATGTTTTTAAAATTCCACACAATTTTAAACCAGGGACTTTTCGTGTATTAGGCGAGAGTGATAAACGCCACACCACGGAAGCTCAGCTCTGTAAATTATTATGGGAATAACTCAGAAGAGAACAGCGGGATCAAAGTGTTTTCAATGCGGGAGATGCTTTCGATTCCCGTTCAGAGAATGAACGTTTAGAAAACAGTTTACTGTATTAATTAAGCAAAACTCATTAAAATCTGTAAAAAAAAGATGAATAATTGTTCTAATCGCCATTAATCAACCGCTAACTTTCTGTTTCAGACTGAAGGAAATCCTAACATGGTTACCGAGACAGTCAAAACTTTATTAAGTTTTTGTGTTTCGCATGTGTTGAATTATCTTCCGTTCTCATTTTACAGACAGTACTTTAGGACTTGTTTAAAAATGTTCCGTGCTTATGACACCAGGAATCTGGTGCAGACTTTGTTCAATTCCCCACCTCACGAAAACACAACGGTAACTACTGCCCCACTCTATCATACAACCCCAACTAGTGCCGCCTCATTTAAGAACATAAGAACATAAGAAATAGGAGCAGGAGTAGGCCAATCGGCCCCTCGAGCCTGCTCCGCCATTCAATAAGATCATGGCTGATCTGATTCTAACCTCAAATCTAAATTCATGTCCAATTTCCTGCCCGCTCCCCGTAACCCCTAATTCCCTTTACTTCAAGGAAACTGTCCATTTCTGTTTTAAATTCATTTAATGATGTAGCTTCCACAGGTTCTTGGGGCAGCAAATTCCACAGACCTACTACCCTCTGAGTGAAGAAGTTTCTCCTCATCTCAGTTTTGAAAGAGCAGCCCCTTATTATAAGATTATGCCCCCTCGTTCTTGTTTCACCCATCCTTGGGAACATCCTTACCGCATCCACCCGATCAAGCCCCTTCACAATCTTATATGTTTCAATAAGATCGCCTCTCATTCTTCTGAACTCCAATGAGTAGAGTCCCAATCTACTCAACCTCTCCTCATATGTCCACCCCCTCATCCCCGGGATTAACCGAGTGAACCTTCTTTGTACTGCCTCGAGAGCAAGTATGTCTTCTCTTAAGTATGGACACCAAAACCGTATGCAGTATTCCAGGTGCGGTCTCACCAATACCTTATATAACTGCAGCAATACCTCCCTGTTTTTATATTCTACCCCCTAGCAATAAAAGCCAACATTCCGTAGGCCTTCTTGATCAACTGCTGCACCTGCAAACTAACTTCTTGATTTTCTTGCACGAGGACCCCCAGATCCCTTTGTACTGCAGTACTTTCCAGTTTCTCGCCATTAAGATAATAACTTGCTCTCTGATTTTTCCTGCCAAAGTGCATAACCTCACATTTTCCAATATTGTATTGCATCTGCCAAATCTCCGCCCACTCACCCAGCCTGTCTATATCCCCTTGTCGGTTTTTTATGTCCTCCTCACTCTCTACTTTCCCTCCCATCTTTGTATCATCTGCAAACTTTGATATGTTACACTCGGTCCCCTCCTCCAAATCGTTAATATAGATTGTAAAGAGTTGGGGACCCAGCACCGACCCCTGCGGAACAGCACTGGCTACTGGTTGCCAGTCCGAGAATGAACCATTTATCCCAACTCTCTGCTTCCTGTTAGATAACCAATCCTCCACACATGCCAGAATATTACACCCAATCCAGTGATTCTTTATCTTGAACAACAATCTTTTATGTGGCACCTTGTCGAATGCCTTCTGGAAGTTCAAATACACTACGTCCACTGGTTCCCCTTTATCCACCCTGTACGTTATGTCCCCAAAGAACTCAAGCAAATTTGTCAGACATGACTTCCCCTTCATAAAGCGATGCTGACTTTGTCCTATTAAATTATGTTTATCCAAATGTTCCGCCACTGTCTCCTTAATAATAGACTCCAAAATTTTACCCACCACAGATGTTAGGCTATTTAAAGAACCTTAACTAGTGCCCCTCACCATTGTGCAATCTCAAGTGTGTATATACAAAGTGTGAGTGCGATTATTTGACTGAGACTTATGTAATAGCAGCCTCCAATCCCTCCGTGTCTATAGAAAGTTTAAGGAATCTTACAACACCAGGTTATGGCCCAACAATTTTATACTAAAATCACAAGCTTTCGGAGATTATCCCCTTCGTCAGGTGAATGAGTGAAAGATTCTCAAATCGCATATCTTATATTAGGCTGGGACAGCATCACACCAATCAAAAGGTGTCGTTGTTGTTCAAGCAGGCCAGTCACAGAGAACAGCACGTCCCAGTACACTGGATATACATTGCATCAATTACACAGACAGAAAGAAAGAGACCCAAATGGCAGTGAGAGAGAGAGAGAGAGAGAATATTAAAACACATAACTTTTTTCTCCCTTTTTGCTGGTGGGGTTACGTGTAGAGTGATATGAACCCAAGATCCCGGTTGAGGCCGTCCTCATGGGTGCGGAACTTGGCTATCAACTTCTGCTCGACGATTTTGCGTTGTCGTGTGTCTCGAAGGCCGCCTTGGAGAACGCTGACCCGAAGATCAGTGGCTGAATGTCCTTGACTGCTGAAGTGTTCCCCGACTGGGAGGGAACCCTCCTGTCTGGCGATTGTTGCGCGGTGTCCGTTCATCCATTGTCGCTGTGTCTGCATATGACGCTCGACTTGTCGATCGACAGTTCCGACGGGCCACAGCGAAAAATCGCATAGACCTCCTCAGAAGACAAACACGGGACGCAACCAACAGAGTGCCCTTCCGCGTCCAGTACTTCCCCGGAGCGGAGAAACTACACCATGTTCTCCGCAGCCTTCAACATGTCATCGATGACGACGAACACCTCGCTAAGGCCATGCCCACGCCTCCACTACTCGCATTCAAACAGCCACCCAACCTCAAAGAGACCATCGTTCGCAGCAAATTACCCAGCTTTCAGGGGAACAGCGTCCACGACGCCACACAACCCTGCCACGGCAACCTCTGCAAGACATGCCAGATCATCGACACGGATACCACCATCACACGAGAGGACACCACCCACCAGGTACATGGTTCATACTCCTGTGACTCGGCCAACGTTGTCTACCTCATACGTTGCAGGAAAGGATGCCCCGGAGCATGGTACATTGGCGAGACCATGCAGACACTGCGACAACGGATGAACGGACACCGCGCAACAATTGCCAGACAGGAGGGTTCCCTCCCAGTCGGGGAACACTTCAGCAGTCAAGGACATTCAGCCACTGATCTTCAGGTCAGCGTTCTCCAAGTCGGCCTTCGAGACACACGACAAAGCAAAATCGTCGAGCAGAAGTTGATAGCCAAGTTCCGTACCCATGAAGAGGGCCTCAACCGCGAGCTTGGGTTCATGTCACGCTACACGTAACCCCACCAGCAAAAAGGGAGAAAAAAAGTTATGTGTTTTAATATTCTCTCTCTCTCTCTCACTGCCATTTGGCTCTCTTTCTTTCTGTCTGTGTAATTGACACAATGTATATCCAGTGTACTGGGACGTGCTGTTCTCCGTGACTGGCCTGTTTGAACAACAACGACACCTTTTGATTGGTGTGATGCTGTCCCAGCCTAATATAAGATATGCGATTTGAGAATCTTTCACTCATTCACCAGACGAAGGGGATAATCTCCGAAAGCTTGTGATTTTAAAATAAAATTGTTGCACCATAACCTGGTGTTGTAAGATTCCTTATATCTGTCCACCCCAGTCCATCACCGGTATCTCCACATTATAGAAAGTTTGTTAGTGATGAAAACCGAATCGCGCCCTGACAATATTGGAGCATCAATGTCCGGGCTCAGGCCATTCGACCGCGCTCGATACCAGTGTCGTCCAATAGAAATTGCTGACTAACCGCAGGTGTTGCGATGGCGGCACCGTTTTATCCACATGAACGGATTTTAGCAGAAAACATCTCCCACACACAATAGAGGGAAATGGACTTCACATGTGTGTATTTCAGAACATCTTTCACCATTCAGAAACCAAGGAATTAAAACACTCACAACGACGAAACAACACTCGCACATTCTGTTTTTCATCTTATCATTTTACCAACAACACAAAAAGGTTAAAGTTCACATGCAAACCGCATGCGAATATGAGTATTGAGATCACAGGCCCAAAGACTGTGTTCATTACTCATTTTTATTTAGTGGCCAAGGTATTGGACAACACTGGTCTGTGTCACAATGGATTGATTGCACGGGCCGTGTTCTGCTGAACCCCAAGACTATACATTCTTACAACAAATAAAAACAAACCTGCCGTGAACGGATGGCGGGTTGGTTTTCTGCAAGGAACAAATCAATTGGGCAGAAAAATCACCTCCAGCGGACAGATCCCTTTGTGTTCGTAAACGGCGAATTGTCAGATGTCGGATTCTAACGCAGCGCCTTCGACCGCTCGGCCATCCTGACTCCACAATCGATAGTTCACTGACCCTAATTTTCACAGAGAGGCCCAGTGACCATTTCACCATTTCACTCTCTCTGGTTCTCGGTAAATCCTGGTGGGAGACCGAGTGACCAGGATACAAGCTCCCCGGATTTTCCCGTGCCTGTGCTCAGTGTATGGGGAGGTTTCGTCGGGCCCTGGAATATTGTTTCCTTGGGATGGGCAATAACGCGCGGTCTGAGATTGGATTCAGAGCTTTCCGTCGGCAGCGGTTGATTGGAGCAAGTGAGGCCGGACAGGAGGACTGAATGTTGCTGTTGTCGTGGCCTCACTAACTCCGGGAGCTGGGGAACAGCTAAAAAGCGATGGGTTTGTTGCTGCTTCCGAAATGCGGCTTGGAACTGTTGTTATTAAATGAGGCAGCGCTGCAGGATCCTTTAATGATCGCTCAGAAATCAACAGAACCCTGCCGGAATGTGAATATCATTTTACTTTTCCAAATAAATGGAACGACATTGATTGTGGAAACAGAGAAAGAGTCTGGTGTCGCTCACTCAATAAATATCCATGTCACAGCGAGTCAGCTCTCCTGTAACCAGTGAGTCCTCCCTTCAGACCTTGTCTGTCAAGAAGAATTCTGATTTCAGTGAAGCCAATCTTGTTTTTTTCATAGCAAAATACTGCGGATGATGGAAATCTGAATTAAAACCCGAAAATTCGTCAGGGCTTCTGACGAAGGATCTTCGCCCTGAAACGTTAACTCCGTTTCTTTCTCCACAGATACCGCCTCACTTGCTGAGCTTTTCCAGTTCATATTTCGTTTTTTTTTATATATTGTTCCTGCGCCTGCTCTTGGACCGCTGGGTAAATGATGGAATATCAGCGGTGCCCAGCTGGGAATGTTTCCAGTCCATTTTCTTGCACCAAGGCACATATTAGAAACCTGGAAACGCGAGACAATGAAAATTAGGTGAAAAAATACCCTCTTGTTTCTGGGTGGACTTGAACCACCAAACTTTAATAATTAAATAAACAAACGCGATAACCGATTGCGCCATAGAGATCAATAGCAATGCTTGGGCATTAATTCACTGAGTTAAAGCTTCAGATTGGAGCGAACAATCAAACAGCACTCTATAATCAGTTTCTTTTTCCAAAATAAAGGGGGTGAATCTTGCCTGAGTGAAAATCTGTGTTGTATTATTTCTGAATACCAAACTCCCCTTGCCATTAAACACCTGATGTTTGGAAGACTCAGTCCCCCAGTGATAGAGAGGATTGATTTTTCCAGCTGTGATTGACAATCCTCTATTTCAGTAATGTTCAGGTTTGCTGAAAACGAGATGAGTTGAAATGAGCCTGTACGATCAGCCGGTCTGTAACACTACAGGGCTGGACAATTGCAGGCAATTGGGACTAGCTTCGTGGTATAAACTGGGCGACATGGACATGTTGGGCCGAAGGGCCTGTTTCCATGTTGTAAACTTCTATGATTCTCTATGATTCTATCTACAAAGTTGCCCCTTGCACTTAAAATGAAGCGGACGGCAGATTTCACTCTTAAAATGTTTTCACTTATGGGGGAGTCCAAAACTAGAGGTCATAAATATAAAATAGTTGCTGATCAATCCAACAGGGAATTCGGGAGAAACTTCTTTTCCCAATCAATGGTAAGGATGTGGAACGCGCGATCTGAAGTTCCGGACAATGCGCAGTGCAGCCGCACAGGAGTTGCAAATCCACCCTCTCGCCACTCGGAAATCACATTAACTGAACTTTACTCAGGCCCAGTGTCACCGCGCTGAAGTCAAATCTGCCTCGCGCACATTTTTCTTCACAACATAATCTCTGGTTTAAGAGTGAAAACTGCCGTCCGCTTCACTGTAAGTGCAGGGGACAACTTTGTCGATGCCGTGTAGTGTCACAGACCGGCTCACCGGACAGGCTCATTACAACTCATCTCCTTTCAAGATTCACCCCCTTTATCTTGGAAAAGTAAATTGATAATAGAGGCTGTTATATTGCTCGCTGCAATCTGAAGCTTTAACTCGGTGAATTAGTGTTTCAGTGATAAAAGCATCCTGTCTCTGTGGTGCAATTGGTTAGCGCGATCAGCTAATTATTGAAAGGTGAGTGGGTGAGGGACGGTAGGGTAACTTTTACCCGAACTTTCAGTGTCTCGCATTTCCAGATTTCCAATATGTGTCTTGGTGCAACGAGATGGGCCGGAAACAAAAAATAACCGAAATAAAAACAGAAAATGCTGGAAAAGCTCATCAAATGAGGCGGCATCTGTGGAGAAAGAAACAGAATTAATATTTCAGGTCGAAGACCTTTCGTCAGAAGCCCTGACGAATTTTCTGTCTTCTTTCAGATTTCCATCATCCGCAGTATTTTGCAATAAACAACCGAGATTGGCCTCACGGAAATCAGAATTCTCCTTGACAGACAAGGTGCGAAGGGTGTACTCATTGGTTGCAGGAGAGCTGGCTCGCTGTGGCATCGATGTTTCTGCAGCGAATGACAACTGACTGTTTCCATGTAGAATCATAGAATCACAGAACGGTTATATCAAGGAAGGAGGCCATTCGGCCCATCGAGTCCGCGCCGGCTCTATGCAAGAGCAATCCAGTTAGTCCCACTACCCTGCCCTATCCCCGTAGCCCTACATTTTTTTTCCTTTCAAGTACTTATCCAGTTCGCTTTAGAAGGCGATGATTGAATCTGCCTTCAACAGCCTCTCGGGCAGTCCATTCCAGATCCGAACCACTCGCTGTGTAAACAAGTTTGTCCTCATGTAACCTTTCGTTCTTTTGCCAATCACCTTAAATCTATGTCCTCTGGTTCTTGAACCTTCCGCCAATGGGAACAGTTTCTCTCTCTCTAATCTGTCTAGACCCTTCATGATTTTGAACACCTCTATCAAATCTCCTCGCAACCTTCTCTGTTCCAAGGAGAACAACCGAAGCTTCTCCAGTCTATCCACGTAACTAAAGTCCCTCATCCCTGGAACCATTCTCGTAAATCTCTTCTGCACCCTCTCGAAGGCCTTTACATCTTTCCTAAAGTGTGGGACCCAGAACTGGACACAATGCTCCATTTGTGGTCGAACCAGTGCTTTATAAAGGTTTATCATGACTTCTATACTTTGAACTCTATGCCTCTATTTATAAAGCCCAGGATGCCATATGCTTTTTTAACGGCTTTCACAACCTGCCCTGCCACCTTCAAAGATTCGTGCACAAGTCTCTCTGTTCCAGTACCCCTTTTCGGGTTGTGCCCTTTAGTTTATATTGCCATGATGTTTCCACAGTGAATGTCGCTCCCTCTATATTGGAAAATTAAAATGGTGTTCACATCCCGACAGGTTTCAGTTGATTTGTGAGCGATCATTAAAGGATCCTGCAGCGCTGCCTCCGTTAATAACAGCAGTTCTAAGCCGCATTTCGGATGCAGCAACAAACCCATCAGTTTCTCGCTGTTCCCCAGTTGCCGGAGTGAGTGAGGCCGCGACAGCAGCAACATTCGGACCTCCCGTCGGGCTCCTCTTCGTTCAATCACCCGCTGCCGACATAGAGCAACGAATGCAGTCTCAGACCGCGAAATACTGCCCCTCCCACAGCAAGAAGATATCACAGCCCGAACGAACGTCCCCAGATACCATGCACAGGTACAGGAAAATCAGTGGAGCTTGTATCCCGGTTACTCGGCCTTTCAGCAGGATTTACGGAAAACCAGAGAGTGAACCGGTCATTGGGACTCATTGTGAAAGTCGGGGTCAGTAAGTTATGAAGATTGGAGTCAGGATGGCCGAGCGGCCTGAGGCGTTCCGTTTAGATTTCAATCTCCCTTGTAGGTCTGTTCGAATTTCACTTACGACGTTTAGTTCATTACATGTACCGAACTATTTTTTGTGCCTTTGGCTGGAGGTGATTTTTTTTGACGAGTTGATTTGCTCCATCCAGAAAACCAACCAGAAAAACAACCCGACATCCGTCCACGGCAGGTTTCTTTTTATTTGTTGTAAGAATGTATAGTCTTGGGGTTCAGCAGAACACGGCCCGTCCAATCAATCCATTGTGACACAGACCAGTGTTGTCCAATATCGTAGCAACTTGCCTCTTATGGCCAAATGGAAATCCTAATGTGACTAATTACAATTTGGATTATTAAGTTAAAAAATGAGTAATGAAAACAGTCTTTTAGCCTGTGATCTCAATACTCATATTCGCATGCGGTTTGCATGTGATCTTTCACCTTTTTGTGTTGTTGGTAAAATGATAAGATGAAAAGCAGAGTGTGCGAGTGTTGTTTCGTCGTTGTGAGTGTTTTACTTCCTTGGTTTCTGAATGATGAAAGATGTTATGAAATTCACACATGTTCAGTCCATTTCCCTGTATTGTGTGTGGGAGATGTTTTCGACTAAAATCCGTTCATGTGGATAAAACGGTGTCGCCAGAGCCACACCTGCGGTTAGTCAGCAATTTCTATTGGACAACACTGGCATAGAGCGTGGTCGAGTGGCCTGAGCCCGGACATTGATGCTCCAGTATTGTCAGGGCGCGATTCGACTTTCGTCACTAACAAACTTTCCATAGACACGGAGGGATTGGAGGCTGCTATTACATAAATCTCACAGTCAAATAAACACATTCACACTTTGCATATACACACTTGAGGAAGTACAATAGTGGCGGGTGGGGGGTTCGTATTAGTTAAGGCTTTTTAATTGAGGCGGCACTTGGTGTGGTTGCAAGGTAGAATGGGGGCAATAGTTCGCGTTGTGTTTTAGTGAGGTGGAGAATTTAAATTCGTATTTGATTCCTGGTGACTTAAGCATGGAACATGTTTAGCCAAGTCCCAAAATACCGTCTGTATAATGCGAATGGATGACAATCAACATGGGCAAAACACAAAAACATTTTTGACGGCGACTCACTAACCATGTTAGGATTTCCGGCATTCTGGAACAGACCATTACCGGTTGATTAATGGATATGAATGATGCACCCGGGACCGAGGATGGCCGCATGGTCTAAGGACATTTGTTCAGATTGCGTGGGTTCGTATTCTGGTCGTGATGTTCAGTACTTCCGCTTAAAATAATAGAATAGTTATAGCACGGAAGGAGGCCTTTCGGCCCATCGAGTCCGTGCCAGCTCTCAGCAAGAGCAATCCAGCTAGTCCCTATCCCCGTAGGTTTGCATTTTTTTCCTTCCAGTACTTATCCAATAACCTTTTGAAAACCGCGATTGAATCTGCCTCCACCAGCCCCTCAGGCAGTGCAGTCCAGGTCACAACCATTCGCTGTGTCAAAAAGTTTAAGGAAAGCATACGGAATACTGGGCTTTATAAATAGAGGCATAGAGTAATAAAGCAAATAAGTTATGATGAACTTTTATAAAACACTGGTTCGGCCACAACAGGAGTACTGTGCCCAGTTCTGAGCACCGCACTTTAGGAAGGATGTGAAGCCTCGCTGTGTAAAAAAGTTTTTCCTCATGTCGCCTTTGGTTATTTTGCCAGTCACCTTAAATCTATGTCCTCTGGTTCTTGACCCCTCCGCCAATGAGAACAGTTTCTCTCTATCTACTCTGTCCAGACCATTTTTGATTTTGAATATCTCTATCAAATGTCCTCTCAACCTTCTCTCCTGTAAGGAGAACAACCCCAGCTTCTCCGGTCTATGCACGTCTCTGATGTCTCTCATGCCTAGCATCATCCCAGTAAATCTCTCCTGCACCCTCTCTAAGGCCTTCACATCCTTCCTAAAGTGCGGTGCCCAGAACTGGACACAATACTCCAGTTGTGGCCGAACCAGTGTTTTACAAAGGTTCATCATAACATCCTTGCTTTTGTACTCTGTGCATCTATTTATAAAGCCTAGGATCCTATATGCTTTATGAACCGCTTTCTCAACCGGCCCTGCTAACTTCAACGGTTTGTGCACACATACTCCCAGATCTCTCTGTTCCTGCACCCCTTTTACAATGGTACCCTTTAGTTTATATTGCCTCTCCTCATTCTTCCTACCGAAATATATTATTTCACACTTCTCTGCGTTGAACTCCATCTGCCACGTGTCCGCCCATTCCACCAACATGTCTATGTCCTCTTGAACTCTATCACTGTCCTCCTCACTGTTCACTACCCTTCCAAGTTTTGTGTCATCTGCAAATTTTGAAATTGTGCCCTGTGCACCCAAATCCAAGTCATTAATAAATATTAAAATCAGCAGTGGTCTTCGTACCGACCCCCGGGGAGCATCGTTGTACACCTCCATACAGCCGGAAAAACAACCGTTCACCATTACGCTCTGTTTCCTGTTACTGAGCTAATTTCGTATCCATGCTGCCACTGTCCCCTTTATTCCATGGGCTTGAATTTTGATGTCAAGCCTATTATGCGGCAATTGTTCTAACGCCTTTTGGAACTCCATTTACATCTCATCAACCACATTGCCCTCATCGACCCTCTCTGTTACTCCATCAAAAAACTCAATCAAGTAAGTGAAACATGATTTGCCTTCAACAAATCCGCGCTGGCTTTCTTTAATTAATCGGCACTTGTCCAAATGACTATTCATTTTGTCCCGGGTTGTCGTTTGTAAAAGTTTTCCCACTCCCGAGGTTAACCTGACTGGCCTGTAGTTGTTGAGTTTATCCTTACACTCTTTTTAACACGTGTGTAACCACTGTACGATCACTGCACCATACATCATTTACGGTAGTCTTGCCCCGACCACAGCAATGCCGCACACAATACTGCTCAGAAAAGAAGGGCTTTAGGGGAGGCAGAGACAAGAAAAATTAAAATGGGGATTAAGGAAATGGCAGAGAAGTTAAACAAATGTGTTGTATCTGTCTTCACAAAAAACGTACCGGAAATAGTTTTGAACCAAGGGTCTAATGAGAGTGAGGAACTTAAAGTAATTAAGATTAGTAAAGAAAAGGTACTTGAGAAATTAATTGGACTAAAAGCCGACAAATTGCTTGGACCTGATGGCTTACATCCTAGGGTTTTCAAAGAGATGGCTACAGAGAAAGTGAATGCATTTGTTTTCATCTTCCAGAATTCCCTAGATTGTACTGCGATCCCCGTGGATTCTAAGGTTGCAAATGTAACCCCGCTATTCAAGATAGGAAGGCGAGAGTAAACTTGGAACTATCGGCCAGTGAGCCTGACATCAGTGGGAGGGAAAATGATAGAATCTATTATTGGGCTGTCGTAAAAGGACACATAGTAAATCATAATGATTGGCCAGAGTCAACACGGTTTTATAAAAGGGAAATCGTGTTTGACAAATCTATTAAAGTTTCTTGAGGGTCTAACCAGCAGGGCAGATAAGGGGAACAAGTGGATGTAGCATGTTTGGATTTTATAAAGGAGTTTGATAAGTTGCATCACAAGGGGTTGTCAGACAAGATAAGGACTCGTATGGTTTGGGGTAATATGTCAGCGTGTTTTGAGGATCGGTTGACAGACATAAAACACAGAGTAAGGATAAACGGTTCATTTTCGGGATGGCAGGTTTTAACTAGTGGGGTGTCGCAAGGATCAGTCCATGGCCCTCATCTATTTGCAATCTATATTAATGACTTAGATGAGGCGAGCGAGTGTAATGTATCCAAGTTTGCTGACGGTACAAAGCGAGGTGGGAAAGTAAGTTGTGAAATTGACACATAGAGGATGCAAAGGGTTGAAGACAGTTTAAGTGATTGGGCAAATCAGTAGCAGATGAAGTATAATGTGGGGAATTGAGAAATCATCCACTTTGTAGGAAGAATAGAAAAGCAGAATATTCATTAAAATGTGAGAGACTGGTAAATATTGATATTCAGAGGGATATGGGTGTCCTTTTTCACAAGTCACAGAAAGTTAAAATGCTGGGAGAGCAAGCAAGAAGGAAAACAAATGAAATGTTAGACTTTATGGCATGGGGTTGGAGTATAAGAATAAGGACATTTTGCTGCATAGGTCTTTTGTGCGACCACGCCTGGCTTACTGTGGACAGTTTGGGCCTCTTTACCTAAGGAAGGATGCACTTGCCTTGGAGGCGGTGCAACAAATGTTCACTCGATTGATTCCTGGGATGAGAGGGTTGTCCGATGAGGAGAAATTGTGTTGATTGGGCCATTTTTCTCTGGAGTTTAGACGAATGACAGGTGATCTCATTGAAACGCAAACAAAATTCTTAGAGGGCTTGACAGGGTAGATGCTGAGGGGTGGTTTCCCCTGGCTGGAGAGTCTAGAACAAGGGATCATGGTCTCAGAATACGGGTTCGGCCATTTAGGATTGAGATGAGAAAACAATTCTTCACTCACAGGGTTGTGAATCTTCGGAATTCTCCACCCCAGAGGGCGGTGGAAGCTCAGTCGCTGATTACATTCAAAACTGAGGTCGATAGATTTTTGGACACTAAGGGAATCAAGGGATATGGGGATCGGTCGGGAAAGTGGAGTTGAGGTTGAAGTTCAGCCATGATCTGGTTGAATGGTGGAGCAGTCTCGAGGGGCCATATTGCCTAATGCTGTTCCTATTTCTTATGCTCTTATATGTAGGTGTACCGTGGAGAGCACACTTTCGGTCAGTCCCTATAATGTGTCACTCAGTCTCAGAGAATGCACCAATATTTAGAACGGATGGAATTAGTGTTGAAATATATAAGCAGAAAACTAAAAGACTCGACCAATATTTGCAAAGGCGACAGAGTTCTTGATGTTCATTTATGTGAGGGTAAGGCTATAACTCTTTTTTTTCAGGAGATACACACAGTCTACAACGGTGGCAAAGCGATCCAGACAATATACCAATAATTACAAGTCGATCCATAGAATGTACTAAACTTCACTGGAAGTGGAGAGACTGGACTAATATTTACATGGGATACAGACATTTTGTTAGCATTTCGAGAGGATTGCAGAGATGGTGCCAATATTTATTGGGGGTATCCAGAGATGTTTCAATAATAATGGGAAATCTTGAGATGGCCCAATAATTTTAGATTTATCCAGAGCCTTTATCGGTGTTTGTAGGAATTATTGCAGGGAAACCCATAGACTGTGCGAATATATACAGTACAATCCAAAAATTGTACCGTTATTTAAAGGTAGACCCAGAGACTGTACCAATATTTCCAAGATAATCCATTGAATTCCCAATATTCACGGGTATCCAGAGATTACACCAATATTGGCAGGGTGGCCTTCAAACTGACTGGTAAATGATTCAGTTTCAATCTCTGAGTTTAAACACAACCCTTTAGAAATGGGTAGAAACTGAACGAAATTAATTTAAAAATTACGCTCAGAAATAATCTGCAATCTGTAATTGAAGTTGCTCTCGCTTCACATCGATGCTGTCAGATTGCGGGTCGAACAGTTTCTGTTCTTCCAAATATTTATTGAAATAATGTACTGGGATTTTAGGTTTACAACGGTGTAATATTTGGATAATTATATGTTGTGACATAAAATGTATTGGGTTGAACCTGTTTATTCAGTGACTGTACTTCAAGTCAGCCTCCACGGGCCCTAATTGTTTCACTGGAGAGTTTCCCTCTGCTATAAATAAGGAGCTCCTTGCGATGTGTTATCCCATAGTGCCAGTGGAAGTCTCACCTCCGGCATGAACAGGGATCAGCGGCTCTTCAGAGAGTGGGAGAAAGCGTCTGAATCTGAGAACAATAAATTGGAATGTTAAAATAATGGGCCATAATCTGAGGACAATAGATTGGAATGTTACAACAATGGAACCGAATATGATTACAATAGATTGGAATGTTACAACAATGGGCAGGAGTTTCTCCTGGGAGTTTGATTATCTTTCTGCAAATTATAATAGACTAAAATTAGCTATTCGGATATATTTGGCACTTGTGGTTATTCAAAAGATTTACTATCCCATCCTCGCTGTTGCAGGTGTCCCTGGTAATATTCTATATTATTATTTCCCTAAACCATGTTTAACTCTATTACTGTTCTTCCCATTTATTTCCCCTTCCTTGCTGCTGTTGCTGCGCCTGGTAAGTATCTATATCCACCTATTGGTTCTGTAATCCATGATTAACTGTACTTCTGCTCCTCTCATTTATTTCCCCCCGTTCGCTGATTTTGATGTTCCTGGTGAGTTCCAAATCGAGCTATAATTCCAAACACCATGTTTACATTTCATCTAATTTACCATCCCCTCCTTTCTGCTGTTAGTGTTCCTGGTTAGTCTCTGTATTCAGCTATTAATTCGATAAAACATGTTTCGCTGTTTTATTGTTATTGTCATTTACAATTCCCTCTTCGCTTCTTTTGGTGTCCCTGGTAATTCTCTATATCCTACATGCAGCTATTAATTTTCTAAGCCATGTTTCACTGTATTACTGTTCTTGTAAATTACCATCCCCTCCTCGCTTCTATTGGTGTCCCTGGTAATTTCTATATCAGCTATTAATTCTGTAACACGTGTTTCACTGTAATATTGTTCTTCCCGTTTACTGTCTGCTCCTCGCTGATGATGCTATTGTTGATAAGCCTCTCTATCCAGCTATTAGTTTAGTCAACTACCTTTCACTGTATTTCTGTTCTCGTAATTTACTGCCCCATCTTCCCTTCTCCTTTAGCTCCCTCTAAGCATGCGTATGTATATGGGGTATTCGGGACGCAAGATGTAACTACGATGGTGCTGGTAAGTCTCGATATCGATATGGGATCTCTGGGAAGGAGATGTAATTACGGGGTCTCCTGGTAAATCTCAAAATCTACATGTGTTTCCAGGATGCGAGATGTCATTACGGGGTCTCCTGGTAAGTCTCTATATCTCCATGTGTTTCCAGGATGCGAGATGTAATTACGGGGTCTCCTGGCAAGTCTCCATATCTACATGTGTTTTCAGGATGCGAGATGTCATTAGGGTGTCTCCTGGTAAGTCTCCATATCTACATGTGTTTTCAGGATGCGAAATGTCATTAGGGTGTCTCCTGGTAAGTCTCTCTATCCATATGTGGTTGTCAGGATCGGAGATGTAATTACGGGGTCTCCTCGTGAACCTTTATACCTCTATCGGTTTCCAGGATGCGAGGTAATTGCGGGTTCTCCTTCTAATTCTCTATAGCTACATGATATATCCGGGATGGGGGATGAAATTCTGGGCTCTCCTCTTCAGTCTCGTTATCTACATGGGGTTTCTGCGATGGGAGATGTGATTACGGAGGTCTTCTCCTGGAAATTTAGATTTATATGCGGTTTCCAGGATTGGAAATGCAATTAAGGGATCCCTTGGTAAGTCTATATCTGTTTTTGGTTTCCACGATAGAAACTTGGTCTCCTTGGAAGTCTCCAAATCTATATGGGGTATCAGGGATGGGAGTTAAAATTACAGGAATTCTTGGTATGTCCCAATATCTGTGAGGGTTTTCCGGGGCGGGAGATATAATTATCGGGTCTCCTGGTAAATCTCTGTACCAATATGGCGTTTTCCGGGATGGAAGTTGTAATTCCAGCGTCTCTAGGTAAATCTCCATATCGATATGAGTTTTTCCTGGATAGAAGATATAATGATGAGTTCTCCTGGTAAGTCTCTATATCGATATGGGGTTTTCCGGGATGGAAGTTGTAATTACAGCGTCGCCTGTTAAGTCTCGATATCGATATGGGTTTTTCCGGGATAGAAGATGTAATTGCGGTGTCTCTTCGTAAGCCTTTGTATCTATATAGGGCTTTCTGGAATGGAAGATATAATTGCGAGGTCTCCTGCTGAGCCTCTATCAATATATGGGGTTTCGAGGATGGGAGATGTATTTACACAGGTCTTCTGGGTGTGAGGTTTAATGCGACATGTGTCCCTGGGAGTGAAGCTGTCTGGTCGGGAGCCTGAGTGTGAGGTTGTTTTAAATGTGTCCTTGGGGTATGTCAGTATTTACAGTGTGTCCCGGACAGAGTGTCAAAATTGATATATAATCCCTAGGATTGTGTCAATATTTCCAGGTAGTGTAATTGAAGTTGTCAGTATTTACATCATGTTTTGGGAGTGGATGTACGTTTACAGAGGTTCGGACAGTGAGACAGGATTCTCAGGGAGTCCCCGGGATTGTTGACAATCAAGCCCTGAAACTTGGAGTGTCTCAGAGATGTCATAGAATCCTCGGAGAATGTCATTGTTAATAAATAGCACAGGAAGTATGTCATTATATAGACAGGGTCTGGGAGTATGTCAGAAAATACAGCATGTTGCGAGTTGTGTTACAGAGTTCCGAGGATGTTCCTGGGCGAGTGCCAGGATTTACAGGATGTTTCCCAGTGAGTATCAATATTTACAGGATGTTCCTTCGTTAAGGTCAGTATTTACAGAATGTTCCTCCATGAGTGCCAGTATTTAAAGCATGTCCCTGGGCGAGTGATATTATTGACAGGATATACCTGCGTGAGTGTCAGTAATTACAGGGAGTACCGTATTGAGTGTCGCTATTCACAGGATGTAGCTGGCAGGGTGTGCGTATTTAAAGGATGTTCCCGAGAGAGTTTCCCTATTTACAGGATGTTCCAGAGTGACTCTCAGTATTTTACAGGATGTTCCTGGCTGATTGTGGGTAATTACAGAATGTTCCTGGATGAGTGTCAGTATTTACTGATTGTTCCTTGGTGAGTGTCAATATTTACAGGATGTTCCCGAGCGAGTGTCAGTATTTACAGGATGTTCATGGTTGACGATCAGTATTTACCGGATGTTCCTGGGTGAGTGTCAGTACTTACAGGATGTTCCTGAGCGAGTGTCAGTATTTACTGGTTGTTCCTTGGTGAGTGTCAATATTTACAGGATGTTCCTGAGCGAGTGGCAGTATTTACTGGTTGTTCCTTGGTGAGTGTCAATATTTACAGGATGTTCCTGAGCGAGTGGCAGTATTTACAGGATGTTCATGGTTGAGTGTCAGTATTTACAGGATGTTCATGGTTGACTGTCAGTATTTACCGGATGTTCCTAGGTGAGTGTCAGTATTAACAGGATGCTCATGGTTGAGTGTCAGTATTTACCGAATGTTCCTGAATGAGTGTCAGTATTTAGAGGATGTTCCTGGGTTAGTGTCAGTATTTAAAGAATGTTCCTTTTTGAGCGTCATCATTATAGGGCGTTCCTGAATGGGTGTCCTTATTTGCTGGATCTTTCTATGTGTGTGTCAGTAATTACAGGATTTTCCTAAGTGACTCTCACTATTTACTGGATGTTCCTTTGTGCGTGTCAGTACTTGTGGGATGCATAAACTTTTTGTATTCCCTTTAGTTTAAAATCTGAGAGGTTTTCTAATCGACGTGTTTAAAGTCATAAATGCTTTGAATAGGCTAGATACTGACAAAATATTTTCTATTCTGGTGGAATCCAAAAGAAGAGGGCAAAATATTCCATTTAGGAGAAAAATCAGGAGGCACATTTGCACACAACGGGGAGTGGAAACGTTGAACACTCTTCCCCCAAATGGCTGTGTGTATTGGGTCAATTCACATTTTCGAGACTGAAATCGATAGCTTTTTGTTTGTTAACATATTATATGGATCAAAAGGGGGGTAAAAGGAGTTGAGATGTGGATCAGCCATGATTTAATTGAAGGGTGAACAGACTCGAGCGGCTGAATGGCCTTCTCCTGGCCCTGTGTCCTTGGTTCGCATTGACTTATTGTTGCAGAATCTGTACATACCAACGCACTTGGGGATTGCCCTGAATGGGCACGCTCCCTGGTAACCCTGTAAATATTGACTCACCCACCCATGTAAACACTGACGCATTCTGGCGTCTGCCTGAATTTGTACACGTTCTGGTACTGCTTCGTTAGGCCTCAGCAGGAGTATTGTGCCTAATTCTGGTAACCATTCTTTAGAAAGTTCGTCAAAGAACGAGTGCAGAGGCCATTTGCTAAAATGGTAGCAGGGATAAAGGATTTCATTCTGTGGAGAGACCAGAGAAGCTGGGATTGTTCATTTCGAGCAGAAAAATCCATGCGGAGATAAAATAAAGGTGTTTAAAATAATGAGGGGTTTTGAGAGAGTAAACAAGCAGAAACTGTTTCCACTGGCAGGAGGGTCGGTAACCAAAGGAACGGATTTATGATAATTGGCAAATAAAGCAGGGGGAGATGAGGATAATTTTTTTTTTATGCGGCGAGTTGTTATGATCTGGAATGCATTGTCTGAAAGATGTTTGAAGAAAATTCAACAGTAGCTTTCCAAAGGTAATTGGATATATACTTGAAAAGGAAACAGTTTCAGGGCTTTTGGGAAATGGCATGAGAGTGGGACCAACTGGATAACTCTTTCAAAGAGCCGACACGGGCACGGTGGGCCGAGTTTCCTCCTTGTGTGCTCTATGATTCTTTTACTGAATGAAATATTGACACTGTCCACCGACCCTTGTATACACTGAGACGGTCTGGAGACTGACTGAAACGACCATCGTTAATGGGGGATTTAGTGACTGTACCAAACTTTCAGAGGTTTTCAGGGACGATACCACATTAACACGGGATCCGGAGATTGGACGAATATTTAAAATTGGATCTATGGACTTCCCGAACATTTATAGGGGCGCCTCGAATCTGTGGCCATATCTTCAAGTTCAAGGGACGGTACGATGTTAACAAGTGGGTCCACAGGTTATGACGACATTTACTTCGGAACCACAGATTGTATTAATATTTACAGGTGGATCAAAGGATCTACCAATATTTACAGGGGGATCTGATTCATTGGAAACCCATTATCTTACATGTGTAATACAATCCATTTCTTTTATTTATTTCTCAATCCACTCCTGATTCCAGCAGAAATCCCTGTTTGTTTCTCTATTTCCCAGTCCAATCACTATTATTGTATTTGAAATCTGTCTCCAGTAGAAAGCCGTATCACAAGTGTAATAATCAGATCCATCACTGGATGCAGTAACAAAGCAGCAAATTTCACCCCGAACTCCATCAAACTGCTGCTTTTGCTCCCAGCCTGATGTATAATTTCCTGTTTATTTCCATTCCTTACAGTTAACTTAGTGACGATTGTGATCCTGTCTCGGGGAAAGTGCGGCCTCTCCAAATGTGTCACTCGCTACCTGGTGGCCATGGCAGCGGCGGATCTACTGGTCGTTATCATCGATCTGATATTGAGGCAGATTCCGATTGTTTATTCCGAACAATTCATTTTCCTGTGGCACATCCCCGTATGTAATATCCACGCCGTCCTGCTTTATGCAGCCACAGACTGTTCTGTCTGGTTCACCGTCACTTTCACCTTTGATCGATTTGTGGCCATTTGTTGCCAGAAACTGAAAACTAAATATTGCACCGAGAAAACGGCGGCTGTGGTTCTGGGAACAGTGACTGTACTGAGCTGTTTAAAGGACATCACCTGGTACTTTATGTTAATGCGTGGGTATAGTCTTGCCAATCTACCCTGGTTTTGTAATGTCGATGGCAGTGTTCAAGATTCCCGGGTGTGGGGAGCAATCGAACTCCTTCATTATATTCTAACCCCGGGGCTCCCATTTGTTCTGATTCTGCTGCTCAATGTTTTAATCGTCAGATACATTGTCGTGGCCAACAGAGCCCGCAGGAGACTCCGGGACCACAGCAGCGAAGAGCGACCCAGTGACCCAGAAATTACCAGTCGAAGGAAGTCGATTATTTTACTGTTCGTCATCTCGGGGAATTTCATTCTGTTATGGGTGATGTTTATGTTGTATTCTATATGGATGCGGGTGTTGGGTTTCACCGATCAGTCTGTAATTCCGCCTGTCGCTCTGATGGAACTGGGATTCATGCTCCAGCTCCTGAGCTGCTGCACCAACACTTGTATTTATGCTGTGACCCAAACTAAATTCAGAGGGCAGTTGAAGAATATGCTGAAATATCCCTTTTCTCTACTCGTTAAAACCTAAAATGATGAGAACAACAGAAGAATTCCCAGCATCAGAATTCAATCCTCTTTCATATTCTGTCCGACCCGCTCCGCTTCCGCGATCTGTGATATCGAGATATTGGGGTCAATCGGCTATGACACTGAACCAGTCCAAAATGGTTCCCAATTTGAATGGAGGTTTGGGTCCGATCACAACCTCTGAGGTCCCTGCGGTGCTTCTTCAATGAGGCCGGGAATTTCACCACTGCTTCCTGTCGAGACATTGTGGGACTGGCGAATCGTTGGAAGATGTTTCATATTATTGAAGGAAGTTATCAATTAAATATTCAGTAACATGACTGAAGCCTCCTTTGAATATTAGCAAACTTAAATGGACAAGAAGTGAACATTTACTGAGTCAGAGAAACATCCGGTAAACATCAACAGACTCAAGGAAACACGCTGTAAACATTACCAGTCGCACAGAACGGCCCTATAAATAATAACCGTCTCACAGAAACATCCTGTAAACATTAACATTCACAGAAACCACCTGTAAAAATTAACAGTTTCACAGAAACACCATATAAATATTAATTGTCGCACAGAAACACCTTGCAAATATTAAACAGACTCACAGAAACCAAATTAAACATTAACAGTCTCACAGAAAGACTCTCTAAACATTTACACACTCTCGGAAACTTCCTGTAAACATTAACCGTCTCACAGAAACAACCTGCAAACATTAATAAATTCACAGAAACAGATTGTAAATAATAACATACTCACAGAAAGACACTGTAAATATTAATAGAATCACAGAAACACTGTAAGCTTTAACAGACTCACACAAATACACTGTAAACATTAACACACTGTCAGAAACACTGCAAACATTAACAGATTCAAGGAAACACTCTGTAAACTTTAACAAGTCTCACAAATACACGCAGCAAGCACTAAAATACTTACATCTTTCCATACGAATACATTCCCAGGCACTTCCTGTCAGCAATGAATCACTCCCAGAGACCCCCAGGATGTGATAACAAACTGACAGAAGCATCCTGTAAATATTACCGTTGATGAACAGACCACAACACTGCCAGAGACTTCCTGTGAACAATAACATACCCCCAATGAATCATGAATATTAACACACCGATAGTTTACAGAGGTTAATATTAACACTCTCACTGAGACACTCTGTACTTCATAGCCCACCGCCAGAGAAACCCTGTGAACTGTAAAACACTCCCACTGATCTCAGGAATATTATCACCCTGACAGAGACATAGGTGAATATTAACAACAATAACTCACATTTATACAGCGCCTTTAACGTAGTGAAACGTCCCAGGGCGTTTCACAGGAGCGATTATCAAACAAAACTTGACACCGAGCCGCCTGAGGAAATATTAGGACAAGTGATCAAAAGCATCGGTAAAAAAGTAGGTTTTAAGGAGCGCCTTAAAGGGGGAAAGGAAGGGTGGGAGGCACAGAGGTTTAGCGAGGGCATTTCAGAGGTCAGGGCCAAGGCAGCTGAAGGCATGGCCGCCAATATTGGGGCGATAAAAATCGGGGAAACGCAAGAGGCCAGAATTGGAGAGGCGCAGAGATCTCGAAGGGTTGTCGGGCTGGTGGAGGTTACAGAGATAAGGTGGGGCAAGGAGAGAGATGGGTTTGAAGATAAGGATGAAAAATTTAAACTCGAGGCTTTGCTGGACCGGGAGCCAATATCGGTCAGCGAGCACAGAGGGGTGATGGGAGAACGAGACTTGATTCGAGTGAGAATTCCGGCTGCAGTGTTTTGGATGAGCTCAAGTTTGCAGAGGGTACAAGGTTGGAGGCCGGCCGGGAGAGCATTGAAGTAGTTGAATCTGGAGGTAACAATGGTAAGGATGAGGGTTTCAGCAGCAGATGAGCTGAGGCAATGGGTGTCGATGGGCGATGTTACAGAGGCGGAAGTAGGCGGACTTGGTGAAGGAGAGGATATGGGGTCAGAAGTTCATCTCAGAGTCAAATAGGGCGCTAAGGTTGTGAACGTTCTTCAGCCTCACACATTGGCCAGGGAGAGGGATGGAGTCAGTGTCGAGGGAATGGAGTTAATGTCAGGGACGGAAGACAATGGCTTCGGTATTCCCAACGTTTATTCGGAGGAAATTTCTGTTCATCTAATACTGGATGACGGAGAAGCAGCGTGACAAATCAGAGGCAGTGGAGGAGTCGGGAGAGATGGTAGGGATGTGGAGCTGGGTCTCGTCAGCAGCCTGAACTGGTTCCTCCCGTATTGAGCAGGATTACTATTGCAACAACACATCATCAGTCGTGTTAAACTAACCTGTCTCACAACGGTCTAATCCGAGCTCACGTTCAATATTCGTGTGTGAACTATCTAGCGCTGGGTGAAGTCTACTTCACAAATCGAAGGACCAAAAAGCGAGATCCTTACGAGCGCTGGATCGCCACAGGCCGTCTGGACCCTGACGTTGTGTTTTCGGATGATGTCGGCGAGGTGCAGCATGTAGGGGAGAAATAGGAGGGGGCCAAAGAGAGATCATTGGGGGTTTCCAGAGGTAAAGGTTCAGGAGCGGGAAGAGATGCCGTCGCGGGTGATTCTCTGACTCGACTGGACAGATGGGAGTGGTGAGGCGGGGACAGTCCCACCTCGGCAAAAAGTCAGTGGAAAGAGCGAAGCAAATTCAAAGGGAGAGAGAGACACACAGTGAAAGAAGTGGTGCGAAATAGAGCGGGACAGATGAAAGGGAGAGAGTCGGAGAGAGAGAGGGGGATAGAATTAAACAGAAACAGAGAAAAGGTGTGACACAAACTCAGACAGAGCACGAGAGAAAATGAGCATCGCACACTGGTCCAGAATTAATACATAGAATTGCAAATAGGCCCCGGTTCAATCGGTCCCCGTGAACCCTTTTTTTAAACCTCCAATTTATACCAATTTTATGCCCCCTTTTTAAATCCACTTTAAATTTATACCACCAAACCCCTTTTTAGACTTCAACCCCCTTTTTATTCCTTTAACTTGTTGAGAACTCTTTTTAACCTCTTTAATACCATTTCAACCGGTAACTTATTGAACCCCTTTTAACCCTCTTTTTAACCCCCTTTATAACATTAGTCTCCTTTTAAACCGCTTTTAAGCTATTTAACATTATTCTTAATCCCCTCCTGTGAGAGCAGCAAAGCGTCCACCAGACATTGAGCACAACGGAGGTTTGCAGACAGGGGGAGAGGGCTGGGGCTCTGGCCTCGGTGCGTCTCACAGGAAGTGACCTCACCGCGTAAGACAATGACGACCCAACATGGCCGCCTCCAACACTGCTGCCCCGCCCGCTCCGCATCCGACATGTTGTCCTTACCCAGAAGTGCCCTCGCCACGTCGATGCAAGCTCAGCGTGTTCGGCGCCGGGCCCAGCTGGGCTCCGCCAGCTGCCCCTCACCCGCGTGACCGGTTGAGGAGTCACGTGGTCAGGGGACGCCATCTCCCAGAGTGCAGCGCGGCCAGAACTGTGGTTCGATCGGGGCTTTTCTCCGCCGCGCTGGATTGTGGGAAGGCGGGGTAACCGTCCAACCAGCTCCTGAAATCGGCGAAACCGCCGCCCTGCTCCGGGGACCGGCACCGAAAGGAGTAGAGTTGGGATTCAAACCCCGGGAGGCAACCAGGATCACCCGTCAGCTCCTTCCAACCACCTGAACACATTCTCCACCCCATAAACCCCTTCCCACTCCCTCAAGCCGTTCCCCAAACACTGAATGACTTCCGTGAACAGCTTCCCATTCCCTGAACTCTTCCCACACTCTGAATTCCTCACACTCACAATGAACCATTTCCCATCACCTGAAAATCTTTACAACCCCATGAACCCATTCTCCATGCACTCAACCGCTTCTCCTTCCCTAAACCCCTTCCCATCCCCTGAAACCCTTTCTACCCGCTGATATGATTCCAACCACCCGAGCACCTTCCCCATCTCCTTACCATCCCCTAAACCCCTTCCGATCCCCTGAACCGCTTCGCACTCCCCGTACTCCATCCCTCCCTCTGAAACACTGCCCCACCTCCTGAACCATTTCCAATCCTCTCGACCCCTTCCCCTCCCCCTGAACACCTTCCCACCCAATAAACCCCTTCCCTAGCCCATGAATGCCTGATCCCTTCCCAAACCCCTAAACCTCTTTCCAACCCTCTGAATCCCTATCATCCCCTTCCTTCCCTTGAAGCAGTTCCCCACACCCTGATCCCCTTACCCAACACCTGAAACCACAAGGATCTGCACTGAGGCATCAACTATTCAGTATATTTATTATTGACATGGATAACACAATAGAGAGCCATTTATCCAAGTTTGCAAATGACACAAGGATTGATGGCACAGCAAGTCGTGTACACGGGAGCAGAAAATTAAAAAGAGACATTTGTAGATTAAGTGAATGGGCAAAACTGTGGCAGATGGACTTGAAAGCAGTTAGGTGTGAGGTCATCGTTTTGGACCAAAAAGGGTCGATCCGAGGATTTGTTTAAATGGCTGTCATTCCCTTGAGAATAGTAGATTCTAATTCCAATAGAAGATCTAATTGAAGCGTTTAAGATTATAGAGAGGAATTGTTTCCTCTGGTGGTGCAGCGCAGATCAAAGGGAATAACCTTCAAATTAGAGCCGGGCCGTTCAGGGATGGCAGATAGAACTTCTTCACATAAAGGGCAGTGCAAATGTGGAACTCTCGCCCCCAAAAGCTGTTGAGGCTGGGGGTTCATTGAAAATTCCAAAACTGGGATTTATAGACTTTTGTTAGGCACGGATATTATGAGTTATGGAACTAATGCGGTAGATGGAGTTCAGATTCAGATCAGCCATGATCCAATTGAACGAAACAGGCTCGAGGAGTTGAATGGTCTACTCTTGTCCCGATGTTCCTCTGTTCCCAAGTAACTATGTTCCAATGGAAGAAGGGTGGAAGTGATTATCCGAGGGGTCATTGCTGGGCCCACATCGCCGCTCCGTATATATGGACTATTCGGATTTGGGAATCGGGAGCACAATCGGAAGATTTGCTGATGACACAAAATTGGGAGTTTTGACAACCAGTAACGAAAATATAAATGAGTTCAGGAAGACATTGTTGGTTTGGTGAATGGACAGAGAGGTGGCAGATGCCGTTTAATGTGGAGAAATATGAGGTGCATTGAATACCGGTGCGGCAACGCCTCGAATTTAAAATTCCCATCCTCGTGTTAAAATCCTTCCATGGCCTCGCCCCTCCCTATCTCTGCATCCTCCTCCAGCCCTACATCACCAGCCCCACCCCCCCTCCCCACCACCACCAACCCCCCCGCCCCCCCCCCCCAGAACTCTGCACTCTTCCAATTCTTGCCCCTTGTATATTCCCGATTTTCATCGCTCCACTACTGGCGGCCGCGCCTTCAGCTGCCTAGGCCGCAAGCTCTGGAATTCCTTCCCTAATCCACTCCGCCTCTCTACCTCTGTCTCCTCCTTTAAGACTTTCCTTAAAACCTACCTCTTTGACCAAGCTTTTAATTCCACACACCAGAGACTTAAGCCCATGATCCAGGTTGACACTCCCGGTGCCAGTACCGATGGAGTGCCGCACTGTCGGAGGTGCCGTCTATCGGATGAGACGTGAAACCGAGGCCCCATTTATCCTTTCAGGTCGAAGTAAAAGATCGCACGGGCACCGTTGGAAGAAGAGCAGTTAGAGTTCTCCCTGGTGTCCTGGGGCAATATGTATCACTCAACCAACATCACTAAAAACAGATTATCTGATCATTCTCGCATTGCTGTTTGTGGGACCTTGCTCTGTGCAAATTGGCTGCCGCGCTTCCTACATTACAACAGTAACTACGTTCATTGGCTATAAAGCGCTTTGGGACGTCGTGAGGACGTGAAAGTGGCTATAAAATGCAAATCTTTCTTTCACCTGAAAACTGCGTGTGATTTTTCCTTCGAATTTGTTCAACAGTTTCTCACCGAAATATCTCAGGATTTTCTGTCTGCTTCGTATCTTTGGGATAATGGTCAGGTACTCATATTGGCAGGATGTGACTGGTGTTGTCTCATGATGATTTCTCTTAGGGCCTCAACTATTCACTGTATTTATTGGCGACTTAGATGGCGGGATAGAGAGTCGCATATCCAAGTTTGGGGATGACACAAAGAAAGGCAGCGTTGTAAGCAGTGTAGAAGGAACCATAACATTATAGAGAGATATTCATAGATTAATATTGAATGGGCAAAACTATGGCAAACGGATTTCAATGTAAGCAAGTGCGAGGTGATCAACTTTGGACCTAAAAAGGATTGATCAGAGTACTTTCTAAATGGTGAAAAGATCGAAAAAGTGAAGGGCCAAAGAGACTTTCTACATAGGTCATTAAAATAACATGGACAGGTGCAGAAAATAATCAAAAGGGCTATTGGAAATGCTGGCCTTTATATCTCGAGGACTAGAATACAGGAGGTAGAAGTTATGCGACAACTATACAAAACCCCGGTTGGACCACTCCTGAAAACGGTATTCACTTCTGTGCTCCGCACCTCATGAAAGATATATTGGCCTTGGAGGGAGTGCAGCGTAGATTAACTGGAATGATACCTGGACTCCAACGGTTAAATTACGAGGAGACATTACACAAACGAGGGTTGTATTCCATGGAATTTAGAAGACTAAGTGGTGATTTGATCGAAATTTTCAAGATATTAAGGGCAACTGATAGGGTAGATAGAGAGGAACTATTTTCACTGGTTGGCGAGTCTGGAACTGGGGGACATAGCCTAAAAATTAGAGCCATGATTTTCAGGAGTGAAGTTAGGAAACATTTCTACACGCAAAGGCTGGTAGAAGTTTGGAATCCTCTTCCATAGACAGCAGTTGATGCGAGCTCAATTGTTCATTTCAAACCTGAGATTGATAGATAGTTGTTAACCTTGGGTATTAAGGTATATGGGGCTAAGCAGGGCAGATGGAATTAGGTCACAGATCAGCCATGATCTTATTGAATGGCGGAACAGATTCGAAGGGTTAAATGGCCTCCTCCTGTCCCTATGCAACACCTTCACAAATCACTGTGTTAGGTCTCGGCTGGAGTACTCTGTCCAATTCTTGGGCACCACACTTTAGGAAGAATGTCAAGGCCTTGGAGAGGGTGCAGATGAGATTGACTTGTATAGTTCCAGGAATGAGGCAGCTCAGCTACGTAGAGAGACGAGAGAAATTGGAATTGTTCTCCTTGGAGCAGAAAAGGTTAAGGAGAGATTTATTGGAGGTCTTCAGATTTACAAAGCCTTTTCATATAGTTCAGAAGGAGAAATTGTTTCGACTGGGAGGAAGGCCGCTAACCAGACGAAACAGATTTAAGGTAATTGGCCAAAGAACCAGAGAGGGGAGATGATGAGGAATTTCGTTTGTTCAGCGAGTTGTTATGTTCTGGAATGCGCTGCACGAAAGGGCGGAGGAAGCAGATTCATTGGTGACTATTAAAAGGGAATTGGATAAATACTTGAAGGACAAAAATTGCAGGGCTATGGGGAATGAGCAGGGGAGTGGGACTAATTGGATAACTCTTTTAAAGAGCTGAAACGGGCAAGATGGGCTGAATGGCCTCTTCCTCTGCTGTCGGACTCATGAAACGCTGAGGTGTAATACTGCGTGCTACCAGAAGATGGCACCTTTGTCTAAAATATTCCCGCTCCCCCAGTGGACTGTTGGTGAAATGCAACTAAGTTAGACCATTTACATTTCACAGTAACTCTGGCAACATTAGTGATTCACTTGACATTGATCTTTCCTTCCTCCCTCCTCCCACCCCATACAGGTACCGACTTTCGCTGTGGGACGGGCTTCACAGACCCAGGCTGCCTTACTGACACTTCACACCAAGGGCCTTATCTCCGATGTCACGAGGGACACTCGTTGTCAGCAACGTCTGCACTTTCCAGCATTGGTCACTGCTGACCAGGAGTGGTGGAGAGAGAGATCGACAGACAGGAGAGGGTACAGAGAGAGAGTTGGAGACAGAGGGAGAGGGAGAGAATATAAGATCGTAAGAACACAAGAAATTGGAGCAGGAATAGCCCATTCGGTCCCTCGAGCCTGCTCCGCCATTCAATCGGATCATGGCTGATCTTCTACCTGAACTCCACATTACCGCCCGATTCCCATATCCCTTGATTCTCCGAGAGTTCAAAAATATATCCATCTCAGCCTTGAATGTATTCAACGACTGAGCATTCACAACCCTCTGAGTGACGAAATTCCTCCTCATCTAAGCCTTAAATTGCCATGCAGTTTTGGTGTCCATACTTAAGAAAAGACATACTTGCTCTCGAGCAGTACAAAGAAGGTTCACTCGGTTAATCCCGGGGATGAGGGGGCAGACATATGGGGAGAGGTTGAGTAGATTGGGACTCTACTCATTGGAGTTCAGAAGAATGAGAGGCGATCTTATTGAAACATTTAAGATTGTGAAGGGGCTTGATCGGGTGGATGCGGTAAGGATGTTCCCAAGGATGGGTTTAACTAGAACTAGGGGGCATAATCTTAGAATAAGGGGCTGCTCTTTCAAAAACTGAGATGAGGAGAAACTTCTTCACTCAGAGGGTAGTAGGTCTGTGGAATTTGCTGCCCCAGGAAGCTGTGGAAGCTACATCATTAAATAAATTTAAAACAGAAATGGACAGTTTCCTGGAAGTAAAGGGAATTATGGGTTTGGGGGAGCGGGCAGGAAATTGGACATGAATTTAGATTTGAGGTTAGGATCAGATCAGCCATGATCTTATTGAATGGCAGAGCAGGCTCGAGGGGCCGATTGGTCTACTCCTGCTCCTATTTCTTATGTTCTTATGTTCTTACCCTTATCCTGCGACTATGCCCCCTAGTTCTAGACTCTCCAGCCAATGGAAACATCCTCTCAGCATCTACCCTGTCTAGTTTCTCGATGCTCCAGCCGGGGAAGGGGAAGGGAGAGGTACAGCAAGAGGCAGGGAGAGGGAGAGAGACCGAGAGAGTGAAGAACACACAAACACAGAGTGACAGAGAGAGAGAGAGAGAGAGACAGAGAGAGAGAGGGAGAAATAAAGGGAGAGTGAGAGAGAGGGGGAGGGGGAGACAGAGAGCAGCAGAGGGATGGAGGCGGAGAGAGATTGAGAGATTGAGAGATGGAGAGAGATAGATAGATAGATAGAGAGACGGAGAGAGATAAAACGACAGAGAGAGCGACAGAGGGGCAGAGAGAGACAGAGAGGAAGGGAGACGGAGAGAGAGTCACATATAGAGACAGAGACAGCGAGAGAAAGACAGACAGAGAGCCATACAAAGAGACAAAAAGAGATATTGCGAGCGGCAGATTGAGAGGGACAGAAAGGGACAGAGGCACAGTGAGAAAGAGACAGAGAGAGTCTGGAGAGGGAAGGGGAAAGAGACACAGAGAGATTGACAGAGAGACACCGTGAAGGTTGAAGAAACAAATCTGTAATGATCAACAGAAAAAGAAGAGACAGCGTGAGAGAAAGATAGAGAGAGACGGAGCAGGGAGGGGGCAAAGGGGAAGACAGTGAGAGAGAAATATACAAAAAGGACGCAAAGAGTTACAGAGAGGGAGGAGAGAAGAGTGAGACAGAGAGAGAGAGACAGGTGGAGGGGGCAAAGAGAGAGGTTGGTGGAGTGAGAGGTACAGGGAGAGAGAGACAGAGAGAGACAGAGAGAGGTGGTGGGGTAACTCTTTTAATAAAGGATGAAATTGGTATAATAGTGAGAAATGATCTTGGCTCAGCAGATCAAGATGTCGAATCAATTTGGGTGGAGGTAAGAAATATCAAGGGAAAGAAATCACTTGTGGGAGTAATGCATCGGCCCCCTAACAGTAGCTGCACTGTAGGGCAAAATATTAATCAGCAAATAAGGGGGACTTGTAAAAAAGGTAATGCAATAATTATGTGCGATTTTAACTTTCGCATCGATTGGACAAATCAAATTGGCAAAAATAGCCCTGAGGAGGAGTTCATAGAGTGTATTACGGACCTTTTCTTGAAACAAAACGTTGGGGAACCAACCATTAATCAGGCCATTTTGGATCTGGTAATCCGTAACGAAACAGGAATAATTAATGATCTCAAAGTAAAGGATCCCTTGGGAAGCAGTAATCATAACATGATAGAATTTCACATCCAGTTTGAGAGCGAGGATCTTGGGTCTGAAACTACTGTATTAAACTTAAATAAGGGCAATTATAATGGAATGAGGGCGGAATTGGCTAAAGTGGACTGGGTAAACTGATTAGATGGTATGATGGTGGATAAGCAGTGGCAAACATTTAAAAAGATATTTTATGACTCACAACAGACTCTCTCTCTCTCTTTCTCACAGTGCCTCTCTCTATTTCTGTCTCTCTCAATCTGCCACTCGCTATGTCTCTTTTGTCTCTCGGTCTGAACCAACCATAGCTAACGAAGGAAGTCAAGGATGGTATTAGGTTAAAAGAAGAAAACATACAACATGGCAAAGATTACTGGTAAGCCCGAAGATTGGGAAAACTTTAAAATCCCGCAAAGGATGACTAAAAGAATAATGAAGAGGGAGAAAATAAATTATGAGAGTAAACTAGCAAGAAATATTATATTGCCAGTAAATGCTTCTACAAGTATATAAAAAGGAAGAGGGTAGCTAAAGTAAACATAGGTCCCTTCGAGGATGAGACTGGGGAAATAATAATGGAAAACAAGAAAATTGCTGAGGAATTGAACAGATATTTTGTATCTGTCTTCACAGTAGAAGATACTAATAGTATACCAACAATAGTAGAAAATCAAGGGGCAAAGGGGAAGGAGGAACTAAAACAATCACTATCTTTAGAGAACAAGTATTAGGTAAACGAATGGGTCTAAAGGCTGACAAGTCCCCTGGACCTGATGGCTTGCATCCAAGGGCCTTAAAAGAATTGGCTGCAGAGATAGAGGATGCATTGGTTGTAATCTTCCAGAATTCACGAGATTCTCGAAAGGTCCCAGCGGATTTAAAAACCGCAAATGTAACAGCCCTATTCAAGAAGGGAGTGAGACAGAAAGCAGGTAACTATAGACCAGTTTGTCTAACATCGGTCATTGGGAAAATGCTATAATCCATTATGAAGGAAGTAGTAGCAGGACATTTGGAGACTTATAATGCAATCAAGGAGCGTCAACATGGTTTTATGAAGGGGAAATCGTTTCTGACAAATGTATTAGAGTTATTTGAGGAAGTAACGGGCAGGGTAAAGGGGAATCAATCGGTGCAGTATATTTGGATTTCCAAAAGGCATTTGATAAGGTGCCACATAAAAGATTACTGCACAAGATAAGAGCTCGTGGTGTTGGTGGTAATATACTGGCACTGATAGAGGATTGGCTAACTAACAGAAAACAAAGATTCGGGATAAAAGGGTCATTTTCAAAATGGCAATCTGTAACTTGTCGGGTGCCGCAGGGATCAGTGCTGGGGCCTCAACTATTTACAATATATATCAATGACTTGGATGAAGGAACAGGGTGTCTTGTGGCCAAATTTGCTGATGATACACAGATAGGTGGAAAAGCAAGTTGCGATGAGGACACAAAGTGTCTGCAAAGGGATATTGACAGGTTCAGCGAATGGGCAAAAATTTGGCAGATGTAATATAATGTGGGGAAATGTGAAGTCATCCACTTTGGGAGGAAATATAATTTTTAAAACAAAATATTATTTGAATGGAGAAATATTACAAAATGCTGCGGTGCGGAGGGATTTGGGTGTCCTCGTACACGAAACACAAAAAGTCAACATACATGTGCAGCAGGCAATCCGGAAGGCAAACTGAATATTGGCCTTTATTTCTCGGGGGATGGAGTATAAAAGCAGGGAAGTTGTGCTTCAACTGTACAGGGTGCTGGTGAGACCACATCTGGAGTACTGCGTACAGTTCTGGTGCCCATAATTAGGGAAGGACATACTTATATTGGAGGCAGTTCAGAGAAGTTTCACTAGGTTGATGCATGAGGGACCGAAGTCCTTCAATCTCGGCAGCAGTTACTGGGAACCGAGCCATGGGTGGGATTCTAGTTCAAAACGGGAGACTGTTAACAATAAGACAGATCCTGGGCTCAAATCTGGACGGGAGCTCGCTCCAGATTTAATTTTTCTTGATGAAGAGCGCGTGGAGGAATTAAATTTAACAGAAATAATGCACAGACTTGGTGTAAATCTAATAACTGGACAGGTTCAAGATTGTTAAAAAGTTTTGAAATTAGATTTCTTCCTGATGGTTAATGTTAATCCTTTATGTTCCACCTCCCTTATCATTTGCTGTTCCCGTTAATCTTTCATTCGCTGTAAACCCCAGAGGCAGCAAGGAAGGACAGAAAGATCTATCTCCGATCCGTCCTCTCCACTCGATCTTTATCCCATTACAGCAGGTGAAAAATTCCAATCATCCCTCTCCATTTAAAAAAAATATAAACAGTCCAGAGACACAGACTTAAAACACAGGTGTCGGATTGATAATAATAGCATTCAAGCCATTTTAATTGTACAAAACATACGTCGGGTCGCATCAAAAGTTCAACACAATGACGAACCGGATGGGATTTGGACTCATACGTGCAGAGCACAGTGGATCAGCCGACCATTTCTGAATCCAAAGAGTGGAAATAAAGTCACTTTTACACTATGCCCTGCCCGTGAATCCAGATCGACAATGTTGAAAGTGTAGAGTCAACTTCCGTAAGCAAAGGAATTTACGGATTTCCGATCCATCAGGTCATTTACTGTGAGAAAAGGTCGGGTGTTAAACAGTTCCGGTGCACGTTTAAAAAACATGTCAAAACGACCGCGAAAGGCCTCGAACCTGCAATCTTTAAAAAAAAAATCGAGATTAACGTTGAATTTAGACGCCTTATCCATTAGGCCACGCGGCCGCTACGGCAAAGTTTCAGCAAAACATCTTAAACCCGGGGCAGTGGTGGTCAAGACTCCGCTCGAATCTTTCTCTTCCTTTCACTTTGTTGATGTTGTTCATTTATTGTTTTCTCTCTTGCAGCAAGTTGGCTCTATTCTTTCTGACTGATCCGGAAACTGACAACTGAACTCCCGCTGGGTCTCCGAGAAACCGACAATCAGAATAAACAATGTTCAAATCTTTGATCAAAAAGTTCAGCCTCCAAAGCGAATCTCTTTCACACTCAGTCTGCAAAATAGAGAGAGGGAAAATAAAATAAAGACAAATCGGTGAACTAAAAATGTACACGGAAAACAACACCGAGCGGAGAATGTGAACAGAATTTAATATCCAAGCCCGACGGGCCGAGTGGCCTCAGTCTGTCCTGTAAAATACGAACAATCCCCAATTCTGCTGGGTGAGATATATTATTTTCTGATTTTCTATTTTGGTAAATATAAACTCGGACGGGGTCCCGCACCATGGGGTAAACGGGTCAGATCCAGACCTGGCGCTCAGTTTTAGTGTTAATATTGAGCACGGTATTCTATCCGTGTAAAAATACAATCGCGGGTTTCTTGCTTTATATTCGACACATTCCCTTGCTGTGTGTTTAATCAGGGCAGGGAATGTTTTGCTGGTTTCGTGATATTCATTTTCTCGGAAATTAGTAAACTCGTCTCGAAACATGAGTTTTACAGTTTCTATTTCGCTAAATGGAGTTGAGGTGTAGATCAGCGATGAGCTGCTGTGACTCCGCCGCGCCGGTTTAACCGGAATTTGATGTTTCAGTAAAGTGAACCGTCTCAATCCGGTTTATTTTTTTATTTCTAACTTTGTTTATTTTGCGTGACAGATTTATCCAAAATTCATTGAGAGTTCAGTTGTCAGTTTTCTGAACAGTTGGAATCTGAAGAAGATAAAAATAAGGAAAGAAAAACATTGCAAAGGTCAAAACTCGAACTGATACAATCACCTTGTCCACACCTTTAAAGAGTAATTAGTTCTCCCTGGTGCTCTGTTAAATATTCATCCCTCCAGTAAGATCATTACAATACATTATCTGGTCAATGTCACATCGCTGTGTTTGGAACCTTTTTGTGCGCAAATTGGCTGCCTCGTTTCCGACATGTCAGCAGTGACTGCACTTCAAAAAGTGCCACATTGTCTGTAAAGCGCTTTGAGACGCCCTGCGGTGGTGAAGGGCGCTGTCAATGTGCAATCTTATTTTCGTTGGTCCCAAGAGCCAGGTCCCTGATCAGAATCCTGCTAACTGACGCACGGAGGAAACGTTGTGCGATAATTTGAGCAGGTGGTCCAGTTATGATTGGGTGTTTTCAGTTCTGTGCGCTGGGTTCGATTCCCAGTTAAGAAATTACTTTTTAAAAAACACATGAGAAGCTAATCATGTGAAAGAGAACTGATCAAAATCTAAAAACAATTATTAAAGCCTGTGCAGCGTGTGATTTCCCATAATCCGATGTTACTGAGGGCAGACCTCACGATTGATGCACAGTTTTCATTTAAAATGTTTTTACCTTTTTTATTTTTTTGAATTGGTTTCATACCGAAATCTTTATCCGTCTATTCCGATTTTTGTTTACTCGAATCAGTATTTAGAATCTTATCACACGAGCTGTATAATCTGGTACAGAAACAGTCATCAAATTGAAAAGACGGCTTCAATTGTACACCCTGTGCTCATGACAATGTTGCAGCGACAGAACATTTGAAACGGTGAAAGTCTCAGACAGTAAATGTTACAGACAAATAACTGAATTCAAATTTCCCGTTTGTGGGTGTGCTGAAACCACTAATTGTTCAGTTAACAGCCGAACACGCTGACCGATTGCGCCACATAGACGGTTAAAAACATTGGTCACTAAACCATGAATTGACCGAGAAAATGCAGCGACCGAATAAAGAGCGGTCTGCAATGATTCAACATCTTATTTGAAAATACCAAAATTAACTGGCATTTCTTTTACTCTGTGTTTCGTTGAGTGACTTTCCATTAAGTTGTTTCCGTGAAAATGGAATAATATTTGTGATTTGAAGTTTCGTGTTTGTCCGACATTAATCACGAGGGTCTGGCGTGGCCGTTGAAGAAGTCAATGGCTGAGCTCCCAATGATCAACACTGATCCCTCTACACTGATTATCAGTGGTCAGCGGCTGATCTACCAATGACAACACTGACCCCTCTCTACACTGAATATCAGTGGTCAGCGTCTGATCTACCAATGACCAACACTGACCCCTCTCTACACTGAATATCAGTGGTCAGTGGCTGATCCCATCATGACCAACACTGACCCCTCTCTACACTGAATATCATTGGTCAGCGGCTGATCCCCCATTGACCAATAGAGACACCTCTATTCACTGAATATCAGTGGTCAGCGGCTGATCCCCCAATGACCAACACTGACAGCTGTCTACACTCAATATCAGTGGTCAGCGGCTGATCCCCCAATGACCAACACTGACCCCTCTCTGCACTCAATATCAGTGGTCAGCGGCTGATCTCCCAATGACCAACACTGACCCCTCTCTACACTCAATATCAGTGGTCAGCGGCTGATCCCCAATGACCAACACTGACCCCTCTCTACACTCAATATCAGTGGTCAGCGGCTGATCTCCCAATGACCAACACTGACCCCTCTCTACACTCAATATCAGTGGTCAGCGGCTGATCCCCAATGACCAACACTGACCCCTGTCTCCAACGAAATATCAATGGCCAGCGGCTGATCTCCCAATGACCCACACGTACCCCTCTCTACACGGAATTGATGGAAGTATTCGGAATCATGAACGGTTTTGACAGATTAAATAAGGAGAAACTGTTCCCAGTGGCAGAAGGATCGGTAGCCAAACGACACAGATTTAAAGTGATTTGCAAAAGAGCCTCCATGAGGAAACGATTTTTAACCCAGCGAGTTGTAATAATCTGGAATGCACTGCCTGAAATGATGGTGTACGTTGATTTAATCGGAAACTTTCAAAAAGGAATTAAATAAATACTTGAAGGGACAACATTGACAGGACGAAGGCGAAAGAGAATTCGGAATGGGACTAAATGGAAAGCTCTTTAGAAGAGCTGGCAGAGGAACGATGGGGCGAATGGCCTCCTCCTGTGCTGTACCTACGATGATGCTACGTCACGAAGTTCGGAAATGTAGTAAAGGTCGTCGAGGATTGTGTCAGAATTCAGCGGTGCATAGACAGGCTAATGAAAAGGGCAAACACATGGCAGATGAAATTTAACACATTGTGTGAAGTGAGACATTTTGGTAGGAAGAATGAGGAGAAGCAATATAAATTAAATGGTACAATTTTAAAGAAACTGCTGGAAGAGAGAGACCCGAGTGTACACAGATCTTTGAAGGTGGGTGGCAGAACAAGTTGAGAAGGCTGTTAATAAAGCAAATGGTGTCCTGGTCTTTATTACTGGAGGCATAGAGAAAAAACATGGATTTTAGGCTAAAAGACTTGTGAGGCCGAAGCCGGATAATTGTGTTAATTTCTGGGCTCCTCACTTCAGGAAGGATGCGATGCCTTCGAGAGGGTGCAGAAGAAATTTACCAGAATGGTACCAGGGATGAGCGTCTTCAGTTGTGCGGAGTGACTGGTAAAGCTGGGTTTGTTCTCCTTACAACAGCGAAGTTCAAGGGAGATTTGATCGAAGTGTTCAAAACCATGAAGGGTTTAGATACAGTAAATAAAGAGACACTATTTCCAGTGGCAGAAGGACGCAGATTTAACATGATCTGCAAAAGAATCGGAGAAGGTATCAAGATTTTTTAACGCAGTGCTTTGTAATTGTTTGGAATGCATTGCCTGAAAGGGTGGTGGGAGCAGATTCGGCAGTAACTTTCAAAAGTGAACTGGATAAATAGAGTCATAGAGTCATAGAGTTATACAGCACGGATAGAGGCCCTTCGGCCCATCGTGTCCGCGCCGGCCATCAAGCCCTGTCTAATCTAATCCCATATTCCAGCATTTGGTCCGTAGCCTTGTATGCAATGGCATTTCAAGTGCTCATCCAAATGCTTCTTGAATGTTGTGAGGGTTCCTGCCTCCACAACCCTCTCAGGCAGTGAGTTCCAGACTCCAACCACCCTCTGGGTGAAAAAGTTCTTTCTCAAATCCCCTCTAAACCTCCCGCCTTTTACCACCTTATCTACCTGTTCCGCCGCCTTCAGGGATCTGTGAACTTGCACACCAAGATCCCTCTGACCCTCTATCTTGCCGAGAGTCTTCCCATTCATTGTGTATTCCCTTGCCTTGTTAGTCCCTCCAAAGTGCATCACCTCGCACTTTTCCGGGTTAAATTCCATTTGCCACTGTTCCGCCCATCTGACCAACCCATCTATATCGTCCTGCAGACTGAGGCTATCCTCCTCGCTATTTACCACCCTACCAATTTTTGTATCATCAGCGAACTTACTGATCATACCTTTTACATTCATATCCAAGTCGTTAATGTAGACCACAAACAGCAAGGGCCCCAGCACAGATTCCTGTGGTACCCCGGCCACAGTCTTCCAGTCACAAAAACAACCTTCGACCATCACCCTCTGCCTTCTGCCACTAAGTCAGTTTTGTATCCAAAGTGCCAAGGCACCCTGGACTCCATGGGCTCGTACCTTCTTGACTAGTCTCCTGTGCGGGACTTTATCGAAGGCCTTACTGAAATCCATGTGTACCACATCCACTGCGTTACCCTCATCCACACACCTAGTCACCCCCTCACAAAATTCAATCAAATTAGTCAGACATGATCTTCCCTTGACAAAGCCATGTTGACTATCCCTGATTAATCCTTGCTTCTCCAAGTGGAGACTAATTTTGTCCTTCAGAATTTTTTCCAATAATTTTCCTACCACTGATGTTAGGCTCACTGGCCTGTAGTTCCCCGGTTTTTCCCTACTCCCCTTCTTGAATAATGGTACTACATTAGCGGTTCTCCAGTCCTCTGGCACATCCCCTGTGGCCAGAGAGGTTCTGAATATATGTGTTAGAGCCCCCGCAATCTCCTCCTTTGCCTCACACAGTAGCCTGGGATACATTTCGTCCGGGCCTGGGGATTTATCCATTTTTAGGCCTGCTAAAACCGCCAATCCCTCCTCCCGCTCGATGTTAATATGTTCGAGTATATCACAGTCCCCCTGTCGTATTTCTCTGTCTACGTCGTCCTTCTCCATAGTGAAAACAGATGCAAAAAATTCATTTAGAAACCCTCCTACATCTTCCGGCTCCACACACAGATTGCCACTTTTGTCCCTAATGGGCCCTATTTTTTCCCTAGTTATCCTCTTACCCTTAATATACTTATAAAACATCTTAGGATTTTCCTTTATTTTGCTCGCCAGTGTTTTTTCATGGCCCCTCCTTGATATCCTAATTTCCTTTTTAAGTATCCCCCTGCACTTTTTGTACTCCTCTAGGGCTTCCTCCGTCCTTAGCCTTTTGTATCTGCCAAAAGCCCTCCTTTTTTTCCTAATCCATTCTCGTATATCCCCTGACATCCAAGGTTCCCTGGAGTTCTTGGAACCACCCTTGACCTTTACGGGAACATGTTGCCATTGTATGGTCTCAATCTCCCTTCTGAAAGACTCCCATTGCTCCGATGCGGATTTTCCTACAAGCAGCTGATCCCAGTCCATTTTGGCCAGATCCTGCCTTATCCTATTAAAATCGGCCTTCCCCCAATTTGGAACCTTTATTTCCGGCCCCTCCCTATCCTTTTCCATGACCACCTTAAATCTCACTGAATTATGGTCACTGTCACCAAAGTGCTCACCTACTAGCACTTCTTCCACTTGGCCGGCCACATTCCCTCGAATTAGGTCCAGTACAGCCCCCGCCCCCCCCCGCCGCTCTTGTGGGACTTTCTACATGCTGGCTCAAAAAGCTCTCCTGGATGCACGTTAAGAATTTTGTACCCTCTTAGCATTTGACACTCTGAGTATCCCAGTTAATATTGGGGAAGTTGAAATCCCCCACTATTATTACCAAATAATTGAAGAAAAACATTTCCAGGCCTGTGGGAAAAGAGCAGAGGAATGGGACTAATTGGATCACTCTTTCAAAGAGACAGCAACGGCACGATGGGCCAAATGACCTCCTCTTCTGCTGTGCCTGTTTGATAGGATGATACATGATGCTTAACACAATTCTGTACTGATTCAAAGTCTCAAGCTCACTGTCTGTGTCCTCATCCAAGCCCGTTGGAGCGAAGGTCCCGAAAATAACTTTCTGGACTGTTAATTTCTCTCTCTTTTTCCCAACTCTTTCAATATTCTTGGCGTGTCTAACCAATGGATTTTAAGTAACCCCTTTGACTGCAATGAAAGGGCTCGTATTAACTCGTTATCCTCCTGCACAATTTCTTTCCTTCTTCTCTATTGGACAGATGGAGGGTGTAATGACGTAGAGTACAGGGGGAAAGGGGCACTGGGGATGATAGAGGTGTTCCATATCCTGGTGATATTGATACTCCAGGTGAAGGGAATACTAAAATAACTAAAGTAGTTACAGTGGGAGTGACAATAAGAAACGTCTTAAGTTGAACGGTGTGAGAAAGAGAGCGTCAGGGCAGAAGGACAGGCGAGGGTCTCTTGCCCAAACAAGAGTTTTATAAACTTGCATACGGAGTATCAGAAATAAATTGAGTGAATTATGGGCTCAAATACTGCTTCGATGGTATGACAAGGTGCCCATTACCGAGACATGGGTACAAGATGATCATGATTAGGAGTTATATATTCCAGGTTATAAATTCTTTAGAAAGGATAGGGAAATTGGAATAGGAGGAGGGGCAGTCTCATTGATTAATGACACTATTACAACATTAATAAGAGGGGGTATTGCTAAGAGAAAGCAATCAGTGGGAACCCTTTTATTAGGGCTGAGGAATAAGAGAGGCAAAGACTGTAATTGAAGTTGTCCAGAGGCATGCAGACAGCAGCAGTGAAATGGCAGAGGGATCTGGAGGTACAGACAAACAGATCACTGAAAGTAGCGATGCTTGGCTGAGCAGCAGGAGACAGAGAGTAAGGATAACGTGCAGTTACTCAAATTGGCAGGATATGACTAGTGGTGTCCCTCAAGGCTCTGCATTGGGGCGTCAACTATTCAATGTATTTATAACGACTTAGATGACGGGATAGGGAGTCACATATCCAAGTTTGCCGATGACAAAACGATAGGCATCATTGTAAACAGTGTAGATGATAGAATCATTGAATGATTACAGCATAGAATGAAGCCATTCGGCCTTTGGATCCCTTGCTGGCTCTTTGGAAGGGTAATCCAGTTAGACCCATTCCCACACTCTTACCCTGGAGCCCAGCACTATTTTTCCTTCAAGTGTTTATCCAATCCTTTTTGAAAGCCACAATAGAATCTTCTTCCACGACACTTTCAGGCAGCGCAATCCAGATCATAACTACGCGCTGCATCAAAACGTTTTTCCTCATGTCACATTTGGTTCTTTTTCCAATCTCCTTAAATCTGTGTCGTCTCGTTCTCGATCCTTTTACCAAAGGGAACAGTTTCTCTTTATGTACTTTATCTAAACTCTTCTTGATTTTGAACACTTCTTTCAAATCTTCTCTTAACCTTCTCTGCTCTAAAGAGAACGACCACAGCTTCTCGAGGCTATTCATGTCGATTGAAGCATAACATTACAGAGAATATTAATAGATTAAGTGAACGGGCAAAACTGTGGCAAATGGATGTCAATATCGGTAATTGTGAGGTCATCCACTTTGGACCAAAAAGGATGGATCATAGCACTTTCTAAATGGTGAAAAGTTCAAAACAGTGCAGCTCCAAAGAGACTTACGGGTCCATGTACATGAATCATTAAAATGTCATGGATGGATACAGAAAATAATTAAGAAGGCTAATGGAATTCTGGCCTTTCTATCAAGAAGATTAGAATACATGGGGGCAGAAATGATGCTACAGCTATTCAAAGCCTTGGTTCGACCACACCTGGAGTTCTGTCTTCAGTGCTGGGCACCGCACGTTGCGAAGGATATATTGGCCTTGGAGGGACTGCAGTGTACATTTATTAGAATGATAGCTGGACTCTAAGGGTTAAATTACGAGGAGAAATTGCACAAACTAGGCTTATATTCGCAAAAATTTACAAGATTAATGAGTGAATTGATCGAAGATGTATTAGGTTGGCGGGGGGTGGGGGAAGGCGCAGAAATAAAGGGATAATGAGGGAAACTGATCGGGTAGATAGAGAGAAACAATTTCGGCTGATTGGGGAGTCTAGGATTAGGGGACACAACCTGAAAATTACAGTCAGGATTTTCAGGAGTGAAGTTAGGAAACACATCAATACGCAAAGCGTTGTACAAGTTTGGAACAGTTGATGCGAGCTCACTTGTGAATTTTAGATCTGAGATTGATAGATTTTTTTAACCAAAGGTAATAAGACTTGGATTAAGGCGGGTATATATTGACAGGTCACAGATCAGCCAGGGTCTGATTGAATGTTGGAACCGGCTCGAGGGGCTAAATGGCCGAATCCTCTCCCGATCTTCCTATATTCCTACGGTCATTTCCAAAAGGATAGATTTGAAAAGCAGGGAAGTTGTGTTAATCTTTTATAAAAACTTGGTTAGATCACACTCGAAGTAGTGTGAACAGTTCAAGTCTCCATATTAGAAAAAAGGACATGGAGTCACTGGAGAAGGTGCAAAAATAATTACTCGGATGATACCAGAACTAAGGCCTGATACCAATCAGGAAAGATTGAACAGGCTGGAATCTTTTCTTTTCAAAAGAGAAGTCTGTAGGTGACGGACACTGGTCTGTAAGATTATGAAAACGTTTGCTAAGGTAGACGTAGAGAAGATGCTTCCACTTGCGGGGGAGAACATAAATCCTGGCCATCAATACAAGACAGTCACTAATAAATACAATCTGGAATTCAATAGAAAATTATTTACCCAGAGAGTAGTTAGGATGTGGAACTCGCTGCCATAAAGCGTAGTTGAGGCGACTAGCATAGATGCATTTAAGGGGAAGCTAGATGAACACATGATGGATAAAGGCATATGAGGATATGTTGATGGGGTTGGATGACGAAGAGTGGGAGTAGGCTCGTGTGGCGCAAAAACACCGGCATAGACCGGTTGGGACGAATGGCCAGTTTCTGTGCTGTACATTCTGCCTAATCCTATGGAATTCAGCGATTAGAGAGGCTTGCACCAAAGCAGAGCTTTATACTGGGAGACTTTAATTTTCATATCGGTTGGGTGAGCAGAGTAGATCAAGTCAGAAAGATAGTAAATTTCCTTAGTGTATTCAAGGTATTTTTCGAGAGCAATATGTTCCAGTACCAACAATAGGACAGGCCATACCAGATCAGTAATGAGTAAAGAGCCGGATAGAGTTAATAATCTAACAGCAAGTGAACATTTATCCAACACAGCTCATAATGTGATCGAATTCAATATTAGGATTGAAAAGGAGAAACATAACATTTACTAAGATTCAAGATATGGTGAGGTAACTTTCACTGGTTGAGACAGAGACTGAAGACAGCAAACTGGTCAAAACTGTTTTTGTGTAAAACTACAGATGAACAGTGGGAGGTGTTAAAAAGAATTTAGCTCATTACAGGACAATTGTATACCCCTGAGGGGCAAGCGCTGCAATACCAAATAAAACACCCATGGTCAACTAAAGAGATGAGCAATAACATGAACCTACAGGAAAAAGCAAGAAAAGAGTATTAGACAAAATAATGGCACTAAAGGTTGACAAATCCCTGGGACTTGATGGTTTCCACCCCAAGGTATTAAATGAATTAGTGAGGAAATTGCAGATGATGTCGCCATAATCTTCCAAAGCTCCCTCCATTCAGGAATTGTCTCTTTAAATTTGAAAATTGCGAATGCAACTAATTTTTTAAAGACGATTTTGATGTAGAAACCAGGAAATTATAGACCTGTTGGTCTAACATCTAATGCGAGGAAGGTATTGGAATATATAATTAAGGACAGGCTGGCTGAACACTTGGAGACAATTAAGTTGATTAGAGAGAGCCAACCTGGATTTGTAAACGGTAGGTCATGTCTATCAAAGCTAACTGAATATTTTGAGGAAGAATCGGAAGTAGCTGACAGAGGAGTGAGTACGGAATTAGCTTGTCTGGTCGTCCAGAAGGCATTTAATAAGGTTCCACATGAGAGACTGTTAGCTGAAATTAAATCTCATGGAATTGAAACTAATTATTGACTTGGTTTGAAGATTGGTTAGGCGGTAGAAGACCGAACGTAGGGTTAATTAACGTCTTAGAATAACATAAAAGGTAGTCATATATCCAGGTTTTCTGATGAAACAAAGATGGGTAGCCTAGTAAGTATTGTGTACGGGAGCATAACATTGCAACGAGACATTGATAGATTATGTTACTGGACAAAACTGTGACAGTTGTATTTCAACACAGTTAAGTGCGAGGTCATCCATTTTGGATTTTAAAAAATGGATCCAAGCATTGTTTTCCTGGTGAAAAGTTCGGATCAGTGGAGGTCCAAAGAGATGTAGGGGTGACTGTGCACAGATCGCTAAAATGTAGTACTCAGCGACAATAAAATAATCAAAAAGGCGAATGCGATGTGATCCTTTATGTCTGGCGGTCTAGAACATCAAGGCGGAGGGTGCGGAGTTTTGCGACATCTGTAAAAAGCCCTCGTTCGACCACATCTCGAGCACTGTGCACAGTGCTGGGCACCGCAACTTAGAAAGGAGATGTTGGCCTTAGAAGGAGTGCAGAGCAGATTGACGAGAATATTACCAGGGATTCAAAGGTTAAATTATGAGGCGAGACATGCTATGCTTGCGTGGGTTCGAATCCCACCCTCGTTGTTATTGTGTAAACGTTTGATGCAGCATTGAAATTATTTTTACAGAAATTATGCCTTGAGTCCTACTCCTGTCAACGCCATAATTGCTTTCTGGCCTGTATCCCGCATTTTATATATTTTATTGAAATTAAGACGGACAATTGGAATTGTTCCCGCAATTGTATTGGACTGAAGATGGAATGGAGATCACGATGTGGAGAGAGATCTTTCCTTCCCTTCGATCCTTCTTTCTTTCCTTCCTCTGAGACTGACACCGAATGAAAGAGGAGCGGGAAAGTAAAAGACGAGGGAGCAGAAACACGGCTTTATCCTTCGGGAAGAAATGTTAATTTCAAATCTTCCAGCGAAGGAAATTGATCTAGTAAGTAAATGAGCAAAAAAGCGGCAGATGGAGTTCAATATGTGAGGCCATCCACTTTGTCCCTAAGAAAGATAGGTTAGAGTATTTTCTAAATGGTGACAAATTGGAACGGTGAAGCAGCAGAGATTTAAGGGTCCAAGTCCAGGATTCACGAAAACCTAGTGGACAGGTACAAAAATAATTTAAAAGGCCAATCGGGCTTTATCTCAGGGCGTCTGGAATACAAAGGATTGGAAGTCATCTTAAGGTTAATTTAAGCTCTGCGTGGACCCCATTTAGAATACTGTATTCAGTTCTGGGCATCGCACCTCAGGAAGGATATATTGGCCTTGGAGGGGATGCTGCTCAGAATGATCACCAGAATGATAGCTGGACTAAAAGAGCTAAATTGTGAGTACAGTTTGCATAGTCCAGGCTTGTATTCCCATGAGTGTTGAAGATTAAGGGCTGATCTAATTGAAGCGTTTAAGATGATTGAAGGAGTTGAGAGGGTAGATGGAGAGAAACTATTTCCTCTGGTGGGGAAGTCCAGAACAAGATGGAATAACTGATAAATAGAGCCGGACCATTCAGGGGTGATGTCAGGAAGCACTGCTTCACACAAAGGGTAGTGCAAATCTGGAACGCTCACCCCCAAAAAGCTGTTGAGGATCGGTCAATTGAAAATGCCAAAACTCAGATTGATAGATTTTAATTCGGCATGGGTATTAAAGGTTACCGAACCAAGTCGGTTAGATGGAGATAAGATACAGATCAGCCATGATCAAATTAAATGGCGGAGCAGGCTGGGGAGGTTGAATGGGCCACTCTTGATCCTATGTTCCTATCGATTTAGTGAAGTGAACGGACGACCTTGTAATGCATGAGGGAACAACCAATTCCCTCCCCTTTTCACAGGGGAAGGAATTCGTTCCTGGAGTTTCATCTAAAACGTGTTCCAATAATTATTTCCGCTCGGGATTGAACGGATAACTCCCGTGTGTAAGTAGAACGTGATAACTGCCACACCACTGAAACCTGAAAGGCGATCTGAGCCGGTGAACAGAAGGACCTGTTCTGGAAGAAACTTTGTGCTGAGTTTTTGCTCTGATTGAGATTGTCTCGCTGCTCCATTCGACAACATCACTTCTGTTCTACACAATCCTCCTCCTCCGTTTGTCTTTCACTGAAAAAAGTAGTCTCGACAAGCGGGACAGTTCTTTGTTTCAAAGTGACTAATCTCATGGAGGAGATTCCGAATTTCCCTCTTTGAATTTTCCCAAACAGATTACTTCGAAATGACTAAAATTGGTTTTATACCCTTCTCGCTGGTGCAGAACAGGCTTTTGGAAAGTTCGCATGATTTATTACAGCATCTGATGGTAACAACGGCTTCTCACAGATTTTCAAATCCTCGTAGCTGTCCTATCTTTAACCTGCCAGAGAGTCTGTTGAATAACACTTTGAGAATGCGGCTAATCTTCCCAGCAAAATCTTTCACAGCAGTGACCCTGGAGTGTGACACTTCCGACAATGCAGCACACCCTCAGTGCTGCACTGAACTGTCAGCCTAAATTATCTGCTCGAATTTCTGGATTGCGTTTTGACACAATAACCGTCAGGCTCAGAATCGAAAATTCAACCGCTTAGCCAAGGCTGACACTTTAAAGGAATGAATGTTAATAGGACCGAACGGGAGAACAGGACTACAAAAATAGCAGGTTGGGAGAAAAACACCGGCGGAGATTTGCTGGTTAATGTAACCTGTAATACCCAATGATCCCATCATTCTTTGCAAAGAAAGGGAGTTTTGACGATAACGATTCTGAACAGGAAATGACCCTCCTGAAAGTAAAACTAGCCCAATTCAATTGGTTGGAATGAAGGCAAATTAAACGGTCCAGCTGTGGGGCTGGCGAAATACCAGATGGATAAAGAACTTGTTAAAGGCTGAATGGGTCACATCACTGACAGAGGTTCCAGGGATAAACATGGATGTTGTAAAAAAATAAGATTAAAAAAAACGGCTATAAATTCTGGGGTGGCATATTCAGGAGATTTTCACACAGATCGGTAAAGGTTCAATAAGACATGAGTGAGGTACAACTTAAACATTCTCCCAATAGGAGGCAATTGAGTTTTTCAAACCAAGAGATCCGTGAATAAACAGAGAGGTATGAGCTAATCACATGTTCAAACGGAACACGTGATCAATGTTGCTGGGTGAAATATGGAACAAAATGAGAGTTTGAAAAGAACAGAATTCAAACGAATTGGTTGGAGAAAAAAAGATGTGATGAACGTAAAGGAACGCAACAAGCGTTGTTCGGGGCATTTAAGAAAGGGAGGGTGTGCTTTCAGAGGAAAGCAACATCAGAGCGTTTATTTCGGGAGGGGGAAGTGGGACTCTCGCACAGGCGCGATGTTGGCAGATCCTCTTTGAGCTCCACGCAGGCGCAGAAGATTAAGTGGTGATTTGATTGTTTTTTTTCGGATTTTGGAAAATTGATCGAGAGAAACATTTTTCGCTGGTGGAGGAGTCTATGATAAGGTGGGCATAATTTTAGAATTAGAGTCAGGTCATTCAGTAGAGAAGTTAGGAAAGGGGTGGTTGAAGTGTGGAACTATCTCGCACTAAAAGCAATAGTCGCTCGATTAATTAATAATTTTAACCTGAGATCGATAGATTTTGGCAGCAAAGGGTATTAAGGGAGATGGAGCCAAGGCGGGTAAATGGAGTTAGGATACAAATCAGCCCTGATCTCACTGAATGGCGGAACAGGCTCGAATGACCTACTCCTATTCCTATGTTCCTGTGTATGGAACATGCGGTCTTTGTCGCATATTTCCCAGTGTTGTGTTCGGGAAACGTCGGGAAGCAGAGCCCGCCTGTTGGGACCCGCTAAACCAATCGAGGAGCACAGGATGGGATATGAGACGGAATACAGTTCTAATGCTTGGACTTCTGCCACTATTGTCCTTGTTTAACTAATTTAAATATTAATTTGAGAGGCTATTTCACCCCATTCTTCAGCTCCTCTCTGAATTTAGTCTGGGTCGCTGCATAAATACACGTGTTTGTGCAGCAGCTCAAAAGCAAGGGCATGTAACTGGTTTGATCTGCGATAAGCATCGGGTCATTGAAACCTGTGGGATAATACCGGTTTGTAATTCGGAATAATAAGAAGCATATGACATACGTCATCCATAGCAGTATGAAATTGCAGGATATCGCAAACAGTAAGATGGTGGATTTTCTTAGGTTCTCCATCTCCGGATCATTGTGATTCACATCACTCTTGCTGCCCCTAAGCCTCCTGCGGACTCCACTGGCCCCCAAAATGTGTCCTACGGTCAGAGAATTGAGCAGCAATATCAGGAATATTGGGAGCAGTGGAGTGAAACAGCGGTGAATCCAGTTAAATGCGTCCCATGCATCTGAAGTACAAAAGTCAGGTTTTGTGTGACAGCCCCAGGGTACGTTGTCCAATGTAATGTCAGGTTCAAATGCAAAGTCCCAGGGGATGTTTTATAAACAGAACAGAGGACACAAAGTTCCTATAACCACGGATGCAGTTTTCTCGGTGCAATATTTCGTCCCCAGCTTCTGGCAACAAATGGTTCCAAAACGATCAAAAGTGAAAGTGACTGTTAACCAGACAGAAATGTCTGAGACAGCATGATTTAGGGCAGTTTGGAAAGAGCACACATGGGTGATGAAAAGGAAGTTAGTCGGGAAATATAACTCCTTAATCCGAAACAGTATCACGTCATTAATAATGACCAGTAGATCCGCCGCTGCCATGGCCACCAGGTAGCGAGTGACACATTTAGAGAGACCGCACTTTCCTCGGGACAGGATAACAATCGTCATCACGTTAGCTGTAAAACGGAAATAAACAAAAACAGGGTATCACGCAACAAGTTACAGCAAAAAAGTCAGTTTCACAGCATTTTGTGTGAAACATGCAGCTTATGAGAGTATATAAGATTGCTGAGTAAATAATGACAAATAAATATTCCCAGTATAGAGGAAGGAAGGAATCAAAGGCATTCTCTCTGAATTTACTCGGAACTGCTCCCGCTCTGACGCCGTAAATTCGCCAAAGGAGCAGTGTAAACCCGGCGCAGCACCAAGGAAATGTATTGCCATTAATTAAAATTAGCAAAAACAAAGCGAGATAATATGATAAATAATTACAATGAGCAGTAATTCGGAAGAGCAAATCACATAATGGAAACAAAACGTAAGAATATAGATTGCAGATAAGTAATAAATAGTCAACTATAAATTGGGAGATAATTGATTGTGCGGAGCAGTGAAAATGAAGCCAGCCACAAATGCGGTCAATACAAAATGGGTATCACCAAGGGTGAGCTCCACTGGCTGGGTTTGGACCCATGAGCAGGAGAGGGGAGTGGACCAGGTGGTGGTCGGAAATGGTCGGAGTTGTCAGATTTTATTCTCAGACTGGAGCATGTGACAACAGATTGCAGCAAAACTCCACGGTCAAACACCATCAAACAAGGGGACTTGTTAGGTTTGAACTAGACCAAATTGCAGCAATATCTGTTCAAAAACCACCAGGTGAACCGTTCACATGGCCAATCGACTTTCCCTCGCTGCAAAATCCATGTCTTGTCAGAGACAACTTCAACAGTCCAACATCGTCTGGAGAAACTCCAACAATGACCACAAGGGGCAAAGGGTGAGAAACGAGCAACAACAGACAACTTTATCTTGTTCTATTTCCCCAAAAAAACAAATGTACCTTTCAAAGTACAAGATGCAACAAGGGGAAAAATCCCCACCTGAGAGAGAGGTGATGGCAGCGATCCCGAGATCGCAGAATAGACCAGTGCAAATGATAATCGAGTCTGTCGTTCAACCCGTCCCCGGATCGCAGCGCAGGCCAGTGCAAGTGACAAGAGAGCCCGCAAGGGAAATAAAGAATACAAAAATTAGGGGTAGGAGTAGGCCATATGGCCCCTCGAATCTGCTCCACCATTCAATAAGATTATGGCTGATCTTCCAAATCAACTCCACTTTCCTGCCCAATCCCTTGATTCCTCGCGATTCCAAAAATCTATCTATCTCAGCCTTTCATGTATTCAACAACTCAGCATCCGCAACCGTGTGGGATAGTGAATTCCACACATTCACAGCCCTCTGAGTGAAGACATTCCTCCTCATCTGAGGCCTAAATGGCCGACCCCTTATCCTGAGTCTGTGACCCCTATTTCTAGACTCTCGAATGCAGCCAAGGGAAACAACCTCTCAGCATTTACCTTGTCAAGCGCCCTCAGAATCTTATATGTTTCAATTAGACCACCTCTTATTCTTCTTCGCTCCAGATAGAATCGGACCATTCAATTCAATTTCTCCTCAGAGGATAGCCCTCTCATCCTTGGAATCAATATGGTGAACCTTCGTTGCACCAACATCAAGAATATGCTCCCTTCAATAAAGAGACCTAAACTGTACACATTGCTCCATTTGAGGTCTTACTAAAGCCCTGTACTATGACTTCCTTACTATTGCGCTCTAACCCCCTTGCAATAAAGGCCAACATGCCATTTTCCTTCCTAATTGGTTGCTGTACCAATATGCGAACTTTTTATGTTTCTTGTACGAGGTCATCCAAATCTCTTGGAACACCAACATTGAATAAATTCTCATCATATTAAAATAAGATGTTTTTCTATTCTCCCAACTAAAATGAATAACTTCACATTTCCCACATTATATTCCTTCTGCCATCTTCTTGCCCACTCAATTAACCTGTGTTTATTACCCTTTGCAGACTCTTTGTGTCAGGACAAAGCTTACTTTCCCACGTAGCTTTGCGTCATCAGTAAACATGGATACATGACACTCGGTCCCTTCATCTGAGTCATTAATATAGATTGTAAATAGCTGAGGCCCAAGCACTGATCATTGAGGCACCCCACTAGTTAAAACCTGCCAACATTTAAATGACCCTTTTACCCCCACTCTCAGTTTTCTGCGTTAACCGATCCTCTAGCTATGTTAATATACTAACCCCAACCTATGAGCCCTTATCTTGTATAACAACCTTTGATATGGCACCTAATCGAATGCCTTTTGGAAATCCAAATACACCACATCCACTGGTTCCCCTTTATCTACCCTGCTAGTTACATCCTCAAAAACACTAATAAATTTGTCAAACACGATTTCCCTTTCATAATACCATGTTAACTCTGCTTTACCGTTTTTTTACTTCGTTCATGGGATGTGGGGTCGCTGGCGAGGCCAACATTTATTGCCCATCCCTAATTGCCCTTGCGAAGTTGGTGGTGAGCCGGCTTCTTGAACCGCTGCCGTCCGTGCGGTGAAGGTTCTCCCACAGTGCTGTTAGAAAGGGAGTTCCAGGATTTGACCCTGCGATGATTAAAGAACGGCGATATATTTCCAAGTCATGATGGTGTGTGACTTGGAGGGGAACGTGCAGGTGGTGTTCCCATGCTCCTGCTGCCCTTGTCCTTCTAGATGGTAGAGGTCGCGGGTTTGGGAGGTGCTGTCGAAGAAGCCTTGGCGAGTTGCTGCAGTGCATAATGTGGATGGCACACACTGCAGCCACAGTGCGCCGGTAGTGAAGGGAGTGAATGTTTAGGGTGGTGGATGGGGTGTCAACCAAGCGGACTGCATTGTCCTGCATTGTGTCGAGGTTCTTGAGTGTTGTTGGAGCTGCACTGATCCAGGCAAGTGGAGAGTATTCCATCACACTCCTGACTTGTGCCTTGTAGATGGTGGAAAGGCTTTAGGTAGTTAGGAGGTGATTTACTCGCTGCAGAATACCCAGCCTCTGACCTGCTCTTGTAGCCACAGTATTTATGTGGCTGGTCCAGTTCAGGTTCTGGTCAATGGTGACCCCCAGGATGTTAATGATGGGGGATTCGGCAATGGTAATGCCGTTGAATGTCAAGGGGTGGTGGTTAGACTCTCTCTTGTTGGACATGGTCATTGCCTGGTATTTGTCTGGCGCGAATGTTTCTTGACACATATCAGCCCAAGCCTGGATGTTGTCCAGGTCTTGCTGCATGCGCGCATGGACCGCTTCATTAACTGACGGGTTGCGAATTGAACTGAACACTGTGCAATCATCAGCGAACGTCCCCATTTCTGACCTTATGATGGAGGGAAGGTCAATGATGAAGCAGCTGAAGATGGTTGGGCCTCGGACATTGCCATGAGGAACTCCTGCAGCAATGTCATATTTTCTAAATGCCCTGTTATCACTTCCTTAATAATGCATTCCAGCATTTTCCCGACGACTGATATCAGGCTAACTGGCCTGTCGTTCCCTGTTTTCTCTATCCTTCCTTTCTTGAAAAGCCGTTTTATATTTGCTACCTTTCAATTCGCTGGGATCATTCCAGATTCTCGGGAATTTTGGAAGATCACAACCAATTCTGATTCTGCATCCACCTCTTGTAGAACACTCGGATGTAGGCCATCAGGTCCAGGGAATTTATCGGCTTTTAGTCCCATTAGTTTCTCCAGTACATACTAATAGAAGCTCTTGTAGACCGTTTTTGTGTTTCTTGATATCATACTTTGATATTCAATTTTCTGCCTTTTTATCAATTTTTTGGTTATCTTAAGCTGGTTTCTAAAACTCTCCCCATCCTCAGGTTTACTACACTTCTTCGCAACACCAAAGGCCTCGCCTTTTAATCGAATACTGTCCTCAACTTCTTTAGTTCGCCACGGATGAATCTTTTTTCCCGTGGAGCTTTTATTTCTCAATGGAATCTATATTCGGTGAGAATGTTGAAATATTTCTTTAAATGTTGGCCATTATTTATCTACCACCATTCCCTTTCATCTAATTTCCCAGGCTTCCTTTGCCAACTCGCCCCCACACCGATCGAATTGGATTTATTTAAGTTTAAGACTCCAGTCTCTGACTGAAGTATCTCACTCTCAAACTCAATGTGAAATTCTTGCATATAATGTCACTAGTCCCCAAGGGATCCTTTGCTGTGAGATTACTAATTAACCCTGTCATATTACACAGTATAAGATCGAAAATAGCCTGTTCCCTGGTTGGTTCGATGACTTTTTGTTCTATTAAATTGTCTCGAATACATTCCATGAACTTGTCCTGCAGACTACCTTTGCCAATTTGATTTGTCGAGTCTATATGAAGATTAAAGTCCTCCACGATTATTGCATTGCCTTTGTTACAAGCTGGTATTATTTCTTGATGAATACTCTGTCCATCGGTACAGCTCCTAATTGGAGGCCTAAACAGTGCACCCAACAGTGTTTTCTGCTCTTTGTTATTTCTTATTTCCTCCCATACTGATTCTACTTACTGTTCTTTTGAGCCAAGGTCCTTTCTCTCCACTGTCCTTATGTCATCCTTTATTATCAGGGCTACATCCCCTCATTTACTACTCTGCCTGTCTTTTCGGAACATTAAGTTCCCTGTGATATTTAATTCCCAATCTTGATTACTTTGTAACCAGTTCTCTGTAACGGCTGTCAGCTCAATCCCATTCATCGCTATTTGTGCGACTAAATTGTCTATCTTAATAAGAAGCTCCGTGTATTCAGATGAAGAGCCTTTAATTTTAACTTCTTACCATTTTCTCTGCTTTGACCTTACTTGCCGATGCACTATTACCGTTAAACTCTCTGTACTTTCCTTCCACACTATGCTTATCTTTACCTAAATCACTACACTACTCTCTTGCCTTGACTTTCATTAGGTTTCTAAATTTCCCCACATCTGACCCCTCCCCCCTCCTTTTAAGTTTAAAACCTTATCCACCGCCCGAGTTATTCGATTCGCCAGGACACTGGTCCCAGCCCGGTTTAAGTGGAGTCCCATGAATTGAAACCCCTGTCTCCCACACCACTCTATGAGCCACGCATTGAACTCTCTGATCTGTTTGTCCCGATGTCAATTTCCATTAGGTTCAGTAGTAATACGGAGATTATTACCTTTTAGATTCTGCTTGTTAATTCAGACCCTAGCTCCTCAAACGGTCTCAGCAGAACCTTCTTCTTGGTTCTCCCGATATCGTTGGTTCCTACATGTACCACGACAACTGAATCCTCCCCCTCGGACACCAAGCTCTTCTCCAGCCGAGAGGGGATATCCATAACCCTGGCACAGCGCAGGCAACACAGCCTACGGGAATCTTTGTCGCGGCTGCAGAGAACAGCGACTATCCCCCTGAATATAATATCTCCGACCACTACCACATTCCTTTTTACTCCCCCGAATTGAATGATCTCCTTTACCACAGTGCCGTGATCAGTTTGACCATCCTCCCTGCAGTCTTTGCCTTCATCCATACAGGTAGCAAGTACCTCGTACCTTTTGGCTCCTCCATCACTACATCCTGGATCCCCATACCTGCCTGGCTCTCAGTCACTCCCTCCTGTCCCTGACCACTGGATGAATCTAAACTACCACCTAATCTAAGAGGCGTGACTGCCTCCTGGATCAAAGTGTCCAGCCAACGCACCCCCTCCCGGATGCATCGCAGTGTCTGCAGTTCGGCCACCAGCTCATCAACTCTGCGCCAAAGTTCCTTGAGCTGCAGACACTTACCACAGATGTTGTTGCCTGGGATCTCTCTGATCTCCACAAACTCCCACCTGCTGCTGTTCCTTTAATTTCCCAGAAATACAGTGTAATACAACACTCGTAAGTTACCCTTTATCAGTGTTAATATGGGCCTTCACTGTCTGTCAGCAGATACTTACTTCCGTTCCCCAGCATACCTTCTACTATAACTGAATGCGAATTCAATTCCTTTCACTTTGTATTGAACTACACTTACTATCTGTCACAGTTAAAGGCGAGGGAGAGAAGGTAACCAGAGAAAGTCAGCTGGAGATTATGAGCCAGAGTTCCCTGACGCAGCCACAGATTAACTGGAACCATTTCATAATCTAACAACATCCCACTGGGTGAATAATGCTCGCATTCGAACTTAGAATAGCATCACTCTGATACATTCAATGTATAAAATAACAGGATATCGAGTTGGAGGTTAAAAAACACATTATAGTATCAATTAACATATCGCACAAGAAAGATGGAGGAAAGGGAGGTCATGATATTCTCTGAATTTCTGACAATCACCCGAAATCAGCAAAATCATCACTTCAGGACAAACAGAGCAAATTACCAGACCCGCAAGAGCAGCAGTAATGCTGTGAGATCCAGATTTATACAAACACGAACCGGTTACAATGATTTACCGGGAGCTCCAAGGGCTGCAAGATTAACACAAGAAACAATTTGTCCATGTAAAGCTTTCAGTTACTCTGGAAATGGACATGCGATGAATTTAACTCTCCTTTCAGAAGTCATGACTCATGGTCCCAGATACGGGACATAAGGACATAGGAACAGGAGTAGGTGATTCAGTCCTTCGAGCCTGTTCCGCCTTTGAATTAGATCGGGGCGGATTTGTACCCGAACTCCATTTCCCTACCTTTGCTCAATATCCCCTGATACTCTGTCCCAACAATAATCTATCGATCTCACTGTTCATTTCCAGATTTCCAGAATCTTTACTGTGAAAAAGTGTTACTTTATTTCACTCAAAAATGGCCGAGCTCCAATGTTAAATGTAATCCCTTCTTCTGGACCTCACCACATTAAATTGCTTCTCTGCATCTACCTGATCGAGTCCCTTTATCATTTTAAATACCGAGATTCGATCATCCTTCAACCATCTAAACTCACGGGAATACAACTACGCTGATGCAAGCCGGCTTCATACATGAACCCTTTAAGCCCCGGTATCATTTTGGTGAATCTGTGTTTCATCCGTTCCAAGGCCATTATATCCTTCCTGAGATTCTGTGCCCAAATCTAAAAAGAGTACTCCAGATGGGGTCTGACCAAGGCTCTGGCAACTGAAGTATCACTTCCACACTTTTCAATTCAACATCCTTGCGATAAAAGCCAACATTCCATTAACATTGACCCCTACTGTGTGTCTCCTACCTCACAACCAATTACTGACTCATATCAAAAGTTTACCTCCAATTCTGGGCGGTCGCATTTTTGCAAATAATCTCTTGGGCGAAAACTTATCAAAAGCAGGGAAATAATTGACATTCTAACACAGCTTGAAAATAGCTGGTAGGGGGGCGGGGTGGTAGGTGTTGGTTACATAATATTTCACCCTGTACTGAAGATATTCACAGATAAAATTACACCAGCTGACAGCACATTCAATGAAGATAACCGATTGGAGCTTTTGCTGAACATTACAAGTACATTATGATCTCAATGAACATATTAGACAAGGAAGGAGGATGGTTCGGCAAATTTTATATTCAATGAAATTCTGACTTTGAGAGAGAAACAGTAACACAAATGCTTCAGAAAAATACAACAATTTATCGGACACATAACAAGAGCAATGATACAGTTAAAGCCTGATTCATAAAGTAAGTAATTGCTCAGAATCAGTTACGGGCAACAGCAAACACCACCTGGAGAACTGGAACACGGCGAACTGTATACAATCAATTCAACTTTATTTGTGTTTGAGAATTGATGGTGACTGTGGGTGCGGGACACCGAGCCACAACTGACCATGTGAGTTGATATATTCAGAGAAATCCTCTTTAATACAGGCGCGAATCTTCCAGTGGGATTATTAGGCTGCATTGACACTGAGATTGGTGACAGTCAGTGGGACAGTCAGGCATCTCTCTTCACTTTGTTCTTACACACTTCCTGTGCTGTCAGCTGGTGTAATTTTATCTGTGAATATCTTCAGTACAGGGTGAAATATTAAATAGACTTTACAGAGTTTTGTCATCAAACAGCAGAAATATTGGTGGTTTATTCCCATCACATTTCTTTCGAAAAGAAAGGTGGACGGTGGAAGGTTTAATCGCACCCGGTGATGGGAATTCATTCGACTCAATGTGACATTTCCGTTTATCAACTGAAGCGGGAAATCTGAGTCCGTGGTACAGAAAGTGTTAAAACACAGCGGTTTCATACACTGGACTCGATCATAATAAATTGCAAATATGACTGGACAATGCAACATGGACTGAGATTACGGGGCGATAATATGGAAGTGTTTAAAATTATGCAAGGATGGGAGAAGCTGGATAGAAGCAGAGTGTTTCCAACAGATGAGGGAGTCAAGAATGAGCGCCATAGATACAAGATGAAATATAACACACTTAGAACATAGAGCTGGAGAAACGTCTTTACAGAGCGAGTTGGGAGGCTGTGCAATTCAGTTCCTAGTTTAGTGGTTGATGCAGAAACTATATTAAGATTTAAAGTAGATTGGATCGGTGGATGGAGGAAGAGGTGATGAAGTGAGATAGGGAGAGGTTGGGTAAATGTGATCAGAACTATCTTCGAACTCTAAGGATTTGAGTGATGTTAAAGATGAATTTGTATCGAGCAGCGTTTTGACAGGGCGGACAGACTTGCGAAGAGTGCAGCACGTGTTTTATCGCCCTGCAATTGATTGATCGAACCAATAAAAGTGTCCGGCTGGTATAAAGGTTCCATAACCCGGCATCTAATCGATGCTATGGGTAAAATACGGGTGGTGGAAGCTGAAACGAGTTTCTCAAAACGGGACAAACCCAAAACAGATTCACTGAGCCCCGCTCCGCGGTTTCAATCGCTCTCTCACTGCATTTGATTCCCAGTCTCATCTGTATCGTTGCAGCAAGGGGTGTGACAGAAACCTGCTGCCTCCCACCGGCTGAAGGCAGCAAATTGCCGGCCCGATGGGGGAAGAGGTTGCGGGGAACAGGCTGCTAACCGGTCATGGGAGATGATCAGGGGCAACTCTGTGTCCCGCGTGGAGCACAAACCCACCCTCGGAATGGATTATGATCACCGGGATTAATATCAACACTTTGGTGGGAAAAGTCCGAAAATAGTCGGAAAATTCTGATTAATGGGACTGAACAAATCCCAGTCCTGATTGTTCGGATTCACAGTTATATGTCCAGGTATTGAACGGATATTACCGAGTGTTGGATCAGAGGAAGGAGGAGAGGAGAGGGAGTCTGTTATATATCCAGTTATTGAACGGATATTACCGAGTGTTAGATCAGGGGAAGGAGGGGAGGAGAGGGAGTCTGTTGGGAACACGGGAAATATCTTTAAATCTAAATACATCTATTGCATCACATGCTGCACGATTCCCAGTTAAAAATACATCAATTTGAAAGACATTTAATGAAGAAAATAAGCTGCAGCTTTTGATGAAGATGAACCATAACATTATACCGTCAATAGAATGATCAGTCAAGGAACAAGATAGAGCGGGAAATACAGTCACTGAATTTCTGCCTTTGAATTAACTTGGAAATAACACCGTGAAATAAGGACAGTTACCCAGATAAGAGCAGTAATACAGTTAAATCCTGAATCATACATTTAGGAAATGAATATAATAAATTACCGGGGATTCCAATGGCTGCTATAATCGGATAGAAAATCATTACTGTCTGTATAATTGGCGGTAACACAGTAAATGGATACTCGGTGTATGGATCTCCCATTCTGTCTGAGAAGTGATGGTAAATCTTGACGCTGTACACACGGCTCCAACTGACTCTGTGAGATGAGAGATTAAGAGAAAATAATTTTTTTATAATCGAGGGAAACCTCCCGTGGGATCAGGGAACAGCAGCAGCATTGACATTACTTCCAGACATTTGGACAGCCCGCAATTCCCTTCACTGTAATGTGTGTGCTGCACTAATTATATCTAAATGATATTGCAAGTGTTTTGAAATGAAACAGCCGAAAGATTGGTGTAATATTTTGTTCACATTTCTATCTAACAATAGACTGTAAGCCGGACACTGACTGCATCACTGCCGCACGTTAAACAGAAGGAGGTTCAGTTTCCCTTCTGTTATGTGACACGGTTCACTCCTGTCGATGCACTAACTCAATTCCGAGAATTTTGTAACACTTTTCAAGGCTTTACACCGCTCGCACCGATGGAAACATATGGTATCGAAGTATCATAATGTGGTCCAGTACAGTGGGAGGCCATTGGGCCCATCTTTCTTTTGCCGGCTCTTTGAAAGGGCTATCCAATTTGTCCCATTTGCCTGTTCTTTCCCCATAGCCCTGTAAACTCTTTCCCTTCAAGTATTTCACCAATTCCATTTTGAAAGTTATTCTTGAATCTGCTTCCACCACCCATTCAAGCAACGCATTCCATTTAATTACAACGAGTTGCCTGAAAAAAATGTTTCCTCATATCCCTTGATGCCTTTAATATCTAGAAATCTATCGATCTCTAATTGCTTGCTGCACCTGCATGTTAGCTTTCAGTGACTCATGTTCGAGGAGAAGAAGATGCCTTTTAACGTCAACATTTTCCAATCTGTCACGATTTTAAAAAAATACTCTGCATTTCTGCTTTTCCAACCAAAGTGGATAACTGCACATTTTCCTTATTATATTACATCTGACTTGTTCTTGCCCTCTCACTTACCCTATCTATATCCCCTTGACGCCTCTTTTCATCCTCCTCACAACTCACATGCCCACCGAGTTTTGTGTCATCAGCGAACTTAGAAATATTAGATTTAGTTCCCTCATCCAAAACATCGATATACATTGTGAATAGCTGGGGCCCAAGCACCGATCCCTGTGATACCCCACTGGTCACAGTCTGCCAACCTGAAAAAGACCCGGTTATTCCTACTCTCTGTTTTCTGTCTTTTGACCAATTCTCAATCCATGCCAGTATATTATCCCCAATTCCATGTGCTCTAACTTTGATCACCAACCTCCTGTGTGGGACTGTATCGAAAGCCTCCTGAAATTCCATATACACCATATCCTCTATTCTCCTGAGCTATTCTACGGGTTACATCCTCAAAGAACTCCAATAGCTTTGTCAAACATGATTTCCCTTTCATAAATCCATGTTGATTCTGCCAGATCCTATTATTAATTTCTAATTGTCTTGTTATCACGTCCTTTATAATAGATGACAGCATTTTCCCTATTACTGATGTCAGGCGAACCGATCTGTAGTTCTCTGTTTTCTCTCTCCCTCCTTTCTTAAATAGTGGGGTTACATTTGCTACCCTCCAATCTGCAGGAACCGTTCCAGAATCCATAGAATTTTGGAAGATGACAACCAATGTATCGATGATCTTTATAGTCACCACTTTCAAAAACCGAGAATGTGGATCATCAGCTCCTTGGGATTTATCGACTTTCAGTCCCATTAATTTCTCTACTCCTTTTTTTTATTAACACTAATTTCTTCCTGCTCGTCATTGTTGCCAGGACCTTGGATCTCTCGTATTTCTCGGAGGTTTTTTGTGTCTTCTTCCGTTCTCTGCCATTTCCATATTCCCCGTTATAAATTCTCCCGTCTCTGTTTGTAAGGGACGCACATTTGCCTTCGCCAGTCCTTTCCTTTTTACATGCCTAAAGAAGCTTTTACTGTCCGTTTTTATGTTGCTCGCTAGTTTACTCTCAGACTTTATTTTCCCTTTCTTTATCGATTTTTTGGTTCTCCTTTGCTGAATTCTAAAATGCTCCCAATCCTCAGACTTACTGCTTTTTCTGGCAACCTTATATGTCTCTTCCTTTGATTTAATACAATCTTTAATCTCTCTTGTTAGCCAGGTTGGACCACTTTTCCTGTTGGGTTTTTGTGCCTTAAAGGAATATATATTTGTTGCAAATTATGTTTTAATTATTTAAATGGTAGCCATTGCCTGTCCACCGTCATACCTTTTAATGCAGTTCCCCAATTAACCACAGCCAACTTGCGCCTCATACCTTCGTAATTTCCTTTGTTCAGATTAAAGACCTTAGTTTCGGATTGAACTACATCACTTTCAAACTGAGTGAAGGAATTATGTCATATTATGGTAATTCTTCCCTCAGGGCTCCTTTACAATCGGATAATTAATTAACTCTTTCTCATTGCACGATACTAGATCTGAAATAGCCTGTTCCCTCGTTGGTTCCTCAATATACTGAGCTAGAAAACCATCTCGTATACATTCCAGGTATTCGTCCTCCACAGTTTTACTGTTAATTTGCTTTTCCAAATCTATATGTAAATTGAAGACCCCCATGATTACGGTATTGCCCTTGTTACATGCACTTCTAATTTCCTGCTTTATACCGTGCCCGATATCAACACTACTGTTTGGTGGCCTATAAACAACTCCCACCAATGTTTTCTGCCCCTTACTGTTTCTTAACTCCACTCAAACTGATTCTGCATCTTGATCTTCTGAGACAAGATCCTTTCTCACTATTGAACTGATCTCATCCTTTATTAACAACGTTATCCTCCCTCCTTTCCCTTTTTGCCGGTGCTTCCTAAATGTCGAATATCCTTGAATATTCAGTTCCCAGCCTTGGTCACCCTGCACCCATGTTACCGTACTGGTAATTAGATCATACCCATTTACCTCTATCAGTGCCGTCAATTCATTTAACTTGTTGTAAATGCTGCGTGCATTCAGATAAAGCGCCTTTAATTTTGCCTTTTTAACATTGTTTCCTATTTTGACCTTATTTGCTGCTAGCCTTTATTTCTGTTGACTTCCAATTTCACTTACTACTTTTCTGCTTTCCACTACCAGCTTTGTTACTCTCCCTTCTGAATCTTGTCTCAGGTTCCCATCATCCTGCCAAGTTTGCTAAATCCTCCCCAACAGCAACAGCAAACCTGCTCACAAGGATATTGGTCCCGGCCCTGTTGAGGTGGAACCCAGCTGTCTTGTACAGGCCCCACCTCACCCAGAACTGCTCCCAATGCCCCAGGAATCTAAAGAACTCCCTTCTGCACCATCTCTCCAGCCATGCTTTCATCTGCTCTATCCTCTATTTCTATACTCACTAGCGCGTGGCACTGCGTGTAATCCCAGCTCTTTTGCTAATTATCCTAAATCTTTATTCTCTAGTTACTGGCCCTCCTGCCACTGGAAAAGTTTTCTCCTTATTTACTTCTTTCCAAACCCTTCATGTTTTTGAACATCTCTATTAAATCTCCGCTTAACCTTCTCTGCTCTTAGGAGAACAACCCCAGTTTCTCTATTCTCTCCATGTAACTGAAGTCTTTCATCCTCGGTACAATTCTAATAAATCGCTGCACCCTCTCTGAGGCCTTGAGATCATTCCGAAAGTGAAATGGCCAGACTTGGCCACAACAATCCAACTGAGGCCTAACCAGTGTGTTTTTTACTCTATGCCTCGATTTATAAAGCCAAAGATCTTGGATTGCTCTTTAACAGCCTTCTCACCTTGACCTGTCACCTTCAAATACCTGTGAACGTACATCCCCAGGCCTCTCTGTTCCTGCACCCCTTTTAAAATTATACCATTTATTTTGTGTTGCCTCTCCTCGTTCTTCCAACCAAAATGAATCACCTCACACTTCTCTGCGTTACATTTCATCTGCCATGTGTCTGCCCATTTCACCACTCTGTCTATGTCCTCCTGGAGTCTGTCACGATCGTTGTCACTGTTCACTGGTGCAGTTTCTCTACATTTACTTAAAGCAACCGTCCTGTGAAATAACTCATTCCACGAATATTCCCCACAATTAATTCTCCTCTTGTTTAACACAAGTTCGGATTAGTTCAAACGATGATGATTATGGTTATTGTTATTCGTATCGTTATTGTTTATTATTTTCCCCATTTTCTTGCACATTGTGTTCAATTTGTGAGGATATATTTTGCGTGTTATTTGCCAAATGTGCATTTCTGCCTGTCGCTTTATCTGCACATGCTGTATTCTCAACAGCACATTTCAAATAGAAGGGGCTTGGAATGTCGAAGGCAAACTCTTTCTCTAACATGAGGGAGTTGCTGCTTCGTGTTGGAGTTGAGCGTAGGAATTGTAAGGATCTGCTGCCCCTCAATTTCTCTGTCCGTCCAGTAAACCGGGTACATTGAGGAGGCGGTTGGAGATCGAGACCCGCTTTTATTTCGGGCACTGCTTTTACGTGAAATCTGGAACTCTCTCTCCCCCAAAAGGCTGTGGTTACTGCATCACGTGAAATTATCCAGACTGAGATCGACAGATTGTTGTTAGGTAAGGGTATCAGAGCATGTGGAGAAAAGACGGGAACTGAGGTACGGTCGGATCAGCTGTAACTGCAAAAAACAATTTTAAATTTCACTTCCTGTCCGGCCTCGAGAATGAGGGGATGAAACTTTTGAAATTGTCGAATGTTTTCCTATTGAAGTGAAGTGAACCGTGTAAATACGGTTAAACCGGCGCGTCGGAATCCCCTTAGATTTAGTATTCAGTTCTTCAATCTCTTCGCTAAAACAGCTCTGGTTTAAGAATTAAAGTCATTGACCAGAATCGGTTCCGCGGTGTTGATCTGTGTTTAATCTCCACCATGAATGTTTAGCTCTACCCTAGAATCAGTTTATCCAACGTCCTCACAGAAAGATTCGTTCCCTCCTGTCTACTTGATTGGGGAAAATACAGAATATCAGCGAACAGCTGAATTTTTATTCCGCAATTGATTGATATTATTGAATGGAAATTTTGAAGGAGCAGCGGGCACTTTAACCTCACGAAGATGATTCGTTGTAATTGTCAACCCGTGGATGGGACTCTCTGGAACTAATTTAACTCAGCAGTCAACACAGAGAGGTTGGGAAGCCAATCAAGGGTTTCTGCAAGCTGCAAATAAGGAGGAGGAAACGTTGCTCTCGCTGCTCTCTGAAGGACAACGGGTGGAAGATGGGAGTAAAGAAACAAAATGAGCTAACGGCACTGCTAGAATTTGAATCCAGGATCCTCTATTTAGGAAACAGGTGCTTGACCCACTGAGCCACGTCACCCACATTTCCGCACCCTTTTCCCAACGTCATGGTATTTATCCCTTTGCCAAGCGACTTTGTTGAGCCTTTTCCTTCAAAGCGTCTGCGCAATAATATCTCACTTTTGTTCATCAGTCTCTGCATGAGAAACCATGGATATCAGTCATGACCTTTTCTTCCTTATCCGCTCTCAGTCCATCTTATATCCAGCCCTCTTCATCCTGTTTTATTCCCACAATCTCTCCAGACTATCTGAACTTATCCAATGACATTTCTCATCTCTTCCCACGAAATGTTGGTGAGTAATGTCTGTGATACACCAGGCCCTGACCTCCTCCTGTGGGTGACCTCCTACAACTACTGCAGAATAGTTTAACGTGTGTGTGTTTTACATTAGGAAATGTGTATCAGCGCGAGTCTACCTGGTGTACCTATTCTCACACAAACGACAATGTGGCTTCAGAGCATTTAAATTTTAGAAAGTCTTACTTGATAAGACAAGTTGTACATTCAAATATTGGTGAAGAGAGGCTGATATTGTTCACTTGAAATAATCAGTGTACAACTCGATGGTGCTGCACATCGGAATAGAAAGCGAGATTGGATGGATTGAAACCGTCTGAAAGGATGGCTGATCGGCTGTGGGTGGCAGCGAAATTCTACAATGGCTGCGCGGCTTATTTGGCAGCGGTTCGTTGGTCTGAGGCTTCTCGCTTTGCGGCTTTCACTGATTAATAGGTGAAAACTCCGTGGGTTCAAATCGCAGACAAACCCCACTATGCTTTCATTTTTAATCAAAACTCACCAATTTGCTTCTCAGAATATTTCAGAGTTGCAGATGGCTGCAGCGCCTTTTTCCAAGAAGGAAGGCAGTGATGGATAGAAGGAAGGAAGACAGGAGAGAGACGAAACAAAAATAACTGAAAAGGAACAAAAGACTGAGCCTGAGAGTGAGAACGCAGGCGAGAAGCTGAGAGAATGAAGTCTGTACTTTTTCTCAGTCATTTCTTGCTGCCTCATCCTTCATTTGCGGTTATTGTCCAATCGTAAGCGGCTGCGGCGCGATTAATGACGTAAATACAGTGAATTGGCGATCTCGGTTGACGGCAACGGTGGGCTGAGCGACGAAAACAACTTTTATCGTTTAATCGAGCCTTTCGGAGGAGCGGAGCAAATGCTCCAGCAAATTATGGGCAAATCAGCCCATCCCGTATCTCACTTGCTGCAACATTCACCGATCGATAATGGCGCACGCCGTGAATGCATCATTGTGGTTCGAGGTCCCAGCAATTGAAGGATTGTAATGATAGTGAAATAATTCTGGTCTGTCAAAAGTTACACCTTGTTCCACTGCCGGTTCCAACAGCCGTCTATGTCCCTGATCTGTCCACTTATCCCAGTTAAATGGTGCCCTGTCGGTGGATGTTAAAGATTCCCCAGCGCTGTTGAAAGAAGCGCAGGGAATCTCCCGCTGTCTTGACCAACATTCCTGACTCAGTAACACCAACAAAAACAGCTGAACACAAAGAGCGAACGGAAGGGTCCAAGTTGAAGGGAGGAAACCAAAGCCCTCACGGCGTTCCACAGTCACCCATCGACCATCCGAACTCACACTTCGATGTGCTGCACTGTCCGATCATTGAGAAACTCGTCCCTCCTCCGTTTGGCTCCGTCCTTCGTGGGAATGGGAATTGGAAGGTTTCACCGACTCATGAAGTGTCCCTGGAACAGAATGAACAGCATTCCCTGTGTCTCGGGGTTTCAGTGACGGATTCTTGTCTGTCTGTCACAGGGCTGATCAGAACTCGATTCCTGATCCAAACAGTGCATCGTCTTTTAGAGAAACCGAGAGAGAACAGGAACAGAAAAGGAAACAAACTGCGGACTGGATTCCAATTGCGCTCCCGCGGTTATTGTTAACTAAAGGCACCGTGGAATGGGATCAACAGGCAGATTGTTGGGGATTAAATGTTCGGGATTTAAACCCAGGCTTTCTCCCATGTTCCCAAATACTGATCGAATAATCGGGAGATGGTAAAATGCAGGAGATGCAGGAGGGACCGAAGTCCTTCAATCTCTGCTGCAGTTACTGGGAACCGAGCCATGGGTGGGATTCTAGTTCAAAACGGGAGACTGTTAACAATGAGACAGATCCTGGGCTCAAATCTGAACCGGAGCTCCCTCCAGATTTAATTTTTCTTGATGAAGAGCGGGTGGAGGAATTAAATTTAACAGAAAAAATGTACAGACTTGGTGTAAATCTAATAACTGGACAGGTTCAAGATTATTAAAACTTTTTGAAATCAGATTTCTTCCTGATATTCCACCTCCCTTATCATTTGCTTTTCCCGTTAATCTTTCATTCGCTGTAAACCCCAGAGGCAGCAAGGAAGGACAGAAAGATCTATCTCCGATCTGTCCTCTCTTCTCGTCCTTTATCCCATTACAGCAGGTGAAAAATTCAAATTATCCGTCTATTTTTTAAAAAAATATAAACAATACAGGGACACAGACTTAAAACTCCGATGTCGGATTGATAATAATGGCATTCAAGCCAATTATGATTGTACAAAACTTACGTCGGGTCGCAACAAAAGTTCAATACAATAACGACACGGATGGGGTTCGGGCCAATACGGACAGAGCACAATGGATTTGCCGATCATTTCTGAATCCACGATGTTCTGCCCGTGCACCCAGACCGACAATGTTAAAAGTGTAGAGTCAACTTCCGTAAGCAAAGGAATTTACGGATTTCCGTTCCATCAGGTCAGTTACTGTAAAAAAACGGTCGGGTGTTGAACAGTTTCGGCGCACGTTGGAACACTTGTAAAAATGACCGCGATAGGACTCGAACCTGCAATTTTCTGATAACATCGCGATTAATATCGAAATCAGATGCCTTATCCATCAGCCGACGCGGCCGCTGTCCCAGCGATTCAGCAGAAGATCTTAAACCGGGGCAGGAGTGGCTAAGACTCTGCTTGTATCTTTCTCTTCCTTTCACTTTGTTGATGTTCATTTCTTGATTTCTCTCTTACAGCAAGTTGGCTCTGCTGTTTCCGAATTATCAGGATACGACAACTGAACTTCCACTGGGTCTCCAAGAAACCTACAATCAGAATAAACAAATCTTTGATCAAAATGCTCAGCCTCCAAAGCGAATCTCTTTCACACTCAGTCTGCAAATTAGAGAGAGGGGAAATAAAATTAAAGACAAATCGGTAAACTAAAAATGTACACGGAGGACAACACCGAGCAGAGAATGTGCTGGGTGAGATAATTATTTTCTCATTTTCTTTTTTTGGTAAATATAAACGCGGACGGGGTCCCGCACCACGGGGTAAACGGGTCAGATCCAGACCTGGCGCTCAGTGTGAATGTTAATGTTGAGCACAGTATTCCATCCGTTTAATAATAAAATCGCGGGTTTCTTGCTATATATTCGACACATTCCCTTGCTGTGTGTTTAATCAGGGCAGGGAATATTTTGCTGGTTTCGTGATATTCATTTTTCAGGAAATTAGTAAACTCGTCTCGAAACATGAATTTTCCAGTTTCTATTTCGCCAAATGGAGTTGAGGTGCAGATCAGCGATGAGCTGCTGTGATTCCGCCGCGCCGGTTTAACCGGAATTCGATGTTTCAGTGAAGTGAACCGTCTCAATCCGGTTTATTTCTTTATTTATAACATTGTTGATTTTGAGTGACAGATTTATCGAAAATTCATTGAGAGTTCAGTTGTCAGTTTTCTGATCAGTTGGAAGCTGAAGAAGATAAAAATAAGGAAAGAAAAACATTACAAAGGACGAAAATCGAACTGATACAATCACCTTGTCTCCGTCTTTAAAGGTAATTAGTGCTCCCCGGAGAACTGTTCAATGTTTATCCCTTCAGCCACATCACTACAACACATTATCTGCTCATCGCTGTGTTTGGAATCTTGCTGGGCGCAAATTGGGTGCCTCGTTTCCTGCATGTCAGCAGTGACAACACTTCAAAACGTGCTTCATTGTCTGTAAAGCGCTTTGGGACATCTGAGGTGGTGAAGGGCGCTATCTAAATGCAATCCTTTTTCCTGTTGCCCCATGTGCCAGGTACTATATTGGAATCCTGTCGACTGGCGTATGCAGGAAATTTTCGGGGAAAATTGGATAAAGGCCTTATTTCGGCGCAGGTAGCGTGATGCGCTGTTTCCCCGCGCCCAATGACCCAGGCGCAGGCAGGACACAAGATTCGACTGTCCCGAAGACTCACCTGCATTCAGCGTTCCATTCCGGGCCTTGCACGTGGGATCAATGCAATATGCGCTTTCCACCACCAGGGGAGCTCAATCTCTTAAAGGGAGGATGTTTCTTCGAAATCTATCAAAGGTCGCTGGCACCTGTTATTTGCTGAAAATAACAGTCTACTGTCTGCACGGGGTCTGAACTGAGATGAGACATCACACATGGAAAACACAGATGCAGTTTCCATCCTTCTGTTCACACTCTGATGAGTTATGTTAAAACATTGAACAAAGGTTGCACACAACTAAATCCCACATCCTCCAATCTGCACGCCAGTCCTCACCAATCTGTCGATCTCAGTTGGTACCAAGCCTGGAGAGTGCATGCACCAAGCTTCTCTGCTGATGCTGAGAGACCTTGTTGCAAGAGGTGGGCAGTAGGAGGGACATCCTATATTTGCAGAGGTTGGGGGGTGGGGGTGGGCAAGAGGCACTCCAGACATATATCCAAAAGGTAGCGGGAGGCAGCGGAGGACGAAGTCAATGCCAGGCGCACAGTAGCATGGAATTCGATGCAGTGCAGGAAGAAGTTCAATGCTTTGACTTGAGTGGTCAAGGTGAGTGAGGTCAACTCTCAAATGAAGTCACCTACCAATTGCACCACGCACGACATCCCCATCACCCAGATACCAACAAACTCTTTCCATCAGTATTTAACTCTTCAAACCAGAGACTTCCTCTCACCCTTACACGTTACCACTGTTGCAAGCCGCCCACCAACAACTCACAGGTCACACACACTGGCAGCTATCAGCCATCACACAGACACACGTCCCGCTTTCTTGCAGGTGAAAGTGGCGCATATCAGGAGGCAGCAAGTGGCAGCGGCATTTAGCCCGTCGAGCCTGTTCCACCATTCAATGAAATCATGGTGGAGCTGTGACCGAGCTCCATATATCCGTCTTCGTCTCATATCCCGCAATAACATTGGTTCACAGAAATCTATTAATATCAGATTTAAGAACCACAAGTGAGTTCGCATCAATTACCGTCTGAAGAAGAATGTTCCAACCGTCTCATTCTTTCCTTGCAGAAGCCGAGGTGACGTGTGTGCAACACACCTGGAAAAACGAAAATGTCTCATGATGTTGTGAAGATTGAAGCTGAATATGAATTTATCCCATTTCACACATTGTCATTAATGCAGAATGAAAATGCTCTTGGGCGGTAATCAAACCCCAGCTTTCTGTGTGGCAGGCAAGAATTCGACCACGAAAACATCAATGCCCGAGCGGCAGTTGGCTGCATGTGTCCACTTGGAAACCTGTCTGAAAGAACATACAATCTTACAGACCGAAATTGAGGTTGTTTGATGAGAAGCAAACAGCTGTCCAGCTCTAGTGGCGCAATCGGTTAGCGCGCGGTACTTATATAACAGTTTCAGGCTCGAGAAATGCAGAGGTTGTGAGTTCGAGCCTCACCTGGAGCAGGTGCACTTTTTGTATCTGAATATTTCCACCGGAGTTCAAGGTGCAGCTGGTCTGTTCCAAAAACATCTCCTTCTTCGTGTTCTCATGTGGGCACTTTGGTTCCTCTGGCCGGCCGTATTGCAATCGCAGGTGTGAGTTTCGTTGTTAACAGATTAAGATTTCAAAATACATGAAGGAATTGTTCCCAGCTCCATCTTAAATTCTGCTAATTCACAAAAGTTGACATTTACACTCTTTTTTCCTGTACTTTAATCTTTCCATCTCTCCCTGTCTCAGTCTCTTGACTCTTTGTATTTTCCCCTGATGGACTTCTCAGGCTTCCTTGAACGGCCAAGGCTGATCGAACCTGCAAAACCAACAGAGAAGGGTAAAGAAAGAAAGACTGAGAGGGTAGGAAAAGCAAAAGTACATCCCAGATGATGAATTCGAAGCTCATGTCTCCACATTTGTCTCTCATCTCCCTCACAATGAAAAATTAGCATTTTTTTTGTACTTATGGTTCAGTTTATAATCTGCGGATACCGAGACAGATGACAATGTAGCTTTAGAGCAGTAAATTCTGCAAAGTTTTACTTGATAACACATGTCGGTCATTCAAAACGAACGTGGAAAAGAGAGCCTAAAATTGGTGCCTTGAAATAGTTCGTGCTCAAATTGACATTGCTGTGCATCGGAATAGAAAACGAGATTGGATGAACGGAAGTGGCCTGAAAGGCTGGCTGGTCGGCTGTGGGTGGTTGCGAATTGTACACTGGTTGCACGGCCGTATTCGTGGCGGCTGGTATGTCGAGGGGAAGAATCCTCGCTGCGGGCGGTTTTGCTGATTCACTCATTTGCTTCTCACATCGATTGACTGAATTCCAGAACATGGTTCAGCTCGCGAGTGCAGAATGACGAGGTTTCGTCAACGCAACACACGTGGAGAAAAGAAAATGTGCAGATTGAAGCTGAATATGAATTTATCCCAATTCACGCGATGTCATGAATACCGAATGAAAATGCTCCTGCATTGGGCGGGAATCGAACCCCAGCTTCCTGTGAGGCAGACGAGCATTCGACCAATAAAACTCCAATGGCTGAACGGCAGTTTGCTGCATGGGTTCACTTGGAAACAGACTGGAAGAACAGAAAGTCTCACCGGCCGCAAATGAGGCTGTTTGCTGCATATTTAGTTTTCACGCGGCTCAAGCAGCGCAATTGGTTAGCGCGTGGGACGTGTGTTAACAGTATTGAGCTCGAGCAATGCCGAGGTTGTGAGTTCGAGCTTCACCTGGAGCTATTTTACCTTTTGCTTCTGAACATTTCCATCCGAGTTAAAGATGCAGCTGGTGTGTTCCATTAAGCATCTCCTTCCTCGTGTTCTACTGTGGGCACTTCGGGTCCTCTGGCCGGATTACAATAGCAGGTGTGAGTTTATTTGTGAATGGGCGATTGGCGACAGAACGAAATGGCAAAGGAGGCGGCACGAGATCTTTAAATTTAATGAACCAAACACACAATTCTTCTTTTCGTGAAACAGGCATTCTTCTGTTTGAAGTGTCGTGTCGGAAAATTCGGAAGGTTAATGTGTTGCCCGGTGTCACTGAGGAACGGGTGGAATTATTCCGCTTTCAGTTGTTGATCCTGTGACAGGTCGGGAGACCTTTTCCTGCTCCTGTGTGGGACAAGTTCTGCCTTTCCAGCGGAATAATAACTCTGAGAGTGTCGATCCCTGCGATGTTTTGTCAATATGTTGACCTTAGTTGAGCATTCTCAGAAAAGGGCTTTGTTCTTCTCTGATCACGATTTTTACCAGAAACATTTGGAGAGCAGAATATCAGTTGGAAAGACCACTGATTGCCCGTTTACACCACCCGTCCCTTGTATGCACAGAGATTGCTTTGTGTCGAAAATTCATCAAAGTGAGTCTCTTCCATGGTTCCCTGGAAATGTTTGGATTGGTGCAGTTATCTGCAGCTTGTCAATTGGATGGTTAACACTGAGTTTAGTTGGGCTGATCTGATTTCTTTGCTGGAATAAATTAGGAACATAGGAATATAGGAACAGGAGTAGGCTATTCAGCCCCTCGAGCCTGCTCCGCCATTTGATAAGATCATGGCTGATCTGTGATCGAACTCCATATACCTGCCTTTGGCCCATATGCCTTAATACCTTTGTTTGCCAAAAAGCTATCGCTCTCAGATTTAAATTTCGCATTTGAGCGAGCATCAATTGACTTTTGCAGAAGAGAGTTCCAAACGTGCACCAACCTTTGTGTGTAGAAATGATTTCTAATCTCATTCCTCAAAGCTCTGGCTCTAATTTTTAGACTGCGCCTCCTACTCCGAGAATCCCCAACCAGCGGAAATAGTTTCTCTCTATCCACCCCATCTGTTCCCCTTAATATCTTATAAACTTCGATCAGATCACGCCTTAACGTTCTAAACTCCAGAGAATACCACCCCAATTTGGGTAATCTGTCCTCGTGACTTAACCCTTGAAGTCCGGATATATTTCTAGTTAACACACGCTGCACTCCCTCCAAGGCCAATATGTCCATCCGAAGGTGCGGTGCCCAGAACTGCTCACAGTACTCCAGTTGCGGTCTAACCACGGTTTTGTATAGCTGCAGCATAAATTCTGTCCCCTTGTACTCTCGTCCTCTAGATATAAAGGCTAGCATTCCATTAGACTTGTTGATTATTTTCTGCACCTGTTCATGACACTTCAATGATCTATGTACCTGAACCCCTGAGTCCCCTTGGACATCCACTGTTTTTAACGTATTACCATTTAGAAAGTACCCTGTACTTTTCATTTTTGATCCAAAGTGGATGACCTCACATTTGCCGATATTGAATTCCATTTGCCCCAGCTTTGTCCATTTATCTAATCTATCAATATCCCTTTGTAATGTTATGTTTCCATCAACACTGCTTACAATGCCACCAATCTTTGTGTCATCGGCAAACGTAGATATGAGACTTTCCATGGCTTTATCTAAGTCATTAACAAATATTGTGAATAATTGAAGCCCCAAGACAGATCCCTGCGGGACTCCACAAGTCACATCCTGCCAATGTGAATACCTGTCCATTATCCCTACTCTCTGTCGCCTTTCGCTCAGCCATCTTCCTAACCAAGGCCGTATTTTTCCCTCGATTCCATGGGCTTCTATCAAAGTAACAGTCTCTTATGTGGGACTTTATCAAATGCCTTCTGGAAGTCAATATAAATAACATCCATTGACATTCCACTGTCCACTACTTTAGTCACCTCTTCAAAAAATTCAATCAGCTTTGTCAGACACAACCTACCTTTCACAAATCCATGCTGGCTCTCTCTGATTAACTGAAAATTCTCAAGGTTTTCAGTCACTCTCTCCTTTAGTATAGAATCCAGCATTTTCCCCACAACAGATTTTAGGCCAACTGGTCGACTATTCCCTGGTTTCCCTCTCTCTCCTTTCTTAAAAAGCGCAGTGACATGTGCAATTTTCCAAACTGGAGGGACAGTTCCTGAATCTCGAGAACTTTGAAAGATTATAGTTAGGGAATCTGCAAAGGACTCACCTAATTCCTTTGGAACCCCGGGATGGAAACCATCTGGTCCTGGGGATTTGTCACTCTTCAGTGTTGTTATTTTCTTCATCACTGTTATTTTACTTATATTAATTTTATTGAGTCCCTGTCCCCGATTCAATATTAGTTTTCTTGGGATTTCCAGGATGCTATCCTCTCTTTCTCCTGTAATTCCTGAGGCAAAGTAATTATTCAACACGTCCACATTTTTCCATTGTCAATGATCATATCCCCACTTTCAGTTTTTGAGGGGCCAATACTGCTCCTGACCATCCTCTTTTACCTAATATAACTATAAAAGCTTTTCGTATTAGTTTTGATGTCCATTGCAAGTTTCTTTTCATACTCTCTTTTTGCAGCTCTTACTATCTGTTTTGTGACACTTTGTTGATCTTTGTATCTTTCCCATTCACCAGGATCTGTGCCATTTTTTGCCTTTTTATATGCCCTTTCATAATGTCTTATACTTTCCCTTACCTCTTCAGTTGTCCATGGCTGGTTTGTTTTGGCAAGTAGAGTTGTTGCCCCTCAGGGGTATAAACTGATTCTGTATCACGTCAAATGTTTCTTTAAACATTTCCCACTGATCATCAGTCGTTTTTACCCATTAACAGATTTGCCCAGTTTACTGTGGACAGTCTCTCTCTCATCACATTGAAGTCGGCCTGACCCAAGTCTCGAATCTTCGCAGCTGATTCACTTTTTTCCCTTTCAAATATTACATTGAACTCGATCATGTTATGATCGCTTTTGGATCGATGTTCACGCACAGTCAAGCTGTTCACCAAATCTGGTTCATTACTCATTGGAAAATCTGGTATGGCTTGCCCCCTTGTTGCCTCTAGGACATACTGCTGCAGAAAACTATCCCGGACACACTCAGTAAATTCACTACCTTTCTGACAGTTGCAGATCTGCTTTTCCCAATTGATGTGAAGGTTAAAATGGACCATTAAGACCACTTTGCCTTTGTTAAACGCTCATCTAATCTCTGCATTTATACAATCTAGCACTTCAGAGCTGCTGCCAGGGGTCCTTTCCACAACTCCCAATATAGTCTCACATCCATGCCTATTTCTCAATTAAACCCATAAGGTCTCTTTTGGCTGCCGACCCCTCGTTATATCCCCCTTTATCATTGAAGTGATTTCATCTCTAATCATTAAGGCTACTCCTCCACCTCTTCCATTTTCCCGATCTCTCCTGTCAACCTGATAACCTGGCATATTTAGTTCCGAATCCTGACCATTCTGCGGCCATGTCTCAGTAATAGCTATCATGTCATACCCTCCAATTTGAATTTGTGCCTGTAGTTCATCTCATTTATTCCTTTTGCTCCGTGCGTTCGCATATAAAACTCTAAGTTGGGCCCAAACCTTCGCCTGACCTTCAGCTTTGATGTTTCGCTTTACACCTTCTAGTTTTCTGTTTATCTGTAGTGTCTAAATTACACTTTCTTTCTGCTGCTCCACGCTTTTCCCTTCCACTTGTTCTTGAACAACTATTTGGACTATTTTTAATGTAAATTTCCCCCGTGTCCTCCCATCTCTTGCTTCTCTCAACTTTACTCTCTTCGAACTTCCCGCTCAGGTTCCCATCCCCCTGGCACTCTAGTTTATACCCTCGCCAACAGCAGGAGCAACTCCCCCTTCGAGGCTATTAGTTCCGGATCTGTTGAGGTGCAACCCGTCTGGCTTGTGCAGTTCCCACCTTCCCCAGAATCGGTCCCAATTCCTCAGGAATCTAAATCCCTCTCTCCTGCACCAACCATCCAGACACGCATTCATCTGATCTATTCTCCTATTCCTATACTCACTAACACGTGGCACTGGGGGTATTCCTGAGATTACTACCCTTGAGGTCCTGATTATTAACTCATTTCCGAACTCATCATATTCTGCTTGCAGGACCTCATCCCTCTTTTTACCTATGTAGTTGTTACCGATATGGACCACGACCTCTGGCTGTTCACCCTCCCCCTTCAGAATGTCCTGCAGCCGCTCAGTAACATCCATGACCCTGGCATCAGGGAGGTAACATGCCATCCTGGAATCACGTTTGCGGCCGCAGAAACGCCTGTCTGCTCCCCTAACTATAGAATCCCCGATCACGATTGCTCTCTTGACCTTTCTCCTCCCCCCCACTTTACAGCTGAGCCTCCCATGATGCTTTGGACTTGGCTCTGTCTGCACTCCCCAGAGGAACCCTTTCCCTCACCAGTCCCCAGATCTGAACACTGGTTGAAGATTGAGATGCCCTCAGGGAAATTCTGCACTAACCCGGAGCTCGAGCTCCACCAGCTGTCGACACTTCCTGCACATGTGCTTGTCCAGGACACGGGAAGAATCCTGGAGTTCCCACATGGCACAGGTCGTGAATTCGACAGGTTTGAGCTGCCCTGCCATACCTTAATTATTAGATTAACTTAAACAAAGCAAAAACAAATTACGGTTATTTTTGTTTATATTACTCGAGTTAAGTAGTTTAAGCTTTAATTTTAATGAGCTGCCAGGAGTTTTACACTTCAAGCTTTCAATTCAATTTTACCCAATTCCCGAACTCAGAGAAAAAAACGAAGACTCACCGGCCAATCACCGACCTGTTGTCCTGTGACGTCACTCCCTGTTTTTTTCACCGATTGCCTCTGTGCCGCTCGGAGTGCGGGTCGGCCTTCGAGTCTGGGCCTTGAGCAGTCTCCGAGTCCTGCGCTCTCTCCCAGGACCGCTCCCGCCTGCAGCTCCGCTCTTGTTCATCCCACCCACTCCTTGCAGACACTTCCAGCATCATCGACGTGGGCGGTAGAATGCAGAGACATTCAGCGCCACAAATCAATCCGTGCTGCCTCTTAACGAAACTCGTGAACAATGTGAACCATTTCAGCCTCTCAGATGCCGATGTTTCCAATTTCATCTTGTGCAGCCAGAACCCCTGGTGATTTTACAGTCAATGAAGTTCGCTTCACTTTCCCCAAAGTTTGGTCTAAAAGAGAGCAACGAAAAATGAAGGAAAAGTGAGCGTTTCGTCATTGGTGGCGAAGCAAAATCGCTGCTTTCATTCCTTCCACCGCTGGTCTTCCTGCGGGCGATGAACCTTCTGCACTCCGCTATTTTTATCAAATGACCAGGGACTGGAAACGAGTTGAATGTGAAAGTGGGAGCAACAAACTGGATCAAGCGGATAGGTGGGGCGGGATATTGCAAAACAAACAGCGAAGCCACGAGGAGCAGGTCAGCTTTTGCATCAGAACATAAGAAATAGGAGCAGGAGTTGGCCTCACGGCCCCTCGAGCCTGCTCCGCCATTCAATAAGATCATGGCTGATCTTCGACCTCGACTCTATTCTCCCGCCCGATCCCCATATTCTTTACACGACATTTCAAACAGAAGAATGTCTGTTTCACGAAAAGAAGAATTGTCTGTTCGGTTCTTCAGATTTAAAGATCTCGTGCCGCCTCTTTTGCCATTTCATGCTGTCGCAAATCGCCTCTCTCTCCGGCCTAATAACAACTAAACTCACACCTGCTATTTCAATACGGCCGGCCAGAGGGCCCAAAGTGCCCACATGAGAACAGTAAGAAGGAGAAGCTTAATGGAACAGACCAGCTGTACCTTGAACTCCGGTGGAAATGTTCAGAAGCAAAAGGTTAAAATGCTCCAGGGGAAGTTCGAACTCAACACTTCGGCATTCCTCGAGCCTGATACTATTATATAATACCACGTGCTGACCGATTACGCTGCTAAGGCCGCATGGTATTAATACTCTCATTAAACACCCTCATTTTCGGCCTGTAAGGTTGTATGTTCTTTCAGACAGGTTTCCAAGTGGATACATGCAGCCAATTGCCGTTCGGCTATTGGTGTTTTTGTCGTCGAATTCTTGCCTGCCACACGGGAAGCGGGCATTCGATTACCACCCAATGCAGCAGCATTTTCTGCATTCATGACATCGCGTGAATTGGGATAAATTCATATTTAGCTTCAATCTGCAAAACACCTTGAGACTTTTTCTTTTCTCCAGGTGTATTGCGTTCACTTAACCTCGGCTTCTATACGCAAAGGGTGGGAGACGTTTGAAACGCACTTCTGCAGATGGTAGTTGATGGCAGCTCACTTGTGAATGTTAAATCTGAGATTGATAGATTTCTGTGAACCAAGGGTAATAAGGGATATAGGGCTAAGCCAGGTATATGGAGTTAGGTCACAGGTCCATATCTAAATGCCACTGCCACTTGCTGCCTCCTGATATGCGCCACCTTCACCTGCAAGAAAGCGGGACGTGTGTCTGGGTGATGTTCCTGTCATGGTTAAATAGCTGCCAGTGTGTGTGACCTATGAGTTGTGGGTGGACGGCTTGCAACAGTGGTAATGTGTAAGAGTGAGAGGAAGCCTCTGGTTACAAGAGTTGAGGACTGATGGAAAGAGTTTGTTGGTATGTGGGGGATGGGGGTGTATTGCATGGTGCAGTTGGTAGGAGATGAAACTTGAGAATTGCCCTCACTCAGCTTGACCACTCATGTCAAAGCAATTACCTTCTTCCTGCACTGCATCCATGTTCATGATGATGTGCGCCTGTCATTGAATTCGTCCCCCGCTGCCTCCAACTGCCTTTTGGATATCTGTCTGGAGGGCCTCTTGCCCTCACCCACCCCTGCGGATACATCATGCTCCTCCTTCTGTTCAACTCCTGCACCAACGACTCTGAGCATCAGCAGAGAACCTTGGTGCATGCACCATCCAGGCCTGGTACCAACTCAGATCGGCAGATTGGTGAGGTCTGGCGTGCAGATTGGAGGATGTGGGATTTGGTAGTGTATAACTTTTATTCAATGTTTGAACATAACTCATCAGTGTGCAAACATAGGGATGTACCTGCATCTATGTTTTACGTGTACAACGTCTAATCTCTGTTCAGACTCCGTTTAGACAGTGGACTGTTATTTTAAGCAAATAACAGGTACCACCTGCCTTCAAGCGATTTCGAAGAAAAATCCTCCCTTAAAGAGATTGAGCTCCCCCGGGCGGTGGAAAGTGTGAATTGCAATGATTCCACGTGCAAGGTCCGGAATGGAACACTGATTTCAGGTGAGTCATCGGGCCAGCCGGATCTTGCGTCCTGCGTGCCCAAGGGTCATTGGGCGCGGAGTAACAGCACATCACGCTACCTGCGCCCAAAAACGGCCCTTATCCAATTTCCCCCCTCCCCCCCCCCCCAACGTTTCCTGTGTGTCCCAGTCGACAGGATTCGGATATGGTACCTGGCACATGGGGCCACAGGAAGAACGATTCCACTTAGTTTGCCCTCTTCACACCTCGGACGTCCCAATGCGCTTTACAGACAACAAACCACTCGTTGAAGTGCAGTCACTGCTGACATGTAGGAAACGAGGCAGCCAATTTGCACACAGCAAGATCCCAAACACAGCGATGTGACAATGACCAGATAATGTGTTATAGTGATGTTACTGGAGCGATAAATATTGAACAGGGTAGCAGGGAGAACTAATTACCATTAAAAGTGAAGACAAGGTGATTGTATCAGTTCGAGTTTGGACCTTTGTAATGTTTTTCTTTCCTTATTTTTATCTTCTTCAGATTCCAACTGATCAGAAAACTGACAACTGAACTCTCAATGAATTTTCGATAAATCTGTCACTCAAAATAAACAATGTTAGAAATAAAGAAATCAACCGGATTGAGACGGTTCACTTCACTTCACTGAAACGTCGAATTCCGGTTAAACCGGCGCGGCGGAGTCACAGCAGCTCATCGCTGATCTGCACCTCAACTCCATTTAGCGAAACAGAAACTGGAAAATTCATGTTTCGAGACGAGTTCACTAATTTCCTGAACAATGAATATCACTAAACCAGAAAAATATTCCCTGCCCTGATTAAAGACACAGTCGAATATATCGCAAGAAACCCGCGAATTTATTATTACACGGATAGAATACCGTGCTCAATATTAACATTAACACTGAGCGCTTTACCCCGTGGTGCGGGACCCCGTCCGCGTTTATATTTACCAAAAAAAAAGAAAACCATAAAATAATAATCTCACCCGGCGGAATTGGGGATTGTTCGTATTTTACAGGAAAGGATGAGACCACTCGGCCCCTCAGGCTTGGATAGTATATTCTGTTCACATTCTCCGCTCGGTGTTGTTCTCCGTGCATATTTTCAGTTTCCCGATTTGACTTTGTTTTATTTCCCGTCTCTTTATTTTGCAGACTGAGTGCGAAAGCGATTGCTTTAAAGGCAAAACGTTTTGATCAAAGATTTGAACATTGTTTATTCTGATTGTCGGTTTCTCGGAGACCCAGCGGGAGTTCAGTTGTCAGTTTCCGGATCAGTCGGAAACAGTGGAGCCAACTTGCTGCAAGAGAGAAAACAATAAATGAACAACGTCAACAAAGCGAAAGGAAGAGAAAGAGACAAGCAGTGTATTAACCATCTCTTCCCAGCGTTTAGGATCATTTGGTGAATTAATTCTTCATTGGCCGCGTGGCCTAATGGATAAGGCGTCTGACTTCGGTATTAATTCAAGTGGTTATCAGAAGATTGCAGGTTCGAGTCCTGCCGCGGTCGTTTTACTCGCTGGGTGAAAATTTGTCCGACGTGTGCCCGAAATGTTTTGCACCCGACCGTTTCAAACAGTCGGATGGAACAGAAATCCCTAAATTACTTTGCTTTCAGAAATTGACTCCACATTTTCAATATTGTCGGTCTGGGTGCACGGGCAGGACATAGAGTAAAAGTGACTTTATTTCTACTGTTTGGATTCAGAAATGGTCGGCGAATCCATTGTGCTCTGTCGGTATGGGTCCGAATTCCATCCGTGTCGTTATTGTATTGAGCTTTTGTTATGGCCCTCCATAAGTTTTGTGCAATCAAAATGGGCTTGAAAGCTATTAATACCAATCCGACACCGGTGTTTTATGTCTGTATCCCTGGATTGTTTATATTTTGTTGAAATGGAGAGGGACAACTTGTCTTATAAAGCATGATGTGGAGATGCCGGTGATGGACTGGGGTGGACAAATGTAAGGAATCTTACAACACCAGGTTATAGTCCGACAGTTCTATTTGAAAATAAAACTGTTGGACTATAACCTGGTGTTGTAAGATTCCTTACACTTGTCTTATCAAGTAAGACTTTCTAAAATTTAAATGCTCTGAAGCTGCATTGCCGTTTGTGTGAGAATAGATGCACCAAGTAGACTAGCGCTAATACACATTTCCTAATACAAAACACACACACATTAAACTATTGTGCAGTATTTGTCGGAGGTCACCCACAGGAGGAGGTCAGGGCCTGGTGTATCACAGACATTACTCACCAACATTTTGTGGGAAGAGATGAGAAATGCAATAGGATAAGACCAGATAGTCTGGAGAGAGTGTGGGAATACAACAGGATGAATAGAGCGAGATATAAGATGTACTGACAGGGGATAAGGAAGAGAAGATCATGACTGATACCCATGGTTTCCCTTGCAGAGACCGACGAACAAAAGATAGATGTTATTGCGCAGACGTATTGAGGGAGAAGGCGCAACAAAGTGGCTTGGCAAATGTATCATTACCATAACGTTCGGAAATAATTAAATTTATGTGGGTGCCGTGGCTTAGTGGTTAAAACACCTGTCTTATCAACCGAAGTATTTCTGAGTTCAAATCACAGCTAGTGCATTTCGCTCATGTTAAATCCCAGCGGTTCCTTTCGCAAAGTCCTCCTCACCAACATCTCGGGACTTGTGCCAAAAATTGGCCAGAGTTGTCCGACAGACAAGTCAAGCAACAGCCTGACACAGCCATGTTCATCGAATCAGAGCTTTCAGCCAAAGTCCCCGACTCTTCCATCACCATCCCTGGGGAGCTCCTGTCCCACCGGCTGCACAGACCAACCAGCGATGGCAGCACAGTCATAAATATCTCGAAGCGAGTGTCCCTGGGAGTCTTCAACATTAACTCAGGACCACATCATGGCGTCAGGTCAAACATGGGGAAGGGAGAGAAAGACAGCCAATGGGAGGCGGGGGGAGAGAGAGAGACAGACAATCTGTGTGTGTGTGAGAGGGGAGGGTCTGGGAGGCTCGGGTTGTGGGGGGGGGGAGAGTGTGTGTTGGAGGTAATGAGCGGGTAGGAGAGCATGGACCGCCTGTGTCTGACGTAACCGGCGTAACTATGGATGGGTGTGCGCAGATGGCTGAGAGACTGGGCGAGAGTATTGAATGGGGGAATCAGACCTCGCCTCCTCAGGCCGCCCACCTCGCTGGGGAGGGTGAGGCTGACCAGCCTTCTGATGGGGTCTTTATGTGCAGGAACCTCAATCTGCAAACGGAACAATATTAATGAGACCCTTCCAGATTAACAGAGTTGTTTTTCAAAGAATTCCAGATGGTCAGCTTGTTTTAACATCACTCGTCGAACCACGAGACCCCTTCATCAAGGTTGTTTTTCAAGGTTGGCCAGTTTGTGTAACCGCGCTCGTCACGATCCCGGCCCACGCGCTGTCTTTGGGTTATTGTTCGGCTCCTTTGGGTCTTTGCGCCTCTTTGGTCACGTGGCTGCCTTGCCTCACACTGGGGGTGGGTGAGACGGGTCAGTCACCAATCAAAGTTTAAGAAAAATACGTCAATATTTCCCTCATGCCAATATTCTCCCCTTGGTTCCCACTCAGAGAGCCAGGGGACAGCTCCTTCAGGCGGCCTGGCTAATGCACCGTCCAGCGCTGAGCCCCAGAGATTAGGAAAATCCCAGGCTCGAGCTCGGGCCTGCTGCTGAGGTTCGACTTCTTGCCTTTGACCTCGGCTGGACTTGGGCTCAGTGCCCTCGGGTTGGTAGGGGGCGGGGGTTTGCGGGGACAACATGTGAGGAGGAGAGTGTGCCAGGCAGCTCTTTAAACTGAGGAGTGGGTGACGAGGAAATTGACTAGAATGGTGCCAGGGATGAGGGACTCCAGTTACGGGGAAAGACTGAAGAAGCTGGGGTTGTTCCCCCGAGAGCAGTGAAGGTTAATTACATGGAATCACTTTGAGAGCACAGAACAGGGACAGGCCATTCGGCCCATCAAGGCCATGCCGGTGTTTAAGCTCCACACGAGCCTCCTCCCTCCCAACTTCATCTCACCCTATTCTACAATTCCTTTCTCCCTCATGTCTTCATCTGCTGTTCGCCCCAACCACTCCTTGTGGGAGTGAGTTCCACATTCTCACCACTCTCTCGGTGAAGAAGTTTCTCCTGAATTCCCTTCCTGTCTTAAATGTCTTTATATCTTCTTCGATCTCTCCTTCCAATGTCCTGCCCACCTTGCTGGTCTCTGTGATCAATAGAAACATCGAAAATAGGAGCAAGAGTCGGCCATTCGGCCCTTCGGGCCTGCTCCACCATTCAAAATGATCATGGCTGATCGTCCAACTCAGTACCCTGTTCCCGCTTTTTCCCCATATCCCTTGATCCCTTTCGCATTGAGAAATATATCTATCTGCTTCTTGAATACATCCAATGGCTTGGCCTCAACTGCCTTCTGTGCGAGAGAAATCCACAGGTTCACCACCCTCTGAGTGGAGAAATTTCTCCTCGTCTCTGTTCTTCATGGCATACCCCGTATCCGAAGACTGTGACCCCAGGTTCTGGACTCCCCAGCCATCGGGAACATCCACCCTGCATCCAGTCTGTCTGGTCCTGTTAGAATTGTATATGTTTCGATGAGATCACCTCTCATTCTTCTAAACTCTATTGAATATAGGCCTAATCGACCCAATCTCTCCTCATACGTCAGTCCTGCCATCCCAGGAATCAGTCTGGTAAACCTTCGTTGCACTCCCTCCATGGCAAGGACATCCTTCCTCAGATAAGGAGACCAAAACTGCACACAATACTCCAGATGTGGTCTCACCAAGGCCCTGTATAACTGCAGTAAGACATCCCTGCTCCTGTACTCAAATCCTCTTGCAATGAAGGCTAACATACCGTTCGCCTTCCGAACGTCTTGCTGCACCTGAATGCTCGCTTTCAGCGACTGGTGTACAATGACACCCAGGTCTCGTTGCACCTCCCCTTTTCCCAATCTATCACCATTCAGATAATAATCTGTCTTTATGTTTTTACAACCAAAGTGGATAACCTCACAAATATTGTGGCGAAGTAATTATTGAATATTCCCGCCATTTCCCTGTCATTACCTGTGAGTTTATCATATGTATCCCTCAGTGGCCCTATCCCCATCCTGATTTTTCTTCTGTTATTTATGTGTCTGTCGAATCATTTACGATTTTTATACTGCTTGATAATTTAATTTAATCTCGTCGTTCCTCTTTGCTATCCGAATTGTTTTTTTGACGTCGTTCCCAATCTTCTCACATTCCCCTTTCCCATCCTCTCCTTTATTTTCTATGTACTCAGCGTACGCCTTTTTCTTTAGTTTTAATTTTATTCATTATTCGCGGGTGACTCACCTCCTGACTCCACAAAGCCTTTCCACCATCTACAAGGCACAAGTCAGGAGTGTGATGGAATACTCTCCAATTGCCTGGATGAGTGCAGCTCCAACAACACTCAAGAAGCTCGACACGGTGAAGGTTCCCATCTCTCTCTCTCTCTCTCCTCCCCTGAAGGTGCTGACTCTGACTGGGTTCAATTCTACACTCACTGGTTCCCCTCCCTCCACTCCCCTGAAGGTGCTGACTCTGACTGGGTTCAGTTCTATACTCACTGGTTCCCCTCTCTCTCCTCCCCTGAAGGTGCTGACTCTGACTGGGTTCAGTTCTACACTCACTGGTTCCCCTCACTCTCCTCCCCTGAAAGTCCTGAATCTGACTGGGTTTAGTCCTGCACTCATTGCTTCACTTCCCTCTCTCACCTCTCCCCCTCCCCCACCACGAATGACCAGGCTCTGACTGGGTTCAGTTCTGCACTCATTGGTTCCTCTCCCTCTCTCACTCCTCTCCCCCCAAGCACGATGGTCAAGGCTCTGACTGGGTTCAGTTCCACACTCAGTGGTTCCCCTCCCTCTCCTCTCCTGAAGATGCTGACACTGGCCGGGTATATATGCTCTCCCCCTCATTTCGACATTCCGTCCCTCCCGATTGCTGCCGGTAAGCTGTCCATCTGTGGTATCTCCCACTTTTGGCGACGGACTCTCTCTGACCAGTCACCATTTCTCCTTCATTTAAAGACGGTCCCTAATCTGTCACTATTCTCCTTCATTTGCAGATTCTCCCAGACCCGTCACCATTTTTCCTTCAATTACAGACACTCCCTGGCCTGTCACTATTTCTCCTTCATTTACAGACACTCCCTGACCCGTCACCATTTCTCCTTCATTGAAAGACTCTCCCTGACCTGTCACCATTTCTCCTTCATTTTAAGGCTCTCCCTAACCAGTCACCATTTCTCCTTCATTTTCAGTCACTACCTGACCCGTCAACATTTCTCCTTCATTTACAGACACTCCCTAACCAGTTCCCTCCTCTCTCCGCATCTCCCTCCAGATGTCCGTTCACTTGTGAACAAGGCCTTTGCCATCCACAACCTTATTGCGGGTGGCTGCATCTGGAAACATCGGAACAGGAGTAAACCTTTCCGCCCCAGCCTGTTCCGTCATTCAATTAGACCATGGGTGATCTGTATCTTAACTCCATCAGCCTGGCTTGGTATCATAACCCTGAATACCCTGGCCAAACAAAAATCTATCAATCTCAATTTTCAAATTTTCAATTGACCCCCAGCCTCAACAGCATTTTGGAGTGAGGAGAGTTCCAGATTCCCACTACCCTTTGTGTGAAGAATTCCTTCTGACATCACTCCTCAACGGCCCAGCTCTAATTTTAAGGTGATTCCCCCTTGTTCTGGACTCTCCCAACAGAGAAAACAGTTTCTCTGTATCGACCCTATCAAATCCTTTAATCATCTGAAACACCTCAATTCGATAACCCCTTAATCTTGTATATTCAAGTGAAGACAAGCCTAGTCTATGCATCGATCCTCATAATTTACATAAGTGATCACTGCAAGTACAGGATAGAAATTCAGAACAGACAGTTTCAGTTTGTGTGGAACATTATTTTCTCCATGGTCCCAAGAAGATGCAAATTCCCCCGTCCCACACTCTCCCTCTTTATACCTATTAAGCTGTGAATCCCCCGTCCCAAACTCTCCCTCCTTGTCCCCATTCAGCTGTAAATCCCCCGTACCACAACACTCTCCCTCCTTGTTCCTATTAAGCTGTAAAACTCCCGTCCCGCACTCTCCCTCTTTGTTCCTATTAAGCTGTAAATCCCCCGTCCCACACTCTCCCTCCTTGTTCCTATTAAGCTGTAAATCCCCCGTCCCACACTCTGACTCCTTGTTCCTATTAAGCTGTAAATCCCCCGTCCCACACTCTCCCTCCTTGTTCCTATTAAGCTGGACATCCCCCGTCCCATACTCTCCCTCCTTGTTCCTATTAAGCTGTAAATCCCCCGCCCCACACTCTCCCTCCTTGTTCTTATGAAGCTGTAATTCCCCCGACCCACACATTCCCTCCTTGTTCCTATTAATCTGTAAATCCCCCGTCCCACACTCTCCCTCCTTGTTCCTATTAAGCTGTAAATCCCCCGTCCCACACTCTGACTCCTTGTTCCTATTAAGCTGTAAATCCCCCGTCCCACACTCTCCCTCCTTGTTCCTATTAAGCTGGACATCCCCCGTCCCATACTCTCCCTCCTTGTTCCTATTAAGCTGTAAATCCCCCGCCCCACACTCTCCCTCCTTGTTCTTATGAAGCTGTAATTCCCCCGACCCACACATTCCCTCCTTGTTCCTATTAATCTGTAAATCCCCCGTCCCACACTCTCCCTCCTTGGTCCTATTAAGCTGTAAATCCCCCGTCCCACACTCTCCCACCTTGTTCCTATTAAGCTGTAAATCCCCCGTCCCACACTCTCCCTCCTTGTTCCTATTAAGCTGTAAATCCCCCGTCCCACACTCTGCTTCCTTGTTCCTTTTCAGCTGTAAATCCCCCGTCCCACACTCTCCCTCCTTGTTCCTATTAAGCTGTAAATCCCCCGTCCCACACTCTCCCTCCTTGTTCCTATTAAGCTGTAAATCCCCCGTCCCACACTCTCCCTCCTTGTTCCTATTAAGCTGTAAATCCCCCGTCCCACACTCTCCCACCTTGTTCCTATTAAGCTGTAAATCCCCCGTCCCACACTCTCCCTCCTTGTTCCTATTAAGCTGTAAATCCCCCGTCCCACACTCTCCATCCTTGTTCCTATTAAGCTGTAAATCCCCCGTCCCACACTCTCCATCCTTGTTCCTATTAAGCTGGACATCCCCCGTCCCACACTCTCCCTCTTTGTTCCTATTAATCTGTAAATCCCCCACACACACACTCTACCTCCTTGACACGTACTCACTGTTTGAAATCCAAAATCATCGTGTCCTCTAATTTTCTCCCTTTCTCTCCTGAAGGTGCAGCGTGATGGTGGGGTTCGGCCCCAGTCACTGTCTGCCCTCCAGTACCCGGCCAAGTGGTAATTCTGCACTTGTGAGCCGAAACAGCGAGCTGCCGGTATTTCGACCATCGGTAGCCGCCGTCTCTGGCTGATTCTCTCCGGCAAAGCTGAGGCCAACGGTGGCAGATCAACAATAACCTGCATTCACACTGAGCGGAGTCTCCGCAACACCGAGTGCGGCTCAGGGCCCGAATCAGAGCCGGGGGACCCGGCGGATTGGCGGGCGGGGGCCCCGGACATGTATTAAACCGATCACCCAACGCCTCCCACGTCCAACCCGCCGCTTCCCGATTTCTTCTCCCGTTTCCACCGAGTCCGACTCGAGACAAGAGACAGGGCAGAGGCGCACCCAGAATGTGGGGCGGGCCAGGGGAGCTTGCGCTGTCTGAGCTGGACGACAGCGCTATGGAGAAATAGAGGGGGTTCTGGGGCGAGGGGGATTGTGGGGCCGGGGGCCGCCATTAGTAGCCGGGCGTCGTTCAGTGTTTTATTGCCCGCATCGCGCACAGAACCGTTTCTCGAAATGCAGACTGAGGAGTTCAGAGCCGGTTTGCTGAACAGACACTGACCGTACAATGTAGAACAGTGTTTTTCAAACTATTTTTCTCGTGACCCCAGTGAAAGAAAAACACTTCCCCCAGGTACCCAAAACAATAAAATCTTCTGACTGGAGTTTTCATCAAATCCCAAAAGAGGACAATCCATGCTCGCTCTTCACTTCACTTCACTTCACTTCACTTCAAGTAATAACTAAAATTAGACATCGACGTCACATGAAAAATATTTTAAATACAGTATTAATAAAGTAAAAAAAAGATCAGGTTGAGTTTCACTTTCTTAATGTGAAGGTTTGGACTGTCACTTGTTCATGATCTCGTTCCAATCTGGATCACACGATGAAAGCTCGACACGCATATCAGGTGCGCTGTTGAGTCGGTTTCTTTCTCTTGTTTTTAACCTTGTCAAAGTCGAAAATCCAAGTTCGCACATGTAGGTTGTTGTGAAGGGCAGCAAAAACAGAACACTAATCTTACTGAACAGAGGATATTCTTTGAAAATACTGATCCAAAAAGATGACAAACTGAATGACTTGTGGCGTGTTTTCAGTGTGCTATCACAGGTGAGTCGCACCAGCTAGTTTTCTTGCTCAGGCATCAAGTTTAGCTTCATTATTGATTCAGGGTTTTCGAAAACAAAATGACCTTTCACCCAACACTTTGCCTTCAAATTTTCAAACCTCTCTGCAGGGAAGTAGCGACTAAAATGGTCAGACAGAGCAGCGAGATGGAACTGTATGACACAATTCATTTCATTCCCTTTTTCTTCATTGATGCTGTTCTCCTCAGTGTGTGGTAACAATGTTGGGAACATGGAATAGCTCGGGCGATTACTTTTCACTCCGGCTTGCAACAGTTCTAATGATATTTGAAAGTTTGTATCTGTTCACAATGTCGAAACAAATCATTGCCTCTTCCTTGTAACTTCAAATTCAGATCGTTTAAAATTGAGAACATGAAGCCAGGTATGAGAACTTCATTAACCAACTGTCATCGTAAAACACATTTGTCATGTTAGACTGTTTCTCTACCAGAAAAATGTGAATCTCTTCCTGAGTTCTTCCAGCCATCGTACTTCAGTGTGAAACAGTAAATGAGTGAGCTCAGCTCCCATTTCTCAGCATAAAACTTCAAAAAGCCTGCAGTTCAGTGAACTTCCTTTAATGAAATTAACAATTTTCACTACTTCCTTCATAACTGCCATAAGATCAGGGAGAATACACTTGGACGTCAAAGCTTCGTGGTGAATGAAACAGTGATTCCAAACATCATGATCAGCTGCCTCAGATATTCTTCTCATGACTCCACTATTTCTACCCGTCATATTTGCTGCTCCATCACTTGGAATTCCTTTGCAATTAGCCCAGTCCAATTTGTATTTTCCATCTACAGAGTCATGCAGTGCTTCGAATATTTGGGCTCCTGTTGCATTTATTGGTAAAGTTAGACAACACAGCCAACCTTCCATAAAGTCATCTTGCCCGTCATATCTCACAGAACCTAATAGTGTTGCACAATTTGAAATATCAGCACTCTCGTCAAGTTGGATCGCAAAATCCCCGGCTGACTGTAACCGAGTAATAATCTTGGCTTCTGAATCCTCAGCAACAGAACATATTCGCCGAGACATTGTGTCATCACTGAGAGGAATGCTTCTCAATTTTTCAGCAGGCTTCTCGTCGAAGATTTCCGCACCATATCCAGAGATGCTGAAATTCTTCCAGCATCTCTGAAAAAGTTTTTCGGCAACTGTAAGGGCCATTTTCTCTTTTGCCACACTGTATGCGACCAAATATGACACCAGTTGCGCCTTATCATTCAGAGCAGTTGACCGATTAAGAACTGGTGCTGATAAATTTAATCCCCGTTGCTTCCTTTGAAAATATTCAAGCGGGTGATCAAAGAGTTCCCCATGTTTTGTTTCAGAATGTCTGTTTAATTTTGACGGTTTTAAACTCTCGGTTACAAGCACCTCGCTACAAATAACACACTGGGGCTTTGGATCATGGTTTGCATTTGCACAATTGATGAAACCACATTTCGAAAAAGCCTCACTATACTGCCTCGTCTACGATTTGGTTTTCTTCTTAGTGGACGGATCAGGCCTGGTCCACATGGCAGAAGTTTGTCCGTCATTTCTCGAACTTCCTGTTGCAGACGACGTACTCACACATGTTGGTTTTATTGTCGGATGGAGATGGGTTTGAGAACTGTGTTTTTGAACTTCTTTGTTTAATTATAAAATGATCAAATTTTGGGAATTAAGGTTTGGTGATTAAGCCGCCCCTGACTCATTTCCCCGTGATACTGGGCCCAGACCAGCACCACTCACCATGGCTTTGGCGGCGAGGAAGAGCGCGTCCTGGTTGATGCTCGGAAACACGAAACCTAACAGAATGACTATTCCACTGGAACAAGGTCATCGCTCCACAGAATGAAATGACTGTCTGTCATCTGCCCAACGGAAATTACCTGATAAAAACGTGAATGTAAACTTCAGTCCAACATTCAACCAATCAATATCACGCAATCACAAGTTCTGACTACAAAACTGCCTGTGACATTTCATCTCTTTATGAAATAATTGTTTGCCCTTTTCTTATTTAATGTCCAGTTGTGGTTCATTTGATTTTCTCGACCGTACCCATTTAATGGCAGTGAGCTGATATTGCCAATCGGGCTCAGCATTCTCTGGCGAGCAGTAACCTGCCCTATAAGCTCCGCTGATAACCTGATATCTGACGAATCTCCTTTCCATGTTCCATTACATTTATGCTTTTATTTTTAGGGTTCAAACGAGGGGGCACAAAGTTAAACACAAAGCAATTTGGCAACATGCAGGTCTCCCAATCAACGCAAGAGCACGCAGAAGGAATCCCAATGGACCAAACCCCTTCTCATTCACTGCCACTGGAAAAAAATCCGAACGGACCAAACCCTTTCCTATTCCCTCCCATTGCAGAGAATCCCAAAGAGAAAAAAACCCTTCACAGTCCAAGCATTAAAGAGAGTGCGGTGCCCAGAACTGAACACAGTTCTCGAAATGAGGTCTAACCAGAGCTCTGTATAACTGTGACATAACTTCCACTCCTTTCTATTCCAGTTCCCTTGAGATAAAGATCAAAATTTAATCTCCATTTTACCTTATGTTTTTTGTGAATTCTGAACTTGGACCCCTACAGTTCCTTGCTTCTTGCCATTTAGAAAATACTCTGATCTATCTTTTTAAGTTTCAAAGTGGATGACCTCACACTTTCCCACGTTGAACTCCATCTGCCACTGTCTTGCCCACTCACTTAATCTATCAATGTCCCTTTGCAACTTTCTGCTCCCATCTATAATGTTTACTGTGCCACCTAACTTAGTTTCGTCAGCACACTGGGATAGAAGGTTCTCTACATAAGAATAGAACAGATAGAAGCAGGAGTAGGCCCTACGACCCGTTGAGCCTGTTCCGCCATTCAATCAGACCATGGCTGATCTTCGACCTCAACTCCACTTTCCCGCCCGATCACCATATACCTTGATTCCCCTAAAATCCAAAAGTCGATCGATCACAGACTTCAATATACTCAACGGCTGAGCGTCCAAAGTCCTCTGGGTGAGAGAATTCCGAAGATTCACAACCCTTTGAGTGAAGATTTTTTTCCTCATATTGGTCCTAAATGGCCGACCCCTTATCTTGAGACTATGACCTCCAGTTCTTGACTCTCCAGCCAGGGGAATCAGCCTCTCAGCATCTGCACTGTCAAGCCGTCGAAGAATTTTATACCTTGCAATGTGATCACCTCTCTTTCTTCTAAACTCCAGCGAATGTAGGCCAATTTTACACAATATCTCCGCACAGTAAAATTGCAGCAAATCCTCCTTACTCTTATATTCCAACACCCTTGCAATGAAGACGAATATTTTATTTGCCTTCCTCACTCTCATTAGACCCTTGGTAACTCACTATTTCCAGTATGTTTTTCCTCTATTCCTTCTGTGGGGAAAATAAATCATTGTTGAAAACATTTCACTCCAATTATACCAGTTTCTTTTTGGGGAACAAAATGCAGCTGAACTGCAAACTTGGAGTTTCTGAAGAAAGCGGATTAATGTGAACGTTGAATTGTGATGGCCGGAAATCGAACCCGGATCAACTGCTGGAAGGCAACTATAATCACCACTATACCACCATCGCCGAAAAAAGTTATCAATAAAATGGTTCCCAACCATCAGATCCTGAACATCCACTGCAGGCTGTTGCATTTTTTTCTTCAGTTGAACTGGTTTCTGACGGATCCTTTCTCGCTCTGTTGCAGTTCCCGTTTCCGCCCAGTAGATGACGCCAAGCCCCAATCAATGGAAATTACACAACAGCCAGTAATTCTTCACCTGATATCGGACTGAAGAGATAGTCGATCCCTGCAATACTTGACCAGTGGAAATACACATTGCCGCAACTCACATCAGCCATTGTGTAAAATTAAGTAATTTCATTAAATCATTCTGGAGACCTGACTACGAACTGGGCACAAATGGCAACTTAATATTCAAGTCGAAAAGATCTTTAGAAAGGACCGAGAAGTAGGGAAAGGAGGAGGAACAGCAATATTGCGAATGGAAAATATTACAGCAGTTGAAAGATAGAATATCAGTGAGCGTGAGGGGGCAATGTAAACACTCCGAGAGAGACCGATCAAAAGTGGCCCCACTGTACTCCTCCAGAAGGTATAAGAAGGGCGAGTTGGGGAGGATTTCTTCATTCTTTGTGAAAGTGTTTGTGAGATTGTGGAAATGTCTGAATGAGGAAAATCCGGTGGAAAAACTCGGGCCAAGGCCAAGTCTCGCTCATCCTGGGCAGGACTGCAGTTCCATTTGGGCCGTGTTCACAGGTCCTGCGAAAGGGGAACAATGCTGAATGTGTCGGTGCCGGAGCTCCGGTCTATCTGGCTGCTGTGCTCGAGCACCTGACGGCTGAAATCCTCGAGCTGGTTGGTGATGCGGCCCGCGACAACAAGATGACGCGCATCATCCCCAGACACCTGCAACTGGCCGTCCGCAACGACGAGGAGCTCAACAAGCTGCTGTGAGATGTGACCATCGCTCAGGATGGGGTGCTGCCTAATATCCAGGCCTGTTTCTGTGCCGTAATTTCGATGTAATTCGATGTCAATGTTCTTTTCAGAGCCACCCACTATATCTGTCAAAGGTCTGGTTACTGTCTGAAGGGAGACGCTGATATCATGCCACCAGTGTTGCTTTGAGCTGCTTTTTTCTCCTTGTGGACGAGATGAGGTATTAATGGGACTGGAGTCGGTGCACCGACCACATTCCGAGACTTTAAACCGTAACTGATGGACCCCAGTCCACACATCACCAGGTTTGTTGCATTTATTTGAACTACTTGCCATGCTGGGCTCGTAAAGCATCACCAGAACTGCTCGACTAAACTTTCCACATCTGTGGGATTCAGCGCTTCACTCCGTTTCTGTTCTATTTTGTTGGATTATTCAAATAACTCATCAAACTCACTGGGGAATCACTGAAATGTAACTCTGTACAGAAACAAATGACAGTGAACGGCCTGGTGCCCAGGAGATCAGAAATAGTATTCGCCTTTCGCCTTGTTGACCAGTAAACCGTGTTTCGAGTCCACCTACCCGCGTTGGTTCCACATGGGAATCAAATAGAGAGGGCGGGAGGGGAGGAGACAGAATGATGGACAGGGCGGAGAGCGGCCTCTGATCTTCCAGCTCCACCTCCAGCTTTCTCCACTCGCCAATTTCAAACCGTTTATTGATAATAGAACCGAAACACAGCGGTCCGCACAAACCCTTACAGACTCGGGCTTCATATTCAAGGATTCCCAGGAACCCGGAGCTTTCAAATAAGCCCCGTTACAATTAACAGACAGTAATATTCCTGACTAAATACAGTCCCTTCGACAACAAGTTAAACCGTCGCCTTCATTTAAGTCCCACACCCGATTCTATCTCCCCACATATCCCCTCCCAGACGGGTTCAGCGTTTTACAAACACCTTCTTCCAGCTGATTTGGAGAATCTCATATGTTGGGGTTTGAGTTATGACGCGGAGTTTCTCCGCCAGTGTTACCGTCTCACAGAGACTCTCACCCTGAATCTGTGAAATGAAAATGACCATGAACTGGGAGTGGAGCCGAACACATCCCCAGTTACAGTGAGGCTCGGACACCCCATTCTCTCTGTATTATATCAGACAGTATTCCACCTTCATGTTCAGCACTTGAGAGAGACACACACTTTCAGTCTTACACTTCCGATCAGTGTGTTCATATCACCCTCAATAACTGTATCCAACCTTCAAATACAGCACCAGAGAGTGAGAGAGAAAGGGAGACAGATACGTTGAGAGAGCGAGCGGAGAGGCACAGTGCCACAGTATCAGTTCCAGACCGACCTGTAAAGTTGCGTTTTATCCAGAAAATCCCGTTGGAGAGACAGAAGATGCATTCTTATCTCTCATGGATATACCAGAGACGGACACACTATTAATCCCACACTCAAGGACAGTACAGAGAGTGACAAAAACAATGTGGGCCGAATTTAACCCTGTCTTGCCTGTTGTACTATCTTCGGTTTTGCAGATTAGGTCTGTTCGTTATTACTCTCAGTGACCGAGAGTTTCACTCTGATTATATTAATCTGGGACTGTTTCTGTCTGATATTAATCCTACACAGTCCCAGCAAATACACCGACTCCCGCTTTCCTCCCATGTTTCTCCAGGATTGGTTTGAGAAATCCTCCCTCCAGTTTCGGGTTCACGCGTTACTTTATCAGTAAAGGGACCAAGAATAAACAGAACCCATTGGCTCATTTCACAGCCGTCCACGTTATCTCTGATTGCCCCTTTACCATAAAAAGATACCGAGAGAAACAGCAGGGATGGAAACATCCAGTTGAATCGTGAGAGATTGTAAAGTCAGTCTGGATTCCAGCGTTCGGCACTGCTGGAATCGCATCTGTTTTCCATTCTGGTGCCTGTTCCTGCACTGCCTGTGGACCCCATTCCCTCTGACCTTTCCCCCACTTCCTTTGCTCAGACTCTGAAAAATTCCAACTGGGGAAAGTTTCCATCGATTTTGGGATTGCGAATTAAACCAGATATCTGCGCATGCGCGATTCAGCCCCGCCCCCAGCGGTGCTTGCTGGTGAGCAGAAGAGCGCATGCTCGCTCTCCTCTCCCAGCTCGGCCTGTGGGCGCCATTCCCTCAGTGAGCGGAAGAAGATGGTTTAAAACAGCCGGGAATGGAGAGATCACGGCCTCCGGGGGAAGGGAGCAAAGAGCAGCCTCGTGACAGCAGCTCATCGCTTCGGGACCGTGTCCGCAGTTCGGCTCAGAGATCGGCATTGAGTCCAGGGGAAGTTCTTGGGGGTGTCCGGGGGCTGTTTGTAAGAGGCGGAGTGCATCAGGATCTCGTCCCGGAACATGGAGTGAGCGGGGGAAGGGAGAGGTCATTCTCGGGCTGTGTGTGTCCAGGGTGTGTCCAGGGTGAGGGAGACAGAATGGGAAGAGCAGGTTGTTTGAAATCATTGCTGCTTTCTCTCCCCAAACCAGTGGTGAATTGTTCCTGGTTTAGTTCCAGTCTCACCCTGTTTATTGTTGTTGGACAGTGAACTGTGGAAACAGAGCCGGACAGTGAGGATATGGGGAGTGATACAAAGAGCATCTATTGCAGGCACCAGGTGACAAGTGTGAACACATTTTAAACAGCGGCTGTTATGTTTCGGTTGAACGGTTAGTTCCATGGTAGAGGGTATTAGAAACCTGACCTGTACAAAGGTCCCTGCCCCATCGGGTCGTGCCATTCAGAGATCAGTGCAGGGGTTGTGTTGTGTCTGGATGTCACCAAATTGTTGTCAACCAGCGCAACACACCTGGTGTGCAGAAGCTGAGTGCTGCAGTACTGCAGTGGAGTCAGACACTGACACTGTTTGTATGTTTGTATCGCTGGTTTTCATTTGTGGTTATTACAATGATTATTAATTGTAAACAATTTTACAACACCAAGTTATAGTCCAACAAATTTATTTTAAATTCAACAAGCTTTCGGAGGCTTCCTCCTTCGTCAGGTGAACGGTGTGGAAATGAAATTTTCGAATCCTTCGCATTTTAAAATCACAGAACAATGCCTGGTGATGACTGCCCATTGCCAAGGCAATCACAGTGAGCAGACAGAAAGGTGTCACCTAAAAAGGCCACCGAATATACAAACCCCCCAAAAAAAAGAGAGAGAGAGAGAGAAGGAACACAGTCAATGACCCGTTATATTAAAAAAAGATAACATTTGTTCGCTGGTGGGGTGACGTGTGGTGTGACATGAACCCAAGATCCCGGTTGAGGCCGTCCTCATGGGTGCGGAACTTGGCTATCAATTTCTGCTCAACGCCTCGGCCAACGTTGTCTACCTCATACGTTGCAGGAAAGGATGCCCCAGAGCATGGTACATTGGCGAGACCATGCAGACACTGCGACAACGGATGAACGGACACCGCGCAACAATCGCCAAACAGGAGGGTTCTCTCCCTGTCGGGGAACACTTCAGCAGTCATGGACATTCAGCCACCGACCTTCGGGTGAACATACTCCAAGGCGGCCTTCGAGACACACGACAACGCAAAATTGTTGAGCAGGAATTGACAGCCAAGTTCCGCAGCCATGAGGACGGCCTCAACCGGGATCTTGGGTTCATGTCACACTACACGTAACCCCACCAGCGAACAAATGTTATCTGTTTTTTAATATAACGGGTCATTGACTGTGTTCCTTCTCTCTCTCTCTCTTTTTTTGGGGGGGTTTGTATATTCGGTGGCCTTTTTAGGTGACACCTTTCTGTCTGCTCACTGTGATTGCCTTGGCAACGGGCAGTAATCACCAGGCATTGTTCTGTGATTTTAAAATGCGAAGGTTTCGAAAATTTCATTTCCACACCGTTCACCTGACGAAGGAGGAAGCCTCCGAAAGCTTGTGGAATTTAAAATAAATTTGTTGGACTATAACTTGGTGTTGTAAAATTGTTTACAATTGTCAACCCCAGTCCATCACCGGCATCTCCACATAATGATTATTAACGGAGAGATTCAATTGATCACTTTTGTATTTTCCACTTCACCTGTTCTTGAGTTACAAGAGATACTTTTTCTTCCGACAGTCAAATCCTTGAAGGACCCAGAATCAGTGTGATGTTTACTCAACCCGAGGCACAAGGAGCAGTCAGTGCAGCCAGCTCCTTCTCACACACAGTAAGTACATTATCACTCACAGAGCACAGAGACACAGACAGGTCATCAGTCCCACAATCTCAGACAGCAGAAATAGTCAGTCGCACACTGACCCCAATCCAACACTCAAACAGAGCAGGAGAGACAGACCTAATTTCCATTTCACAACGACTCAGTACTGCTGACCGGGAGATAAATAATTCCCAGTCCAAAATCACACCCAGTATCAGATTGAAAGGCACTGTGTCAATCTCACATTAGTTCAGCCTTAGCTACAAATTAAATACCAGATAGAACTGACACATGGTCCTGATTGATAGGTACAGAATGAATCAGAATAGTGTGCTCCAAGATTCAAATTAAATACCAGCCCACAACTCTCACACATTATGAGTTTAAAGATGCAGTATTCATGCCACTATTGTGCACTGAGATACAAATTAGATACCAGTTCAAATGTTACCCATTTTTGACTCACATATATGTCCAAAAACTTCATAGTGTCAGAATGAAATGTACAGTTTCAATTCATTCACTGCAGACTGAGGTACACATTAGATACCAGTCCAAAATTCTCATACAGTGTAAGACTGAAAGAGAGAGTATCAACCCCATTAGTGCAGACTGAGCAACACATCACATACCAGTCCTAAAATCTCAGTGTCAGGTTGAAAGATACAGTATCAATTCCAGAAGTGCAGATTGAGTTCCACATTATATACCAGTCCAAAATTAGCATAAAGTATCGTACTGGAAGATGCAGTATCAATCCCATTAGTGCAGACTGAGGTACTCATCAGTTACCTGTCCAAAAATCACATTGTGTCAAATGAAAGGCACAGTGTCAATTCCTTTATTGCAGACAGAGGTTCACAACAGATACCTGTCCAAAAATCTGGTACAGTATTATAGTGAAAGATATAGTGTCGATGTGATTAGTACAGAATGACCTGCACGTTACATACCAGTATAAAAATCTCGCACAGCATTAGACTGGAAGATACAGTATCAATCCCATTAGTGCAGACTGAGGTATACATTAGATACCAGTCCAAAAGCCACATTCAGTGTCAAATTGAAAGATACAGTATCAATTCCATTAGTGTAGACTGAACTACACCTTACAAACCAGTCTAAATATATTACACAGTATCAGACTGAAAGGTACAGTATGAATTCCATTAGTGCAGACTGAGCTACACATTATATATCGTCCAAAAATCTCATACATTATCATACTGAAACATACAGTATGAATCCTTTTAGTTTAGACTAAGCTAAACATAACAAAGCAGTCCAAAAATCCCTCACTGTGTCTGACTGAAAGTTAGAGTGTCAATTCCATTGGTACAGACAGAACCACACATCACATATCAGTCCAAAAATCACATACAGTGTCAGACTGAAACATACAGTATCAATTCCATTAGTACAGACTGAGCGACACCGAACACACCAATCCAAAAATCTCATTCAGTGTCAGACTGAAACGTACAGTATCAATTCCATTAGTACAGACTGAGCGACACCGAACACACCAATCAAAAAATCTCATACAGTGTCAGACTGAAACGTACAGTATCAATTCCATTAGTACAGACTGAGCGACACCGAACACACCAGTCAAAAAAATCTCATTCAGTGTCAGACTGAAAGATACAATATCAATTCCATTAGCCCAGACTGAGCTACACAATAAATACCAGTCCAATAATTTCACAGTAAAAGGTTGAAGTGAACATTATCTTCACAGAGATTAAGATACAATCATACAACAAAACTCACACATGTTGTTTGATTAAAACAAAATCCAAAAGCGTATCCATATTTACACATTAATGCCGGACAAAAGATTTGCATACATTAGTGAATTAAAGACACAGTTTCAAGCACCATACTGCAACCTGAAATAAGAATACAGAACGAATCCAGACTTGCACTTTGCCCAGAGACTGAGTGACAGAATGAATCCCACAGTGAGATAAAATACCAGAGATTGAGAGATACCGAATGAATCCCACACTCACAGACAGCACCAGAGATTGACAGATACCGAATGAATCCCACACTCACACACATTCCCTGAGATTGACAGAAACAGAATGAATCCCACACTCACAGATAGCACCAGAGATTGACAGATACAGAATGAATCCCACACTCACACACATTCCCTGAGATTGACAGTTACAGAATGAATCCCACACTCACACACATTCCCTGAGATTGACAGATACAGAATGAATCCCACACTCACAGATAGCACCAGAGATTGACAGATACAGAATGAATCCCACACACACACATTCCCAGAGATTGACAGAAACAGAATGAATCCCACACTCACAGATCGCACCAGAGATTGACAGACACAGAATGAATCCCACACTCACACACAGTATCAGAGACTGACAGATACAGAATGAATCCCACACTCACAGACTGTACTGGAGACTGACTGATACAGAATGAATATCACACTCACATACAGTATCAGAGACTGACAGACAGAGAATTAATCTCACACTCTCATACAATCTGACATCGACTGGCCATAAGTGAGAACTGTAACAGAGTGGAACAAATTCACATTATCTGTCGTTGTTATAGATTCAGGACAATGTGCAATGTGAGGAAATAGTTTCTCTCTGTAACTTCTGCTCTCGTATTTTTTCATATTTTTTCAGTGAAAAATTGGACAATTGATTCATAATAAAGTTTTTATTTTGCTCATTCGAAAGTTGCCCCATTGTATTTCACTCTGCATTGCACAATATTTCTGTCTGATTTCTCAGGACACGATTTATATTTATCCAAATAAACCAAACTGAAACACAAATAAAAACTGAGCGCAAATCTGGAAGTTTGAATGGCGACCGTCAAAAGTGAAAGGGATAAAATATAGAAAAAATTAAAACCGAACATGCTGGAAAGACTCAGCAGGTCCGGCAGCATCTGTGGAGAAGGGAAGCTCGGGTTAACGGTTCAGGACTATGACCCTTCTCTCGATCAGAAAGGTTAATCAGACATAATTTAAATACGAAACGGGAATCAGCAGACGGAAAACCTTCAGAAAATCAATTAATTTCACTGAATCCGAGCAATTGAGTCCCGTATCCACCATTCAGATCAAGGCAAGTAATAATACAAAGGAACAGAGTTAAATTCAACGTTATGGGGGAAATAAATGCATTTTAGAAGTATTTTTACATGAATTAGACCCGTTTGTGTTTTGGATACACTGTCCCTCTGAACATCATCAAATTCAGTTCCAGTCTCGGTGTTTCTGAATTCAGCGTGCTGGGATTCAAATCTGTTGGAATGAACTGCTTGGAAGGCAGCAAAACTCACCATTATAGCGCCTTATTTCACCAGGAGGGAGAAGTCGAGTGTTTCTGTGGAGTTTCGGACTGAATTGCTCCCTTTGGGTTTCTGGCACTTTAAACATAGACAATAAATAGTTCCCAAACATCAGTCCCTGAACAGACACAACAAGCTGGTGGAATTTCTCATTCATAGATATTAAATAAGAGGATGGCAAAAGCGAATAGGAAGAGGTTCGGAAGAAGTCACAAAAACAATTCGGGAAGCAAACAGAAACCAGGAAATCAAATTATCAAGGAATATAAAAGTAAATAGTAAATTATTCCACTGACCCAAAAATATCAAAAGGAAAATCAAAATATCTTGAGTGCCACTAAGGGATGCACAAGATAAACTCACAGATAACGTCAGCGAAATGGCAGAAATATTGAATTGTTACTTTGTCTCAGTATTTACCCGGGAGATAAACAGGGTGAATATATTAGAGGAAGAGGTCAATAAAGATATCATGGCATTTAAGTTAGAAAGGGTGGTTAAACTCCTGGTCCAGATAGATTGCATCTGTGCATATTCAATGAAGCAAGGGGAGAGATAGCAGAGGCACTGTTACATATATAGGAAAAAATCATCACAAAAAGGAATAGTGCCAGAGGACTGGATGACAGCTAATGTGATTCTTATATTTTAAATCAGGTGATAGAACAAGTCCAGGGAACTATGGACCAGTTAACTAAAGGTCGGTGGCAGGAATGATCATGGAATCTTTTACTCAATGATGCAATGGAAAAACATCTAGAAACCGAAAATATAATAAAACAGTTTGACAGAAGGTTTGACAGTTTAATTTACAGTTCAACATAACTTATTTGCTTTTCAATTCTATTCCTCTCGAAATAAACCACAGTGCTTTGTTTGCTTTTTATGGCCTTATCAACTTGTGTTGCTACATTGAATGATTTGTCCATCTGTACCCCGAAATCCCTTTGCTCTTTTACCCCATTTAGACTCTTATTTTCCAAGCAGTATGTGGCCTCCTTATTCCCCCTAGCAAAATGCACCACCTCACACCTTTCTATATGGAAATTCAATGTCCATTTACATCGCCTTTCGGCAAGCTTAATAATTCTTCTTGTATTTTGTCGCATTCTTCCTCAGTATCGGCAATACCCCCTAAATTAATTACAAGAATTTAACACAGCATTACAACTAATGTTTGATCTAACAAAATGTACATGCAGCTCGTATCCATTCCCAGTTTTTCTAAATCCCACTCGTGCAATATAATGTGAAGAATTCATTTCTGTTCTGTCCCTCTCTCATCTGCAAACTTCACTGTCCCGGGGTTTGGGGACATCTACTGGCCGGAAGCAGAACTGCAACAGTTCGGAACAAATTGCTGAAACCGGACAATGTGCAGTGTGAGCGTGTTTGTGATTGGTGGCAGTTATTAACTCAGATTGTCTGAAGAAACTAATCAGAGAGTTACAGTGAATAATTATTGTGACCTCACTCCGAATGACCCAATCACAATCATTGCCCTCCCCATCCCTCATTACCATAGGGCTGTGGGGCTGCCTATTTAATCCGAGCTCGGAGCGGATTTGGTTAATTTCTGAGTCTGAAATTGAGTTTGAAAATGCCTGAGGACAAGAAAGCAGCTCCCAAGAAGGGCGCCAAGAAAACCTTGAGTAAAGCACCAGCCAAAGGCGGCAAGAAGCGTAGAAAGTCGAGGAAGGAGAGTTACTCCATCTACATCTACAAAGTGATGAAGCAGGTTCACCCCGACACCGGCATCTCCTCCAAGGCCATGAGCATCATGAACTCCTTTGTGACCGATATTTTCGAGCGCATCGCAGGTGAGGCTTCCCGTCTGGCCCATTACAACAAGCGGGCGACTATCAGCTCCCGGGAGATCCAGACCGCCGTGCGCCTGCTGCTGCCTGGGGAACTGGCCAAGCACGCCGTGTCAGAAGGGACAAAGGCGGTGACCAAATACACCAGCTCCAAGTAAAACTCGACAATGAAGTGAAAAAAAAACAACGGCTCTTTTAAGAGCCACCCACAACCTCTCTGAAAGAGCTGCATTTCCTGTATATTTACTAAGGATCGTTTTATTGCAGCAATATTATGATTCCAATCGAAAAGTGACTCGAACTACCCCGTTCAAATCCCTGGCCCCAAAAATGAACACGAGTTTATCATCCGCTCCTTCCCATTTGTTTTGTTCTTAAAGCATTACTATTCTGGCCTCTCATCCCCTTTATGACCCCCTCAGCGATTCCGTTCTCAGTCTCAGTCTATTTTTGGATTGACCTGAAAATCCCCAGATTAACAGTAACCCCACCCCTTGCAGTAACAGCGGAATCGGGGCAGAATGAGAGCTCTGTCCTGGTCCCTCTTTTCACAGAAGCTCTCCCGGCTCTGAGAAGGGACCAATCTATTACGTTTCACTTTTCCAAACACTAAATTCAAATGTGTCCTTTCACGGAATGCTGTGAATGGGGCTTTCGTCCCGTCCGGTGCAGTTTGAAAGCGATGGTCGAATGAGCCATAATTTAAAGCAGATTTTAAAACAGAGCGAGCGATTAGTGACGGGAAGCGCTGAATAAGACAAGATACAAAGAACGGGTTTAAAATCTTGTGCTCAGGGCGACATTGATCGAAATCCGATCCTTCACTGCACTGAAATTGGCGGGCTTTTTGTAATTCATAAAATTCCTGGTCTGACCGTTGAGGCCGGTAAATCGCGCCCTCTTCTAATTTCCAGCTATCTGATTGGTTAATGAAATAGGCAAATGAGGTGTAATAAGGAACAACCAATCAGATGATCTTTCAGTCTCTCAGAAGGGAAAATACAGAAGTCATTCTTAATTCTTTGTGAAAGTGTTTGTGAGATTGTGGAAATGTCTGGAAGAGGAAAAACCGGCGGTAAAGCTCGGTCCAAAGCCAAGTCTCGCTCATCCCGGGCCGGACTGCAGTTCCCTGTGGGCCGTGTTCACAGGCACCTGCGAAAGGGGAACTACGCTGAACGTGTGGGTGCCGGAGCCCCGGTCTATCTGGCCGCTGTGCTCGAGTATCTGACGGCTGAAATTCTCGAGCTGGCCGGCAACGCGGCCCGGGACAACAAGAAGACCCGCATCATCCCCAGACACCTGCAACTCGCCATCCGCAACGACGAGGAGCTCAACAAGCTCCTGGGACGGGTGACCATCGCTCAGGGCGGGGTGCTGCCTAATATCCAGGCCGTGCTGCTGCAGAAGAAAACCAGCAATGTGAGCACCAAGAGCAAGTAAAGCGGCCAAGATTTAATCTGATATCCCAAAGGCTCTTTTCAGAGCCACCCACTGTATCTCTGAAAGGGCCCGTTACTGACTGAAGAGACAAAACGACGGATGAAGTCAGAGTTAGAGAGAGACAATCAGCGCGAGGGACAGGGAGGCACATGTGAAAAAGGCAGGGCAGGCAGAGAGAGAAGACAGGCTGCGACCTACGGACAGTGAGAGAGAGAGAGGCAAATCGAAAAAAAAGACAAGAGTAACAGATCGAAAAAGGTAGAGGCATGAACAGCGGCAGAGAGACATAAATTAAAGTAGAAGTGGATATAACGAGGTCGATAAACACACGGAAAATAAACAGACATCAGCGATATACACAGAGGACAAATACAATTAAAGACGGGCAAACATATAAAGTGACAAGAGGGTAGAGAGAGAAAGCATTAAACAACCAAACAAACTGTATCATCAGCCTGGAGTGTGAGAGTGCTGACCAGAAGAACAGCAGCAGGCGAAATAGGCAAATTCACGTTTGATTTAGGGGAACACTCATTTAGATTTATTTTTGACAGTTCTAAAGGTACTGCCTGGATGCTGCACAATAAAGTCACTCAGTTTGTGTACCTCACCCTGTCCATGACTTTTTGCGGGTCTTTCCTCAGCCGCTCGATGTAATGAAAAATCATCTGGCGACTTAACTTGGTTCCGTTGTGGAAACTGAGGGAAACAAGTGAAGTGCCCATTAATGGTGGGTTAAATTTGGAGGAACCTTTTGTTGATAAGCCACCGCCCCAGAGGTGTGGTTCTGTGTTAAAAAGGTTTTTTTTAAAAATTGGCAGAATTTGAGTGGAGAGGGACACAGATCAACGACGACTGCTTCAATCTCGCCTTACGCTTCCTGGCAGCATCACCTCACCTGGACTATTCATGACTGCTCGCTACCTCACGGTTTGATGCCTCGATGCAGGTTTAAAGATTGCCTGTGGATTGCCAGATGACCTGGCTACAAGAGAAAGCCACGCCACCCGACAACGCCATCCATCAAAATACCTGGAATATCCCGGCAAACTTGAGCCAACTATCAGTATATAACTGTCGTTATGGGGTTAGTCTAAGATAGACATTTGATTTCCAAACGGTTATGCGTTTTGGGAATTCAGAATGTGTTGTTTTATTGTTGTTCAAGCAATTCTAAATCGGACATCAACCCAAGATATTGTTTAAATTCTAATGTCAATTTTTCTAGCGTATTAATAATAAATGATTGTTTTCAGTTTAGAGCCATAGTTTGTGCCTGAAGTTTGTTCAGGAAATAGAGCAAATTAAGTTAATTGTAAAATTAAACATTGAGGAGATAAAAAAGGCGTTTCCCAAATAAAGTGTAAAATCTCTTTGCATCTTTTTGCCCCTCCATCTGTTCCATGTGTAACTTTCCCAGTGACCTGCTGTATTCTGTAATAAATGACAATAAACTCTTAACCCTTCTGCTGTGTCACTAAACTGGACAGGGTCCCGCATTACTGTTCTGCGCTGTTACTGTTACAAATACTGTTATGGTTTCAGATTACATAAACATATGAATAATTAATACATAAACCAAACCCCAAATCAGAACTACATTCAAATTGATTCCAATTTTACACTGATTTATTTTATAGAAGCTAGAATTGCTTCTTTACATAAAATGACAAATTTGACCTTTCCTCTGAACGTCTGGTCTCCCCGTTTCCGTAAGTATTACGTCGAAACAACCAAATATTAATCCATTTTTTGCAGAAATTCACGTTGTGGTGTTTAATTCCCTCACTGTACCGCTGTCCTTCTGTTGAACATCAATTAGTGCCATTCTCACTCAGTTTGTATCTTTAACTACAGTGCAACTGTGATTTAACAAGAATAGTAAATAGACCCACTCCATGTCTCTCACCATAACAAGCTCTGACTGGAATGCATGTTTCGTTGATGTGGAATATGAGACAATTTTGTATGGTTACAAACATCACACTTTAATAGAATAGTAACAGCTGAAACATAAGACATGTTGTCTCCAACCTTACCAGAATTTTTACACAAGCCTTTGATGATTCATTAAATTGCATTAAGCTGACGCCTTCCCCTGCGGAATCAAAGCGAAATAATCTAAACCATGTGTAACCTCTATTACACAGATTATAGTCTCATAATACATTAATACTAACTTTAGTATTCTTAACCTATTTGTCTTACTATATTATACACGATGCCACACAGATTTAAATAGAATTACAGAGATTTAAATATAAAATGAATTTCCCTACGGAGGAGAGCGAGGAAACATGGAGAGACGGTCTGATACTGGGGAACAAACATACATTTGAAGGTATAAATCGACAAAGGAAGAAGGAAAGAAAATAACATATATAGAGGGCCTGAACTTGGCCATGAACACTTCTGGAGAGAGATTGGGGATAACCTGCAGAGAGGACCTGAAACTGGTCACGGACACTTCAGGAGAGAGGCTGGGAATAACCTGCAGAGAGGGCCTGAAGCAGGCCATGAGCACTTCGGGAGAGAAACTGGGACTTACATTCGGAGAGGGCCTGAAGCTGGCCGCGGACACTTCAATAAAGGCACTGGGAATAACCTGCAGAGAGGGTCTGAAACTGGCCATGAACGAAAGACAGGGAATAACCTGCAGAGAAGGAATGAAATTAGGAATGATCAGAGATTAAGTAAAAATATCAGCTCCGGAGGAAAAGAGCAAATAAATTAGTAGAAGGATCTGATATTGGGAATCAGCAAAGATTTAATCTAAAAATGACTTCTAGAGAGACATGGGAAGACACGGAGATGGGGTCTGTAAGTGGGAATACAGATTTAAACAGCAAAATCACGATACAGGGAGTGAGGGAAAACATGAAGAAAGGGACAAATACTGGGAATAAACAAGGACTAATATAAAAAATCACCTCATGGAGCAGATGTGGAATAACAGGGTGAAGGAGACTGAACGTTGAGGTAAAAACAGAATTATGTATAAGTATCACCTCGGCAGGGAGAATATAAGAACATAAGAATTGCTGGACAAAAAATGAGCAAGGTCCATCCAGTTCGATACAATGATAATGGACTTGGTGATTAGTCACAGCAATCGATCTCCATCAATGGAGATTGTGACATATTGTGATCGTGTAAAACGGGTGAGAGTGAATCGAGATTTCCTTTTACATCTCAACAATCAATGGAAATAAATGGGGAGCGATGTGAAGCCGGTTGCGGATTCGCTATCACCTGTTTTACACAATCATACAAAGTCCAATATACCCCAATGAATCTACACCTGACCCAGACATGAGCTGTGAAAAACTTTGTGAACCTTAGGGTATCAATTGACCTTTGGCAGTAACGGAAAACGGGCGGTAACGAATTCGTAGCCCCTGTTACAATCCGTCCGATGTCCTGTTCCATTGAAATCAATTGTTGAGAAAATCGGAACAACAACAAAACGGGCCGCTGATCCACGATCGTTCATTTCACACTGTGACTCATTTTGCACTCTCGCTCATTTCACACCATGGCTCATTATGCACTATTGCTCATTTCACACTATGGTTCATTTTGCACTATTGCTCATTTCACACTATGGTTCATTTTGCACTATTGCTCATTTCACACTGTGGTTCATCTTGCACCATCGCTCATTTCACACTGGTGCTCATTTTCCACTGTCGCTCATTTTGCACGATCGCTCATTTTCCACAATCGCTCATTTTGCACGAATGTTGAAGACCAATTTCACCCCCAGTTTTTTTCAGGGAGCATTGAATTCTGTAATTATCGGGGGAAATAGTATGCGATGGGAGACCGTGCGATTGTGTGGACGGTCTGTCTGAGAACAGCTTGTGATGAAACAATTTCATTCAGCAAGTGCTGTTGATGTCAGGGCTGATTCCACGAATGGGCGCTCCCAGCGATGAGCGTCACTCTCAGGGAGAGCCGATTTATAAACCACAAGGTGGAAGCGCTTTATTTTCAAACCCACTAATTTAAACCGACTGGAGACAAAACAAACCCGCCTGTGGGCCCGAGATTTCCCCATCCCGCTACTCGACCAGTTGCCTCAGCCTTACTAAAGAAGCAGATTCTAAAAGTGTAAAGACTGAAACCCCTGGTGAAAGCAACTCAGAAACAATGGGGGTAAAATTCAACTTCGACCAGGACACGACACAGGCGGTAGTGGATCAGCCGCCTATTATACATCTCACTCAATACTCCTTTCCATTGAAGTCACGGGGTGCAAAACGGACGGCCGATGTGCTGCTGCCTGTAATTCCGCCCCGCCGAAGTTACATTTCTTCCTGATAATCCACAGGCTGTCGTCACCAGCCTCCGACCTGATCCGGGTCACTCAGCAGATTCACTCCAGATTGAACTCACTGATGATCTGTCAAGCAGCCCAAAGTATCACATCACTTTCCACATCTCGAATAGTCAAACACTTTGGGCTCGATTTTAGGGTCGGGTTACCTGTGGGTTTCCAGCGGGGGGGGCCCCGAAAATCCCGATCTCCGATCACGTGACCGGATTCGGACGAAATCCCGGCCACTTCCGGGTACCGCGCTGACGTGCGGGGCTACGCGCGAAAGCCCCGCTGGTGGGAATCCCGCAGGCAATTAAAGCCAGCGGGGTTCCACTTGAGAGTACTTACCTTGCTCGTTGTGGTCAGTTAATGAGCTGAAGCAGCTGTCAAAAGAGGAAGTGTGGGTTTTACGTTCAAGGCAGTCAGTTTCCCACACTGGGGGAAACAGGACCCTTCAAACCAGGCGTGTTGCAGCCAGCAGCCTGTGGCAGGTGCCAAGGTGCGCTCCACGGGGGAGAGCCCTCACCCACGCAGTAGGCCACCGCGTCACATAGGGCAACCCCTGCCCCCCACCACCCCCCGGCCAAGCCAGAGGACAGACCGACACGAAACCGCAGCCCCAGTCCGAGGACCCACACACCTACCCTGCACAACCCCTCAGACCAACACCTGCCAGTTGGGTGGTGTGTGGACACCCTCGGAGCACCAGCAGCCTCGCAGTCCACGCCGTCCGCCGCAGAGACGTGGATCCCCCCAACACGGTGTGGTTGCACGCCCACCTGCACAGCAGGAGGGAGGGCTACCGCAGAGAGAGACGCGTCGCAGAGGGCACTACCCTCGCCACAGGGTCCACAGACCGAGGCGCAGCTCCCCGGACCTCTCTGAGCAGCGGTGCACAGGGAGGTGCAGATTCGCTCGACATGTAGTCGTGGAGATCTGCAGCCTCTTTCATGCCAAGCTGCTCCTGGCTGGCCCCAGCACCAACTGCTTACCTGTCGCTGGCAAAGTCACCACTGTCCTCCACACCTTCTCCTCCGCATCCTTCCAGGGTGCAGCCGGCTACACCGCCGATGTCTCTCAGTCGTCTGCACGGACGAGCCCTGCAAATACACCTGCACCTACTCTGCAGTAACACGATGGGTGGCATCAGTGGTGGGTCCTCATAGTGATACCCAGGAGCGGGCATTATTGGACACAATGGACAGGATTCGCGGAGACATGGCAGTGGTGGTGTCAATATAATGTGTGCTGTTTGTGGCTCTGAAATTCAATATGGGTAACACCCATGACAAACCCTCAGACACCCTTGTGCACCCCCTTCATGCTGACGAGACGTTTGCCTTACCCTGCCAACTGCACATATGTGATGCATGCCCTGTGGCTGCAGCACAGGTGGTGGCAGGTTGAGTGAGGCTGGCCGTGAGGGTGATGCACGTGAGGGTGAGTATGGGATGGAGCCATGAGATTGTATGAGGATTGGGTCGCGTGTTAGTGGCAGGATGAGTACTGGCGAGGTGAGTAGGTGGAGGTAAGATGAGGATGGGGTGTGAGTGGGCATGAAGGGTGATGTGACAGAATAGTGTTGGCGGTGCCGAAGGAGATTTGGGGTGGGGGCAGTGTTGTGGCAGACGGAGTGTAGGGGAAAGACTTCGTGTTCTCACTGCGGCTGACCTACTGCGGTCATTGCAGCGCCTCCTGCACTGTATGCAGGTGGGCCATATGTTGGTGGCGCAGGTGACCCCCTCTGCCACCTCGAGCCAGGCCTTCTTGGTGGCAGAGGCAGGCCGCTTCCTCCCGCCCGCCGGGGGGAAGATCTGTGTCCTCCCCCTCCTCCTCACCCCATCTGATGATACCTGGGGTGAAGCATCATTAAACTGGGAGCAGCCTTCCCCCTGGGCTGCTCCATGCAGCAATTTGTCCCATTGGTTGCAGCATCTGTCAGTGGAGGACTGCCCCTTTAACTAGAGAGCCTCCAGCTGACAGATCGTACTGCGCATGCGCAGCCCGACCGACGCGCAGGCCAGCGCCGTGGACCCCGGAGGAGCAGGTAATTGGATCCTATTAGTGGATTGCCTGCTACGATCGCGTGGGCAACCCACTAATTTCGCCGTTCGCGTTTTCGACGCTCCCGGAGGACCACCCGCTGGGAACCCGCAGGCCTGCAAAATTCGAGCCCTTTGTCCCTGTAACAAAGCACTGTTTTTGTGAGGGCGCCTCGCTCAACTTGGGTATAAGGAATATAACGTTTAACTCTTTTCCCTGTTATCAATGCAGAGTAAACTGTCCTCCCTCCAGCCATTCCGTGTCAGGTCCAACACAGCAGCAGCAAAGGGACTTGGACTGATGGGATGTTGATGTTCTTGCAGGACCTGTTTCTGTTCTCATCCCCCTTGTCTCTGTAATGCCAACTGAGTTCGATCCAGAACCACACACTGAAATGACACAACCTCATTATCCGCGTCAACAGAAACAGTGAAATCTGCAACCACTCCTTGCAGGTCACTAGTGCTGGGAATGGGCTCTGTTGGGCTGAAGGTCAGCGTGAGACAGACTACATTTTCAATCAGATAAAATTTGGCACAGGTCCAAAAAAGGAGATATTCGGACAGGTGAACTAAAACTTAGTCAAAAAAGGTCGGTTTTAAGGAGTGTCATAAAGGAGGAGAGAGAGGCGGAGAGGTTTGAGTCGGGTATTCCAGAGATTTGGGCCGAGGCAGCTGAAGACAAGACCGTCAGTGGTGGAGCGATTAAAATCAGGGGTACACAAGAGGCCATAATTTGAGGAAGGCAGTGATCTCGGAGGGTTGTCGGGTTGTGTTTGGTTACAGCGATAGGGAGAGGCGATGCCACGGAGGGATTTGAACACAAGGATGAGATTTGTAAAATCGAGTCATCGGCGGACCGGGAGCCAATGTAGGTGAGCGAGCACAGGGGTGATGGAGTGTTTCAAAACTAAGCACCGTGTGCAGGATTGGAGGGACAGTGTGACTCGAGATAATTGGCTTGAGGCCGTGAGAACATCTCTTGAGCATTAATATATTCAGTCGCTGAAAGAGGGAGGGAGATGAGATCTTTTTGTCTATTTATCCTGGCATCTGCAAAATCCTTCGTCTCTCAATGACCAACATCTTTCTTCCACTCTCCCTGCATTCCTGGTGAGGTTTTATTCCAGTCGTTGCATTTGCTTCGAACATCTAATTCCCCGGCATGGGGAGGAGCGGAGGAAGCTGGAGGAAAATAACAGACAGAAGCTGAAGGAGGTGGCAGGTGAAACTGGCAGAAAATGTGAGTGTCACTTGCTTTAAATGATGTGGAGATGCCGGTGATAGACTGGGGTTGACAATTGTAAACAATTTTACAACACCAAGTTATAGTCCAGCAATTTTATTTTAAATTCACAAGCTTTCGGAGGCTTCCTCCTTCCTCAGGTGAACGAAATGAAATCCTCGAAATTAAATCGCATTTATAATTCACAGAACAATGCTTGGTGATTACAGACAGTTTTTTCAACTGCCCGTTGCCAAGGCATTCAGTGTGCAGACAGACAGGTGTGGAATATTGTTCCAGAAACGCGTGGTCTGAGATTGTATTCAGTGCTTTCCGTCGGCAGCGGTTCATTGATGCGAGAGGCCGGACAGGCGGCTTGAATCTTGCTGCTGTCGCGCCCTCACTCACTCCGGGAGCCGGGGAACAGCGAGAAAATGATGGATTTGTTGCTGCTTCCCAAATGAGGCTTCGAACTGTTGTTATCAACGGAGGCAGCGCTGCACGGTCCTTCAATGATCGCTCAGAAATCAATTGAACCCTGCCGGAATGTGAATATCATTTTACTTTTCCAAAATAAGGGGAGCGACATTAATTGTGGAAACAGGGAAAGAGTCTGGTGTCGCTCATTGTATAAATTTCCATGTCACAGTGAGCCAGCTCTCCTGTAACCAGTGAGTCCTCCCTTCAGACCTTATCTGTCAAGAAGAATTCTGATTTCCGTGAAGCCAATCTCGGTTTTTTTTATAGCAAAATACAGCGGATAATGGAAATCTGAAATAAAAGCAGAAAATTCGTCAGGGCTTCTGAGGAAAGGTCTTCGTCCTGAAACGTTAACTCTGTTTCTTCCTCCACAGATACCGCCTCACTTGCTGAGCTTTTCCAGTTCATATTTCGTTTTTTTAATATTTTTTTCCTGCGCCTGCTCATGGACCGTGGGGAAATGTTGGAATATCAGCCGTGCTCAGCTGGGAATGTTTCCGGCCTATGTTTTTGCACTAAGGCACACATTAGAAACCTGGAAATGCGAGACAGTAGAAGTTAGTGGGAAAGTTACCCGATCGTTTACTGAGTAGACTTAAACCACCAACCTTTACTAGTCAAACGCGATAACCGATTGCGCCACAGACAGATCATTAGCAATGCTGTGGCATTAATTCACTGAGTTAAAGCTTCAGATTACTTCTCTATTATCAGAAAGCTTCTCTATTATCCGTTTCCTTTTCCAAAATAAAGGGGGTGAATCTTGCCTGAGTGAAAATCTGCGCTGTATTATTTCTGAATATCAAACTGCCCTTGCCATTGAACACCTGAAGTTTGGAAGACTCAGTCCCCCAGTGATAGAGAGGATTGATTTTTCCAGCTGTGATTCACAATCCTCTATTTCAGTAATGTTCATGTTTGCTGAAAATGAGAGGAGTTGAAATGAGCCTCTCCGATCAGCCGGTCTGTAACACAACACGGCACCGACAAAGTTACCCCTTGCACTTAAAATGAAGCGGACGGCAGTTTTCAATCTTAAAACAGAAACTTTGCTGTTGAGAAAATGTTTTCACTTATGGGGAAGTCCAAAACTAGAGGTCATGAAGAAAAATATTTGCTGATCAATCCAACAGGGAATTCGGGAGAAACTTCTTTTCCCAATCAATGGTAAGGATGTGGAACGCGTTACCTGAAGTTCCGGACAATGCGCAGTGCAGCCGCACAGGAGTTGCAAATCCACCCTCTCACCACTCGGAAATCACATTAACTGAACTTTACTCTGGCCCAGTGTCACCGCGCTGAAGTCGAATCTGCCTCGCGCACATTTTTCTTAACATCATAATCTCTGGTTTAAGAGTGAAAACTGCCGTCCGCTTCACTGCACGTGCAAGGGACAACTTTGTTGATGCCGTCCAATGTCACAGACCGGCTCACCGGACAGGCTCATTTCAACACATCTCCTTTCAAGATTCACCCCCTTTATTTTGGAAAAGTAAACTGTTAATAGAGACTGTTATATTGCTCGCTGCAATCTGAAGCTTTAACTCGGTGAATTAGTGTTTCAGTGATAAAAGCATCCTGTCTCTGTGGTGCAATCGGTTAGCGCGATCAGCTAATAACTCAAAAGGTGAGTGGGTCAGGGACGGTCGGGTAACTTTTATCTGAACTTTCATTGTCTCGCATTTCCCGGTTTCCAATGGGTGTCTTACTGCAAGAAAATGAGCCGGAAACATTCCCAGCTGAGCACGGCTGATATTCCACCATTTACCCAGCGGTGCAAGAGCGGGCGCAGGAACAAAATATAAAAAACCGAAATAAAAACAGAAAATGCTGGAAAAGCTCAGCAAGGGAGGCGGCGTCTGTGGAGAAAGAAACAGAGTTAATATTTCAGCTCGAAGACCTTTCGTCAGAAGCCATGACGAGTTTTCTGTCTTCTTTCAGATTTCCATCATCCGCAGTATTTTGCGATAGAAATCCGAGATTGGATTCACGGAAATCAGAATTCTTCTTCACAGACAAGGTCCGAAGGGTGTGCTCATTGGTTGCAGGAGAGCTGGCTCGCTGTGACATGGATATTTCTGCAGCGAATGACAACAGACTGTTTCAATGTCGAATCATAGAATCACAGAAAGGTTGCAGTAAGGAAGGAGGCCATTCGGCCCATCGAGTCCGCGCCGGCTGTATGCAAGAGCAATCCAGCCAGTCCCACTCCCCCGCACTATCCCCGTAGACTCTGCATTTTTTTCCTTTCAAGTACTTATCCAGTTGCCTTTTGAAGGCCATGATTGAACCTGCCTTCACCAGCCCCTCGGGCAGTCCATTCCAGATCCTAACCACTCGCTGTGTAAATAAGTTTTTCCTCATGTCGCCTTTGGTTCTTTTGCCAATCACCTTAAATCTAACTCTATGTTTGTTGAACCTTCCGCCAATGGGAACAGTTACTCTCTATCTACTCTGTCCAGGCCCTTCATGATTTTGAATACCTCGATTAAATCTCCTTGCAACCTTCTCTGTTCCAAGGAGAACAACCGAAGCTTCTCCTGTCTATCCACGTAACTATAGTCCCTCATCCCTGGAATCATTCTCGTAAATATTTTCTGCACCCTCTCTAAGGCCTTTACATCTTTCCTAAAATACAATGCCCAGAACTGGACACAATATTCCACTTGTGGTCCAACCAGTGTTTTATAAACGTTCATCATGACTTCCGTACTTTGTACTCTATGCCTCTAATTATAAAGCCCAGGATCCCGTTTGCTTTTTAACCGCTTTCTCAACCTGTCCTCCCACATTCAACGATTCGTGCACAAGTCTCTCTGTTCCAGTACCCCTTTTAGGGTTGTGCCCTTTAGTTTATATTGCCATGATGTTTCCACAGTGAATGTCGCTCCCTCTATATTTGAAAATTAAAATGGTGTTCACATCCCGACAGGTTTCAGTCGATTGGTGAGCGATCATTGAAGGATCCTGCAGCGCTGCCTCCGTTAATAAAAGAAGTTCGAAGCCGAATTTGGGACGCAGCAACAAACACATCAGTTTCTCGCGGTTCCCCAGCTCCCGGAGTGAGTGAGGCTGCGACCAATTACAACATTCAGACCACCTGTCCGGGCCCCGTCTCTTCAATCACCCGCTCCCGACGGAAAGCAGCGAATGCAGTCTCAGACAGCGCATTGCTGCCGCTCCATGGGAAACAGATATCACAGCCCGACCGAACATCCCCATATACCGTGCACAGGTACAGATAAATCCGGGGAGGTTGTAACCCGGTCACACGGCCTTCCATCAGGATTTACCGAGAACCAGAGAGTGAACCGGTCAGTGGGAATCTGTGTGAAAATCAGGGCCAGTAAGTTACAGAGTTTGGAGTCAGGATGGCCGAGCGGCCTAAGCGGTTGCGCTAAGATTTCAATTTCTCCTGTAGGCCACAGTTCGAATTTCACTGAAACGTTTAGTTCTTTACATGGACCGAACTATTTTCTGTGCCTTCGGCTGGAGATGATTTCTCTGCCCAATTGATTTGCTCCTTCGAGAAAACCAACCAGAAAACCAACCCGCCATCCGTCCACAGCAGGTTTATTTTCATTTGTTGTAAGAATGTATAGTCTTGGGGTTCAGCAGAACACGGCCCGTCCAATCAATCCATTGTGACACAGACCAGTGTTGTCCAATACATTGGGCACTAAATAAAAATGAGTAATGAACACAGTCTTTGGGCCTGTGATCTCAACACTCATATTCGCATGCGGTTTGCATGTGAACTTTAACCTTTTTGTGTTGTTGGTAAAATGATAAGATAAAAAGCAGAATGTGCGAGTGTTGTTTCGTCGTTGTGAGTGTTTCACTTCCTTGGTTACTGAATGGTGAAAGATGTTCTGAAATACACACATGTGAAGTCCATGTCCCTGGATTGTGTGTGGGAGATGTTTTCCGTTCATGTGGATAGAACGGTGTCGCCATCGCCACACCTGCGGTTAGTCAGTATTTTCTATTGGACAACACTGGTTCAGAGCGTGGTCGAGTGGCCTGAGCCCCGACATTGATGCTTCAGTATTGTCAGGGCGCGATTCGACTTTCGTCACGAACAAACTTTCCACAGACACGGAGGGATTGGAGAATGCTATGGTTAGACCGCACCTGGAGTAGTTCTGGGCATCGCACCTTCGGAAGGACATATTGGCCTTGGAGGGAGTGTAGCGTAGGTTTACTGGAATGATACCCGGACTTCAAGGGTTAAGTTACGAGGAGAGATTACACAAATTGGGGTTGTATTCTTTAGAGTTTAGAAGGTTAAGGGGTGATCTGATCGAAGTTTATAAGATATTAAGGGGAACGGATAGGGTGGATAGAGAGAAACTGTTTCTGCTGGTTGGGGATTCTTGGAGTAGGGGGCACAGTCTAAAAATTAGAGCCAGACCTTTCTGGAGTGAGATTAGAAAACATTTCTACGCACAAAGGGTGGTAGAAGTTTGGAACTCTCTTCCGCAAACGGCAATTGATACTAGCTCAATTGCTAAATTTAAAACTGAGATCGATAGCTTTTTGGCAACCAAAGGTATTAAGGGATATGGGCCAAAGGCAGGTACATGGAGTTAGATCACAGATCAGCCATGATCTTATCAAATGGCGGAGCAGGCACGTGGGGCTGAATGGCCTACTCCTTTTCCTATATTCTTATGTTCCTATTACATAAATATCACAGTCAAACAAACACACTCACACTTTGTATATACACACTAGAGGTTGTACAATAGTGACGGAAAGGGTGGTGGTATTAGTTCAGGTTTTTTAATTGAGGCGGCACTTGATGTGATTGCAAGATAGAATGGGGGCATTAGTTACCGTTGTGTTTTAGTGAGGTGGAGAATTTAAATTATTTTGAGATTCCTGGTGACATAAAGACGGAACACGTTTAACCAAGTCCCAAAATACCGTCTGTATAATGAGAATGGATGACAATCAACATGGGCAAAACACAAACCACATATTACATTTTTGACGGCGAGTCGCTAACCATGTTAGGATTTCAGGCAATCTGAAACAGAACGTTACCGGTTGATTAATGGATTTGAATGATGCGCCAGGGAGCGAGGATGACCGCATGGTCTAAGGACATGTGTTCAGATTGCGTGGGTTCTTATTCTGGTCGTGGTGTTCAGTACTTCAGCATAGTATCATAGAATGGTTACAGCACGGAAGGAGGCCATTTGGCCCATCGAGTCCGTGCCGGCTCTCAGCAAGAGCAATTCAGCTCGTCCCACTCCCCCACCCTATCCTCGTAGCATTGCAATGTTTTCCCTTCCAGTACTTATCCAGGACCCTTTGAAAGCCGCGATTGAATCTGCCTCCACCACCCTCTCAGGCAGTGCATTCCAGGTCACAACTTTTCCCTGTGTAAAAAAGTTTTAAGAAAGCATACCGGATCCTGGGCTTTATAAATAGAGGCATTGAGTACTATAGCAAAGAAGTTATGATGAACATTTATAAAACACTGGTTCGGCCACAACAGGAGTATTGTGCCCAGTTCTGAGCACCGCACTTTTTGAATGATGTGAAGCTTCGCTGTGTAAAAAGTATTTCCTCATGTCGCCTTTGGTTATTTTGCCAGTCACCTTGAATCTATGGTCCTCTGGTTCTTGACCCCTCCGCCAATGGGAACAGTTTCTCTCTCTCTACTCTGTCCAGACACTTCATGATTTTGAATATCTCCATCAAATCTCCTCTCAACCTTCTCGCCTATAAGGAGAACAACACCAGCTTCTCGAGTCTATGCACGTCTCTGATGTCTCTCATCCCTGGCATCATCCCAGTAAATCTCGTCTGCACCCTTTCTAAGGCCTTCACATCCTTCCTAAAGTGTGGTGCCCAGAACTGGACAGAATACTCCAGTTGTGGCCGAACCAGTGTTTTATAAAGGTTCATCATAATATCCTTGCTTTTCTACTCTATGCCTCTATTTATAAAGCCGAGGATCCCATATGCTTTCTTAGCCGCTTTCTCAACCTGCCCTGTCACATTCAATGATTTGTGCACATATACCCCCAGATCTCTCTGTTCCTGCACCCTTTTTAGAATGGTACCATTTAGTTTATATTTCCTCTCCTCGTTCTTCCTATCGAAATATATAATTTCACACTTTTCTGCTTTGAACTTCATCTGCCACGTGTCCGGCCATTCCACCTCTGTCCTCTTGAACTCAATCTTTACCCTCCACACTGTTCACTACCCTTCCAGTTTTGTGTCATCTGCAAATTTTGAAATTGTGCCCTGTACACCCAAATCCAAGTCATTAATAAATATCAAAATCAGCAGTGGTCCTAGTACCGACCACCGGGGAGCATCGCTGTACACCTCCCTACAGTCGGAAATACAAACGTTCACCACTGCTCTCTGTTTCCTGGTACTGAGCCAATTTCGTATCCATGCTGCCACTGTCCCCTTTATTCCACGGGCTTGAACTTTGATGACAAGCCGATTATGCGGCAATTTTTCAAACGCCTTTTGGAAGTCCATTTTAACGTCATCAACAGCATTGCCCTCATCGACCCTCTCTGTTACCCCATCAAAAAACTCAATCAAGTTGGTCAAACATGATTGGCCTTCAACAAATCCGTGCTGGCTTTCCTTAATTAATCCACACTTGTCCAAATGACCATTAATTTCGTCCCGGGTTATCGTTTCTAATAGTTCCCCCACTGCCGAGGTTAAACTGACTGGCCTGTCGTTGTTGAGTTTATCCTTACACCCTTTTTTTAACACGCGTGTAACCACTGTACGATCACTGCACCACACATCAATTACGGTGGTCTTGCCCCGACCACAGCAAGGCCGCACACAATACTGCTTCGAAAAGAAGGGTTTGAGAGGCGGCAGAGACAGGAGAAATTATAATGGGGAATAAGGAAATGGCAGAGACGTTCACCAAATATTTGTATCCGTCTTCACAGTGGAAGGCACAAAAAAGTACCGGACATAGTTGTGAACCAAGGGTCAAATGAGAGTGAGGAACTTAAAGTAATTAAGATTAATAAAGGAAAGGTACTGGAGAAATTAATGGGACAAAAGCCGACAAATCGCCTGGACTCGATGGCTTACATCCTAGGGTTTTAAAAGAGATGGCGACAGAGATAGTGAATGCATTTGTTTGCAGCTTCTAGAATTCCCCAGATTGTACGGCGATCCCCATCGATTCTAAGGTAGCAAATGTAACCCCGCTATTCAAGAAATGAAGGAGAGAGAAAACAGGGAATAATCGGCCAGTTAGCCTGACATCAGTGGTCGGGAAAATGATCGCATCTATTTTTGGGCTGTGGTGAAAGGACACATAGAAAATCCTAACGTGATTAGCCAAAGTCAACACGGTTTTATAAAAGAGAAATCGTGTTTGACAAATCTATTAACGTTTTTTGAGGGTCTAACTAGCAGGGCAGATAAGGGGGAACCAGTGGATGTCGTATGTTTGGATTTTATCAAGGCATCACAAGAGGTTGTCACACAAGATAAGGACTCGTGGGGTTGGGGGTAATATATTAGCATGGTTTGAGGATCGGTTGACAGACATAAAACACAGAGTAAGGATAAACAGTTCATTTTAGAGTTGGCAGGTTTTAACTAGTGCGGTGCCGCAAGGATCAGCCCATGGCCCTCATTTATTTACAATCTATATTAATGACTTAGATGAGGCGACCTAGTGTAATGTAGCCAAGTTTGCTGACGGTACAAAGCTAGATGGGAAAGTAAGCTGTGAGATTGACAGAGGGTGGATGCAAAGGGTTAAAGACAGTTTAAGTGATTGGGCAAATCGGAGGCAGATGAAGTATAATGTGGGGAATTGTGAAATTTGTCAGAAGAATAGAAAAGCAGAATATTCTTTATAATGGGAGAGACTAGTAAATATTGATATTCAGAGGGATATGGGTGTCCATATACACGAATCATAGAAAGTTAAAATGCAGGGACAGCAAGCCAGAAGGAAAACAAATGATATGTTAGGCTTTATGGCATGTGGATGGAGTATAAGAGTAAGGACATCTTGCTGCAATTATATAGGTCTTTAGTGTGACCACGCCTGGATTACTGTGTACCGTTTGGGCCTCCTTACCGAAGGAAGGATGTACTTGCCTTAGAAGCAGAGCAACGAAGATTTACTGGATTGATTCCTGGGATGAGAGGGCTGTCCTTTGAGGAAAAATTGTGATGATTGGGCATTTTTCCTTTGGAGTTTAGAAGAATGAGAGGTGATCTCAATGAAACGCAAACAAAATTCTTTGAGGGCTTGACAGGGTAGATGCTGAGTGATGGATTCCGCGGCTGGAGAGTCCAGAACAAGGGATCATGGTCTCAGAATACGGGGTCGGCCATTTAAGATTGAGATGAGAAAAACATCTTTACTCATAGGGTTGTGATTTTTTGGAATTCTCTCCCCCAGAGGGCTGTGGATGCTCAGTCGCTGAGTACAGTCAAAACTGAGTTCGATAGATTTTTGGACACGAAGGGAATCTTTGGATATGGGGATCGGGCGGAAAAGTGGAGTTGAGTTTGAAGATCAGACCTGAACTGGTTGAATGGCGGAGCAGGCTCGAGGGGCCGTATGTCCGAATGCTGCTCCTATTTCTTATGTATCGGTGTACAGTGGAGAGTACACTTTCAGTCACTCCCTGTAGTCTCATGGAATGCACCAATATTTAGAATGGATGTAGTTAGTGTTCAAATATATAAGGAGAAAACTTGGAGACTCTACCAATATTTGCAAAGGCTACAGAGTTATTCCTATTAATTTAAGACAGGGTAAGGCTATAACTCTTATTTCAGGGGATGCACACACTCTACAAGCGTTGACATCCGAATATTGACGGGGTATCCAGAGATTACACCAATATTGGCAGGGTGATTTTCAAACTGACTGGTAAAGTTTCTGTCTCTCAGTGTAAACCTAACCCTTTAGAAATGGGTCGAAACTAACTGAAATTAATTTTAAAATTACGTTCAGAAATAATCTGCAATCTGTAATTGAAGCTGCTCTCGCTTCACACCGATGCAGTCAGATTGCGGGTCTCATAGTTTCTGTTCTTCCAAATATTTATTAAAATAATGTACTGGGCTTTTCGATTTAAATCTGTGTAATATTTGGATAAATATATGTTGTGATGTAAAATGTATTGGGTTGAAAGGCGTTACCTGAATCTGTTTATTCAGTGACTGTACTTCAAGTCAGCCTCCACGGGCCCTAATTGTTTCACTGGAGAGTTTCCATCTGCTATAAAAAGGAGCTCCTGGCAATGTGTGATCTCACAGTGCCAGTGGAAGTACCACCTCCGGCCTTTACAGGGATCAACGGCTCTACAGAGAGTGGGAGAAAGCGTCTGAATCTGAGAACAATAAATTGGAATGTTACAAGAATAGGCCATAATCTGAGGACGATAGATTGGAATGTTACAACAATGGAACCGAATATGATTACAATAGATTGGAATGTTGTAACAATGGGCAGGAGTTTCTCCTGGGAGTTTGATTATCTTTCTGCAAATTATGATAGACTAAAATTAGCTGTTCGGATATATTTGGCACTTCTGATTATTCAAAAGATTTACTATCCCATCCTCGCTGTTGTGGGTGTCCCTGGTAATGTTCTATATTATTAATTCCCTAAACCATGTTTTACTGTATTACTGTTCTTCTCATTTACTTCCCCTTCCTTGCTGTTGTTGCGCCTGGTAAGTCTCTATATCAAACTATCCATTCTGTAATCCACGATTAACTGTACGACTCATTTATTTCCTCCTGCTTGCTGATTTTGATGTTCCTGGTGAGTTCGAAATCGAGCTATTATTTCTATACACCACGTTTCACTGTATTACATTTCTTGTAATTTACCATCCCCTCCTTTCTGCTGTTAGTGTTCCTGGTTAGTCTCTATATTCAGCTATTAACTCCATAACACAGTTTTCACTGTATTAATATTCTTGTCATTTACAATTCCCTCCTCGCGTCTATTGGTGTCCCTGGTAATTCTCTATATCCTATATCCAGCTATTAATTCTCTAAGCCATGTTTCACTGTATACTGTTCTTGCAATTTACCATCCCCTCCTTGCTTCTATTGGTGTCCCTGGCAATTATCTATATCCTACATGCAACCATTAATTCGATAAGCCATGTTTTACTGTATTACTGTTCTTCTAAATCACCATCCTCTCCTCGCTGCTGTTGGTGTCCGTGGTAAGTTCTGTATCAGCTATTAATTCTATAACACGTATATCACTGTAATACTGTTCTTCCCGTTTACTGTCTGCTCCTCGCTGATGATGCTATTATTGATAAGCCTCTATATCCAGCTATTAGTTTTGTTAACTACCTTTCACTGTATTACTGTTCTCGTAATTTACTGCCCTATCTTCACTTCTCTTGGAGCTCCTGCGAAGCATGCATATGTATATGGGGTTTTCGGGACGCAAATTGTGACCACTATGCTTGCTGGTAAGTCTCTATATCTATATGGGATCTCTGAGAAGGAGATGTAATTACGGGGTCTCCTGGTAAGTCTCTATATCTACATGTGTTTCCAGGATGCGAGATGTGATTACGGGGTCTCCTAGTAAGTCTCTACATCTATATGTGTTTCCAGGATGCGAGGTAATTACGGGTTCTCCTTCTAAGTCTCTGTATCAATATAATTTATCCGGGCTGGGAAGTATAATTCTGGGCTCTCCTCTTCAGTCTCTATATCTATATGAGCTTTCTGCGATGGGAGATGTAATTAAGGAGGTCTTCTGCTAAAAAATTATATCTATATGGGGGTTCCAGGATTGGAAATGTAATTAAGGGATCCCCTGGTAAGTCTATATCTGAATATGGTTTCCAGGATGGAAACTTGGTCTCCTTGGAAGTCTCTAAATCTATATGGGGTATCAAGGGTGGGTGTTATAATTACAGGAATTCTTGGTATGTCCCTATATCTGAATGGGTTTTCCGGGATGGGAGATGTAATTACGGGGACTCCAAGTAAGTCTCTGCACCTCTATGGGGTTTCTGGAATGGGAGATATAATTCCGGGGTTCTGCTGCTAATTCTGCATATCTATGTGGGGTTTCTGGGATGTTAGATGTAATTACAGGCGTCTCCTGCCATGTCTTTATATCGATATGGGGTTTCCGGGATGGGTGATGTAATTATGGGCACTCTTCTTAAGTCTTTATATCTTTAAGCGGTCTCTGGGATGGGTGATGTAATTGTGGAGGTCTCCTGCTAAATCTTTATATCCATGTATGGTTCCAGAATGGGAGATGTAATTACGGGAACTCCTGCTAATTCTCTATAATTTATAAAGATCTTCTGGGATGGTAGATGTAATTACATGGTCTCCTGCTAAGTCTCTATATCGATAAGGGGTTTCTGGGAAGGACGATTTAATTGCGGGGTCTCCTGGTAATTATTTATATCTATACGGGGTTTCTGGGATGGAAGATGCAATTCCGATTGTCCACTGTTAAGTTTCTATATCTATATGCGGTTTCCCGGATGGAACGCTTCATTATCGGGTCTCCTGGTAAGTCTCTATATCGATATGGAGTTTTAATTCCTGAGTGAGTGTCAATATTTACACGATGTTCCTGAGTGAGTGTCAGTATGTACAGGATGTTCCGCAGTGAGTGTCAGTATTCACAGATCATTCCTGGGTCATTGTCAGTATTTACAGGATGTTCCTGGGCGAGTGACAGTATTTACAGGATGTTCCTGGGCGAGTGACAGTATTTACAGGATGTTCCTGGGCGAGTGACAGTATTTACAGTACGTTCTTGTGTGAGTGTCAGGACTTACAGGATGTTCGTGAGTGAGTGTCAATACTTCGAGGAGGATCCTGAGTGAGTGTCTTCATTTACAGCATGTTCCTGAGTGAGTGTCAGCATTTACACGATGTTCCTGAGTGAATGTCAGTATTTACAGGATGTTCCTGGGTGAGTGTCAGTATTTACAGGATGTTCCTGATTGAGTTACAGTATTTACAGATTATTCCTTGGTCATTGTCAGCATTTACAGGATGTTCCTGGGTTAGTGTCAATATTCACAGATTATTCCTGGGTCATTGTCATTTCGTACAGGATGTTGCTGAGTCAGTGTCAGTGTTTACAGAATGTTGCTGATGAGTGTTAGTATTTAACGGAGTTTCCTGGATGAGCGGCGGCATTTATAGGATGTTCCTGAGTGAGTGTCAATACTTCCAGGATGTTCCTGAGTGAGTGTCAGTATTTCCAGGATGTTCCTGAGTGAATGTCACTGTTTACAGAATATTCCTGGGTCATTGTCATTATTTACATTATGTTACTGAGTGAGTGTCATTATTCACAGGACGTTTCTGAGTGAGTGTCAGTATTTGAAAGGTGTTCCTGAGTGAGTGTCAGTATTTACAGGATGTTCCTCAGTGAGTGTCAGTATTTACAGGATATTGCTGAGTGAGCGTCAGTATTTACAGATAATTTCTGAGTCATTGTCAGCATTTAGAGGTTGTTCCTGAGTGAGTGTCAGTGTTAACAGGATGTAACTGAATGTGTATCAGTATTTAAAGTATGTTTCTGAGTGAGAGTCATTATTTACAGGATGTTCCTGAGTAAGTGTCGGTATTTACAGGATGTTCTTGTGTGAATGTCAATATTTCGAGGATGATCCTGAGTGAGTGTCTTTATTTAAAGGATGTTCCTGAGTGAGTGGCAGTATTTACAGGATGTTCCTGAGTGAGTCTCAGTATTTAAAGAATGGTCGTGAGTGAGTGTCAATATTACACAATGTTGCTGTGGGAGTGTGAGTATTTAAAGGAGATTCTTGGGTGAGCGTTCGTGTTTATAGGATGTTCTGAGTGAGTGTCAGTATCTACAGAATGTTCCTCAGTGAGTGTCAGTATTCAGAGGATGTTCTTGCGTTAGTGTCAGCATTTAACGGATGTTCGTGAGTGAGTGTCAAAATTTCGAGGAGGATCCTGGGTGAGTGTTTTTATTTACAGGATGTTCCTGAATGTGTGTCAGTAATTCTAGGTTGTTTCTGAGTGAGTGTCTGCATTTAAAGGATGCTCCTGAGTGAGTGTCAGTATTTACACGACGTTACCGGATGAGTGACAGTATTTACGGAAGTGATCTTGGGTCAGTGTTCGTTTTTGCAGGTTGTTCCTGAGTGAGTGTCAGAATTTACAGAATGTTCCTGAATGAGTGTCAGTATTGACAGGGTGTTCCTGAGTGAGTGTGAGTATTTACAGGAAGTTACTAGGTGCGTGTCAGAATTTACATGATGTACCTGGGTGAGTGTCAGTATTTGCAGGATGTTCCAGGGTGAGTGTCAGTATTTACATGATGTTCTTGAGTGAGTGTTAGTATTTTCAGGCTGTTCCTGGATGAGTGTCAGTATTTACAGGATACTCCTGGGTGAGTGTCAGTATTTACAGGTTATTCTTGAGTGAGTTTCAGGATTTACAGCTTATTCATGAGTGATTGTCAGTGTTTACAGGTTGTTCTATAGTGAGTGTCAGTATTTACAGGTTGTTCCTTAGTTCGTGTCAGCATTTACAGGATGTTCCTGAGTGAGTGTCAGAATTTACAGGATGTTCTTGAGTGAGTGTCAGTATTTACAGCTTATTCATGAGTGATTGTCAGTGTTTACAGGTTGTTCTATAGTGAGTGTCAGTATTTACAGGTTGTTCCTTAGTTCGTGTCAGCATTTACAGGATGTTCCTGAGTGAGTGTCAGCATTTACAGGATGTTCCTTAGTTCGTGTCAGCATTTACAGGATGTTCCTGAGTGAGTGTCAGCATTTACAGGATGTTCCTTAGTTCGTGTCAGTATTTACAGGATGTTCCTCGGTGAGTGTCAGTAATTACAGGATGTTTCTGATTGAGTGTTAGTATTCACAGGTTGTTCCTGAGTGAGTGTCCGTATTTACAGGATTTTACTGAGTGAATGTTAGTATTTACAGGTTGTTCCTTGGTGAGTGTCAGTGCTTACATGTTATTCTTGAGTGAGTGTCAGTATTTACAGGTCATTCGTGAGTGAGTGTCAGTATTTACAGGTTATTCTTGAGTGAGTGTCAGTATTTACAGGTTGTTGCTCAGTTAGTGTCAGCATTTACAGGATGTTCCTGAGTGAGTGTCAGCATTTACAGGATGTTCCTGAGTGAGTGTCAGTATTTACAGGATGTTCCTGGGTGAGTGTTAGTATTTACAGGATGTTGCTGAGTGAATGTCAGTCTTTACAGGATGTTCCTGAATGAGCGTCAGTATTTCCAGGATGTTCCTGGGTGAGAGTCAGTATTTACAGGATGTTCCGGAATGAGTGTCAGTATTTACAGGATGTTCCTGAATGAGTGTCAGTATTTACAGGAAGTCACTGGGTGAGTGGCAGCATTTACAGGATGTTGCTGAGTGAGTGTCAGTATTTAAAGGATGTTCCTGGGTGAGTGTCACAATTTACAGGATGTTCTTGTGTGAGTTTTGGTATTTAATGGATGTTCGTGAGTGAGTTTCAATATTTCTTGTCGGATCCTCGATGTGTGTCAGTGTTTACAGGATATTCCTGAGTGAGTGTCATTATTTATGGATAATTCCTTGGCCATTGTCAGTATTTATACGTGTTCCTTTGTGAGTGTCAGAATTTACACGATGTTCCTGAGTGAATGTCAGTATTGACAGGGTGTTCTTGAGTGAGTGTGAGTATTCACAGGAAGTTCCAAGGTGCATGTCAGTATTTACACGAAGTACCTGAGTGAGTATGAGTAATTACAGAAAGTTCCTGTGTGAGTTTCAGTATTTACAGGATGTTCCTGAGTGAGTGTCAGTATTTACAGAATGTTCCTGACTGAGTGTCATTAATTATAGTTCATTCCTGGGTCATTGTCAGTATTTATACGGTGTTCCTGTGTGAGTATCAGTATTTACAGGTTGTTCCTCAGTTAGTGTCAGCATTTACAGGATGTTCCTGAGTGAGTGTCAGTATTTACAGGTTATTCTTGAGTGAGTGTCAGTATTTACAGGTTATTCTTGAGTGAGTGTCAGTATTAACAGGATGTTCCTGAGTGAGTGTCAGTAATTACAGAATGTTCCTGAGTGAGTGTTGGTATTTAATGGATATTCGGGAGTGAGTTGCAATATTTCGCGTTGGATCCTGGGTCAGTGTCAGTATTTACAGGTTTTTCCCGAGAGAGTGTCAGTATTGACGGATAGTTCTTGTATTCGTGTCAGCATTTAGAGGTTGTTTCTGAATAAGTTTCAGTATTTAAAGTTTGTTCCTGAATGTGTGTCATTATTCACAGGATGTTTCTGAGTGAGTGTCAGTATCTACAGGTTGGTCCTGAGTGAGTTTCAGTATATACAGGATGTTCCTGAGTGAATGTCACTAATGATAAAATATTCCTTGGTAATTGTCAGTATTCAACAGGATATTCCTGAGTGAGTGTCAGTATTAACAGCATGTTCCTGATTGAGTGTCATTACTTGCAGGATGTTCCTGAGTGAGTGTCATTACTTACAGGATGTTCCTGAGTGAGTGTCAGGATTTACAGGATGTTCCTGAGTGAGTGTCAGTATTTACAGGTTATTCGTGAGTGAGTGTCAGTATTTACAGGATATTCCTGAGTGAGTGTCAGTATTAACAGCATGTTCCTGAGTGAGTGTCATTACTTACAGGATGCTCCTGAGTGAGTGTCATTACTTACAGGATGTTCCTGAGTGAGTGTCAGGATTTACAGGTTGTTCCTGAGTGAGTGTCAGTATTTACAGGGTGTTCCTGAGTGAGTGTCAGTATTGACAGGGTGTTCCTGAGTGAGTGTCAGTATTGACAGGGTGTTCCTGAGTGAGTGTGAGTATTCAGAGGAAGTTCCGAGGTGCGTGTCAGTATTTACACGAAGTACCTGTGTGAGTGTCAGTATTGCAGGATGTTCCTTGGTGAGTGTCAGTATTTAAAGGATACTCCTGGGTGAGTGTCAGTATTTGCAGGTTATTCTCGAGTAAGTGTCAGTATTTAGAGGTTATTCTTGAGTGAATGTCAGTGTTTACAGGTTATTCTTGAGTGGGTGTCAGTATTTACAGGTTATTTTTGAGTGAGTGTCAGTAATTACAGAATGTTCCTGAGTGAGTGTCAGTGTTTACAGGATGTTCTCGTGTGAGTTTTGGTATTTAATGGATGTTCGTGAGTGAGTTTCAATATTTCGTGTGGGATCCTCGATGAGTGTCAGTATTTACAGGATATTCCTGAGTGAGTGTCATTATTGACAGTGTGTTCCTGAGTGAGTGTGAGTATTGACAGGAAATTACTAGGTGCGTGTCAGAATTTACATGATGTAACTGGGTGAGTGTCAGTATTTGCAGGATGTTCCAGGGTGAGTGTCAGTATTTACTGGATGTTCTTGAGTGAGTGTTAGTATTTTCAGGCTTTTCCTGGATGAGTGTCAGTATTTACAGGATACTCCTGGGTGAGTGTCAGTATTCACAGGTTATTCTTGAGTGAGTTTCAGTATTTACAGCTTATTCATGAGTGATTGTCAGTGTTTACAGGTTGTTCTATAGTGAGTGTCAGTATTTACAGGTTGTTCCTTAGTTCGTGTCAGCATTTACTGGATGTTCCTGAGTGAGTGTCAGAATTTACAGGATGTTCTTGAGTGAGTGTCAGTATTTACAGCTTATTCATGAGTGATTGTCAGTGTTTACAGGTTGTTCTATAGTGAGTGTCAGTAATTACAGGTTGTTCCTTAGTTCGTGTCAGCATTTGCAGGATGTTCCTGAGTGAGTGTCAGCATTTACAGGATGTTCCTGAGTGAGTGGCAGTATTTACAGGATGTTCCTGAGTGAGTGTCTCCATTTACAGGATGTTCCTGAGTGAGTGGCAGTAATTACAGGATGTTTCTGATTGAGTGTTAGTATTCACAGGTTGTTCCTGAGTGAGTGTCCGTATTTACAGGATTTTACTGAGTGAATGTTAGTATTTACAGGTTGTTCCTTGGTGAGTGTCAGTGTTTACATGTTATTCTTGAGTGAGTGTCAGTATTTACAGGTCATTCGTGAGTGAGTGTCAGTATTTAAAGGTTATTCTTGAGTGAGTGTCAGTATTTACAGGTTATTCGTGAGTGAGTGTCAGTGTTTACATGTTATTCCTGAGTGAGTGTCAGTATTTACAGGTTATTCGTGAGTGAGTGTCAGTGTTTACAGGTTATTTTTGAGTGAGTGTCAGTATTTACAGGTTGTTGCTCAGTTAGTGTCAGCATTTACAGGATGTTCCTGAGTGAGTGTCAGTATTTACAGGATGTTCCTGGGTGAGTGTTAGTATTTACAGGATGTTGCTGAGTGAATGTCAGTATTTACAGGTTATTCTTGATTTACAGCTTATTCATGAGTGATTGTCAGTGTTTACAGGTTGTTCTATAGTGAGTGTCAGTATTTACAGGTTGTTCCTTAGTTCGTGTCAGCATTTACAGGATGTTCCTGAGTGAGTGTCGGAATTTACAGGATGTTCTTGAGTGAGTGTCAGTATTTACAGCTTATTCATGAGTGATTGTTAGTGTTTACAGGTTGTTCTATAGTGAGTGTCAGTATTTACAGGTTGTTCCTTAGTTCGTGTCAGCATTTACAGGATGTTCCTGAGTGAGTGTCAGCATTAACAGGATGTTCCTGAGTGAGTGTCAGCATTTACAGGATGTTGCTGAGTGAATGTCAGTATTTACAGGATGTTCCGGAATGAGTGTCAGTATTTACAGGATGTTCCTGAATGAGTGTCAGTATTTACAGGATGTTCCTCAGTTAGTGTCAGTATTTACAGGTTGTTGCTCAGTTAGTATCAGTATTTACAGGATGTTCCTGGGTGAGTGTCAGTGTTTACATGTTATTCTTAAGTGAGTGTCAGTATTATAGGTTGTTCGTGAGTGAGTGAATGTATTTACAGGATGCTCCTGGGTGAGTGTCAGTATTTACAGGATGTTCCTGAGTGAGTGTCAGTATTTACAGGATTTTCCTGAATGAGTGTCAGTATTTACACGATGTTCTTGAGTGACTGTTAGTATTTTCACGCTGTTCCTGGGTGAGTTTCAGTATTTACAGTATACTCCTGGGTGAGTGTCAGTATTTACAGGTTATTCTTGAGTGAGTGTCAGTATTTACAGGTTGTTCCTGGGTGAGTGTCAGTGTTTACATGTTATTCTTAAGTGAGTGTCAGTATTTACAGGTTGTTCGTGAGTGAGTGAAAGTATTTACAGGTTATTCTTGAGTGAGTGTCAGTATTTACAGGTTGTTCCTCAGTTAGTGTCAGCATTTACAGGATGTTCCTGAGTCAGTGTCAGTATTTACAGGATGTTCCTGGGTGAGGGTCAGTATTTTCACGCTGTTCCTGGGTGAGTTTCAGTATTTACAGGATACTCCTGGATGAGTGTCAGTATTTACAGGTTATTCTTGAGTGAGTGTCAGTGTTTACAGGTTTTTCTTGAGTGAGTGTCATTATTTACAGGATGTTCCTGAGTGAGTGTCTCTATTTACAGGATGTTCCCGAGTGAGTGTCAGTATTTACAGAATGTTCCTGAGTGAGTGTCAATATTTACAGGATGTTCTTGTGTGAGTTTTGGTATATAATGGATGTTCGCGAGTGAGTTTCAATATTTCGTGTCGGACCCTCGATGAGTGTCAGTATTTGCAGGTTGTTCCTGGGTGAGTGTCAGTATTTGCAGGGTTTTCCCGAGAGATTGTCAGCATTAACGGAACGTTCTTGTATGAGTGTCGGCATTTCGAGGTTGTTCCTGAGCGAGTGCAAGTGTTTCAAGGATGTTCCTGAATATGTGTCAGCATTTACAGAATGTTTCTGAGTGAGTGTGAGTATTTTCAGAATATTCCTGGGACAGAGTCAGTATTTACAGGTTGTTCCTTGGTGGGTCAGTATTTACAGATTATTCTTGGGTCATTTTCAGTAATTACAGGATGTCCCTGATTGATTGTCAGTATTTACAGATTATTCCTGGATCATTGTCAATATTTACACGATGTTCCTGGGTGAGTGTCAGTATTTACAGGATGTTCCTGATTGAGCGTCAGTATTTACAAGATGTATCTGGTGAGTGTCAGTATTTACAGGATGTACCTGAGTGAGTGTCAGTATTTACAGGATGTTCCTGAGTGAGTGTCAGTATTTACAGGATGTTCCTGAATGAGTGTCATTATTTACAGGATGTTCTTGAGTGACTGTTAGTATTTTCACGCTGTTCCTGGGTGAGTTTCAGTATTTAAAGGATATTCCTGGGTGAGTGTCAGTATTTACAGGTTATTCTTGAGTGAGTGTCAGTATTTACATGTTATTCTTGAGTGAGTGTCAGTGTTTACAGGTTTTTCTTGAGTGAGTGTCAGTATTTACAGGTTATTCTTGAGTGAGTGTCAGTATTTACAGAATGTTCCTGAGTGAGTTTCGGTATTTACAGGATGTTCCTGAGTGAGTGTCAGTATTTACAGGATGTTCTTGTTTGAGTTTTGGTATTTAATGGATTTTCGTGAGTGAGTTTCAATATTTCGTGCAGGATCCTCGATGAGTGTCATTATTTACAGGATATTCCTGAGTTCGTGTCATTATTTATAGATCATTCCTGGGTCATTGTCAGTATTTATACGTGTTCCTGGGTGAGTGTCAGTATTTACAGGGTTTTCCCGAGAGAGTGTCAGTATTGAAGGATTGTTCTTGTATGAGTGCCAGCATTTAGAGGTTGCTCCTGAAAGGGTTGCTCGACTTAAAGTTTGCTCCTGAATGTGTGACAGTTTTCACAGGATGTTTCTGAGTGAGTGTCAGTTTCTACAGGATGTTCCTGATTGAATGTTTCTAAATATAGAATATTCCTGGGTAATTGGCAGTATTTACAGGATGTTTTTGATTGAGTGTCATTACTTCCAGGATGGACCTGAATGAGTGTCTGTATTTCCAGGATGTTCCTGAGTGATTGTCATTATTAACAGGACATACCTGAGTAAGTGTGAGTATTTGCAGCATGTTCCTGAGTGAATGTCATTACTTACAGGATGTTCCTGAGTGAGTGTCAGTATTTACAGGATGTTACTGAGTGAGTGTCAGTATTTACAGGATGTTCCTGAGTGAGTGTCAGTATTTACAGGATGTTCCTGAGTGACTGTTAGTATTTTCACGCTGTTCCTGGGTGAGTTTCAGTATTTACAGGATATTCCTGGGTGAGTGTCAGTATTTACAGGTTATTCTTGAGTGAGTGTCAGTATTTACATGTTATTCTTGAGTGAGTGTCAGTGTTTACAGGTTTTTCTTGAGTGAGTGTCAGTATTTACAGGTTATTCTTGAGTGAGTGTCAGTATTAACAGGATGTTCCTGAGTGAGTGTCAGTAATTACAGAATGTTCCTGAGTGAGTGTTGGTATTTAATGGATATTCGGGAGTGAGTTGCAATATTTCGCGTTGGATCCTGGGTCAGTGTCAGTATTTACAGGTTTTTCCCGAGAGAGTGTCAGTATTGACGGATAGTTCTTGTATTCGTGTCAGCATTTAGAGGTTGTTTCTGAATAAGTTTCAGTATATAAAGTTTGTTCCTGAATGTGTGTCATTATTCACAGGATGTTTCTGAGTGAGTGTCAGTATCTACAGGTTGGTCCTGAGTGAGTTTCAGTATATACAGAATGTTCCTGAGTGAATGTCACTAATGATAAAATATTCCTTGGTAATTGTCAGTATTCAACAGGATATTCCTGAGTGAGTGTCAGTATTAACAGCATGTTCCTGATTGAGTGTCATTACTTGCAGGATGTTCCTGAGTGAGTGTCAGGATTTACAGGATGTTCCTGAGTGAGTGTCAGTATTTACAGGTTATTCGTGAGTGAGTGTCAGTATTTACAGGATATTCCTGAGTGAGTGTCAGGATTAACAGCATGTTCCTGAGTGAGTGTCAGTATTTACAGGATATTCCTGAGTGAGTGTCAGTATTTACAGGATGTTCCTGAGTGAGTGTCCGGATTTACAGGTTGTTCCTGAGTGAGTGTCAGTATTTACAGGGTGTTCCTGAGTGAGTGTCAGTATTTACAGGGTGTTCCTGAGTGAGTGTCAGTATTGACAGGGTGTTCCTGAGTGAGTGTGAGTATTCAGAAGAAGTTCCGAGGTGCGTGTCAGTATTTACACGAAGTACCTGTGTGAGTGTCAGTATTTGCAGGATGTTCCTTGGTGAGTGTCAGTATTTAAAGGATACTCCTGGGTGAGTGTCAGTATTTGCAGGTTATTCTCGAGTAAGTGTCAGTATTTAGAGGTTATTCTTGAGTGAATGTCAGTGTTTGCAGGTTATTCTTGAGTGGGTGTCAGTATTTACAGGTTATTCTTGAGTGGGTGTCAGTATTTACAGGTTATTCTTGAGTGAGTATCAGTAATTACAGGATGTTCCCGTGTGAGTGTCAGTATTTACAGGATGTTCCTGAGTGAGTGTCAGTAATTACAGTATGTTCCTGAGTGAGTGTCAGTGTTTACAGGATGTTCTCGTGTGAGTTTTGGTATTTAATGGATGTTCGTGAGTGAGTTTCAATATTTCGTGTGGGATCCTCGATGAGTGTCAGTATTTACAAGATATTCCTGAGTGAGTGTCATTATTTATAGATCATTCCTGGGTCATTGTCAGTATTTATACGGTATTCTTGTGTGAGTGTCAGAATTTACAGGATGTCGCTGAGTGAGTGTCAGTATTGAAAGGGTGTTCCTGAGTGAGTGTGAGTATTTACAGGAAGTTCCTCGGTGCGTGTCAGTATTTACACGATGTACCTGGGTGAGTGTCAGTATTTACACGATGTACCTGGGTGAGTGTCAGTATTTACAGGATGTTCCTGAGTGAGTGTCAGTGTTTACAGCATGTTTCTTAGTGAGTGTCATTATTTCCAGGCTATTCCTAGCTGTGTATCAATATTCACAGGATGTTCCTGAGTGAGTGTCAGTATTTACAGGACGTTCCTAGGTTAGTTTCAGTATTTAAAGAATGTTCCTGGTTGAGTGTCAACATTTTCAGGATGTTTCTGAATGAGTGTCAGTATTTACTGGATCTTTCTTTGTTTCTGTCAGTAATAATAGGGTTTTCCTAAGTGATTCTCACTATTTACTGGATGTTCCTTTTTGCGTGTCAGTACTTGTGGAACGCAATCACCTTTTTTGTATTCCATTTTTATTTTAAAATCTGAGAGGTTTTCTCATCGACGTGTTTAAAGTCATAAATGCATTGAATAGGATAGATACCGACAAAATGTTTTCTATTCTGATCGAATCCAAAAGAAAAGGGCAAAATGTTCCATTTAGGAGCGAAATCAGGAGGCATTTTTTCACCCAACGGGTAGTGGAAACCTGAAACACTCTTCCCCAAATGACTGTGTGTATTGGGTCAATTCACATTTTCGAGACTGAAATCGACAGCTATTTGTTTATTGACAAATTATATGGATCAAAAGGGGGGTAAAAATGAGTTGAGATGCAGATCAGCTGTGATCTAATTGAATGGTGAAGAGACTCGAGCGGCTGAATGGCCTACTCCTGATCCTGTGTGCTAGGTTCGCATTGACTTCTTGTGATAGAATCTGTACATATCAACGCACTCGGGGATTCTCTGAATGTGCACGCTCCCTGGTAACCCTGTGAATATTGACTCACCCACCCATGTAAACACTGACGCATTCTGGCGTCTGCCTGAATTTGTACACGCTCTGGTATTCCTTCGTTCGGCCTCAGCTGGATTCTGGTAACCATACTTTAGAAAGTTCGTTAAGAAACAGTGATGAGGACATTTGCTAAAATGGTAGCAGGGATAAAGGATTTGACTATGTGGAGAGACTAGAGAAGCTGGGATTGTTCACTTAGAGCAGAAAAATCCATGGGGAAATTGAATAAAGGTGTTTAAAATAATGAGGGGTTTTGAGAGAGTAAACAAGTCGAAACTGTTTCCACTGGCAGGAGGGTCGGTAACCAAAGGAACGGATTTAAGATAATTGGCAAATGAAGCAGGGGAGATGAGGAGAATGCTTTTTATGCAGCGAGTTATTATGATCTGCAAGGCATTGTCTGAAAGGTGGTGGAAGAAGATTCAACAGTAGCTTTCAAAAGGTAATTGGAAATATACTTGAAAAGGAAACATTTTCAGCGCTGTAAGGAAAGGGCAGGAGAGTGGGACTAACTGGATAACTCTTTCAAAGAGCCGACACGGGCACGGTGGCCCGAGTTTCCTCCTTGAGTATTAATATTTACACTTGTATCAAAGGCTCTACCAATATTTACAGGGGGATCTGAATCATTGGAAACCTATTATCTTTCATGTGTAATTTAATCCCGTTCTTTTATTTACTTCTCAATCCACTCCTGATTCCAGCAGAAATCCCTGTTTGTTTCTCTATTTCCCAGTCCAATCACTATTATTGTATTTAAACTCTGTCTGCAGTAGAAAGCCGTATCACAAGTATAATAATCAGATCCATCACTGGATGCAGTAACAAAGCAGCAAATTTCACCCCGAACTCCATCAAACTGCTACTTTTGCTCCCAGCCTGATGTATAATTTCCCTGTTCATTTTCCTTCCTTACAGTTAACTTCGTGACGATTGTGATCCTGTCTCGGGGAAAGTGCGGTCTCTCCAAATGTGTCACTCGCTACCTGGTGGCCATGGCAGCGGCGGATCTACTGGTCGTTATCACCGATCTGATATTGAGGCAGATTCCGATTGTTTATTACGAACAATTTATTTTCCTGTACGACATCCGCGTGTGTAATATCCACGCCGTCCTGCTTTATGCAGCCACAGACTGTTCTGTCTGGTTCACCGTCACTTTCACCTTTGATCGATTGATTGCCATTTGTTGCCAGAAACTGAAAACTAAATATTGCACCGAGAAAACGGCGGCTGTGGTTCTGGGAACAGTGACTGTGCTGAGCTGTTTAAAGAACAGCACCTGGTACTTCATGTTATCGAGTTGGTATACTCTTGGTAACCTCCCCTGGTTTTGTGTTTTATTCGGCCGTGTTCAAGATTCCCGGGTATGGGGAGCAATCGAACTCCTTCATTATATTCTAACCCCGGGGGTCCCATTTGTTCTCATTCTGCTGCTCAATGTTTTAATCGTCAGACACATTGTAGTGGCCAACAGAGCCCGCAGGAGACTCCGGGACCACAGCAGTGAAGAGAGTCCCAGTGACCCAGAAATCACGAGTCGACGGAAGTCCATTATTTTACTGTTCGCCATCTCGGGGAATTTCATTCTGTTATGGGCGATGTTTATGTTGTATTCTATATGGATGCGGGTGTTGGGCTTTACCTATCAGCATGTAATTCCGCCTGTCCTTCTAATGGAACTGGGATTCATGCTCCAGCTCCTGAGTTGCTGCACGAACACTTGTATTTATGCTGTGACCCAGACTAAATTCAGAGAGCAGTTGAAGAAAATGCTGAAATATCCCTTTTCTCTAATTGTCAAAATCATGAGAATAACAGAAGAATTCCCAGCATCAGAACTCAATCCTCTTTCATATTCTGTCCGACCCGCTCCGCCCCCGGGGTTTGTGATGTAGAGATATTGGGGTCAATCGGCAATGACACTGAACCAGTCCAAAATGGTTCCCAATTTGAATGGAGGTTTGGGTACGATCACAGCCAATGAGGTCCCTGCGGTGGCTCTTGAATGGGGCCGGCAATTTCACTACTGCTTCCTGTCGAGACATTGTGGGACTGGCCAATCTTTGGAAGATGTTTTAAATTATTGAAATAAATTATCAATTAAATGTTCAGTAACATGACGGAAGACTCCTTTGAATATTTGCAAACTTAAATGGACAACAAGTGAACATTTACACAGTCAAGAAACACCCAGTAAACATTAACAGACTCGAGGAAACACGCTGTAAACATGACCAGTCGTACAGAATGGCCCTATAAATAATAACCGACTCACAGAAACACCCTGTAAACATCAACATTCACAGAAACCACCTGTAAAAAATAACAGTTTCACAGATACACCATATAAATATTAACTGTCTGAGAGAAACACCCTGTAAATATGAACAGACTCACAGAAATCACGTGTAAAGATCAACAGTTTCACCAAAACACCCTGTAAACATTAACAAATTCACAGAAATAGGTTGTAAATAATAACATACTCAAAGACACTGTAAATATTAATAGAATCACAGAAACACTGTAAAATTTAACAGACTCACACAAATACACTGTAAACTTTAACAGACTGTCAGAAACACTGTAAATATTTACAGATTTAATGAAACACCCTCACTGAGACACTCTGTACTTCATAGCCCACCGCCAGAGACACCCTGTGAACTGTAAACCACTCCCACTGATCTGAGGAATATTAACACCCTGACAGAGACAGAGGTGAATATTAACAACAATAACTCACATTTATACAGCGCCTTTAACGTAGTGAAACGTCCCAGGGCGTTTCACAGGAGCGATTATCAAACAAAATTTGACACCGAGCCGCCTGAGGAAATATTAGGACATGTGACTAAAAGCATTGGTAAAGAGGTCGGTTTTAAGGAACGTTTTAAAGGCGGAAAGGAAGGGTGAGAGGCAGAGAGGTTCAGCGAGGGTACTTCAGAGGTCAGGCAGCTGAATGCATGGCCGCCAATGGTGGGGCGAATCAAATCGCAAAACGCAGGAGGCCAGAATTGGAGGGGCGCAGACATCTCGAAGGGTTGTCGGGCTGGTGGAGGTAACGGAGATAAGGTGGGGCGAGGCCGTAAATGGATTTGAAGGCAAGGATGAACATTTTAAAATCGAGGCGTTGCTGGACCTGGAGCCAATGTCGGTCAGCGAACACAGAGGGGTGATGGGATAACGAGACGTGATTCGAGCGAGAATTTGGGAGCAGAGTTTTGAATGAGCTCAAGTTTGGTACAAGGTTGGACGCCGACCAGGAGAGCATTGAAGTAGTTGAGTCTGGAGGTAACAAAAACATGGATGAGGGTTTCAGCAGCAGATGAGCTGAGGCAATGGGTGGAGACGGGCGATGTTCCAGAGGCGGAAGGAGGCGGTCTTGGTGATGGAAAGGATATGGGGTCAGAAGTTCATCTCAGGGTCAAATGCCGCGTTAAGGTTGCGAATTGTGTGGTTCAGCCTCACACATTGGCCAGGGAGAGGGATGGAGTCACTGTCTAGGAAATGGAATTATTGGCAGGGACCGAAGACAATGGCTTCGGTATTCCCAACGTTTAATCGGAGGAAATGTCTGTTCAGCTAATACTGGATGACGGGGAAGCAGCGTGACAAATCAGAGGCGGTGGAGGGGTCGGGAGAGGTGGTCGGGATGTGGAGCTGGGTCTCGTCAGCAGCCTGAACTGGTTCCTCCCGTACTGAGCAGGATTACCATTGCAACAACACATCATCAGTGGGGTAAAACTAACCTGTCTCACGATGGTCTAATCCGAGCTCACGTTAAATATTCGTGTGTGATCAATCCAGCGCTGGATGAAGTCTACTTCACAATGATAGGAACAGCCGACATCAAAGAATCAAAAAGCGACATCCCTTCGAGCGCTGGATCGCCACAGGCCGTCTGGAACCTGACGTTGTGTTTTCGGATGATCTCGGCGAGGGGCAGCATGTAGAGGAGAAATAGGCGGGAGCGGGAAGAGAAGCCATTGCAGTTGATTCTCTGACGATGACTGGATAGGTGGGAATGGACCAGGCGATGGCAGTCCCTCCTCGGCAAAGAGTGAGGGGAAAGACCGTACCAAAGTCAGAGGGAGAGAGAGACACACAGTGAAAGAAGTGGTGAGAAATAGAGCGGGACAGATGAGAGAGAGGTCGGAGAGAGAGAGAGAGGGGGAGAGAATTATGGAGAAACAGAGAAAAGGTGTGACACAAACTCAGACAGAGCACGAGAGAAAATGAGCATCGCACACTGGTCCAGAATTAATAGAGAGAATCGCAAATAAGACCCGGTTCAATAGGTCCCCGTGAACCCTCTTTTTAAACCTCCCTTTAATACCTCCTTTTTATACCAATTTTATCCCTCCTTATTAAATCCACTTTAAATTGTCATTTGAAACGTCATTAAACCCCTTTTAATCCCTTTTAAACCTCATTTTTAAACCCGACTATTGAAGCCATTTTGCCCCCTTTTTAAACCCATTTTTTGGAGAGACTGTCTTTCTCCAAACTCTCCCACTCTGGTTCCTTTTCAAACCCATCTCTTTCTCACCGAGCTGACAGTCTCTCTCCTAACCACATTTTAAACCCCTTTAAAACCTCTTTAAACCACTTTTAACTATTTAACCTCCTTAAACCGATTATTACCATCCTTTTTAAAACTTTTAACTTCTCCAAACACTTTTTTTTAATCTCCAACCCCCTTTTTAAACGTTAACCCCCTTTTAGCCTTTTAACTTATTTAAAACTCTTTTTAACATCTTAAATACCATTTCAACCAGTAACTTATTTAACCCCTTTTAACCCTCTTTTTAACCCCTTTATAACATTAGTCTCCTTTTAAACCCTTTTTAAGCTCTTTAACATTACTCTGAATCCCCTCCTGTGAGAGAAGCAAAGCGACCACCAGACATTGATCACAATGGAGGTTTGCAGATAGTGGGAGGGGCAAGGGCTCTGGCCTCGGTGCGTCTCACAGGAAGTGACCTCACCGCGTCAGACAATGACGACCCAACATGGCCGCTTCCAACGTTACTGCCCCGCCCACTCCGAATCCGACAGGGTGTCCTTACCCAGAAGTAACCTCGCCACGTCGATGCCAGCTCACCGTATCCGCCTCTGGGCCCAGCTGGGCTCCGTCTGTTGCCCCGCACCCGAGTGCCCGTTTGTGGAGTCACATGGACAGGTGACGCCATATCCCAGAGTGCAGCGCATCCAGAGCTGTGGTTCGATGGGGGCTTTTCTCCGCCGCGCTGGATTGTGTGAAGGCGGGGTCGCCATTCCCGCATCCGTCCAACCTGCTCCTGAAATCGGCAAAACCGCCGCCCTTCAACGGGGACCGGCAGCGAAAGGAGCTACAGTTGGGATTCAAACCCCGGGAGGCAACCAGGATCGCCCGTCGGCTCCTTCCAACCACCTGAAAACATTCCCCACCCCATAAACCCATTCCCACTCCCTCAAGCCCTTCCCCAAACTCTGAACGACTTCCCTGAACAGCTTCTAATTCCCTGAAGCCCTTCCCACACTCTGAATTCGTTACACTCACAATGAATCGCTTCCCATCCCCTGAACCCCTTTTCAACCCCATTAACCCATTCTCGATACACTCAACCGTTTCTCCTCCCCTAAACCCCTTCCCATCCCCTGAACTCCTTTCTACCCGCTGATATGATTCCAAGCCGTTGAGCATCTTCCCCAAATTCTTACCATCCCCTGAACCACTTCCCATCCCCTGAATCGCTTCCCACTCCCCGAACTCCTTCACTCCCTCTGAAACCCTGCCCCACCCTCTGAACCATTTCCAATCCTCTCGACGCCTTCCCCTCTCCCAGAACACCTTCCCACCCAATAAACCCCTTCCGCAGCCCATGAATCCCTGATCCCTTCCCAAACCGCTGAACCTCTTTCCCACTCTCTGAATCCCTACCATCCCCTTCCCACCCTTGAAGCAGTTTCACACACCCTGATCCCCTTCCCCAACACTTGAACCCACAAGGATCTGCACTGAGGCATCAACTATTCAGTATATTTATTATTGACATGGATAACACAATAGAGAGCCATTTATCCAAGTTTGCAAATGAAACAAGGATTGATGGCACAGCAAGTCGTGTGCATGGGAGCCGAAAATTACAAAGACACATTTGTAGATTAAGTGAGTGGGTAAAACGGTGGCCAATGGATTTCAAAGCAGTTAAATGGGAGGTCATCCATTTTGGACCAAAAAAGGGTCGATCCGAGGATTTGTTTAAATGGCTGTCATTCCATTGAGAATAGAAGATTCTAATTCGAATCGAAGTTCCAATTGAAGCGTTTAAGATGATAGAGAGGAATTGTTCCCTCTGGTGGGGGAGTGAAGAACACCGGGAATAACCTTAAAATTGGAACCGGGCCGTTCAGGGGTGATGACAGATAGAACTTCTTCACACAAAGGGCAGTGTAAATGTGGAACTCTCGCCCCCAAAAGCTGTTGAGGCTGGGGATCCATTGAAAATTCCAAAACTGAGATATATAGACTTTTGTTAGGCACGGGTATGATGAGTAACGGAACCGATGCGGGTAGATGGAGTTAAGTTTCAGATCAGCCGTGATCTAATTGAACGAAACAGGCTCGAGGTGTTGAATGGTCTACTCTTGTTCCTATGTTCCAATGTCCCGATGTTCCTTTGTTCCAATGTCCCGATGTTCCTATGTTCCTATGTCCCGATGTTCCTATGTTCCAATGTCCCGATGTTCCTATGTTCCTATGTTCCGATGTTCCTTTGTTCCAATGTCCCGATGTTCCTCAGTAACTATGTTCCAATGGAGTAGGGGTGGAAGTGATTATCCGACGGGTCAGTGCTGGGCCCACATCTCCGCTCCGAGAATATGGACCATTCGGATTTGGGAATCGGGAGCACAATCGGAACATTTGCTGATGACACAACATTTGGAGTTTTTACAACCAGTAACGTAAATTTAAATGAGTTCAGGAAGTCATTGATGGTTTGGACTGGAATGGATTGACAGGTGGCAGATGCCGTTTAATGTGGAGAAGTGTGAAGCACATTGAATAATGGTCCGGCAACGCCTCGAAATTAAATTTCCAATCCTCCTGTTAAAATCCTTCCAGGGCCTCACCGCTCCCGATCTCTGTATCGTCCTCCAGACCTACATCACCCCCCACACCCCGAGAACTCCGCACTCCTCCAATTCTTGCCTCTTGTGCATTCCCAATTTTCATCGCTCCAGTACTGGCGGCCGCGCCTTCAGCTGCCCAGTCCGCAAGCTCTGGAATTCCCTCCCTAAACCTCTCCGCCTCTCTACCTCTGTCTCCTCCTTTAAGACGTTCCTTAAAATCTACCTCTTTGATCAAGATTTTAGTTAACTGTCCTAATGCCACCTTATGTGGCTCAGTGTCAAACTGTGTTTGATAATGTTCCTGTGATGCGACTTGGGACGTTTTACCGCGTTAAATGTGCTATATAAATGCAGGTTGTTGTCGATTATAGATAGAGAATCATAGAATTATAGAATTGTTACATTACAGAAGGAGGCCATTCAGTCCATCGTGCCCGTGCCTGCTCTTTGTAAGAGCAATCCATTTAGTCCCATTCTCCTGCTCTTTCCTCCTAACCCTGCTCATTTTTTACCCTTCAAGTATTTCTCCAATTCATTTTTGAAAGCCACGATTGAATCTGCTTCCACCACGCTTTCAGACAGGACATTCCAGATCATAACTACTCGCTGTGTAAAAAAAGTTTTTCCTCATGTCACCTTTGATTCTTTTGCCAATCACCTTAAATCGGTGTCCTTTGTTTCTCGACTCTTCGGCCAATCGGAACAGTTTCTCTTCATTTACTTTATGTAAACCCTTCATGATTTTAAACACTTACAATCTCCTCTCACCCTTCTCTGCTCTGAGGAGAACAACCCCAGCTTCCCCAGTGTATCCAGTATCTGAAGTCCCTCATCCCTGGAATCATTCTAGTAAATGGTTTCTGCACCCTTTCGAAGGCCTTCACATTCTTCAAAAAGCGCGGTGTCCAGGATTGGATACAATACTCCAACTTTGGCCGAACCAGAGTTTTATGAAGGTTGAAAATAACTTCCTTGCCATTGTACTCTATGCCTCTATTTATAAAGCCCAGGAGCCCGTATGCTTTTTTAACCGCGTTCTCAACACATTCTGCCACCTTCAAAGATTTGTGCACATATACCCCCAGGTCTATCTGGACCTGCACCACCTTCAGTATTGTACCATTTATTTTATATTGCCTCTCCTCGTCATCCAGGGAGCTCTGCCTTTGGTTTCCCGACCTTTCCCCCTCGTGGGAATGTACCTGGTCTGTCCCCGAACCACCGGCTCTTTAAAGGCTGCCCATTGTTCGATTATAGTTTTCCGTGGCAATCTTTGATTCCAATTTCCCAGGGCCAGATCCGTTCTCAACTCACCAAAATTGGCCCATTTCCAATTCAAGATTTTTACTCTCGATTGTTCCATGTCCTTTTCCATCACTAACCTAAACCTTAGGATATTATTATCACTGTTCCCTAAATGTTCCCCCACTGACACTTGTTCCACTTGACCCACCTCATTCCCCAGAACCAGATTCAGCATTGGGCCGGAAACATACTTGTCAGGGAAATTCTCCGAAACACACTTCAAAAATTCTTCCCACTCTCTGCCCTTTATAATATTACTATCCCAGTCTCTATTAGGATAGTTGAAGTCCCCAGTTATCACTACTCTGTATTTCTTGCTCCTCTCTGTAATTTCCCTGCAAATTTGCTCCTCTATCTCCTTCCAAAAATATGGTGGCCTATGAAATACACTGATTAGTGTATTGGCACCTCTATTGTTTCTTAACACTAACCAAATAGATTCTTTCCTTGATCCCTCAAGGACATCCTTTCTCTCCAGCACTGACATTTTCTCCTCAATCAATACTGCTACGAGCCCAAATCTCCCCGCATCCTTTTTTTCGTTCCCTATGTTTAATGAACACGTTGTATCCAGGAATATTTAGTACCCAATCCTGCCCTTATATGAGCCAGGTCTCTGTTATCGCCACAACACCATATTTCCATGTGGCTATTTGTGCCTGCAGCTCACCAACCTTATTTACCATGTTTGGTGCGTTTACACACATGCAGTCTAAACCTACCTTAGACCTTCTCGTATTCTCTATTAGTCTGATCCCACCTAATAATATATTATTTCTTACTCTAGTCTCTCCCAATCCTTTGTGGACATTGTTTCTCCTTTCTCATGCTCCATCCTGGTGCCCATCCCCGTGACGCGTATATCAATATTACCGAGTTTTCAATTCAGTATACACAGCAAACAATTTAATATTTTATTTTTTGTTTCAAATCAGCATTTGTATAATTTGTATATTAAGTATGAATCAAATGGCCTCCCTATAAATCCAAACAACATGTGGAGAATCGAAGGCAGCACTTGTATAATTTGCATATTTACCTCCCAAAAAAAATATATATATATAAATATGTGTGTGTGTGTGTGTGTGTGCATGTGTAATTTAATGCAAGATATCTATCAATTAAAACCACATATCTAAAATTTCAGAGAACAAATATAACTTCAAGCATTGGATGAATCATTAAAAACCATATATTTATTAAAGCAGTTTTTGCTTATTTAAAGTGACATTCTTGTAATCGAAAGCAGCCATTTTTACAGACGATAACACCATCATTTAAACCAGCTTGTGGCAATTGATCTCTATCATCTAATTTGAAAATTCTCGTTCTCGTGTTTCGTATTCTTCATATGCCCATGTTCAAATTCACAGGAAACTGACCAGTTCAATGGGAGTAAGGAGAGAATGGATGACTTGTAAATGGAGATTGAATCTTCACTGCCTCCAATTATATCCTACCCTTCCATCGAGCTCAGTTTGTAGCTCTATCGCCTCTGAGTCAGCAAGTCGTGGGTTCATTTCTCACTCCAGAGACTTCGGCCCATGATCCAGGTTGGCACTCCCGGTGTCAGTACCGAGGGAGTGCCTCACTGTCGGAGGTACCATCTTTCAGATGAGACGTTAAACCGAGGCCCCATTTGTCCTCTCAAGTTTACATAAAAGATCCCACGGCAACGGTTGGAGGAAGAGCAGGGGAAGTTCTCCCTGGTGTCCTGGGACAATATGTATCCCTCAACCAACATCACGAAAAACGGATTATCTGATCACTCTCACATTGCTGTTTGTGGGACCTTGCACTGTGCAAATTGGCTGCCGCGTTTCCTACATTACAACAGTAACTAGGTTCATTGGCAAGAAAAGCGCTTTGGGACGTCCTGAGGACGTGAAAGTGGCTATAAAATGCAAATCTTTCTTTCACCTGAAAACTGCATTTGATTTTTCTTTCCAATTTCTTCAACAGTTTCTCACCGAAATATCTCGGGATTTTCTCTCTGCTTCGTATCTTTGGGATAATGGGCAGGTACTCAATTTGGCAGGATGTTACTGGTGGTGTGTCACAGTGATCTCTCTTGGTGCCTCAACTATTCACTGTATTTATTAGCGACTTAGATGACGGGATAGAGAGCCACATATCCAAATTTGTCGATGACACAAAGATAGGCAACATTCCAGTGTAGATGGAAACATAAAACTACAGAGAGATATTCACAGATTAAGTGAATGGGCAAAACTGTGGCAAATGGATTTCAATGTGAGCAAGTGTGAGGTCATCAACTTTGGACCGAAAAAGGATTGATCAGAGTACTTTCTAAATGGTGAAAAGCTCCAAACAGCGAAGGGCCAAAGAGACTTTGTACATAGATTATTGAAATGTCATGGACAGGTGCAGAAAATAATCAAAAGGGCTATTGGAAATGCTGGCCTTTATATCTAGAGGACTAGACTACAGGTGGTAGAAGTTATGCTACAACTATACAAAGCCCCGGTTGGACCACTCCTGAATACAGTATTCACTTCTGTGCTCCGCACCAAGGAAAGATATATTGGCCTTGGAGGGAGTGCAGCGTAGATTTACTAGAATTATACCTGGACTCCAATGGTTAAATTACGAGGAGACATTGCACAATCTCGGGTTGTATGCCTTGGAATTTGGAAGACGAAGAGGTGATTTGATCGAAATTTTCAAGATATTAACGGGAACTGATAGGGTAGATAGAGGGAAACTATTTCCGCTGTTTAGCGAGTCTGGGATTAGGGGACATAGCCTAAAAACAAGAGCCATGATTTTCAGGAGTGAAGTTAGGAAATATTTCCACACGCAAAGGCTGGGAGAAGTTTGGAATCCTCTTCCACGGACAGCAGTTGATGCGAGCTCAATTGTTAATTTCAAACCTGAGATAGATAGATTTTTGTTATCCTTAGGTATTAAGGTGTATGGGGCTAAGGAGGGCGTATGGGGTTAGGTCACAGATCAGCCATGATCTTATTGAATGGCGGAACAGATTCGAGGGGTTAAATGGCCTCCTTCTGTCCCTATACAACACCTTAATAAATCACTGTGTTAGACCGCGGTTGCAGTACTGTGTCCAATTCTTGGGCACCACACTTTAGGAAGGATGTCAAGGCCTTGCAGAGGGTGCAGATGAGATTGACTGGAATAGTTCCAGGATGAGGCAGCTCAGCTACGTGGACAGACTAGAGAAATTGGAATTGTTCTCCTTCGAACAGAAAAGGTTAAGAGGAGAAATATTAGAGGTGTTCAGATTTACAAGGGGTTTTCATATAGTTCAGAAGGAGAAATTGTTTCGACTGGCAGGAAGGTCGCTAACCAGAGGACACAGATTTAAGATAATTGGCCAAAGAACCAGAGAGGTGGGGTGATGAGGAATTTCGTTTACGCAGCGAGTTGTTATGATCTGGAATGCACTGCACGAAAGGGCAGAGGAAGCAGATTGAATGGTGACCATCAAAAGGGAATTGGATAAATACTTGAAGGGGAGAAAATTGCAGGGCGATGGGGAATGAGCAGGGGAGTGGAACTAATTGGATAGCTCTTTTAAAGAGATGACACAGGCACGATGGGCTGAATTACCTCTTCCTGTGCTGGAAGACTCATCAAACGCTGAGGTTTAATACTTCGTGCTTCCAGAAGATGGCACCTTTGCTAAAATATTCCCGCTCCCCCCACCCCCCGAGTGGACTGTTGGTGAAATGCAGCTAAGTTGGACCCTTTACATTTCACAGTAACTCTGGTGATATAAGTGATTCACTTGACATTGATCTTTCCATTCTCCCTCCTCCCACCCGCTACACGTACCGACTGTTGCTGAGGGACGGGCTCCACAGACCCAGGCTACCTCATTGACACTTCACACCAAGGGCTTGATCTCCTGTGTCACAACGGGCTCTCGTTGTCAGCCGCTACCGCACTTTCCAGCAGGGGTCAATGCTGACCAGGAGTGATGGAAGAGAGAGCGAGACAGACAGACAGGAGAGGGATAGATAGATAGAAGGTGAGAAAAAGAAAGAAAGAGAAAGACACACACACACACACGGAGACTGAAACAGAGAGAGAGAGGGGGTAGACAGAGAGAGGTGGAGAGAGAGAGAGAGGGAGAGAATATAAGATCACAAGAACATAAAAAATAGGAGCAGGAGTCGGCCATTCGGTCTCTTGAGCCTGCTCCACCATTCAATAAGATCGTGGCCGATCTTCTACCATAACTCCACTTTCCCGTCCAATTCCCATATCTTTTGATTCCCCATCAGTCCAAAAACCGATCGATCTCAGCCTTGAATGTATTCAACGACTGAGCATCCACAGTCCTCTGGGGGGAGAGATTTCAAAGATTCGCAAACCTCTGAGTGACGAAATTCCTCATCATCTCAGTTTTAAATGGCCGACCGCTTATCCTGCGACTATGCTCCCTAGTTCTAGAGTCTCCAGCCAATGGAAACGACATCTCAGCATCTCTGCTGTCTCGTTTCCAGATTCTCTCGCCGAGGAAGCGGAAGCGAGAGGGAGAGGAAGTGGCAGGGAGAGGGAGAGAGACCGAGAGAGTGACGAACACACAAACTCAAAGTGACAGAGAGAGAGAGACAGGGAGAGAGGGAGAAAGAGAAGGAGAGAGATAGAGAGGGGGAGAAGGAGAGAGAGAGCAGGAGAGGGTGGGACGGGAGAGAAATAGAGAGACGGAGAGACATAGAGATATGGAGAGACAGAAAGAGAAAAACGACAGAGAGAGACAGAGGGGCAGAGAGAGACAGAGAGGCAGAGAGAGAAAGAGAGGGAGAGAGACGGAGATAGAGTCACATAGAGAGATAGAGAGAGATAGACAGAGAGACATACAAAGAGACAGAAAGCGACATAGCGAGAGGCAGATTGAGAGAGACAGAGAGACAGAGACACACATACGGAAACACAGACAGGAAATGGGACAGAGAGAGAGACAGAGAGAGAGAGGCACAGAGAGAAAGAGACAGAGAGAGTCTGGAGAGGGAAGGGAAAAGAGACACAGCGGGACAGACAGAGGGAAACTGTGCAGCTTGAGGAAACGAATCTGTAATGATTAACAGAAAAAGAAGATAGAGAGTGAGAGAAAGATAGAGAGAGACAGATAGCGAGAGACAGAGAGACAGAGAAAGCGAGACACAGAGTAGGGATGGTGCAAAGGGGAAAACAATGAGAGAGAAAAAGACAAAAAGGACGCAAAGAGTGACAGAGAGTGAGTAGAGAAGAGTGAGACAGAGAGAGAGAGATAGGTGGAGACGGTAGCAAAGAGAGAGGTTGATGGAGTGAGCAATCCAGCTAGTCCCACTACCCCGCCCTTTCCCCGTAGCACTGCATTTTTTCCTTTCAATTACTTATCCAGTTCCCTTTTGATGGCCATGATTGAATTTGCCTCCACCACCCTCTCGGGCAGTGCATTCCAGATACGAACCATTCACTGTGTAAAAAAAAATCCTCATGTCAGTTTTGGTTCTTTTGCAAATTACCTTAAATCTCACTCCTCTGGTTCTTGACCCATCCGCCAGTTTCTCTCTAAATGTTCCCCCTCTGACACTTGCTCCACTTGGCCCACCTCATTCACGAGATCCAAGTCCAGCAATGCCTCCTTCCTCGTTGGGCTGGAAACGTACTCGTTAAGAAAGTTATCCTGAATACATTTCAAAAATTCCTCCCCCTCTGTGCCGCATATATTATTACTACCTCAGTCTATATTAGGATGGTTGAAGTCCCCCGTTATCACTGCTCTATGGCTTTTGCACCTCTCTGTAATTTCCCTGCAAATGTGCTCCTCGATATCCTTCCCACTGGTTGGTGGCTGACAGAATACACCCAGTAGTGTCATGGCACCTCTTTTATTTCTTAACTCTCTGACCCCTACAAGACATCCTCTCCCTCCAGGACTGCATTATTCTCCTTGGGTGCCTGTGAGATTTCAGCTACGATGGCCGATAGGTTCAGGTCGTTGGATTCGAAATCCATTGGGCTTTCCTCGGGCAGATTCTAACCCGGCTCGCAGTGGAACTTTTCAGTTATTCGATACCTGTTATTTTTCGTTCATCCTTTCAACCTGGAGATCACGGGCCCTGAAACTGCTCAGAGTTTTCTCCAATAGATTTTATTCTCGTGTCAGTGGCCGCGTGGTCGAATGGAAAAGGCGCTTGATTTCAGTATGAATCGTGTTGCTGTTAGAAGATTACAGCTTCGAGTCCTGTCGCGTTGTTTTTAGACACAGGGCGTAATCTTTTCCAACATGTTCCGAATGTGTTTTGCACCCGACCATTTCTAACTCAGAGTCTTCAGTCTGTCCGGCATTTTTTTACATCCCGTGGCGAGAGAGGATCTCTCACTGAAGTTTACTTACAAAAGTTGACTCTCCATTTTTAACATTGTCGAATTCCCATTCCCTCGAAGAACGAAGCCAAGCAGAAGGAGGGAATAACATCGAATTACAGAGAATGTTCAACACAGAAACAGGCCATTACGGCCCAACTGATCCATGCCGGTGTTTATGCTCCACACGAGCCTCCTCCCGACTGATTTCATCTAATCCTATCAATATAACCTTATATTCCCTTCTGCCTCAGTGATTGAGCGAGAGGTTTTAAAGATATTTTTGGGTGCTCTTGATCGGCACATAAAAGCCGGTCCGCCCATTTAAGGCTCGGTTTGGCACAAATCCAACCTCTCAGCAAGGACTGTGTTTGAAAACCCCACATTAATTTTAAGTAAGACCTTCAGATCCGTAGCGGCCGTAGTGTTGACTCTCTGTGACACCCAGCCGCTTGCTGAAGTTTGTTTTGAGTGCTGCACCTCGACTTTTCACAATTCACTATAAAATTACATCGAATTTACAGCACACAAACAAAGCCATTCGGCCCAACAGGTCCATGCCATAGTTCATGCTTCACACGAGTTTCTTCCCATTCTGCTTCACCTCACTCTATCATGATATCCTTACATTCCTTTCTTCCTCATGTACTTATCTAGCTTCCCCTTAAATGCATTCATGCTATTCAGCTCAACTATTCCTTGTGCTAACACGCTCTACATTCCAACGACTCTCTGGGTAAAGACGTTTCTGCTGAATTCCTATTGATTTACTGCTGAATTTCTGATATTTTTGCATCCTAGTTTTGGTCTCCCCCACATGTGGAAACATTGTCCCTCCTTCTACCCAACAAAACCCCTTCATCATTTTAAAGACCTCCATCAGGTCACCTCTCGGATTTCACTTTTCGAGAAAAATGCACCGCAGCCTGTTCAGTCTTCCCTGATCGTTATAATGTCTCAGTTCTGGTATCACCATTGTAAATCATTTTGCACTTTTTCCAGTCCCTCTACGGGATTTTTGTACCATGGGGACCAGAAATGTGCTCAGTACTCCAAGTGAGGTCCATGCAAAGTGCTATATCATTTTAACATGACTTCTCTGCTTTTTAATTCTGTTCTTCGAGAAATTAACCCCAGTGCTTTGTTTGCACTTTCTATGGCCTTGTTGACCTGCCTAGGCCCTGATCTCTGGAATTCCCTTCCTAAACTTCTCCGCCTCTCTACCTCTCTCTCTTCCTCACGGACACTCCTTTAAACCTATCTATTTGACCAGACATTTGGTCACCTATCTCCTTATGTGGGTCCTTTTCAAATTTTGTTTGGTAACACTCCCGTTAAGTGCCTTGGGACGTTAAGGGCATTATCTGAATGCAAGTTCTTGTTGTTGGAGCATTGCCACATTTAATAATTTATGAATCGATATCTCTCGGACTCTTTGTGCTTCTACGCCACTGAGAAACTTATTTTACAAGGAAATGTATGACAACGACCGGAGTTTAAACTGTCCACTATTTCCCAGGGGACTCCCGTTAACCTGCAAGTTCAAGCCCGAAGGGAAGTGGTGATTCTGTTCTGTCAAGGAATGGGAAAGCTTACCTGTGCTGTGCGCTCTTTGCTGCGGGCTTCAGTTGCAGTTCTACCGCTGTGGACACTTGAGGTCCGCAAGACCTGGTAGGACAGAAACACGTGTATTCATTGCTAAAATGTGCAACATGGGTTGAAACATCTGTCATCGCTACAACATTATGTAACAAAGGCCTGGAACATCTGCAATCGCTACAACAATGTACGACATAGGCCTGAGACATCTCTATTCATTGCAAAAATCTCAACAAAAAGGTGTAACATGGGCCAGAAACAACACTAGTCTCTGCAGCAATATATGAAATAGGCCTGGAACTTTTCTAATCTCAGCAATATTCTGCAACAGGGCAGAAACATCTCTGATCTCTGCAACAAGTGTTACATAAGCCTGAAGCCCATCCATTAATTACAGAAATGTGCAACATAGCCTGAAACATAATCACTCTTCGCAGCAATGTATAACATGTGCCAGAACAATCTGTCATCGCTGCAACAATGTGTCGCATGGGCCCGAAAAGTCTCTAATCTCTATCACAATGAGTAACCACATCTCTAATCTCTACCACAATGGGACTGGAACATCTCTAATCTCTGCAACGATGTGTACATAGGCCTGATACATTTCTAACCTCTACAACAATGTATATAATAGACCTGGAACAAGTCTAATTTCTAGAAAAATGCGTAACATAGACCTGAAACATCTGCAATCGCGACAACAAAGTGTAACATAGGCATGAAGCAGCTGTAATCGTTCTAACAGTGTACAACATAAGCCTCAAATATATCTAATCTCCACAACAATGTATAAATTAGGCCTGAAACATGTCTAATCTCTCCGTCAATGTATAAAATAGGGCTGAAACACCTCTAATCTCAACAACAGTTTGTATCGTCAACCTGAAACATCTCTAATCTCTGCAACAATCTGTAACATAGGCCTGAAATACCTCAGCTCATTGCAAAGATGAGCAACATAGATATGAAACATTGTAATCTTCACAACAATATATAACATGGACCTGAAACATTTGTCGTTTAAAGAACAATGAGGAACACAAGACTGAAACATATCTAGTCTCTACCACAATGTATAACATAGACAGGAAACATTTCAAATCTCTGCAGCAATGTCTGACTTAAGCCTGAAACACCTACAATCTCTGCAACAATGTATAACATAGGCATGAAACGAATCTAATCTCTACAACAACCCGTAACATAGGTCAGAAATAGCTGTAATTTTTGCAACAATGTATAACTTGGGACTGAAACATCACGAATTTCTACAACAATGTGTAACATAGGCCTGACGACCTCTATTCATTGCAAAAAATCTGCAACGTGGACCTGAAATATCTGTCATCTCCACAACATTATGTAACAAAGGCCTGGGACATCTGCAAACGCTACCACAATGTGCAACATAGGCGTGAAACATCTCTTTTCATGACAAAAATCTCAACAAAAATGTGTAACATGGGCCAGAAACACCTCTAGTCTCTGCAGCAATATTTGAAACAGGCCTGAAACATTTCTAATCTCTAATAATATATAACATAGGGCAAAAATATCTCTAATCTCTGCAACAATGTGCAACACAGGCCTGAAACACATCTATTAATTGCAGAAATGTGCAACATGGAATAAGAACATCTGAAATCTTCGCAACAATGTATAACATGGCCCGAAAAATCTCTAACCTCGACAACAATGAGTAACTTGGTTCTGAAACATCTGTAATCTCTACAACGATGTGTAATATAGGCCCAAAACATCTCTAATCTCTGCAATAATGTACAAAATAGACCTGGAATATCACTAATTTCTAGAAAAATGAGTAACATAGGCCTGAAACATCTGCAATCTCTCAACAATGTGTAGCATCGGCACGGGAAACCTGTAATCGCTAGAACAATGTGCAGCATAGGCTTGAAAAGGTATAATCTCTGCAACAAACTGTAACACAGGCCTGAAACATCTGTAATCAGTACAAGAATGTTCAGCATTGGCATGAAAATGTGTAATCGCTACAACAATGTGTAACATAGGCTTGAAACAATTGTAATCTCTCCAGCAATGTTTATCGTGAGCCTGAAATATCTCTAATCTCTACATCAATGTATGAAATTGGCTTGAAACATCATTAATCTCCACAACAATGTAGAACACGGGAATTAAACATCACTAATCTCTACAACAATGTATAACACGGGAATGAAACATCACTAATCTCTACAACAATGTATAACACGGGAATGAAACATCACTAATCTCGACAACAATGTATAACAGGGGAATGAAACATCACTAATCTGTACAACAATGTGTAAGATAGGCCTGAAACATCTCCAATCTCTGCAACGATATAAAACATAAGCCTGAATCAAAACTAACCTCCACAACAACCTCTAACATCGACAAGAAACTTCGGTAATTTTTGCTATAATGTATAACATGGGCCTGAAACATTTCTAATTTCTGCAACAGCATGTATCATAGGCCTAATTACCTCTATTCATTGCAAAAATGTGCAACATGGGCCTGAAACATCTGTCATCTCCACAACGTGATGTAATAAAGGCCTGGAATATATGCAATGACTGCAACAATGTGTAACATAGGCCTTTAGCAGCTCCAATATCTACAACAATATGCAACATAGGCCTGGAGCATCTCTAATCTCGACAACATTGTATAACATGGGCCTGGAACATCTCCAATCTCCAGAACAATGTGTAACAAAGGACTCAATCATTTCTACTCATTGCAAAATTGTGCAAGAGACCTGAAACGTCTGTAATCTTCGCAACAGTGTGTAAGAGAGGCCTGAAACATCTCTAATTTCTGAAACAATGTATCACATAGGCCAGAAACAGCACTAATCTCTACAACGATGTGGAACACAGACCTAAATGACCACTTTTCATTGCAAAAATGTGCAACGCAGACCTGAAATAACTGTTATCTTCGCAACAATGTACAACATGGGACTGAAACATCGGTCTTCGATACAACTATGGTAACACAGGCCTGAAACATTTGTAATCGATAAAGCAATGTGAAATATAGGCCTGAAGCATCTCTAATCTCTATAGCAATGTGCAACATAGGACTAGAACATCTCTAATCTCGACAACAACCCGTAACGTCGGCCTGAATCATCTGCAATCTCTGCAACAATGTATAACGTAGGCCTGAGACATTTTTAATCTCGACAACATTGTGTAAAATAGACCTGGAACCTCTCTAATCTCTACAACAATGCGTAACAAAGGCCTGAAAAAACTCAAATCTTTACAACAATGTAAAAAAATAGACCTGGAACGTCTCTAATCTGTACAAAGATGCGTAACATAGGCTTGAAACATCTGCAATCCCAACAACAATGTATCACATGAGCTAGAAACATTTCTAATCTCCATAACAATGTGTAATATAGGCCTGAAACATGTTATCTATACAACAACGTGTAACACAGGCTGGAACGTCTGTAATCGCTACTGCAACGTGCAGCATCGTCCTGATAGATGTCTAATCTCTACTACAATGTCTAAAGTAGGCTTCAAACATCTTCAATCTCTACAACAATGTGTAACATAGGCCTGAAACATCTGTAATCTCTTCAAAAATGTGTAACAAGGCCCTCAAACATCTCGAAGCTCAAAAGCAATCTATAACATAGGCTGGAAACATTTCTAATCTCGGAAAATGTCTAACATAGGCCTGAAACATCTCTAATCTCTTCAACAATGTGCAGCATTGGCCTGAAACATCTCTAATCTCTACAACAATGTGTTACATAATATTACAACATATAAAAGTGACAGGGCCATGTTATACAGTGTTGCAACGATCACAGATGTTTCGGGCCTATTTTACAGATTGTTCTGGAGATTAGAGATATTTGAGGCCTATGTTATATATTGTTGTAGAGTTTACAGACGTTTCAGACCGACATTGTACATCGTTTCAGAGATTAGAGATGTTTCTGGTTTATGGTACATATTGTTGTTGAGATTGGAGATGTGTCAGCCCTATTTTATACATTGATGACGAGATTATAAACATTTCATACCTATGTTATACATTTTTGTAGGGATTACAGATGCGTCAAGACAACGTTACACATTGTTGGAGAGATTAGACATGTTACAGGCCTGTGCGATGCATGGTTTTATAGATTAGAGATTTTTCAAGCATATGCTGCACATCGTTGCAGAGATGAGAGATGTTCCAGACCTATGTTACACATTGATGTCGAAATTAGATATATTTCAGACATATGTTATACACTGTTGCAAGAGATTGGAGATGTTTCAGGCTTATGTCATACATTACTGTAGGAATTGGAGACGTTTTAACCCTTTGTCATACATTTTTGTAGTGATTATTATCTGAATGGTGATAGATTGCGAAAAGGGGAGGTGCAATGAGACCTGGGTGTCCTTGTACACCAGTCGCTGAAAGCAAGAATTCAGATGCAGCAAGCAGTTCGGAAGGCGAAGGTATGTTGGCCTTCATTGCAATAGGATTTGAGTACGGGAGCAGGGATGTCTTTGTGCAGTTATACAGGGACTTGGTGAGACCACATCTGGAGCATGTGTGCAGTTTTGGTCTCCTTATCTGAGGAAGGATGTCCTTGCCATGGAGGGAGTGCAACGAAGGTTTACCAGACTGATTCCTGGGATGGCAGGACTGACGTATGAGGAGAGATTGGGACGACTCGGCCTGTATTCACCAGAGTTTAGAAGAATGAAGTGTGATGTTATCGAAACATAAAATTCTAACAGCACTCGACAGACTCGATGCAGGGAGGATGTTCCCGATAGCTGGGGAGTCCAGAAACAGCGGTCACAGTCTCAGGATACGGGGTGTGCCATTCACAACCGAGATGAGGAGAGATTTCTTCACTCAGAGGGTGGTGAACCTGTGGAATTCTCTACCACAGAAGGCAGTGGAGGCCAAGTCATTAGATGTATTTGAGAAGGAGATAGATATATTTCTTAATGCTAAAGGGATATGGGGTACAAGCGGGAACAGGATACTGAGTTAGACGATCAGCCATGATCATTTTGAATGGCGGAGCAGGCCCGAAGGGCCGAATGGCCTCCTCTTGCTCCTATTTTCTATGTTTCTATGTTTCTATGATTAGAGTTGTATCAGGCCCATTTTCTACATTGTTGCAGGCCGATGTTATGCATTGTTGTAGAGATTAGAGATGTTCCAGGTCAATTTTATCTATTGTTGTATAAATTAGTGATGTTTGAGGACCATGTTATATATTGCTGTAGCGATTGCAGATATTTCAGGCCGATGTTGCACATTGTTGTAGAGATGCCAGCTGTTTCAGGATAATGTTATACATTGTTGCAAAGATTACACATAGTTGAGGGCTTTGTTGCTCATTGTTGCAATGGGTAGAAATGTTTCGGGCCTGTGTCCCACCTTGTTTTACAGATTAGTGATGTTTCAGTCCTACGTTACACGTTGTTTTAGGCATTGGAAATGATTCAGGTCTTTGTTATACATTGTAACAGATGTTACAGATGTTTTAAGCCTATGTTACATCTTGTTGCAGAGATTAGAAATGATCCTGGCCTATATTGTACATTGTTATAGATATTAGAGATGATTCATGCCTATTTTAATTTTGTTGCAAATATCAGAGCCGCTTGCTGCCGATGTTATATATTATTGTTGAGTTTAGAATGGTTTCAGGCCTTTTTCTTATATTGTTGCAGAGAGTAAAGATTTTTCTGGCATGTGTAACACATTTTTGTTGATATTAAAGATGCTTTAGTTCTTTTTTATACATTGCTGTAGAGATTAGATATGTTTAAGGCCTATGTTACATATTGTTGCAGAGATTATATATGTTTCAGGCCCATGTTGTACATTGTTGTAGATATTGGAGCTGATATAGGCCCATGTTATACATTGTTGTAGCATTTAGAGAAGTTTCAGACTTATTGTATACATTGTGTAAGAGATTAGAGACGTTTCTGGTTTATGGTACACATTGTTGTTGAGATTAGAGAAGTTTTAGCATTATTGCATACATTGATGTCGAGATTAAATGTGTTTCAGGCACATGATATATATTGTTGCAGACAATAGAAATGTTTCAAGCCTGTTATATATTTTTGTGGAGTTAAGAGAAGTTTTAGACCCATATTATGCATTGTTGTCGTAATTCGAGATGTTTCAGGCCTATTTTATATATTGTTGCAAATATTAGAGACGTTTCTGGCCTAAGTCATATATTATTGTTGAGATAGCGATGTTTCAGAGCTATGTTATACATTGCTGCAGGGATTGGAAATGATGCAGGCCTATGTTACAAGTTGTCGTAACGATTGCAGAAGTTTCAGGCATATTTTATACATTTTTGCAACGATTGCCGATGTTTCAAGCCTATGTTACACAGTGGTTCAGAGATTAGTGATGTTTCAGGCCTGTGTTACACATTGTTGTGTACATTAGAGATGTTTCAGGCCTATGTTACACATTGTTGTGTGCATTAGAGATGATTCAGGCCTATGTTCCACATTGTTGTGCACATTAGAGATGATTCAGGCCTATGTTACACATTGTTGTGTACATTAGAGATGATTCAGGCCTATGTTACACATTGTTGTGTACATCAGAGATGATTCAGGCCTATGTTGCACATTGTTGTATACATTAGAGTTGATTCAGGCCTATGTTACACGTTGTTGTATGCATTAGAGAAGTTTCAGGCCTATGTTACACGTTGTTGTTTCTATGAGAGATGATTCAGGACTATGTTACACATTGTTGTATACATTAGATATGATTCAGGCCTATGTTACACATTGTTGTATGCATTAGAGAAGTTTCAGGCCTATGTTACACGTTGTTGTTTCTATGAGAGATGATTCAGGCCTATGTTACACATTGTTGGATGTATTATTGATGTTTCAGGCCTATGATACACATTGTTGTGTCCATTGGAGAACTTTCAGGCCTATGTTACACATTGTTGTGTACATTAGAGATGATTCAGGCCTATGTTACACATTGTTGTACAGATGAGAGATGATTCAGGCCGATATTACACAGTTTTCAAAGACTTGACCCCATCATGCCTGTGACAGCTCTGTGAAAGACCTGTTCAATTAATCTCATTTCACTGCTCTTTCCTCAAAGCCCTGCATTTTTTTACCCTTCAAGGATTTATCCAATTCCCTTTTACACATTAGTATGAAAGTTACTATTGAATCTGCTTCCACCACTTTTCAGGCAGCGCATTCCAGATCATTACAACTCGCTGCGGAAAAAAAACGACCGCATATCTTCACTGGCTCTTTTGCCGATCATCTTAAATCTGAGTCCTTTGGTTACCGAGCCGTTTGCCACTGCAAACAGCTTCTAATTATTTACTCTATCAAAACTGTTAATGATTTTCATACCTCTATCAAATCACCCCTTAACTTTTTTTTGTTCGAAGGAGAAAAAAAACAGTTTCTTCAGTCACTCCACATAATTGAAGTCCCTCATCCCAGGAATCAATCTGGTAAATCTCTTCTGTACCTTCTCTGAGGCTTTGACATCCTTGCTAAAGTGCGGTGCTCAGATTGGACATAATACTCCCGTTGAGGCCTAAGCAGTGTTTTATAATGTTTTAGTATGTTATTCTTCTATTTGTCCTCTATCCTCTATTAATAAAGTCCGGGATTTCTCATCTTTTACAGCCTTCTCAACTTGTCCTGCCACCTTCAAAGATTTGTGAACATATACCCACAGATCGCTCTGTTCCCCCACATTGTCTCTCCTATTCTTCGAGCAAACGTATCACTTCACACTTTTCTTCGTTAATTTACATCTGCCATGGATGGACCCATTTCACCAGTCTGTCTGTGTCCTCCTGAAGACTGTTACTATCCTCTACATTGTTTACCCCGTTTCTGAGTTTCGTCTCTTCTGCTAACTTTCAAATTATATCCTGTATACCCAAGTCCAGATGATTAATATATACCAGTCCAGGATCACTCTGGGCCTGTTTAAAAGGGATGTGCTGTCAGTCACGGATCGCTCTGGGCCTGTTTAAAAGGGATGTGTTGTCAGTCCCGGATCATTCTGTGCCTGTTTAGTTGGGGTGTGCTGTCAGTCCCGAATCATTCTGTGCCTGTTTAGAATGGGTGTTCTGTCAGTCCCGAATCATTCTGTTTCTGTTTAAATGGGGTGTGCTGTCAGACCCGGATCATTCTGTGTCTGTTTAAATGGGGTGTGCTGTCAGACCAGGATCATTCTGGGCCTCTTTAAAGGGGTGTGCTGTCAGTCCCGGATCATTCTGGGCCTGTTTAAAAGGGGTGTGCTGTCAGCCCCGAATCATTCTGTGGTTGTTTAAACGGCGTGCGCTGTCGGTCCCAGATCATTCCATGCCTAGAATCATAGAGTCATAGAAAAATTGCGCAACAGAATGAGGCCATTCTCCCCATCGTGTACGCGCCAGCTGAGAAACGAGCCACCCAGCCCAATCCCACCTTCCCGCATTTTGTCCATGGTCCTGTAGGTCAAGGCTCTTCAGGTGCACATCCAGGCATTTTTTGAATGAGTTGAGGGTTTCTGCCTCTACCACCCTCTCAGGCAGTGTGTTCCAGACGCCCACCACTCTCTGGGTGAAAAAAGAATCCTCATTTCCGCTCTAAACCTTCTACAAATCACTTTCAATTCATGCACCCTGATTATTGACCCCTCCACTAAGGGAAATAGGTCCTTCCTACCTGCTCTATCTCGGCCCCTCATAATTTAGGACACCTCAATCAAATCACCCCTCCGCCTCCTCTATTACAAGGAAAACAACACCAGCCGAGGTAAAATTCTCCAGTCCTGGCAACATCCTCGTAAATCTCCTCTGCATCCTCTCTCGTACAATTACATCCTTCCAGTAATGTGGTGATCAGAACTGTGCGCAGTACTCAAATGGTGGCCTCAGTTGTGTTTTATACAGTTCCAGCGTAACATCCCTGCTTTTATATTCTATGCCTGGGCTAACAAAGGAAAGCATTCCATATGCCTTCTTAACCACCTTATCAACCTTTCCTGCAACCTTCAGGGATTTGTCGACATGCACTCCAAGGTCCCTCACTTCATCTATACCTCACAGTATCCTCTCATTTATTGTGTATTCCCTTGCCTTGTTTGCTCTCCGGATTGAATTCCATTCGCCACTTTTCTGCCCACCTGACCAGTACATTGATATCTTCCTGCACTCTACAGCTTTCCTCATCACTGTCAACCACATGGCCTATCTTTGTTTCATCCGCAAATTTCTTAATCGTGCCCCCTACGTTTAAGTCCAAATCGTTAATGTATACCACAAAAAGAAAAGGACCTGGTACCGAGCAGTGCGGCACCCCACTGGAAACAGCCTTCCAGTGGCAAAAATATCCGTAAACCATTACACTTTGCTTCCTGCAAAAGAGCCAATTTTGGATCCAATTTGCCACTCTCCCTTGGATCCCATGGGCCTTTACTTTTTTGATCAATCTGCCATGTGGGACCTTGTCAAAAGCCTTGTTAAAATCCATGTGGACTACATCAATTGCGCTACTCTCATCGATCCTCCTTGTCACCTCATCGAAACATTCCATCCAGTTAGTCAGACACGATCTCCCCTTAACAAATCCGTGCTGACTGTCCTTGATCAGTTCATGCCTTTCTAAGTGACAGTATATCCCGTTCCTCAGAATTGATACCAATAATTTGCCAACCACTGAGTTTAGGCTGACTGGCCTGTAATAATCGGCCTATCCCTCACTCCCTTTTTAAACAGCGGTACAATGTTCGCAATCCTCCATTACTCCTGCACTGCGCCTGGATCCAGTAAAGTTTGAACAATGATTGTTGAAGCCTCCGCTATTTCCTCCCTGACTTCTTTTAACGGCCTCTGATACATTTCATCCGGCCCGAGTGATTTATCCAGTTTCAAAGAAGTTAATTCTCTTAATAGTTCCTCTCTCACTATGTTTATCCCATCCAATATTTCACACTCCTCCTCAACTTCAATCCCCAATCATTTAGTTTTTATTTAAAAGGGATGCGCTGTCACTTCCGGATCATTCTGTGTCTGGTTAAAAAGGGTTTGCTGTTCGTTCCGGATCATTCTGTCCCTGTTTAAAAGGGGTTTGCTGTCAGTCCCGGATCATTCTGTTTCTGTTTTAAAGGGATGCGCTGTCAGTCCCGGATCATTCTGTGTCTGTTTACCGGTGGAACAGAGATCAGACCGTGAAATATTAAAGTGCACGGGGAGCGTGCATGAGAGAGGGGTCTGATTTCGAGCTCATGTGGATGCAATACTTCGGGTGGAGTTAAGGGTGAAATGTCCTGCTTGTGTGCCTGGCACATCCTGTCAGATCAGCTCGAGTTTTAAAACCAGAAGTGGGGCCAAAAACACAACCTTGTGATCTGAAAGATAGAGAACTGCCAACTGAGGCAAGCTGCCAACTGATTCACGGTTACACAGAAGGGAAATTCGTTTTCTCCGAATATTTTCAGAGAGTCCCTCCCCGTGTATGCGATTATAAATACAGCAAACTCTCTGAGTCCAGATACAGAACTTGTGAACTCCAGCCGTCTGACCCTGACTCTGAGGAACTCAGCGGAAGATGATGAAAGTCCTGCTCTTGGTATTTGGAGTCCTGGTGCTGACTCAGTCCATCCCTGCTGATCGGTGGAGGTTGGAAGGAAGAGCATTTGTCGGAAGTACCATACGTAAGTTTCTCTGATCTCTCAGCACCAAGTTTTGTTTAAACTATTTTATGATCTGAATGAAGCTTACGGTTTGATTGGTTAAATGAATATTATTGTAAGAATGATTGAAGAATTTAACCTGAACCAACTAAATCCCCCGATTGTTTAGTCGGTACCTGAGCGGGTAGTGGGAATAGTGGGTGTTGTTTGATGATCCAAACAGACCAGGAATTAAAGCACAAATTACTGGCCAGTGCCAAGTCAGTGGATCTCAGCCGGAGCATTGACCTGTTTGGGAGACTCAGTAATTGGCCTCAGTGCCCAGGTATTACGGAGGGCGAAACACACAGTTCCTGCTCCCGATCAGTGCTACCCGCTACAAAGTGTGAGAGTGCGAACGGCATCAGGAACTCCTTCAGCCCCTTTCCCCCACACTCACTGCTCAGACCCAGATGAAGAATGGTGAATTGGGAGCGATACTGGAGGCATCTGTGGAACCGGACCCCAGACACGAGTCAGATTTTCATAACATGAGGGGAGGGGATTGGATCAAAAGGGTTTCAAAACAGGTTTCTGAATCCTAATAATTCTGCAGTCTTCATAGAGATCAGAATATGAGGACATGAACTAAGTAGAGGAATCAACGGTGAAACTATCAAGTTTCAGTCGCCGGGTGTCAGTTTGCCTCAGTTGGGAATTGAGTGAACATGTTGTGGGTTGATGTGCCACTCCAGTACATACAGCCCAGCACTGGGGGAGTGCTGCACTGTTAGAGGTGTCATTTTTTGAATGAATCGTTAAACGGAGACCTTGTCTTCCCGTTCATGGGGCAGCAAACATTTGGTGGCATTATTTGAAGAGCTGGGAGTTCTCCTGGTGTCCTGGACCAACATTACTCTCTCAACGAACATGACCAGAAACTCCCCACACTGTCAAGTCTCATTTGCTGTTTGTGGGACTTTGCTGTGAGCAATTTGGTTACAAAATAGTGTCGGCACTTCAGAAATAATCCTTTGTCTTTGAAACACCTTCGACCCTTCTGTTGACGGGAAAGGCTCTATATAAATGTCAGATCTTTCTTTTCTTTGTCTCTGGTCTCAGAGAGCGGGAATGGTGGGTTCCATTCTGTGGAAAACCTATTGTGCTGTCCTTGAGAACAAAGAGTGAGTCTCTGCAGGTCGGGGAGAGGTCAATGTGAGGTTTAATGAAGTACAAGTGAGCTGAGGTTCATGTGTGGTGCAGAGTCAGTCCCAGTAACACGGACAGACTCAGCTTCATGTTTTCTCATTGATCTCCCACCCTCTGTGTTCAGAACGGTCAATTAATTAACTCTTCATTTTGGATTTTAGTGCACTTGTTCAACTGTAGCTCGGTTGGAGCAATGTGTCGTGAGGGATCTTGTAACACAAACGAGGCGACTCTGCTGCTGATCTGCCACGATGGGTTCCAATGTTGCAGACCGAACTAGTTAAAGATCCAGTGATGGATTCTCACCAGCTCGAGCGCTCCAAGTTCTCACTGAATGAAACCTTCGTTCACGGGGAGCAGGCTCTGTTTGATTGTGTGCGTCCCATAACCCTCTGACCCTGTATTACTGCTGTCTGAATAATGGGCTGTACTCAGAAATAAATCTCACTGCATTGATCACAGCTTCATATCCGTGTCTTGTTTCTCTTTTGGATCATTGTGTCCCAGGTTTGCGTGCTCAGGGGTCTTATGAGACTGCGGGAAGATGTGGGAATCGTAGGTAATGAGAAGAGGAGACCAGAGCAGGGAATCTCTGAAAGTGCCTAATAACACATTCAGAAAGTTACTGAAATAAGACAGGCGTTCAAGGTTCAAGATATCTCACTTGACCGGGTTTCTTCAGGAAGATTGGAAGGCGACACACATTGCATCAGGTCCATCAGATTGCTTGATTGGTCATTGAAGCGGGAGCTTCAACTTTGAATCTAACCCGTGCTCTTCCTGCCCTGGGAGTATTTGATGGAGACAGTGTAGAGGGGGCTTCACTCTCTATCTAACCCTTGCCGTACCTGCCCTGGGAGAGTTTGATATACCAGTGTTGAGGGCGATTGAAAAGAGACCCATGTGAAGCTGGCAGTATAACTCGATGCTGTTGGATGAAGCTGCTCTGACATCAGTAACTATGTCAAAATCATTACTTACTGAACACAATGGTATGGGTTCAAAATCTGTGATTATAACCCAACAGCGCTCTTATAATAGAAGAATAAAAATATAAGAAATATTTAACTGTGTTGGGAAGCAAAGATAAAACATGTTCCACCTTCTGTCTCTCTCTCTGCCTCTGCCGCCTCCCTCGGTCTCGTTTTCACTGACTCTTTCTCTCTTTGACTGATTTTATCTCTCTCTATGCTTCATCTTTCTCTACATCTGATTTATCTGCATTTGTTTATTTAACTCTGGCGCTGTCACTCCCTGCCTCGTTCTCCCTCTTTCATTCACCTTGACGGGGTCTCTCTTTTCTGTCTCTCAATCTCTCTCTCTCTCTCTACCTCTCGCTTATTTCACTCTGCCTCGTCTCTCTTACACTTCCTGCTTTACTCTCTTCTCTATCTCTCGTTCCCTCTTCTTGCCTCGCTCTCATTCCCCCTCACTCCATCTGTATCGTCCCTCTCTCTTCTCTCTGCCTCATTTTTTCTCGCCAACTCTGCCGCTTTCCTGTCTCTCGCTCGTCTTTCTCTCTCTGCCTCATTCTCTTCCTTTCCATCTCTGCTGCTTTACCTTCCCTCCCGCCTTTCTATCTCTCTGCCTCATTCTATCTCGCCTACCCTCTCTTTTCTCTCTCTCTAAATCTCCCCCTCTCTCTCTTATTTCCACCTGTCACTGTTTCCTATCTGTCTGTCACTTACCCACTTTTTCTCTCTATCCGTGTCTTCTTTCTAAGTTAAGATCCCTGATGCAACAGGACGATCCAAACACAAAGACTTTCACACTGATCCCAGCCTGTACTCTGAACACATTGCATGAGCTGATCACAGCTTCTGCACCCCCAGTTCGCAAATGAGCTGCTCAGGATGTGCAAGGCCCACCAGTGGCATGGAATCCTGCAAGATTTTGACATTGCTCGAGAGCGAAGCCTGCTTTTGGTCCTAACTTCTGCTGCAACTCTGCCTCCACGTCTCATCCAGCCTCGATTCTTGAACTAATTTTATTATCTTCCATCCTCAAGTGACATTTACACACTCTTCTTCATCCATGAATTATCCATGCCTCTGATTTGCTTCTCTCTGCGAATCTTTTGGACCTTGTTTTTTCTTATTTTTGACAGTCCGTATCTGTTCCTGAATCTGTTTGTTCATTTTCTAATTTGATGTGAAATTTTTGAATAGCTGGCAAGCAATACCTGATATTTTGCTCAGCGTATTTCCACAAACAGAGATGAATCTAGGGAGCAGAAATTAACCAAATGAACCTTCTTTGCATCTTCTCTCAGGCAAGTATATCTTTCTTTAGGTAAGGAGGCCAAAACTGTACACAGTACTCCAGGTGCGATCTCACCAGAGCCCTGTACAATTGCAGCAAGTCCCCCTTACAATTTAACCCAACCCCCTTGCAATAAAGGCTAACATGCCATTTGCCATCCTAATTGATTGTCGTACCTGCATGCTAACTTTCTATGATGCCTCCACAAGGACACCCAAATCCCTTTTAAATCCCTATATAAACACACGAGGGAGAAATGAACAGAAGGGTATGCTGATAGGGTTAGATGAAATAGGGTGGAGGAGTTAAAGTTCAAAATTGGGTTAAGGCCAATTTTACGAAGCTGAGAAGTGATTTAGCAAAAGTGAAATAGAAACAGCTACTTGAAGTTAAATCAGTGTCAGAGCAGTCGGAGCCATTAAAAGGGAAATTCAAGGGTTTCAGAGTAAACGTGTTGCCACAAAGATAAAGGGTGGGACTGCCAAATCTAGAGCCTCCTGGGTGACAAGTAGCATACAGGGTAAGATAAAGCAAAAAAAAGGAATCTTATGTCAGACACCAAGTGCTCAATACTGCAGAAAGCCTAGAGGAGTATGGAAAATGAAATTAAATTAAATAGGTGAAATTTAAAAGGAAATTAGGAAAGCAAAGAATAATACTGGTAATTAAAAATATGGAAAACCCAAAAAATGTTTTATAAATGCATAAAGAGCAAGAGGATAACTGTGGAAAAAGTACAGACTATTGGAGATCAAAAAGCTAACCCATGTGTGGAGGTGGAAAATGTGGGTCTGGTTCTAAATGAATACTTTAATTCTGTCTTCACAAAGGAGAGGGATAATGCAGGAATTGAAGTTAAGAAGGAGGAGTGTGAAATATTGGATGGCATAAACATAGCGAGAGAGGAAATATTAAGGAGATTGGAATTTTTGACAGTCGATAAATCACTCGGCCCGGATGAAATGATTCCCAGGCTGCTCAGAAAAAACAAGGGAGGCACTAGCGGAGGTTCTGACCATCATTTTCCAATCCTCCCTGGCTACAGGTATGTGCCAGAGGATTGGAGGACTCTTCAATCTGTACCATTGTGTAAAAAGGGAGAAAGAGAGAGATAGAGTAATATATCCAGTCAGTCTAACCTCGGTGGTGGGCAAATTATTGGAATCGATTCTGAGGGATAACATTAACCTTCATTTAGAAAGGCACTGGTTAATCAAGGACAGTCAGCTTGGATTTGTTAAGGGAGGGTCGTGTCTGAATAACTTGATTGAATTTTTTGAGCAGTTAAGAAGGAGGGTAACGCGTTTGATCTCGTGCACATGGATTTTAGCAAGGCTTTTGACAAGCTCCCACATGGCAGACTGGTCAAAAAGTACAATCCCATGTGATCCAAGGGAGAGTGATTGATTGGCTCAGTAGCAGGAAGTAAAGGGTAATGGTCGAAGGGCATTTTTGCGACTGGAAGGCTGTTTTCAGTCGGGTTCCGCAAGGTTCAGTACTCGGTCCGTTGCTTTTTCTGGTATATATTAATGGTTTGGACTTGAATGTGGTGGGCTTGATCAAGAAGTTTGCAGGTGATACAAAAATTGGCTGTGTTGTTGTCAGTGAGGAGCAAAGCTGTCGACTGCAGGAAGATATTAATGGACAAGTCAGGTGGGCAGAAAAGTGGCAAATGGAATTCCATCCAGAGAAGTGTGAGATAATGCATTTGGGAAAGGCAAACAAGGCAAGGGAATAAACAATAAATGGGAGGATACTGAGAGTTGAAGAGGAACAAAGGGACCTTGGAGTGCATATCCGCAGATCCCTGAAGGTAGCAGGACTTGTAGATAAGGTGCTTAAGAAGGCATATGGAATACATTCCTTTATTAGCCGAGGCATAGAATATAAGAGCAGGGAGGTTATACTAGAACTGTATAAAACATTGGTTAGGCCACAGCTTGAATACTGCGTGTTGTTCTGGTCACACATTAAAAGAAAGATGTGATTGCACTCAGTAGGGTACAGAGGAGATTTACGAGGACATTGCAAGGGCTGGAGAATTTTAGCTATGAGAAAAGATTGGATAGGCTGGGGTTTGTTTTCATTGGAACAAAGGAGGCTGAGGAGAGATTTACTTGAGGTACATAATATAATGATGGGACTGGATAGAGTGGATAAAAATTACCTATTTCTCTTAGCAGTGATGGCAGTGCCAGGGGACACAGATTTAAAGGAATTGGTAGAAGGAGTAGAGGGGAGTTGAGGACAAAGAAATTCATCAAGAGGGTGGTGGGGGTCTGGAACTCACTGCCTGAAAGGGTGGAAGTGGCAGAAACTCGCAACTCATTTAAAAAACACTTGGATGAGCACTTGAAGTGCCGTAACCTACACGGCTAAGGACCAAGTGCTGGAAAGTGGGATTAAGCTGCATAGCTCTTTATCGGCCGGCACGGACACAGTGGGCCGAATTACCTCCTTCTGTGCTTTAACTTTCCATGATTCTATACCTTTATGTTTGTGTATGTGTATGTCTGTGCATGTGCCTTGATGTGTGTCCATGTGCCTTTATGTGTGTGTATTTGCCTGTATGAGTATGTATGAATATTTGTGCGTATCTGCCTTTATGTGTGTGTGTGTGGCTTTATGTGTGTGTATGTGTATATATGTGTGTATGTTCCCGTATGTGTGTGTATGTGCCTTTATGTGTGTGTGTGTGTGCCCGTATGAGTGTGTGTGTGTATATGTATGTATGTGCCTTTATATATATATATATATATATACATGTTTGTGTTTTTGCCCAATGTGTGTGTCTGTGACTTTATATGTATGTATGTGCGTGTATATGTGTGTATGTGCCTGTATGTATGTGTATGTTCATGTTTGTGTGTATGTGTGTGCGCATCTGTGACTTTATGTGTGTGGATGTGCTTTTATGTGTATGGATGTGCCTATATGTGTTTGTATGTGTGTGCATGTGACTGTATATATTTGTGTGTGATGAAAGTGCTGCTCTCGGTACTTAGAATCATGCTGCTGACTGCCCGAGAGGGGCGGGTGGAAGAGAGACCTGACTAGGTGAGATATTAAAGAGTCGAGCAGCGAGCAGGAGAGAGAGGTCAGATTTAGTGCTGCATCAAGATTAGAGATGATTCAGGCCTATGTTATGCAATTTTACAGAGTTTAGAGATGTTTCAGGCCTATGTTATACAATGTTACAGAGATTAGAGATGTTTCAGACCTATGTTATACAATTTTACAGAGATTAGAGATGTTTCAGACCTATGTTATACAATTTTACAGAGATTAGAGATGATTCAGACCTGTGCTACACGTTGTTTCAGAGATTACAAATGTTTCAACCCTACGTATTCATTGTTGCAGAGATTACAGATGTTTCATGCCTATGATATACATTGTTGCAGCGATTACAAATGTTTGAGGCCTACGTTATTCATTGTTGCAGAGATTACAGATGTTTCATGCCTATGATATACATTGTTGCAGCGATTACAAATGTTTGAGGCCTACGTTATTCATTGTTGCAGAGATTACAGATGTTTCAGGCCTATGTTATACATTGTTGCAGAGATTACAGATATTTCAGGCCGATGTTGTACATTTTCATAAATTGCTACCCTCCAGCAGTTCCTTTGATAGTCAGCTGCAGAGGATTTGTTTCCCGGGAATGCCAACTTGCAAAGCAAATTGAAAGTGCCAGAAGCTCTTCTAGGAAGTGGCCGGTTAACTCTGTGTCAGTTTAAAAGGGTTGGGCTGTCAGTCCTAGAACATTTTATGCCAGTTTAAAATGGGTGCGCTGTCAGTCCCGGATCACAGAATCAAGTTGCTGATCATAACCTGAACCCGCAGACAGCTCCATCACACTGGAGATCTCAACACACTGAGGTGAACTGGGGCATGAAAAACATTCATTTAATGAAACAAATACTTCAAACAGGAAGTATTGAGCCTACACAGAAATACGGAGATCAGAGGCGCCTGTAGCTAAGGCAAAGCAGTTAGGAAGGGAGATTTTAATTTTCACATAGACTGGGACATAAGGGCAATACATTTCTAGAGTGCATCGAGCTCAGTTTTCTCAAACAATATCATAGAACTGAGAGGTTGCACATGTCAGGAAAGAGAGAACAAGCTGGGGCTCTTTTCTCCAGAAAAGAGAAGACTGAGGAATTACGTGATCGAGGTCTTTAAGATTAATGATCTGTTTGACAGGGTAGACGCAGAGAAGATGTTTCCGCTTGCAGGGGAGTCCAGAACCAGGGGTCATTATTATAAGACAGTCACGAATAAATCGAATTGAATCGAAAAATGAATGCAGGAGAAACTTCTTTCCCCAGATGGTGCTGAGAATGTGAAACTTGCTACCACAAAGGATAGTTGAGACGAATAGCAAAGATGGATTTAAGGGGAGATACATACAGAGAGAGGGAGAGCCTGCTCCGCCATTCAATCAGATCATGGCTGAACTTCTACCTCAACTCCAATTTCACGCCCGATCCCCATACCCCTTGATTCCCCTAAAGTCCAAAAATCTATCAATCCCAGCCTTGAACATACTCAACGACTGAGCATCCACAGCCCTCTGGGGGAGAGAATTCCAAAGATTCGCAAACATCTGAGTGAAGAAATTCCTCCTCATCTCAGTCGTAAATGGCCGACCCCTTGTCCGAAGACTGTTCGCCTTTGTTCGACACTCGCCAGCCAGGGGAAACAATCTCTCAGCATCGATCCTGTCAAGCCCCCTCCGAATCTTATATTCTATTTTATATGTTTCAATGAGATGCGAAATGAATAGAAGGATATGGTGATGGGGTTAGATGAAGAAATATGGGAGGGGGCTCGTTTGGAGCATAAACACTGGCATGGAACTGTTGGGCCAAATGGCCTGTTTCTGAGCTGCACAGTCTGCGAAATCCTGGAATTTTACCACACATTCGGCCCGTCATACCTGTACTGGCTCTTTGAAAGAAGTGCCCAATTTAGTCCCACATCCCATCTTTTTCCCCACAACCCTGCAAATTAGTCCTCTTCAAGGGCATGTCCAATTGCCTTTTGAAAGTTCTTATGGAATGTGGTTTCACTGCTCTTTCATATGTTGCATTTCAAATCATAATAAACCTCAGTGAAAAGTGTGTCCTCATTTCCCCTCTGGATCTTTTGCCAATAAGTTTATTATCACAGAGAGGACGGGTACAGAGAGAGAGAGTGGAGGACAAGAGAAAGGGAGAGTACAGAGGGAGAGAGAGACAGAGAGAGAGAGAGAGTAGAGGTAGAGCGATTAAGAGAGAGAGACAGAGACAGAGGAGGGTGAGAAAGAGAGAGTAAAAGGAGACAGAAGGTAGAGGGAGAGAGTGGGGCAGAGAGAGAGAGAGCAAAGTGAGAAAGAGAGAGTAGAGAGAGAGAGATTCAGAGAGAGAGAGAGAGAGAAGAGGGGATGAGACAGAAAGAAGAGGAAGAGAAGGAGAGCACAAAAAGTTAAAAAGAGACAGAGGGGAAGACTGAGAAAGACAAGGGGGAGAGTGAGAGTGACCGATCGAGCGACGCGAGAGAGAGAGAGAAACAGGCAGAGAGAGAGAAACAGGGAGATACATACAGAGAGAAGGAGAGACGGGGACTGAGTGAGTGATAGAGACTGGTCAGAGAGAGAGTGGAATGACAGAGAGAGAGAGAGAGAGAGAATCAGGGTCACAGCATCACAGAGAGGTGGAATCACCGAGAATGGGGGGAGGCAGTGATCTCTGGGGAAGGCCCAGGCAACATCCCGGCCTCTGTTAGTAGATCTCATCCGGTGTAGGACTGACACCCACACACAGAGCATGGGAGAGTGTTGATGGAGCTTTACTCTGTATCTAACCCTAGTTGTTCCTACCGTGGTTGACGGTTGTTTTTGCGACTGGAAGGCTGTTTCCATTCGGGTCCCGCAAGGCTCAGTAGTCGGTCTCTTCTGCTTTTTGTGGTACATATTATTGATTTGACCTTGAATGTGAGGAGCTTGACCATGAAGTTTGCAGATGATACAAAAATTGGCCGTGTGATTGACCGTGAGGAGGAAGGCTGTAGACTTCAGGACGATATCAATGGACTGGTCTGGTGGGCAGAAAAGTGGCAAATGGAATTCAATGCAGAGAATTGTGAGGAAATGCGTTTGGAAAAGGGAAACAAGGCAATCGAGTACACAATAAATGGGGGGATACTGAGAGGATTAGATGAACCAACGGACCTTGGAGTGCATGTCCACAGATCCCTGAAGGTAGCAGGACAGGTAGACCAGATGGTTCAAAAGGCATACGGGATATTTTCCTTTATTAGCGGGGTCATTGAATACAAGGGAGGTTATGCTAGAACAGCATAAAACATTGGTCAGGCCACAGCTTGAGGACTTGCTACAATTCTGGTCACCACATTTCAGTAAAGATGTGATTGCACTAGAGAGGGGACAGAAGAGATTTGCGAGGATATTGCCAGAGCTGGAGAATTTTATCTATGAGTAAAGATTGAACATGCCACGTTTGTTTTCTTTGGAACAGATGTTCAATAAAGCTCCGGCAACGCGAACAGAGAAATCTTCAGAGCAGGGTTTTTGTTCAGAGTGTGGTCTGTCTTCAGAGTGGGGTCTGTGTTCAGTGTGTGGTCTGTCTTCAGAGTGGGGTCTGTCTTCAGAGTGAGGTCTGTGTTCAGAGTGTGATCTGTGTTCAGAGTGTGATCTGTGTTCAGAGTGGGGCCTGTCTTCAGAGTGGGGTCTGTGTTCAGAGTGTGGTCGGTGTTCAGAGTGTGGTCTGTGTTCAGAGTGGGGTCTGTCTTCAGAGCAGAGTCTGTGTGCAGAGTGGGGTCTGTCTTCAGAGTGGGGTCTGTGTTCAGAGTGGGGTCTGTGTTCAGAGTGTGGTCTGTGTTCAGAGCGTGATCTGTGTTCACAGTGAGATCTGTGTTAAGCGTGGGGTCTGTGTTCAGAGTGGGCTATTTGTTCAGAATCGGGTCCACTTGTTCAGAGTGGGGTCAATGTTCAGAGAAGGGTCCATGTTCAGAGTGGGATCTTTGTTCAGAATGGGGGTCTGTGTTCAGTGTTGAGTCAATGTTCAGAGTGGGGTTTGCTTAGAATGGTGTCTTTGTTCAGAGTGGGGTCCGTGTTCAGATTGGGGTCTTTGTTCAGAGTGGGTTTTGTGTTCAGAGTGCGGTCTGTGTTCAGAATTGGATTTGCGTTCAATGTGTGTCTGTGTTCAGAGTGGGGTCAGTGTTCATATTGGGGACAGTGTTCAGAGTGGTGACAGTGTTCAGAGTGAGGTCTGTGTTCCGAGTTTGGACAGTGTTCCGAGTTTGGACAGTGTTCAGAGTGGGGTCTTTGATCAGAATGGGGTCTGTGTTCCGTGTGGGATCTGTGTTCAGTGTCAAGCTTTGTTCATAAATAGATTCCTCAGACGAATTTATAAAGGATTCAACTGCTTGCAGAATGTATAAGAGAGTGCGGCTTAAAGAGATAGATGGAGGCAAAGTTCTCGGAATAAATTGGTTTTATAGCAGCTTTTGAAGGCACTTGCAGACACCTTACAGACTATTTACCAATTCGGGACTTATTCAGGATGTCTTTTCATTACTGGCTCTAAATATGTTACGGTCTGAACTCTGCACAGCAATATTATCTGAGATATTTAGTTCCCAGGGGTGAATGTTCATAGTGTTCCCCTCATGTGACACAGGTCCCTGTCTCAGTTTGTTCTGGACACAATTTTGTGAGAATTGCGCCTTCAACAAAACAGAATTCTTGCTTCCCCCTCAGCAATCTCTGTTCAGTATGAAGATATATTCTGTCGATGAGGTGGCTTTGTTGCTAGGAATCCGAAGTAAGGAATTCAGTTGAAAACTGACCAAAGTGCTACATTTACAGAGAAAAACAGCTAAAATGGGGAAAATAAAAAGCAGATTTACAGCATACTTATGGAAAGAAGTAAAGTGGAGGAGAGGAAGATTCGATGGCGAAGAGGAGGGGGAAATGTAAATGACATATGTAATGTAACAAAGGTAAGTGCAGCCATGGAGGGAGAAGGAGAAGTGAGGGGAGAGGAACAGCATCGTCCAGATGTACAATAATGTTTCCTGTACACTGACAAAGACATCTTCAGATGCTCAGAGTAGGGTCCGTGTACAGACTGAAGCCTGTATTCAGATTGGATCTGTGTTCAGTGAGGGGTCTGTGTTCAGAGTATGGTCCTTATGCAGTGGTAGTTGGTATTCAGTGTCAGGTTTTGATTGTAAATCGATACCTCAGGATACTTTACAAAGACTGCACGCAGAATGTGTGAGAGAGTGCGGATTAAAGCGAAAATTGAGGAAATGCCCTTTGAAGAAATAGGTTTTATTGATTCCTTTGAGGGCACATGATCGGCACCTCAGAGCAACTTTGCCAATTCAGGGACTTATAAAGGACAACGGTTCCAGCAGTGAGCATGATTACAATTCCTCCCACCCCGCATCCTATAGGTTCTGTTTCTAGAGTGGGGACAGTGTTCAGGGTGGGGTTTGTGTTCAGAGTGGAGCCTGTGGTGTGAGTGGAGTCTGTGTTCATCGTGGGAATGTGTTCACAGTGGGAAATGTGTTCAGAGTGGGGTCTGTGTTGAGAGTGCAGTCTGTGTTCAGAGTGGAGTCTGTGATCAGAGTGGGGTCTGTGTTCAGAGTGGGAACAGTGTTCAGAGTGGGGAATGTGTTCAGAGTGGGGTCTGTGTTCAGTGTCGGTCTGTGTTCTGTGTCAGGCTTTGTTTGTAAATATATATCTCATATTGCTTTACAAAGAATTCAACTGCGTGCAACATATGAGAGAGAGAGAGAGAGAGAGAGTGCGGGTTAAAGAGATTTTTGAAGGAACTTGATTGGCATCTGAGAACAACTTTACCATTTCCGGTACTAATGAGGACATCTTTCATTACTGGCACGAACTATGTTATGCTCTGAACTCCAAACAGCAATTTTACCTGAGATCTTGAAGTCTCAGGGGTGAATGTTCAGAGTGTTTCTCCTCACATGAGACAAGGTCCTGCCTCACAGTTTGTTTCCGACAGAATATTGGTTGAACTCGAAATTCAACAAAACAGATACCTACTTCCCTCTGAGCAATCTCTGTCCCGGATGAAAATATATTCTTTCGATGAGGTGGCTTTGTTGCTTGCTATGCAAAGTAAGGAATTCAGTTGGAGAATGATCAAAATGTTTCTGTTACTCACTCAGGCAGATAAATTGGGGAATGTAAAAAGCAGATTTAAAGAAGGTTATTAAAACGAACTGAAGTGGAGAGGAGGAGGATTCGGGGATGAAGAGGAAGGGGCAATGTAAATGATATATGTAATGTTCCAAAGGTGGGTGCAGCCACGGGGGTGAAGGAGAAGTGAGGAGAGAGGAACAACACCGACCAGATGTACAATAAAGCTCTGTCTTCACTAACACAGAAATCTTCAGAGTGGGGTCTGTGTTCAGAGGGTGGACTTTTTATCAAATCAGGATTACAGCCTCTTTACCAAGTCAGGACTTATTAAGGGCATCTTTACGTTACTGGATGTAAATATTCGAAGGCCTCAACTCCGCACAGTACTTTTATCTCAGGTATTTATGTCCCAGGGTTGAATGTTCATAGTGTTCGCCTCGTGTGAAACAGGGCGGTGTATCATGGTTTGTTCTGGATACAATTTTTTGAGCATTACGCCTTCAACAAAACAGAATTCCTCCTTCCCCCTCAGCAATTTATGAAAATATATTCTGTCGATGAGGTGTCTTTGTTGCTAGGAATCCAAAGTAAGGAATTAAGTTAAAAACTGACCAAAGTCTTATATGTACAGAGAAAAGCAACCAAAATGGCGAAAATAACAAGCAGGTTTACAGTATACTTAGAGAAAGAAGCAAAGTCGCTGACGCAGATGAGGGTGAAATGTAAATGAAATATGTAATGTTACAATAGTGTGTGAAGCCATGGAGGGTGAAGGAGAAGTGAGGGGAGAGGAACAGCATCGTCCAGATGTAAAATAAAGTTTCCTGTACACTAACAAAGACATCTTCAGATTAGGGTCTGTGTTTAGAGAGGGGTCTCAATTCAGAGTATGGCCCTGATGCAGTGGTGGTCGGTATTCAGTGTCAGGCTTTGTTTATAAATAGATATCTCAGATGACTTTACAAAGAATTCGAATGCACGCAGATTGTGGGAGAGAGTGCGGGTTGAAGAGAAGATGGAGGAAAAGCCTTTTGAATAAATCGGTTTTCTTTTGTGTCCACATGATCGGCACCTCAGAGCAACTCTGACAATTCAGGGACTTATACAGAACACCGGCTCTCACAGCTACATTGATAACACCACCTCCCACCCCGCTTCCTGTGGGCTCTGTGTTCCCAGAGTGGGGACAGTTTTCAGAGTGGGGGCAATGTTCAGTTTCGATCTGTTTTCAGTGTCAGGCTTTGTTTGTAAATAGATATCGGAGATTGTTTTACAAAGAATTCAACAGCGCGCAGAATGTGAGGGAGGGACAGTGCGTGGTTAGGAGATAGGTGGAGAAAATAACATTGAAGAAACAGGTTTTAAATGGGTTTTTGATGGCACTTGAATGGCAACTTAGAACAACTTTATCAGTTCAGGGACTATTGAGGATGACTTTCATTACTGCACGAAACATGTTCGGGTCTGAGCAAAACATAACAATTCGACCTGAGATCTGTAGGTCCCAGGGGTGAATGTTCGGAGTGTTTCACCTGATGTGACACAAAGTCCTATCTAACAGTTTGTTTTGGACAGAGTATTGTTTGAATTCGAACTTCAAAAAAACAGTTACCTCCGTTTCCCCTGAGCAATCTGTGTCCCTTACGAAAACGTATTCTGTTGATGAGGTGGCCTTGTACCTTGGGAGGCAAAGTAAGCAATTCAGTTGGAAAATGACCAAAATATTTCAGTTACTGGGCCAGGATGGTAAAAAGGGGAAATAAAAAGCTGATTTAAAGAAGATTTACAGAAAGAACTAACTTGGAGGAGAGGAGAATTCGGAGATGAAAAGGAGCGGGCAATGTAAATGAAATATGCAATGGTGCAAAGTTGGGTGGAGCCCTGGGGGTGAAGGAGAAGTGAGGAGAGAGGAACAGCATCGTCCAAATGTAGAATAAAGCTTCCTCTGCACTAACACAGAAATCTTCAGAGTCGGGTCTTTGTTCAGAGTGGGGTCTATGTTCGGAGTGGGGTCTATGTTCAGAGTGGGGTCTATGTTCAGAGTGGCGTCTGTGTTCGGAGTGGAGTCCGTGCTCAGAGTGCGTTCTGTTTTAAGCGGGGGGATTGTGTTCACAGTGGGACCTGTGTTCAGATTAGACTCCGTGCTCAGAGTGGGGTCCGTGCTCAGTGTGGGGGTCCGTGGTCAGTGTGGGGTCCGTGCTCAGTGTGGGGTCCGTGCTCAGTGTGGGGTCCGTGCACAGAGTGGGGTCCGTGCACAGAGTGGGGTCCGTGCACAGAGTGGGATTCGTGTTCATAGTGGGGACAGGTTTCAGAGTGGGGATAGTGTTCGGAGTGGTGTCTGTGATCATCGAGGGGACTGTGTTCAGAGTGGGGCACTTGATTGGCACCTGAGAGCAACTTTACCATTACCGGTCCGAATAACAACGACTTTCATTACTGGCACGAAATTTGTTAGGCTCTGAAGTCCAAATAGCAATTTTACCTGAGATCTTTAAGTCTCAGGGGTGAATGTTCAGAATGTTTCTCCTCATGTGACACAAGATCCTGCCTCACAGTTTGTTTCGGACAGAATATTCGTTGAATTCGAAATTCAACAAAACAGATACCTACTTTCCTCTGAGCAATCTCTGTCCCGTATGAAAATATATTCTGTCGATGAGGTGGCTTTGTTCCTTGGTATGCAAAGTAAGGAGTTCAGTTGGAGAATGACCAAAATGTTTCCATTATTGAGTCAGGCAGGTGAAATGGAAAAATAAAAAGCAGAATTAAAAAAAGATTTGCAGAAAGAACTGAAGTATTGGAGAGGAGAATTCGGGGATGAAGAGGAAGGCGGAATGTAAATGGCACATATAATATTCCAAAGGTGGGTGGAGCCACGGGGATGAAGGAGAAGTGAGGAGAGAGGAACAACATCGCCCAGATATAAAATAAAGCTCCATCAACGCTAACACAGAAATCTTCAGATTGGGGTCTTTGTTCACAGTGAGGTCTGTGTTCAGAATCGGATTTGCGTTCAGTGTGATGCCTGTGTGCAAAGTAGAGTTTATGTTCAGAGAGGGGTCAGTGTTCAGAGTGGGGCCTGTGTTCAGAGTATGGTCTGAGTTCCGAGTAGTGTCTTTGTTCAGAGTGGTGTCTGTGTTCAGAGTGGGGTGTATGTGTGCAGAGTGGGATTTGTGTTCAGAATGTGGCCTGTGTTCAGAGTATGGTCTGAGTTCCGAGTGGTGTCTTTGTTTAGAGTGGTGTCTGTGTTCAGAGTGGGGTATGTGTTCAGAGTGGGATTTGTGTTCAGAATGTGGCCTGTGTTCAGAGAGGAGTCTGTGTTCCGTGTGGGATCTGTGTTCAGAGTGGGATTTATGTTCAGAATGTGGCCTGTGTTCAGAGTGTAGTCTGTGTTCTGAGAGGAGTCTGTGTTCCGTGTGGGATCTGTGTTCAGTGTCAGGCTTTGTTTATAAATGGATACCTCAGACTAATTTATAAAGGATTCATCTGCTTGCATAATGTGAGAGAAAGTCCGGCTGAAAGAGATAGATGGAGACAAAGCTCTTTGAAGAAACTGGTTTTAAAACAGCTTTTGAAGGCACTTGTAGACACCATAGAGAAATTTTATAATTCAGGACATCTTTACATGACTGGCACTAAATATTTTAAGGCCTTAACTCCGCACAGTACTTTTATCTCAGGTATTTAGGTCCCAGGATTGGATGTTGATCGTGTTCCCCTCATGTGACACAGGGCGGTGTCTCAGAGTTTGTTCCGGATACAATTTTGTGAGAATTGCGCCTTCAACAAAACAGAATTCCTCCTTCCCCCCGAGCAATCTCTGTCCCGTATGAAAATATATTCTGTCGATGAGGTGGATTTGTTGCTCGGAATCCAAATTAAGGAATTAAGTTCAAATCTGACTAAAGTGTCATATTTACAGAGAAAAGCAACTAAAATGTTTAAAATAACAAGCAGATTTACAGCATACTAAGAGAAAAAAATAAAGTGCAGGAGAGGAAGATTCGATGACGAAGATGAGGGTGAAATGTAAATGAAATATGTAATGTTACAATAGTGTGTGAAGCCATGGAGGGTGAAGGAGAAGTGAGGGGAGAGGAACAGCATCGTCCAGATGGACAATGAAGTTTCCTGGACACTGACAAAGACAACTTCAGAATGGAGTCTGTGTTCAGAATATGTTCCTTATGCAGTGGTGGTCGGTATTCAGTGTCAGGCTGTTTATAAATAGATGCTCAGATGACTTTGCAAAGAATTCGACTGCACGCAGAATGTGGGAGAGAGTGCGGGTTAAAGAGAAAATGGAGGAAAAGCATTTTGAAGAAATAGGTTTTCTTTTGGGTCCACATGACCTGTACCTCAGAGCAACGCTGCCAATTCAGTGACTTATGAAGAACACCGGCTCTCACCGCTACATTGATTACAGCGCCGCCCACCCCACCTCCTGTGGGCTCTGTGTTCCCAGAGTGGGGACAGTGTTCAGAGTGGGGGCAATATTCAGTTTCGATCTGTATTCAGTGTCAGGCTTTGTTTGTAAATAAATATCGGAGATTTCTTTCCAAAGAATTCAACAGCGCGCAGAATGTGAGGGAGGGACAATGCATGGTAAGGAGATAGGTGGAGAAAATAACATTGAAGCAACAGGTTTTAATAGGTTTTTGACGGCACTTGAATGGCACCTTAGAACATTTTAATCAGTTCATGGACTATTGAGGATGACTTTCATTACTGGCACGAAACATGTTCGGGTCTGAGCAAAACATAACAATTCGACCTGAGATCTGTCGGTCCCAGTGGTGAATGTTCGGAGTGTTTCACCTGATGTGACACAAAGTCCTATCTAACAGTTTGTTTTGGACAGAATATTGTTTGAATTCGAACTTGAACAAAACAGATACCTCAGTTGCCCCTGAGCAATCTGTGTCCCTTACCAAAACGCATTCTGTTCCTTGGTCTGCAAAGTGAGCAATTCACTTGGAAAATGACCAAATATATTTCAGTTACTGGGTCAGGCTGGTAAAATGGGGAAAATAAAAAGTAGATTTAAGGAAGATTTACAGAAAGAACTTAAGTCGAGGAGCGGAGAATTCGGGGTGAAAAAGTAGCTATGAACCATACATTCGTCATAAGCCTCCGTTTTCTGTTTCATTTTAATCTCTATTTCTTTAGTCATCCAGGGAGCTCAAGCTTTGGGTGCCCTTCCTTTCCCCCTCGTTGGGATGTGTCTACACTGTACCCGAACCAAGTGGACTCTGACTGGCTGTTTTTATGTAAGGCTGAGCTCCATCGGTTCTGTACTTCGCAGAATTCCAGAGGAGTAACGATCAGATAATCGGTGCAAGAGAATCGAAGGTAAATCTTGTTAAATATAGTTTAGTAAACACACCCATTCTTTCACCCTGTGTCCAGTCAGAATTAAACAGTGAAACCCTGAAACCAACCTGCGATTTTGTTTTGGGGACGGTTAAAAGTTCAGTACAAGAGATTCTGTATCTGTAGATTTTAAATTCTAAGGTCCTGAAATTGATGCTTTTTGTTTCTGCCGAGATGATGTATCCAGGATTCTGGATTGCAATTCTCCACTCCCCACCCTCCCCCTCCCCCACCCCCCAAACCCACGCTATCATAAGAATCTTATTGTTCAGTCGATGAACAGTGAGACAGGCTGGAACATCGCAATCTCTGGCGCCTTTTCAGAGTCTCCGCCTCTGCCGGACGAGTCCCAACAGTTCGCCCGCACCCACCTGGCAGGACAAGGCAACACTTGCACAGAAGGATGTTTTTTAATATGTGAGTTCGACAGTGCAGGCCTTCTGACTGATCTGCTTTAACCTCAGCAATGCACAAACACAGCCTGCCGGCTCCGGGCATTTTATTGGTGCAGTTTTAAGTACCTCTTCTACCGTGCTCTGGATTGTGCCGAGATTACCTGCATTAATCCGGTCCTAGGGGAAAAGTTTATGGCCTGGGTGTTCCTTCCTGGCATTGCTTTCTTTTAATTCCGGGCTTCACTTTTTCAATGCATTATTTACAACAATATCAGGAAAGGCTGTGGCTCTTTTCTCTCTTAAGGAGAAGACTGATAGATGACCTGACAGACGTCTTTTATATTCGGAAGGGTTCATCGGGTGGACCGAGAGAGGATGTTTCCCCTTGAGGGCGGTCCAAAACTAGAGGCCATGAATATAAGACAGTTACTAATGAAACCAAGGCGGAATTCAGGAGAGACATCTTACTCAGAGAGTGGTGCGAATGTGCAACTCGCTAGCACATGGAATGGTTGAGGCGAAAAGTGCAGCTGCATTCAAGGGGAAGGCAGATAACGACATGAGGGGACTAGCAATAGAAAGATAAGTTGATATGATGCGAAGAATTAATGTGGGGAACGATCGTGTGGAGCATAAATCCAGGCAAAGACCTTTTCGGCCAAGTGGGCTGTTCCTGTGCTATAAAATTCAATATCATTCAATGAATATTTTGATTACACCAGCTCTTTCATCAACACACAGAGTGTCAGAATTATCAGCCCTATATTGAGCAGGGACACTGTCAGTAATAACAGCGCTATATTGAGCACAGATACTGTCAGAAATAACAGCGCTATATTGAGCATGGATGTTGTCAGTAATATCAGCCTCATATTGAGCAGGGATAAGTCAGTAATAACGGCTATATTGAGCACAGAATTGACCAGCAATATAAGCCCTATATTGAGCAGAGATACAGTCAGTAATAACAGCGTCAGATTAGCAAAGATACTGTCAGTAATATCAGCGCTATTATCAAAACAGACACCGTCAGTATAAGCGTCACAAATACTCTCACTGTTAAGCTCTGTAAAATCAGCACAGATAACGTCAGTAATATCAGCTCGACAATCAATACAAGCACTGTCAGTGATATCAGTTCGAAAATCAATACAGATAATGTCAGTAATATCAGCTCTATAATAAATACAAGTACTGTCAGTAATACCAGCTCTATAATCAATACAGATACTGTCAGTGATATCAGTTCCAAAATCAGCACAGATAATATCAGTAATAACAGCTCCATAATCAGTACAGATACTGCCATCAATAGCAGCTCCATAGTCAGTACAGATAATGTCAGTAATATCAGCTCCAAACTCATTGCAGACAATGTCAGTTGCATCAGTCTATAATCAACACATGTATTGTCAGCAATACCAGCTCTATAATCAATGCGGATACTGTCAGTAATATCTGCTCCATAATCAGTACGGATACTGTCAGCAATGTCAGCCATTATCAGTACAGGTACTGTCACTAATATCAGCTCCATTATCAATAAAGTGACTGTCAGAAATAAAAGCTCTAAAATCAGCCCAGATAATGCCATTAATCAGCTCTATAATTAGTACAGATGCTGTCATTAATATCAGCTCTAAAATGAATATAGACCCTGTCTGTAATATCATCTTTATAATCAGTTCAGATACATTAATTATCTGCTCGATAATCAGAAAATGTACTGTCATTAATATCTGCTCTGTAATCAACACATGTCTGTAATATCGGCTCTATAATTAATACCGATACTGTCAGATATATCTCCACTTATTAGTTTCACAGACGCCAGGCTGAGATTTGAACTCACGATCCGAGCGCTCTTTTACAACCACTCGGCTTGCACTTTGATACAGTCTCGAATCGCCAATACCATGCCACATTCACGCGCCACATTATATCAGTGACTCTGTGGTCGCTCTGATGCTCTGATAACAACGCCTCCCCCCGCACCCCGGTTTTCGTGCCATTCGGGTGATTTATTTCCCACATAAACCGGTTATGAATGAATCCAATCCCTTTGAACCCCAGATCCCCACTCCTCATAAAGAGCACAGCGGGTTGAACCTCCTCCCTCACTGAGGGGCCAATCAGAGATTTATGAATACATTCTCATCCCAAACTGAGAGGCCAATCCGAGACCCACACAGGTGCACTTTCCAGCAGTCACCAGGAACCCCGGGTGTTGTCACTCCCCAAACCCAGGAATACTGAGTCCGATTTTCAGCGTCTCACCGCAGCATCACCCTGAGCCCTTCCTGTCTATACAATTACCCAGTGTCCCACTGCAGCCCAGACTGACACCCATCCCGGGCCTTCCTGTCTGTACATTCACCCAGTGTCTCACTGCAGCCCAGACTGAGCACGGCCCTGTGCCCTTTCTGTCTGTACATTTACCCAGTGTTCCACTGCAGTCCAGAATGAGCCCCACACTGAGCCTTTCCTGCCTGCACATTGACCCAATGCCCCATTGGGGAACATTCAGCCCCGGATATCCTGCAGAATCAGCGCTGTGGGACCGGGTGACTGAGTCTCGTGACCTTGTCGCTGCATATTGACGTCACTATGGGAGAGAACGTTCGGTCAGCTCGAGCTTTGAACCTGGAGCGCGGCCCGTGAATGGGGACAGAGAATCGGGCAAAATGATCAAGGAGTGAGAGCACATCCCATTTAAACAGAGACAGAATGATCCGGGACTGATAGCACATCCCTTTTGAATAGAGACAGAATGATCCGGGACTGACAGCACATCCCTTTTAAACAGACACAGAATGATCCGGGACTGACAGCACATCGCTTTTGAACAGACACAGAATGATCCGGGACTGACAGCATACCCCTTTTAAACAGACACAGAATGATCCTGGATTGGTTAAAGGAAAGAAACAGAAAGAATGAATAAACGGGTCATTGTCGGGTTGGCAGGGTGCAACTGGTGGGGTGCCGCAGGGATCAGTCCTTGGGCCTCAGCGATTTACAATCTATATTGATGAATTAGATGAAGGGACAGTGTAATGTGTCCAAGTTCGCTGACGATACAAAGCTCGGTTGGAAAGTGAATTGTGAGGAGGACACAAAGATTCTGCGAAAGGATAGAGACAGATTAAGTGAGTGGACAAGACGGTGACAGTTGGGGCATAATGTGTGGAAATGTGAGGTTATTCACTTTGGTAGGAAGAATAGAAAAACAGAATATTTTAAAATGGTGGGGGACTATTAAATATTGGTGTTCACAGAGACTTATCCTTGTGCAAGAAACACAAAAATGTAGTATGCAGCTGTAGCAGGTAATTGGGAAAGCAAATGGCATGTTGGCCTTTATTGCAAGGGGGTTGGAGTACCAGAGAGAGGAGGAATTATTACAGCTGTACAGGGTTTTAGTGAGACCTCACCTGGAGTATTGCGTCCAGTTTTGGCCTCCTTATTTAAGGAAGGGTTTCCTTGCCTTGGAGGCGTTGCAACGAAGGTTCAACAGATTAATTTGTGGGATGAGAGGGTTGTCCCATGAGGAGAGATTGAGTAGTTTGGGCCTATACTCTCTGGAGTTCAGAGCAACGAGAGCTGATCTAATTGAAACATATAAGATTATGAGGGGGGTTGACAGGGTAGATGCTGAGAGATTGTTTCTGGAACTAGGGGGCATTGTCTCAGGATAAAGGGTCGGCCATTCAAGATTGAGATGAGGAGGAATTTCTTCACGCAGAGTGTTTTGAATCTTTGGACCTCTCTACACCAGAGGGCTGTGGATGATGAGTCATTGAATATATACAAGGCTGAGATGGATTGATGTTTGAATTGTGATTAAATTCCATCCTATCCACTCTCTAACTTCCTTTAACATCCTCGGGTGCCTTATCTCTGAGTTCAGTGATTTATCTCCCTCGGCTATTAAATTCAGATCCAGATCCGTCTCCACAGTTGACTCGAAATATGGTCCCACATCCTCCTCTGGTACAACAACATTTTCACACCTGCCATCACTTTTAGAAACAAAATAAAATAAAACATTTTGTTTCTCCCCAAAACCTCATCCACCACAGCCCAGTCTTATAGATACCAGATCATATCTCCCAAGATTCTGACTTTCCAAACGTATTTGGAATGATTTGTAGATTCACAGACATAACACACAACCTGAACTCCAATTCAGTGGAATGTTGACCCGTTCTCGTTTTTCTTCGCTTTTCATATCAAGTTACTTCTCCTGTCACTACTTCAAAACCTCCTTCCGTTTTCCTGCTAATAACTTTTCACTATTTCATAAATCTTCTGTTCCTGCTCCAACAGTTTTATTATTTCCACTCTCTCGTCTCAGATCCGGATATTTCACACGGTCCAGTCCTATCAGGTGAAACCCTCCCACTGCTCCATGAGCTCAGTCTGTCAAACCGTTGTTGTTTGTCGGTTCAGATCGTAACCATCCCTTCCCTTCATCCTGAACTCACCCTGGTGTCCCAAAAACATGAACTCTTCCCTCCTGCTCCAGCCCTGCAGCCGCACATTGACCTGCCTCATATTGTCCTCCTTAAGCAGCCCAGCGCAAAACAATCCAGAGATCACCACCTTGAGGCCGTGTTTTTCAGTCTAGAGCTCAAATGTTAATATTCCCTCTGTAAACCTAGCTCTTTCCTTGTTATTGGTTGCGGCCATGACTATTTACTGCTCTCCTTTCCTTCCCAGAGATGGTTCCACCTGTTCCAGGAAGTTAGTCCCTCTGACATCAGGAAGGCAACTTACCAATTGGGACCTGTTCATGGCTGCAGAAGAGTATGTTTATTCGCCTGACTATCGAATATCGCACCACTATCGCTCCCCTATTCCTGTGCCCAACCTGCCTCTCATACCTGCGCCACTCGGGGTGTCCCCTTACTCCCTGGTGTCACACTATTACTCAGGAAGACCATCCTGACTCACTGTCTCTCACCACCTTACAGTCCCCAACACCAGTTATCGAGCGAACAGTTCCAGTACTGATGTCCCTCCACCTGAGACTGCACACTGCCCCATTAGATGTTCACTCACTTTCCTCTATCTACACAGTATCTGCTCGGTTTTCTCTTCCTGATTGAGCGGCAGGTTCTTGTTCGTGATCTGAACCGTTTATCAGGACACAATTGATATCTTGAAGGTTGTTCTGAACCTACCGGTGTCTGTTCTCATTCTTGTTGATGTTGGATCTTCTCCCCTGTTTGGACCTTCAGCCATGGTGGTGACAGGCGTTCCTAGATTCTGATGCTCTGTAATGAATAGATTAATAGGAGGGTTAGACAGAAATATTAAAATAAGAAGGATAAAACGTCGCCTTGTCGCGATATCAAGTCCCTCCTCCCCCATCATTAGAACAACTGTTCGCTCTGGAATTGAGCATTTCCCGACTGTTACCAACAACTCTCCACATCGGGTGCTGCACAGACAGCTGCCCAGTGAAACCCAATGAGTCCCGCTGATCTCCACAACCCAGTTCCAGACGGCCGAGATTCTTCACTGGGAGCATCAATTGGTAAGATTTACTCACAGTGCAGGCCAACACTGGACTTATTCTGAGGGAGTGAATATTCTGGAGGGCAATATAGAGCGAGGTGATGAATTAAATAATCCTTCACTCGGTTTTACCCAGTCTGGCGCTATTGTATTATTTTATTCACAGATGTGTTTTAATATTTTTGATTTGTTGAGTTTTGATATTAAATTCTGGCATTTTATGAACCTGATATCTATCTACATACACAAGATGGAGCTGGGTGTGATTTCTCTGCTCTCTATGGGTAGTGACATTGTCCGTGTGTTCATGGAGATGTGTTTTGGTTGATGCTTCTATTTGAATATATTTACCATATCTCTCATGGCATCACCACCTGACTAATGAGCACTGTAGGAGGTAAGGAATTTTACACCGTTCAATAATATTAGCACGAATGTATAATGTTATGAATCGTGTAACTTTAAACAGGTGCTGCACATTTATTTTTGGATTTTCTTTTGGGGTCTGACAATCTCGGAAAACACCACAAATATATAATTTGTAGATTTGACGGCTGTTTTACAATCATAATTCCCAATTGTTTGTGTGCCTCGCTGTGTGTGCGCACAAAGGGAAGAGCAACCAATCAAACTATTAGTCCACGTAATTTCCTGTCCACACTGTGGAAATGTAAAAGAGATTAATCTCGGACAGTAATTTCATCAAACTATAGTTGAAGTTAATCTCTGGCATTAATGTACAACCAAGTTTGAGACCTTGTAAGATGCAGTTATCTGTTGTTTCATTCACTATAACACGAGTGTAATAAAAGGAGAAGAGCAACAAAAACTTCCATTTACATATACATTAATTACATTCGTGTTATCAAACACAAGATTAATTTGAGTACTTAGTTATTTTTTATATAAAGCCAAGAGAAAGGGTCCTCCGACCTGTTGGTAATTTCAGTAGTTACTTTCCATATAAAGATTAGTGCTGGACCCTCCGACCTGTTGGCAATTTTAGTAGTTACTTTTTGTATAAAGATTAGTGATGGACCCTCCTACCTGTTGGTAATTTCAGCAGTTATTTTTTATATGAAGATTAGTGATGGTCCCTCCTACCTGTTGGTAATTTGAGTGAATATTTTTTCCATAAAGATTAGTGATGGATCCTCCTACCTGTTGATATTAAAAGTAATTACTCAAATTCCTAAGATTAGCGATCAGGAACCACCTCTCTGTGTGAAAGATGGTTTCAGCCCTGAACCGGTTTCCCTTTAAAACATTCCTGAAGTTTGTTTCTGTTTGCACGGAGCGGCCTCTCTTTCTTCAGTTGAACCAATTTAACAAATAACATCCTCAATAACACATTTTAGAAAAAACTGAAGTACCTGTTCCATTCCCCCACCTAATTCCAATTAAACTAATTAATTATAATTCATCAGGAACAAGTTTTGTCTCCGATTTTGCTCCTATCCTGTGATTGGATGGCGTTCAGTCCTCCCTCGGGTTACCATCGGTTGATTTTCCAAGCACCCAGCAGAGAGCGATTCTTGGCCATTGCGAATGTGTTAACCCGTTACTGAGCTGAACTGTGTGTTCGATCTGTCTTTGATCAGTTCAATAAAAGTGCACCGAGAACGAAACATTTCAGTGAGTAAAACGAGCGAGTGTCAAAGTTATAAATAAATGCTTATAGAGTGAGAAAGGCCAGTTTCCCACCCGTGTTCACTGAATATCAAATTCTAACATGGGGAGGAGGCACATCTGGACGAGGATGGTGTAAATCTCCAGAGTTCATGTTCCTGCTTTCTGTCCTGTAACCGCTTTAAAATGTGTCTCTGGGGAGATTGATGGGATCCATGTTGGGATGAGCCCTGAAATTCCCGGTGTAAAGTCGCCGGCCTTCAGTCAGTGTCTGAGCGAACAATTCGTGAATTGTTCCATCCGCGAGGAATGGAGAGCTTGCTCCGCCGGGGAACATATCTGACCGCGGGAAGTCGGCTTTAGAAAAGAGGAAGGGGCAGAAAAAGTTAATTAAAAAACAAATTGAAACAACATTAACCTGACCTTGATCCCGCAAGGATTTTCCGCCTCTCAATGTCCGTGTAGATTTTGCAAATTATATCCTTGTTATTTCATTACAACCAATCGAGTAAACGTTCCTTGCTTTATTTTAGCAAGTTGCAAATTGTGAATTTGATCTGATCCTTGTTGTGAGATTCAGAGCTCCGCCAAACAAAGCTGCTGCCAAACATCAGGATGGATTTCAACACAAACATTCCTCATTTGTTTCAGAACAGGGAGCGGCCTTTCTGATGGAATCTAATCGAACCGGGTTGACAATTCGCTGCCACGTCAATTGTGAACAAAGTTGGTTGTAAATTTTACTTTTTCTCTTCTTGTTGCAGGGAAGTTCAGTAAAACAGATACTTGGTTCGAAATAAATTGTTACATTTGCATCAGCGTCGTTGTTTGCTAAAAGTCCCATCGATTTTCTGATGTTTGCGCTTTCAACCCTGGGGCCAAAATCCAGTATTTCGTCAGTGAACTGAGGAGAGGCTGTTTCTCCAAGTGAGGACATTAACCATTTAACGGCCGAATTAAACTGTCGCTGAGCATCAATCACCTCAATCACTGGGGGAATGAGTACTGACTTTCCACAGTTACATTTATCACAGTAAATATTCAGCAGATAAATCGTTAAATCCGGAAAGGGCCATTCCTGTGCTGTGATTGGTATAAGGATTGGATTTCCCTTATTTTCAGGGGGTTCACAGACAGAAATAAATAGCCCCTCCCCGGGATGGAAGTGTCCGAAGAGAGAAAGTTTTTGACGACAGATTCCGAGGGACGGCTTGTTTTGATCAATCCCAGGGATAGATTGTGATGATAATTCCGAGGGACGGATTGTTGTGATCAATCCCAGGGATAGATTGTGTTGATAATTCCGAGGGACGGATTGTTGTGATCAATCAGAGGAACAGATTGTGGTGATAATTCCGAGGGACGGATTGTTGTGATCAATCTCAGGGACAGATTGTGGTGACAATTAAATACTCTGTTAAATGGACTGTTTGAGTAAATGGTCAATTAATATATCATAAAATGCACTGTTAAATGGACAGTATTGGGAAATGGTCAGTTAATATATCATTAAATGCACTTTTCAATAGACAGTACTGGTAAATGGTGGATTACATATCATTAAATATACTGTTCAATGAACAGTGTAGGAAAATAGTGTGTTTATATATCATTAAATCCACTGTTAAATGGGCATTGTGAGTAAATGGTGGGTTTATATATCATTAAATACACTGTTAAATGGACATTGTGAGTAAATGGTGGGCTTATATATCATTAAATAAACTGTTAAATGGACAGTGTGGGTAAATGGTGGGTTTATATATCATTAAATAAAATGTTAATTGGACAGTGTGGGTAAATGGTGGGTTTATATATCATTAAATAAACTGTTAAATGGACAGTGCGAGTAAATGGTGGGTTTATATATCATTAAATACACTGTTAAATGGACAGTGTGGGTAAATGGTGGGTTTATATGTCATTTAATACAATGTTAAATGAACAGTGTTTGGAAATGTTCCGTTGATACATCATTAAATACACTGTTAAATGGACAGTGTGGGTAAATGGTGAGTTTGTATCTCATTAAATACACTGTTAAATGGACTGACAGTACCTTTACTGATTATCGAGCTGATACTACTGACAGTATAAGTTTTGATTATAGAGCTTATGCTTCTGAGAGTACCTGTCTTGATCAAAGAGCTGATATTACTGAGAGTATCTGCATTAATTGTGGAGCTGATATTATGAACAGTATCTGCACTCATTATAGAGCTGCTATTACTGGCAGTATCTCTGCTGATTATACAGGTGATATTACTGAACGTACCTGTACTGATTATAGAGCTGATATTACTGACAGTACTTGTATTTATTATCGAGCTGATATTACTGAACGTAACTGCACTGATTATTGAACTGATATTACTGACAGTACTTCTCTTGATTGTCGAGCTGATATTACTGAAAGTATCTGTGCTGATTTTATTGAGCTTAATAGTGACAGTATTTGTGATGCTTATAGGGTTGTTAAATGACAATGCCTGTGTTGATTATAGAGCTGATATTACTGACAGTATCTGTGCTATTATGGCGCGGTTACTGACTTTATCTCGGTTCAATATAGCGCTGATATTACTGACAGTGTCTGTGCTCAATAGAGCTCTGCTTTACTGACTGTATCCCTGTTCAATATCGGGCTGATAATTCTGACGGTATCCCTGCTCAATATAGGGCTGATATTACTGACAGTATCCCTGCTCAATATAGGGCTGGTATTACTGACAGTATCCCTGCTAAATATAGTGCTGATAATTCTGACACTGTGTGATGATGAAAGAGCTGGTGTAATAAAAATATTCATTGAATGACATGGAATTTTACAGCTCAGGAACAGCCCATTTGGCCCAACAGGTCTTTGCCTGGATTTGTGCTCCACACGAGCGTTCTCCCACACCATTTCATCGCACCCTATTAACTTATCTTTCTATTTCTAGCACCCTCATGTAATTATCTGCCTTCCCCTTAAATGCATCTGCACTTTTGGCCTCAACCATTCCACGTGGTAGCGAATTGCACTTTCTCGTCACTCTCTGAGCAACAAGTCTCTCCTGAAATCTATCTTGGTTTCATTAGTAACTTTCTTATCTTCATGGCCTCTATTTTTGGACTGCTCTCAAGGGGAAACATCCTCTCCAGTTCTAGCCTATGGAACCCCTTCCGAATATAAAAGACCTCTATCAGTTCACCTCTCCGTCTTCAACTGACCAGATAAAAGAGACACAGCCTGTTAAATCTTTCCTGATATTGTTGGGAAATAATGCATTGAACAAGTGACGCCAGGAATGAAAGGAAAGTAATGCCAGGAAGGAACACCCAGGCCATAATATTCCCCCCTAGGACCGGATTAATGCAGGCAATCTCGGCACAATCAAGAGCAGGGAACAAGGGGTACTTAATTTGATAGCTCTTTCAAAGAGCCAGCACAGGTATCATGGGCCGAATGGACTCCTGTGTTGTACCTGCTATGATACTACGATGCATCCATTGAAGTGGAACGTACAAACCCTCCAGTGCTGAAGTCGTTGCACAGAAACTCTGGTTAACCTTCACATTCACCAAATTCCGGAATTCATAGTCCAGCACATGTTTAAATGTAGGAACGTTGCAACAGGAGTAGGTCATTAAGCCCCTCGAATCTGTCCTCCCATTTAATTAGATCATTGCTGCTCTGTACCTGAATTCTATTTACCTGCCCTTGATCCATTTCGCGTGATACGCTCACCTAAAAAAAGCTGCAGCTGTCAGTCTTCAAAATTTCAGTTGACCCAGAACTCACAACCTATTGGAGGAGGGAATTCCACATTTACAGTAAACTTTGTGCAAAAAAGTCCGTCCACATTTCACTCCTGAACGGCCTAGGGCCAATCTTAATACTTTGCCCCTTGTTCTGGACTCGTCCTTGACAGAAAATTCCTTCTCTGTATCTAATGAGTGTGAGGTATTATATTTTAGTCAGGATTGATCACAACAATCCGTCCCTCGGAATTATCACCACAATCTGTCCCTGGGATTGATCACAACAATCCGTCCCTCGGAATTATCACCACAATCTGTCCTCAAACACTTCCTCTCTTCGGACACTTCCATCCCGGGGACGGGCTATTTATTGCAGTCTATGAACCCGCTCAAAATGAGGGAAATCCAAACCTTATACCGATCACAGCACAGAAATGGTCCTTTCCGGATTTAACAATGTAACTGGTGTATCTGCTGAATATTTATTATGATAAATGTAACTGTGGATAGTCAGTCCTCATTCCCCCAGTGATTGAGGTGATTGATGCTCAGCGGTAGTTTAATTCGGTGGTTAAATGGTTAATGTCCTCACTTACAGAAACAGCCTCTCTGCAGCTCACTGACGAAACACTGGCTCTTGGCCCCAGGGTTGAAAGCGCAAACATCAGGAAATCGATGGGACTTTTAGCAAACAACGACGCTGATGCAAATGTAACAATTTATTTCTAACCAAGTATCTGTTTTACTGAACTTCCCTGGAACAAGAAGAGAAAACGTAAAATTTATAACCGACTTTGTTCACAGTTTTCGTGGCAGCGAATTGTCAACCCGGTTCGATTAGATTCCACCAGAAAGGCCGCTCCCTGTTCTGAAACAAATGAGGAATGTTTGCGTTGAAATCCATCCTGATGTCGGGCAGCAGCTTTCACAGGAGGCGGAGCTCTCAATCTCACATAACAAGGATCAGATCAAATTCCCAAGTGATGAACTGCTAAAATAATGCAAGGAACTTTTACTCGATTGGCTGTAATGAAATAACAAGGAAATAATTTGTAAAATCTACACGGGCATTGAGAGACGGACAATCGTTGCGGGATCAATGTGAGGTTAATGTGGTGTCAAATTGTTTTTAATTAACTTTTTCTGCCTCTTCCTCTTTTGTGAAGCCGATTTCCCGCGGTCAGATATGTTCTCCGGCGGAGGGAGCTCTCTGTTGCTCGTGGATGGAACAATTCACTAATTTTTCGCTCAGACACTGACTGAAGGCCGGCTATTTTACACTGAGAATTTCAGGGCTTATCCATTCAGAGACCCCGCCAATCTTCCCACAGACACATTTTAAAGCGGTTCCGGGACAGAAAGCAGTCACACGAACTCCAGAGATTTACACGATCTTAGTCCAGCGGTGCCTCCTCCCCATGTTAGAATTTGATATTCAGTAAACAGGGGTGGGAAACTGGCCTTTCTCACTGGATATGCATTTATTTATAACTTTGATACTGGCTCTTTTTACTCACTGAACCGTTTTGTGCCCGGTACACTTTTATTGAACTGATCAAAGACTGATCGAACACACAGTTCAGCTCAGTGAAGCGTTAACACATTCGCAATGGCCGATTATTGCCCTCCGCCGGGCACCTGGCAAATCAGCCAACAACTCACCTGACGAAGGAGGAAGCCTCCGAAAGCTTGTGATTTCAAATAATGCTGTTGGACCATATCCTGGTGTTGTAAGACTCCTTACATTTGTCCACCCCAGTCCATCACCTGCATCTCCACATCATATTATAATTACCAACAGGGAGGAGGGTCCATCAACAATCTTTATATAAAAAGTGACTACTGAAATTACCAACAGGGAGGAGGGTCCATCAACAATCTTTATATAAAAAGTGACTACTGAAATTACCAACAGGGAGGAGGGTCCATCAACAATCTTTATATAAAAAGTGACTACTGAAATTACAAACAGGGAGGAGTGTCCATCACTAAACTTTAAATAAAAAGTAAATACGGAATTACGAACAGGTAGGAGGGTCCCATCACTAAATTTAAATAAAAAATAACGACTGAATTACAAACAGCAAGGAGGGTCCATCACTAATTTTTATAAAAAAGTAACCACTGAAATTACCAACAGGTAGTGGAATCCATCCCTAATCTTAATATAAAGAGCAGCGACTGAAATTACCAACAAGTAGGACGGTCCATCACTAATATTTATCGAAAAAGTAATTACTGAAATTACCAAAAGGTAAAAGGGCAAATCACTAATATTTATGTAAAAAGTAACGACTGACTTCAAAAAGGTAGGAGAGTCCATCACTAATCTTTATATAAAAGTAACAACTCAAATTACCACCAGGTAGGAGAGTCCATCACTAATCTTTATATAAAAAGTCACGACACAAATTTCGAACCGGTAGAACAGTCCACACTAATCTTCATATAAAAAGTAACGATACAAATTACCAACAGGAAGGAAGTTCCATCACTAATCTTTGTATGAAAAGTAACTACTGAAATTACAAATAGGCAAATGGGTCCATCTCTAATCTTTATATAAAAAGTAACCATTCAAATTACCAACAGATTGGAGGGTCCATCAATAATTTTTATATAAAAAGTAACTACTGAATTGCAAACAGCGAGGAGGGTTCATCATTAATCTTTATATAAAAAGTAACCACTGAAATTACCAAGAGGTAGGAGGGTCCATCACTAATCATAGAAGAATCATAGAAGTTTACAACATGGAAACAGGCCCTTCGGCCCAACATTTCCATGTCGCCCAGTTTATACCACGAAGCTCGTCCCAATTGCCTGCACTTGGCCCAGATCCCTCTATACCCATCTTACCCATGTAACTGTCCAAATGCTTTTGAAAAGACAAAATTGTACCCGCCTCTACTACTGCCTCTGGCAGCTCGTTCCAGGCAATCACCACCCTTTGAGTGAAAAGATTGCCCCTCTGGACCCTTTTGTATCTCTCCCCTCTCACCTTAAATCTATGCCCCCTCGTTATAGGCTCCCCTACCTTTGGGATAAGATTTTGACGATCGACCTTATCTATGCCCCTCATTATTTTGTAGACTTCTGTAAGATCACCTCCAAACCTCCTACTCTCCAGGGAAAAAAGTCTCAGTCTATCCAACCTCTCCCGAAAAGTCAAACCATCATGTCCCGGTAGCATCCTCGTAAATCTTCTCTGCACTCTTTCTAGTTTAATAATATGCTTTCTATAATAGGTTGACCAGAACTGTACACAGTATTCCAAGTGTGGCCTTACTAATGTCTTGTACAACTTCAACAAGACATCACAACTCCAGTATTCAATGTTCTGACCAATGAAACCAAGCATGCTGAATGCCTTCTTCACCACCCTATCCACCTGTGACTCCACTTTCAAGGAGCTGTGAACCTGTACTCCTCGATCTCTTTGTTCTATAACTCTCCCCAACGCCCTACCATTAACGGAGTAGGTCCTGGCCCGATTCGATCCACCAAAATGCATCACCTCACATTTTTATGGATGAAACTCCACCTGCCATTCATCGGCCCACTGGCCCAATTTATCAAGATGCCGTTGCAATCCTAGATAACCTTCTTCACTGTCCACAATGCCACCAATCTTGGTGTCATCTGCAAACTTACGAACTATGCCTCCGAAATTCTCATCCAAATCATGAATATAAATAACAAATAACAGCGGACACAGCACCGATCCCTGAGGCACACCGCTGGTCACAGGCCTCCAGTTTGAAAAACAACCCTCTACAACCACCCTCTGTCTTCTGTCGTCAATCCAATTGGCGACCTCACCTTGGATCCCGTGAGATTTAACCTTATGTAACAACCTACCATGCGGTACCTTGTCAAAGGCTTTGCTGAAGTCCATGTAGACCACAGCTACTGCACAGCCCTCAACTATCTTCTTGGTTACCCCTTCAAAAAACTCAATCATATTCGTGAGACATGATTTTCCACTCACAAAACCATGCTGACTGTTCCTAATCTGTCCCTGCCTCTCCAAATTATATAAAATTTCTGTAATCATATAAAAGGTAATTACAGAAATTACCAACAGGTTGGAGCATCCGTTCTTTCTCTCTCACACCCACTATTTCTCTGTCTGTAATATTCAGACTCTCACAGTCTGTCTCTCTGTCTCTCTGTCACCCTCCCCCTCCTCATTCACCCTCTCCGTGTCTCTCTCCCTCGACACTGTATCTCCCTCTTTCGTTCTTCACTCTCCCTCTCACTCTCTCCCTCTATTCTCCATCTTTCCCCACCTCCACCTCTACTCTCCACCTCTCTCATTCACGAACTCTCTCCCTTTCTCTATATCTCACCTTCACTTTCACTCTTCCCCTTTACTCATTCTCTTGGCCCTTGACACTACACTCTGTACCACGACACTCTCTGCCACTACAATGTCTGCGACTACATTCTCTGACCCATCCCCATCTCTCTGTCCCTCTTTCTCTGTCTCTGTCTCTCGCACTCTGACCCATCCCCGTCTCACTCTCTCATAAGAACATAAGAAATAGGAGCAGGAGCAGGCCAATCGGCCCCTCGAGCCTGCTCCGCCATTCAATAAGATCATGGATGATCTGATCCTAACCTCAAATCTAAATTCATGTCCAATTTCCTGCCCGCTCCCCGTAACCCCGAATTCCCGTTACTTTTAGGAAACTGTCCATTTCTGTTTTAAATGTATTTAATGATGTAGCTTCCACAGCTTCCTGGGGCAGCAAATTCCACAGACCTACTACCCTCTGAGAGAAGAAGTTTCTCCTCATCTCAGTTTTGAAAGAGCAGCCCCTTATTCTAAGATTATGCCCCCTCGTTCGAGTCTCATTCATCCTTGGGAACATCCTTACCGCATCCACCCGATCAAGCCCCTTCACAATCTTATATGCTTCAATAAGATCGCCTCTCATTCTTCTGAACTCCAATGAGTCGAGTCCCAATCTACTCAACCTCTCCTCGTATGTCCACCCCCTCATCCCCGGGATGAACCGAGTGAACCTTCTTTGTACTGCCTCGAGAGCAAGTATGTCTTTTCTCAAGTATGGACACCAAAACTGTATGCAGTATTCCAGGTGCGGTCTCACCAATACCTTATATAACTGCAGCAATACCTCCCTGTTTTTATATTCTATCCCCCTAGCAATAAAAGCAAACATTCCGTTGGCCTTCTTGATCACCTGCTGCACCTGCATACTAATTTTTTGATTTTCTTGCACGAGGACCCCCAGATCCCTTTGTACTGCAGTACTTTCCAGTTTCTCCCCATTAAAATAATAACTTGCTCTCTGATTTTTCCTGCCAAAGTGCATAACCTCACATTTTCCAATATTGTATTGCATCTGCCAAATCTCCGCCCACTCACCCAGCCTGTCTATATCCGCTTGTTGTTTTTTATGTCCTCCTCACTCTCTACTTTCCCTCCCATCTTTGCATCATCTGCAAACTTTGATATGTTACACTCGGTCCCCTCCTCCAAATCGTTAATATAGGAACACCACTGGCGACTGGTTACCAGTCCAAGAATGAACCATTTATCCCAACTCTCTGCTTCCTGTCAGATAACCAATCCTCCACCCATGCCAGAATATTACCCCCAATCCAGTGATTCTTTATCTTGAGCAATAATCTTTTATGTGGTACCTTGTCGAATGCCTTCTGGAAGTCGAAATACACTCCGTCCACTGGTTCCCCTTTATCCACCCTGTACGTTCTATCCTCAAAGAACTCAAGCAAATTTGTGAGACATGACTTCCCCTTCATAAAGCCATGCTGACTTTGTCCTATTAAATTATGTTTATCCAAATGTTCCGCTACTGTCTCCTTAATAATAGACTCCAAAATTTTACCCACCACAGATGTTAGGCTAACTGGTCTATAATTTCCAGCCTTCTGCCTACTACCCTTTTTAAAGAAGGGTTTTACATTAGCAGTTTTCCAATCTGCCGGGACCTTTGCCGAGTCCAGAGAATTTTGGAAAATTATTACCAAAGCATCCAAAATCCCTACTGCCACTTCCCTCAAGACACGAGGATGTAAGCCATCAGGTCCAGGTGATTTATCCGCCGCGAGTCCCATTAATTTACTGAGTACCAATTCCTTAGTGATTTTAATCGTGTTTAGCTCCTCCCCCGCCCCCCAGAGCCCCCTGTTTGTCCAGTGTTGCGATATTCTTAGTGTCCTCTACCATAAAGACTGAAACAAAATATTTGTTCAGCATTTTTGCCATCTCCATGTTTCCCACCATTAATTTCCCGGTCTCATTCTCCAAGGGAACTAAGTTTGCCTTAGTCACCCTTTATTTTCATATAACAAAAGAAACTCTTGCTATCTGTTTTTATATGTTTTGCGAATTTATTTTCATAATCTATCTTCCCTTTCTTAATCAATCCTTTCGTTACTTTTTGCTATCTTTTGAAGACTTCCCAATCTTCTATCCTCCCACTAAGTTTGGCTACCTTATATGTCCTTGTTTTTAGTCGGATACTATCCTTAATTTCTTTACTTAGCCATGGATGGCTATCATTTCTTTTACACCCTTTTTTCCTCAGTGGAATATATATTTTTTGAAAGTTGTAAAATAACTCCTTGAATGAACACCACTGCTCATGTACCGTCTGACCCAATTTTCCCAGTCCACGTTAATCAATTCCGCTCTCATACCATCATAATCTCCTTTATTCAAGCTCAGTGCGCTTGTTTGAGAACCAACCTTCTCACCCTCTAATTGGTTATGGAATGTAACCATGTTATGGTCACTCATTCCAAGGGGATCCTTAACTAGGACATGAGTTGCATGCCCCCTTGTAGGATCAGTTACAGACTGCTCAAGAAATCCATCCCTAATACACTCAATAAACTCTTCCTCAAGGCTGCCCTGCCCAATTTGATTTGTCCAGTTAATATGATAGTTAAAATCCCCCATAATTACTGCTGTTCCCTTTATACATGCCCCGACTATTTCCTTATTAATACTTCTTCCAGCAGAGTTGCAACTATTAGGAGGCATATATACTACGCCCACTAGTGCTTTTTTCTCCTTATTATTCTTTATCTCTACCCACACTGTTTCATTATCCTGATCCTTTGTCCCAATATCATTTCTCTGTATTACAGTGATTCCTTCCTTTACTAAAATAGCAACCCCACCTCCCCTTCCTTCCTGCCTGTCCTTCCTGATTGTTAAATACCCTGGCATATTTAATTCCCAGTCGTTGTCACCCTGCAGCCATGTTTCTGTAATGGCCACAAGATCATACCCATACGTAGTAATTTATGCCGTTAACTCGTCCATTTTGTTACGAATGCTACGTGCATTCAGATAAAGAACTTTCAATTATGTTTTGTGACACTTAGTTCCTGCTTTTTCCTTTTTTAACACTTTACCTTTTACTCCATACGTTCTGTCCCTTCCTGACACGCTTTCCTCTGTCTCCATGCTCAGGTTCCCAACCCCCTGCCACAGCTTTGATGCTGGGTTAATCGCCTTACGCCTTCTAGTTTTTATTTTATCTGTCGTGCCTAAAGTACACTTTCTTTCCGCTGCTCTACGCTTTTCTCTTTCATTTGTTCTTGAACAACTGTTTGTACTATTTGTATTGTAGATTTCCCCTGGGTCTTCCCCTCTCTTGCTGCTCTCAACTTTATTCCCTTATGACTCTCCCGATTCTCTCTAAATCTGTCACTTTGTCTGCCTCTGACCCTCTCCCATTGACATCCTTTGATTATCTTTCATTCCCGGTCATTCACCCTCTACTCTCTTTCTCTCTCTCTTCCTTTCCCCGTCTCTCTGCCTCTACACTTCTCTCCATGTCTCTACTCGCTCTGTCTCTCTATCTCCTTCCCTCTACACTCTTAGATCTATTCCCCTCTCTCCCTCTCTATCTTCCTTGTTGCTCTGTCTCCCCTGTTTCTCTCTCTTTATCAGTCTGTTTCTCCCTCTGTCTGTCTATTTCTTTCTCCCTCACGCCCACTTTTTCTCTCTCTCAATTATTCTGACGCTTACAGTCTGTCTGTCTCTCTGTCGCTCTCCATGTACTCATTCTCCCTCTCTATGTATCTCTCTCCCTGTCTCACTCCCTCTAATTTGTCTCTCCTTTTCCACTCTCCTTCTATACTCTCCTTCTTCAGTCTCCGTCTCCACTCTCCTTCTCTGACCGATCCCCGTCTCTCTCTCTCTCTCTCTCGCTTCCTCCCACCGCCCTCTCTGTCTGTCTGTCTGTTTCTCCCTCTGTTTGTGTCTTTCATTCTTTCTCCCTTACCATCTGTGTGTCTCTACCTCTCTCTCTGTCTCTCTCTCCCTACTGATTATCTGCCTCTCTATCACTGTCTCTCTGTCCCCCTCTCCATCTCTTTCTCTCCCCCCCCATCTCCGTCTCTCTCTCCGTCCTCCTCTCCGTAACTCTCTCCGTCTCTCTCTCTCATTCCCTCAATTATCTCTGCCTCTATCCCCCTCTCTCTCTGTCTCTCTTTCTGCCTCCCCTATTTATCTCTATCTCTTGCTCTCTCTTCTCTGTTTGTCTCTCTCTTTGTCCCCTGTCTGTCTGTCTCGTTCTCTCTCCCCAACTATATGAATCTGTCTTTATTTTCTCTCTCCCTCCCCCTGCCCATTTCTCACTCTTCTTTTGGATGCGTCTCTTTCTCTTGCCTCTTTCTCTGTCTCTCTGCTCTGTCACTGCTGGTCAGCAGCGGCCCCTGCTGGTGGTTGTGGTAGGTGATGACATTGACCAGGAACACAGGAACAGGAGGAGGCCATTCAGCCCCTCGAGCCTGTTCCGCCATTCAATGGGATCATGGCGGATCTCTGACCTAATTTCACATACCCACCTTAATCCCATAATCCCTGAACACAGGGTTAACAAAAATATATCAACCTCAGATTTAAAATTAACAATTGATCTCGCATCAACTGCTGTTTGCGGAAGTGAATTCCGAACATCGACCACTTTTTGCGTGTGGAAGTGTTTCCTAACTTCACTCCTGAAACTTCTGGCTCGATTTGTTCGGCTCTGACCCCGAGTCCGAGATTCCCCAACCAGTGGACGTAGTTTCTCTCCATCTCCCCTATCAGTTCCCGTTAATATTTTGAAAACTTCGATGAAATCACCCCTTCGTCTTCTAAATTCCAGAGAATACAACCCTAGTTTGTGTAATCTCTCGTCATAATTTAACCCTTGAAGTCCAGGTATCATTCTACTAAATAAAAGGTCCAAACTGAATTTTAACAGCTCGGTATTTTTTAATGACTGCCATACAAGTAAAGATTAACGTTTAAAAATGGGGTCTCTCATATTATTCCTTATTATATTAGTTTTTGGTTGTTGAAAAATAATTAAAATTACAATATTATTTTTAAAAACTTTTCCCTTCTGTCTCTTTAATGTAATTCAATGATTTCTTTGGCTTTTTATTATTATTGTTTTTATTTGCAATGACATACAGAATGCGAACTTTAAAGGAATGAAGTCTGCTTGCTTGTTTGAGCAATGCAGCCTGATTCTGTGGGCGGGACTCTCGTCCTTACCGATTTTGTGGTCGTGTCTTTTTCTCACACACCTTTCCAGCTGCGCAGCAAATCACGCTGCTCAGAGGCTGGGTTGATTGTGCCCAATTTTTGTAAAGTTCAAATTCAAGCAATTCATCGCCACAGAGCCGACAGTAAGTATTTTTGTTAATTTAATTCGCAGGAGCTGTGGTGAGCGTTGCCTCGCCGCTCGCAGCGATTTCTGGCCCAATGTCTTCTGCCGCTCTGCAACTTGCAAACCAGATCAATAAATCCCCCTTAGTTCCAAGAGCTTCAACTTTAGCTAACAGCCTCTTCTGAGGGACTTTATCGAATGCCTTTCGGAAGTCCATACTAACAACACCCATAGACAGTCCCCTCTCCACCATTTTATTCACCTCCTCAAAACAAATCCATGCTGGCTCTTACTGATCAGCTGAAAATGTTCAAGGTGTTCAGTCACTATCCTTAATTATAGACTCTGGTAATTTCTCGAAACCAGATGTTTGGCTAATTGGTCTATAATTCCCTATTTTCCTTCTGTCACCTTTCTTAAATAGTGGAGTGACATGTGCAATTTTCCAATTTAGATCAATGTTCATACACCGTTAGGATATGAACTAAATCTGGCTCATTACCCATTGTTAAATCTAATATGGCCTGCCCCCTTGTTCGCCCTCGGACTCATTGTTGCAGAAAGCTTTCCTGAACACACGCAAAAAATTCATTACCTTTCTGACATGAGCTCGTCTGTTTATCCCAATCTACATGAAAGTTTAAATCTATTCCCCATTAAAACCACTCTGCCCTGGCTGCATGCTTGTCTCATCTCCGCATTTATACATTCTGCAACTTCACAGCTTCGACAAGGGGGCCCATGCACAACTCCCACTACAGTCTTGTCCAGGACACGGGATGAGTCCTGGAGTTCCCTCATGGCACAGGTCGTGCATTCGACAGGTTTGAGCTACCCTGCCATGCCTTAATATATTCGATTAACTTAAACAAAGCAAAAACAAATTACGGTTATTTTTGTTTATTTTACTCTAGTTAAGTAGTTTAAGCTTTAATTTTAATGAGCTTCCAGGAGTTTGATACTTCAAGCTTTTAATTCAATTTTACCCAATTCCCCAAATCAGAGGAAAAAACCGAAGACTCGCCAGCCATTCACCGACCTGGGCGCGGAGTAACAGCGCATCACGCGACTTGCGCCCAAAACGGCCCTTATCCAATTTTTCCCCCAACGTTTCCTGTGTGCGCCAGTCGACAGGATTCGGATATGGTACCTGGCACATGGGGCCACAGGAAGAAAGATTGCATTTCGATTGCGCTCTTCACCACCTCGGACGTCCCAAAGCGCTTTACAGACAACGAACCACTCTTTGAAGTGTAGTCACTGCTGACATGTAGGAAACGAGGCAGCCAATTTGCACACAGCAAGATCCCAAACACAGCGAAGTGACAATGACCAGATAATGTGTGCTAGTTATGTTACTGGAGGGATAAATATTGATCAGGGTAGCAGGGAGAACGAATTACTCTTCAAGGTGAAGACAAGGTGATTGTATCAGTTCGAGTTTGGACCTTTGTAATGTTTTTCTTTCCTTATTTTTATCTTCTTCAGATTCCAACTGATCAGAAAACTGACAACTGAACTCTGAATGAAATTTCGATAAATCTACCACTCAAAATAAACAATGTTAGAAATAAAGAAATGAACCGGATTGAGACGGTTCACTTCACTTCACTGAAACGTCTAATTCCGGTTAAACCGGCGCGGCGCAGTCACAGCAGCTCATCGCTGATCTGCACCTCAACTCTATTTAGCGAAACAGAAACTGGAAAACTCATGTTTCGAGACGAGTTCACTAATTTCCTGAAAAATGAATATCACTAAACCAGCAAAACATTCCCTGCCCTGATTAAACACACAGCAAGGGACTGTGTCGAATATCTCGCAAGAAATCGGCGATTTTATTATTACACGGATCGAATACCGTGCTCAATATTAACATTAACACTGAGCGCTTTACCCCGTGGTGCGGGACCCCGTCCGCGTTTATATTTAGAAAAAAAAATCAGAAAATAATAATCTCACCCAGCAGAATTGGGGATTGTTCGTATTTTACAGGACAGGATGAGGCCACTCGGCCCGTCGGGCTTGGATAGTAAATTCTGTTCACATTCTCCGCTCGGTGTTGTTCTCCGTGTACATTTTTAATGAACCGATTTGTCTTTTGTTTCATTTCCCCTCACTCTATTTTGCAGACTGAGTGCGAAAGCGATTCGCATTGGAGGCGAAACATTTTGATCAAAGATTTGAACATTGTTTATTCTGATTGTCGGTTTCTCGGAGACCCAGCGGGAGTTCAGTTGTCAGTTTCCGGATCAGTCGGAAACAGTGGAGCCAACTTGCTGCAAGAGAGAAAACAATAAATGAACAACATCAACAAAGTGAAAGGAAGAGAAAGATACAAGCAGAGTCTTAACCAGCCTGCCCAGCGTTTAGGATCATTTGGTGAAATAATTTGTCATCGGCCGCGTGGCCGAATGGATTTGGCTTCTGATTTCGATGTTTAGTTAAGTTGTTATCAGAAGATTGCAGGTTCGAGTCCTTCCGCGGTCGTTTTACTCGCTGGGTGAAAAGTTGTCCAACGTGCGCCCGAACTGTTTTGCACCCGACCGTTTCGAACAGTCGGATGGAACAGAAATCCCTAAATTCCTTTGCTTTCAGAAATTGACTCCACATTTTCAATATTGTCGATCTGGGTGCACGGGCAGGACATAGTGTCAAAGTGACTTTATTTCTACTGTTTGGATTCAGAAATGGTCGGCGAATCCATTGTGCTCTGTCGGTATGGGTCCGAATCCCATCCGTGTCGTTATTGTATTGAACTTTTGTTACGGCCCTGCGTAAGTTTTGTGCAATCAAAATGGGCTTGAAAGCAATTAATACCAATCCGACACCGGTGTTTTAAGTCTGTATCCCGGGATATTTTGTTGAAATGGAGAGGGACAACTTGTCTTATCAACCATGATGTGGAGATGCCGGTGATGGACTGGGGTGGACAAATGTAAGGAATCTTACAACACCAGGTTATAGTCCAACAGTTTTATTTTCAAATAAAACTGTTGGACTATAACCTGGTGTTGTAAGATTCCTTATATTTGTCTTATCAATTAAGACTTTCTAAAATTTAAATGCTCTACAGCTATATTGCCGTTTGTGTGAGAATATATACACCAGGTAGACTAGCGCTAATACACATTTCCGAATATAAAACACACACACATTAAACTATTGTGCAGTATTTGTAGGAGGTCACCCACAGGAGGAGGTCAGGGCCTGGTGTATCACAGACATTACTCACCAACATTTTGTGGGAAGAGATGAGAAATGTAATTGGATAAGACCAGATAGTCTGGAGAGAGTGTGGGAATACAACAGGATGAATAGAGCTCGATATAAGATGTACTGACATGGGATAAGGAAGAGAAGATCATGACTGATACCCATGGTTTCCCATGCAGAGACTGATGAACAAAAGATTGATGTTATTGCGCAGACGTACTGAGGGAGAAGGCGCAACAAAGTGGCTTGGCAAATGTATCAATACCATAACGTTAGGAAATAATTCGAAACATGTGGGCGCCGTGGCTCAGTGGTTAAAACACCTGTTCTATAAACTGAATATCTTGGGTTCAAATACCAGCAATACATTTCACAAAATTCTCTACAATAACATCTGGGGGTTTGTGCAAAGAATTGGGCCGAGTTGTACCACAAACTAGTCAAATAACAGCCTAACATAGCCATGCTGACGGAATCATAGCGTTAAGCCAATATCCCCGACTCTTTGGGTGAGACGAGTCAGACACCAATCACAGGTTAAGAAAAAGACGTCAATATTTTCCCCTGGGTCCCCACTCAGAGAGCCAGGGACAGCTCCCTCAGACGGCTGGGCTAATGCACCGTCCAGCGCTGAGCCCCAGAGATTACAAAAGTCCCAGGCTCGAGCTCGGGCCTGCTGCTGAGGTTCGACCTCGGCTGGACTTGGGCTCAGTGCCCTCGGGCTTGGTTGGGGGTTGGGGGTTTGCGGGGACAACATGTGAGGAGGAGAGTGTGCCAGGCAGCACTTCAAACTGAGGAGTGGGTGACGAGGAAATTGATTAGAATGGTGCCAGAGATGAGGGACTCCAGTTCCGGGGAAAGACTGAAGAAGCTGGGGTTGTTCCCCCGAGAGCAGTGAAGGTGAATTACATTGAATCACTTTGAGAGCACAGAACAGGGACGGCCCATCAAGGCCATGCCGGTGTTTATGCTCCACACGAGCCTCCTCCCTCCCGACTTCATCTCACCCTATTCTTCTATTCCTTTCTCCCTCATGTCTTTATCTGCTGTTCGCCCCAACCACTCCTTGTGGGAGTGAGTTCCACATTCTCACCACTCTCTGGGTGAAGAAGTTTCTCCTGAATTCCCTTCCTGTCTTAAATGTCTTTATATCTTCTTGGATCTCTCCTTCCAATGTCCTGCCCACCTTGCTGGTCTCTGTGGTAAATAGAAACATCGAAAATAGGAGCAATAGTAGGCCATTCGGCCCTTCGGGTCTGCTCCACCATTCAAAATGATCATGGCTGATCGTCTAACTCAGTAACCTGTTCCCGCTTTTTCCCCATATCCCTTGATCCCTTTAGCATTGAGAAATATATCTATCTCCTTCTTGAATACATCTAATGGCTTGGCCTAACTGCCTTCTGTGCGAGAGAAATCCACAGGTTCACCACCCTCTGAGTGAAGAAATTTCTCCTCGTCTCGGTTCTAAATGGCATACCCCGTATCCTGAGACTGTGACCCCTGGTTCTGGACTCCCCAGCCATCGGGAGCATCCTCCCTGCATCCAGTCTGTCTGGTCCTGTTAGAATTTTATATGTTTCGATGAGATCACCTCTCATTCTTCTAAACTTTAGTGAATACTGGCCTAGTCGACCCAATCTCTCCTCATACGTCAGTGCTGCCATCCCAGGAATCAGTCTGGTAAACCTTCGTTGCACTCCCTCCATGGCAAGGACATCCTTCCTCAGATAAGGAGACCAAAACTGCACACAATACTCCAGATGTGGTCTCACCAAGGCCCTGTACAACTGCAGTAAGACATCCCTGCTCCTGTACTCAAATCCTCTTGCAACGAAGGCTAACATACCGTTCGCCTTCCGAACGGCTTGCTGCTCCTGAATGCTCGCTTTCAGCGACTGGTGTACAAGGACACCCAGATCACGTTGCACCTCCCCTTTTCCCAATCCATCATCATTCAGATAATAATCTGCTTTTCTGTTTTTACAACCAAAGTGGATAACCTCACAAATACTGCGGCAAAGTAATTATTGAATATTCCCGCCATTTCCCTGTCATTACCTGTGAGTTTATTATATGTATCCATCAGTGGCCCGATCCCTATCCTGATTTTTCTTCTGTTATTTATGTGTCTGTCGAATCATTAACTATTTTTATACTGCTTGATAATTTAATTCAACCTCGTCGTTCCTCTTTGCTTTCCGAATTGTTCTTTTTACTTCGTTCCCAATCTTCTCACGTTCCCTTTTCTCATCCTCTCCGGTATTGTCTATGTACTCAGCGTACGCCTTTTTCTTTAGTTTTAATTTTATTCATTATTCGCGGGTGACTCACCTCCTGACTCCCCAAAGCCTTTCCACCATCGACAAGGCACAAGTCAGGAGTGTGATGGAATACTCTCCACTTGCCTGGATGAGTGCAGCTCCAACAACATTCAAGAAGCTCGACACGGTGAAGGTTCCCATCTCTCTCTCTCTCTCCTCCCCTGAAGGTGCTGACTCTGGCTGGTTTCAGTTCTGCACTTACTGGTTCCACTCCCTCTCCTCCCCTGAAGGTTCTGACTCTGACTGGGTTCAGTTCTACACTCACTGGTTCCCCTCTCCCTCTCTCTCCTCCCCTGAAGGTGCTGGCTCTGACCGGGTTCAGTTCCACACTCAGTGGTTCCCCTTCCTCTCCTCTCCTGAAGATGCTGAGACTGGCTGGGTATATATGCTCTCCCCCTCATTTCGACATTACGTCCCACCCTATTGCTGCCGGTAAGCTGTCCATCTGTGGTATCTCCCACTTTTGGCGACGGACTCTCTTTGACCAGTAACCTTTTCTCGTTCATTTAAAGACGGTCCCTAATCTGTCACTATTCTACTTCATTTGCAGATTCTCCCAAACCCGTCACCATTTTCCTTCAATTCCAGATACAGCTGAATAGGAGGAAGGAGGGAGAGTGTGGGACGGGGGATTTGCATCTTCTTCGGGCTATGGAGAAAATAATGTTCCACACAAACTGAAACTGTCTGTTCTGAATTTCTATCCTGTACTTACAGTGACCACTTATGTAAATTATGAGAATCGATGCATAGACTCGGCTTGTCTTCACTTGAATATACAAGATTAATGGGTGATCGAATTGTGGTGTTTCAGGTGATTAAAGGATTTGATAGGGTAGATACAGAGAAACTATTTTCTGTGTTGGGAGAGTCTGGAACAAGGGGTTATCACCGTAAAATTAGAGCTCGGCCGTTGAGGGGTGATGTCAGAAGGAATTCTTCACACAAAGGGTCGTGGAAATCTGGAACTCTCCTCACTCCAAAATGCTGTTAAGGCTGGGGGTCAATTGAAAATTTGAAAATTGAGATTGATAGATTTTTGTTTGGCCAGGGTATTATGATTTATGATACCAAGCCAGGCAGATAGAGTTAAGATACAGATCAGCCATGGTCTAATTGAATGACGGAACAGTCTCGTGGGGCGGAGTGGCCTGCTCCTGTCCCGATGTTTCCAGATGCAGCCACCCGCAATAAGGTTGTGGATGACAAGGGCCTTGTTCACAAGTGAACGGACATCTGGAGGGAGATGCGGAGAGAGGAAGTAACTGGTTAGGGAGTGTCTGTAAATGAAGGAAATATGTTGGCGTGTCAGGTTGCGACTGCAAATGAAGGAGAAATGGTGACGGGTCAGGGAGAGTCCTTAAATGAAGGAGAAATGGTGACGGGTCAGGGAGAGTCCTTAAATGAAGGAGAAATGGTGACGGGTCAGGGAGAGTCCTTAAATGAAGGAGAAATGGTGACGGGTCAGGTAATGTTTGTAACTGAATGAGAAATAGTGACTCATCAGGGAGTGTCTGTAAATGAAGGAGAAATAGTGACAGGTCAGGGTGAATCTTCAAATGAAGGATAAATAGTGACTGGTCAGGGAGTATCAGAGATTGATGGAAACGGAATGAATGTCTCAATCACATACAGCATCAGAGACTGACAGATATGGAATGAATCCCAAATTCACACACAGTGCCAGAGACTGACAGGAACAGAGAGAATCACAAGTACCACAGTCAGACAGATACAGAATGAATCTCACTTGCATACAGTACCAGGGACTGACCGAAATGGAATGAATCCCACACGCACACACATTACCACAGGTTGACAGATACAGAATGAATCTCACAGTCACATTATTGCAGACTGAGTTACACATAACAAGCCAGTCCAAAAATCTTACAGTGTCATATCGAAAGATAATGTTTGAATTCGATTAGTGCAGACTGAGCAAAACGTTACATAGCAGTCGAACAATTTCATACCGTATCAGACTCAAAGATACAACATCAATTCCATTAGCATGCACTGAGCTATATGTTACACACCAGTCCAAAAATCTCATACAGTATCAGACTGAGATACAGAATTAATTCCATTATTATAGACTGAGTTACACATTATATTCCAGTCCAATAATTTTACCGTGAACAGATTGAAAGGTACATTGTCATTCACAATAAAGTTCAGAGATTAAGATGTAACACTACTCCAAAACTCTCACACATTGTTTGATTGAAGAAAATCCATAAGTGTATCAATATTTACAAATTAAACACTCGACAAAAAAGCATGTACTTTAAAGTATTAAAGATATAGTTTCAAATACAATAATGTAAACTGAAATAAGAATACAGAGTGAATCCAGACTTGCACATTGCCTCAGAGACTGAATTGCAGAAATAATGCCACACTGAGATAAAGCAGCAGAGAATGGCTGATACAGAATGAATTCCACACTCACAGCCAGAACCAGAGAATGACAGATACAGAATGAATCCCATACTCACAGACAGTACCAGAGAATGTCAGTTACAGAATTAGTCCCACACTCATATATAGTATCAGAGACTGACAGATACAGAATAAAACCCACACTCATATACAGTATCAGAGAGTGACAAATACAGAATAAACCCCACACGCACACACAGTACCAGAGACAGATAGATACAGAATAAATCCCACATTCGCATAGAGTACCCGAGACTGACAGATACAGAATAAACCCCACACACATTTATAGTATCAGAGACTGACAGGCACAGAATAAACCTCACACTCGCATGCAGCACCAGAGACTGTCAGATACAGAATAAACCCCACATTCATATACAGCACCAGAGACTGACAGATACAGAATAAATCCCACACTCATGTAAAGTACCAGAGACAGACAAATACAGAATAAACCCCACGCTCATATACAGTACAAGAGACAGGAGATACAGAATAAATCACACACAGCACCAGAGACAGACAGATACAGAATAAACCCCACACTCATATACAGTACCAGAGACAGGGAGATACAGAATAAATCCCACAATCACACACAGTACCAGAGACAGACAGATACAGTATAAACCCCACACTTATCTTCAGTACCAGAGACTGACAGGCACAGAATGAATCCCACACTCACACACAGTACCAGAGACTGACAGATACAGAATGAATCCCACACTCACACACAGTACTAGAGACTGAGAGAGACAGAATAAACCCCACACTCATATACAGTACCCGAGACAGACAGATACAGAGTAAACCCCACACTCACACACAGTACCAGAGGCAGACAGATACAGAGTACACCCCACAATCATGTTAAGTGCCAGAGACAGACAGATACAGAATAAACCCCAAACCCATGTACAGTATCTGAGACAGACAGATACATTATAAAACCCACACTCACACACAGTAAAAGAAACAGACAGATACAGAATAAATCCCACACTCATGTACAGTACCAGATAACAACAAATACAGAATAAACCCCAAACTCATGTACAGTATCGGAGACAGACAGATACAGAATAAACCCCAAACTCATGTACAGTATCGGAGACAGACAGATACTGAATAAAGCCCACGCTCATGTACAGTATCAGAGACAGACAGATACAGAATAAACCCACACTCACACACAGTAAAAGAGACAGACAGATACAGAATAAACCCCAAACTCATGTACAGTATCGGAGACAGACAGATACAGAATAAACCCCACTCTCATATTCAGTACCAGAGACTGGCCTCCAATGGACGTAAGCGAGAACTGTATCCGAGTGGAACAAATTCACTTTGTCTGTCGTGGTTGCAGAAACAGGACAATGTGCAATGTGAGGAAAGTTTCTGTCTGTAACTTCTACTCTCGTATTTTTGCACATTTTGATAGTGAAAAATGAGGACAATTTATTCATTAAAGTTTTGTTTTACTCATTCAATAGTTGTGAATTTTCCCCATTATATTTCACTGTACATTGCGCAGTATTTCTCTCTGATTTCTCAGTTCGATTTACATTACTCCTCTACCCCGTTTAGGCTCTTATTTTCCAAGCAGGATGTGGCCAACTTGTTCCCCTGGCAAAATGCACCAGCTCACACTTTCTATATTGAAATTCAATGGTCATTAACACGGCCGTTCTGCAAACTTACTTTGTTGCATTCTTCCTCAGGATTGACTATAACCCCCTAAATCAATTATAAGAATGTAACACAGCATTACATCTAATATTTGGTCTAACAAAATGTACTTGCAGCTCGTCTCCATTCCCAGTTTTTCTAAATCCCACTCGTGCAATATAATGTGAAGAATTAGTTTCTGTTCTGTCCCTCTCTCATCTGCAAACTTCACTGTCCCGGGGTTTGGGGACATCTACTGGCCGGAAGCAGAACTGCAACAGTTCGGAACAAATTGCTGAAACCGGACAATGTGCAGTGTGAGCGTGTTTGTGATTGGTGGCAGGTACTAAATCTGATTGGATATCTGAAGAAATCAATCAGAGAGTGAAAGAAACAGGGATGTCTTTGGGGATGTCTCACTGCTGTGAGACAGGGCCTTGGTGAGACCACATCTGGAGTATTGTGTGCAGTTTTGGTCTCCTTATCTGAGGAAGGATGTCCTTGCCATGGAGGGAGTGCAACGAAGGTTTACCAGACTGATTCCTGGGATGGCAGAACTGACGTATGAGGAGAGATTGGGTCGACTCGGCCAGTATTCACTCGAGTGAAAAGAATGAGAGGTGATCTCTTCAAAACATATCAAATTCTAACAGGACTAGACAGACCAAATGCAGGGAGGATGTTCCCGATGGCTGGGGAGTCCAGAACCAGGGGTCAGAGTCTCAGGATACGGGGTATGCAATTTGGAACCGAGATGAGGAGAAAATTCTTCACTCAGAGGGTGGTGAACCTGTGGAATTCTCTACCACAGAAGGCAGTGGAGGCCAAGTCATTAGATGTGTTCAAGAAGGAGATAGATATATTTCATACTGCTAAAGGGATCAAGGGATATTAGAGCCAGACCTTTCAGGAGAGAGATTAGAAAACATTTCTCCACACAAAGGGTGGTAAAAGTTTGGAACTCTCTTCCGCAAACGGCTCAATTGCTAAATTTAAATCTGAGATGGATAGCTTTTTGGCAACCAAAGGTATTAAGGGATATGGGCCAAAGGCGAGTACATGGAGTTAGAACACAGATCAGCCATGATCTTATCAAATGGCAGAGCAGGCAGGAGGGGCTGAATGGCCTACTCCTGTTCCTATGTTTTTATATGGGGAAAAAGCGGGAACAGGGTACTGAGTTCGACGATCAGCCATGATCATTTTGAATGGCGGAGCAGACCCGAAGGCCGGAATGGCCGACTCTTACTCATATTTTCTATGTCAGGTGGCATCACTCTCATCCGTCCAATCACAATCATTGCCTTCACCCATCCCTCATGAGCATAGGGCTGTGGGGCTGCCTATTTAATCCGAGCTCGGAGCGGATTTGGGTCATTTCTGGGTCAGAAATTGAGTTTGAACATGCCTGAGGACAAGAAAACAGCTCCCAAGAAAAGCACCAAGAAATCCTTCAGTAAAGCACCAGCCAACGGCGGCAAGAAGTCGTAACTGACACAGGAACAGAATAATTCCCTCGCTCACATCCAATAACAGAAAAATGTGATTCACTGATTCAGTAATCGCTGACACAATAATCAACACATCAGTCAGCTTCTGCTATACAAATGTGGGTAAAATAATACAGAGCGTGCAAGTGTTGTCGGAGGATAAGACTGTAAATAATATTGGGTGGAACACAACAGAATGCCTCTTGACGCCGATGATCAAACGTCCCTGGTATTTCTGTATCCCACCCGCCCAGTTTAATGACAATTTTGATATTTTGTCTCATTCACCACACAAACTGCAAATATCAATCTATTGGAGGTTGGCGACATCTGCTGTCCGGAAGCGAGTACTTCAACAGACCGATCTGGATCATTTGTTATCAACAAGTTATTGTTAGTTCTAGGATCGGAATCAAGTCCTTATTAAATTGATCCCTGACTCTCTTCAGTCAGTAACCAGCCCTTTCAAAGATACAGTGGGTGGCTCTGAAAAGAGCCTTTGAGATATCAGATTAAATCTTGGCCGCTTCACTTGCTCTTGGTGCTCACATTGCTGGTTTTCTTCGGCAGCAGCACGGCCTGGATATTAGGCAGCACCCCGCCCTGAGCGATGGTCACCCGTCCCAGGAGCTTGTTGAGCTCCTCGTCGTTGCGGATGGCGAGTTGCAGGTGTCTGGGAATGATGCGGGTCTTCTTGTTGTCCCGGGCCGCGTTGCCGGCCAGCTCGAGGATTTCAGCCGTCAGGTGGATAGGGTGGTGAAGAAGGCATTCAGCATGCTTGGTTTCATTGGTCAGAACATTGAATGCTGGAGTTGGGATGTCTTGTTGAAGTTGTACAGGGCATTGGTGAGGCCACACTTGGAGTACTGTGTACAGTTCTGGTCACCCTATTATAGAAAGGATATTATTAAACTAGAAAGAGTGCAGAAAAGATTTACTAGGATGCTACCGGGACTTGATGGTTTGACTTACAGGGAGAGGTTAGACAGACTGGGACTTTTTTCCCTGGAGAGTAGCAGGTTAAGGGGTGATCTTATAGAAGTCTATAAAATAATGAGGGGCATAGATAAGGTCGATAGTCAAAATCTTTTCCCTATAACGAGGGGGCACAGATTTAAGGTGAGAGGGGAGAGATACAAAAGGGTCCAGAGGGGCAATTTTTTTCACTCAAAGGGTGGTGAGTGTCTGGAACGAGCTGCCAGAGGCAGTAGTAGAGGCGGGTACAATTTTGTCTTTTAAAAAGCATTTGGACAGTTACATGGGTAAGATGGGTATAGAGGGATATGGGCCAAGTGCAGGCAATTGGGACTAGCTTAGTGGTATAAACTGGGCGACATGGACATGTTGGGCCGAAGGGCCTTTTTCCATGTTGTAACTTCTATGATTCTATGATTCTATGAGATACTCGAGCACAGCAGCCAGATAGACCGGGGCTCCGGCACCCACACGTTCAGCGTAGTTCCCCTTTCGCAGGTGCCTGTGAACACGACCCACAGGGAACTGCAGTCCGGCCCGGGATGAGCGAGACTTGGCCTTGGCCCGAGCTTTACCTCCGGTTTTTCCTCTTCCAGACATTTCCAAAATATCAAACACTTTCACAAAGAATGAAGAAATCCTCCCGAACTCGCCCTTTTTGTACCTTCTGGAGGAATACAGTGGGGACACTTGTGATTGGTCCAACTATTCGCAATCTCATTGGGCTGTTCGTTGAACCAATCAGAGAGCTGCTTTATTCACCAATCAATAGCCGGCAATGAGAAAAGGGCGGAAAATACCGAACTGAACAGTTTATGAAATTTGAAAAGCCCGCCAATATATTTCCAACACAAGAAGCGGATTTAGTAAATAATGTCGCGTAAAGACAAAGATTTAAAAATCTCTCTCCTTTTACTCTGTTATTCCACATTTCCCGTCACAACTTCCAGAATCTTTTACAATCCGGTTAAAATCCGCCTTCATTCACCGTTCGCTTTCAATCGGGCGGGAATAAAGCCCCATTTTTTAACGGGACAGATTCCAGCTCAATCTTTGTAAAAGTAACAAACCACAGATTGTGGATTGATCCCTGTTCACAGGAGCTGCAGCGCGATCGAAACCGGAGCCGAGACTCCTGGTGTAAGAAGTCGAACAGTGACAGAGTCTTTAGACTGTTCTGCACTCGGTGTGAACACCCTTTCGGGATTGCTGCTTTACAAAGGATTGCGGTTCTGAAAGTGATATTCCCGAATAATGAACAAACAAAGGTGACAATGAGAAAGAAATGACTGAAGTGCAATCCACCGCCTTAAAACGGCTCTGATGGGGCAGATGCGGGGGAAGGGGCGGAATATGAGCGGGAATGAGAGGATCAAGGACACGTTTTTAGTTATTGGGACTGAATAAAAAAGCGATCCACTGATTATACCGGGCAGTGATTGAGAGAATCTTACAGATTTCAAGAGAAATTTCAAAAGCACAAGAACATAGGAACAGGGAGTCGGCCATTCAGCCCCTCGTGCCTGCTCCGCCATTTGATAAGATCATGGCTGATCTGTGATCTTACTCCATACACCTGCCATTGGCCCACATCCCTTCATACCTTTCGTTGCCAAAAAGCTATCTATCTGATTTAAATTTAGCATTTGAGCTGGTATCAATTGCCGTGAGAGAGAACGTTAGTGTCAAATTATCGACAGTAAAATGATTCCATACAGAGGTGTCGGTACAGCGTCTTCAGAGAGACTGTGGGTGGCTCTTAAAAGAGCCTTTGTGTTTAAAATTTTTCAGTTCATTGTGGAGTTTTACTTGGAGCTGGTGTATTTGGTCACCGCCTTTGTCCCTTCTGACACGGCGTGCTTGGCCAGTTCCCCGGGCAACAGCAGGCGCACGGCGGTCTGCATCTCCCGGGAGCTGATGGTCGCCCGCTTGTTGTAATGGGCCAGGCGGGAAGCCTCACCCGCGATGCGCTCGAAAATGTCGTTCACAAAGGAGTTCATGATGCCCATGGCCTTGGAGGAGATGCCGGTGTCGGGGTGAACCTGCCTCATCACTTTGTAGATGTAGATGGAGTAACTCTCCTTCCTCGACTTTCTACGCTTCTTGCCGCCCTTGCCCGGTGCTTTATTCAAGGTTTTCTTGGCGCCCTTCTTGGGAGCTGCTTTCTTGTCCTCAGGCATTTTCAAACTCAATTTCAGACCCAGAAATGACCCAAATTCGCTCCGAGCTCGGATTAAATAGGCAGCCCCACAGCCCTATGGTAATGAAGGATGGGGGAAGCTAATGATTGTGATTGGGTCATTGGGATTGATGCAACGTCGTCTATTATTTTCATTCTCTGATTGGATATCTGAAGAAACCAATCAGATTTAATATCTGCCACCAATCACAAACACGCTCACACTGCACATTGTCCGGTTTCAGCAATTTGTTCCGAACTGTTGCAGTTCTGCTTCCGGCCAGTAGATGTCCCCAAACCCCGGGACAGTGAAGTTTGCAGATGAGAGAGGGACAGAACAGAAACTAATTCTTCACATTATATTGCACGAGTGGGATTTAGAAAAACTGGGAATGGAGAACATTTTGTCAGACAAATCATTAGTTGTAATGCTGTATTAAATGCTTGTAATTAATTTCGGGGTTATAGCCGATACTGAGGAAGAATGCAACAAAATACATGAAGACTTTAATAAGCTTGCTGAAAGGCGGTCGAAATGGCCATTGAATTTCCATATAAAAAGGTGTGAGGTGGTGCATTTTGCTCGGAGAAATAAGGAGGCCACATACTGCTTGGAAATTAAGAGTCTAAATGGGGTGGAAGAACAAAGGGATTTCGGGGTACAGATTGATAAATGATTAAAAGTAGCAGCACAGGATGATAAGGCCATAAAAAAGCAAACACAGAGGTTTATTTCCAGAGGAATAGAATTGTAAAGCAGGTAAGTTCTGTCGAACTGTAATTTAAACTGTCAAACCTTTGGCCAAACTGTTAAGCTTTCCTTTTCTGAAATCTGTGCTGAGTATTCTTTGTTATATTTTCGGTTTCTAGATGTTTTTCTGTTGCTTCATTGGGTAAAGGATTCCATGATCAATCCTACCACCGACCTTTCGTTAACTGGTCTTATGTTCCCTGGACTTGTTCTACATCCTGTTTTAAAATATAAGAATCACATTAGCTGTCATCCAGTCCTCTGGCACTATTCCTTTTTTGATGATTTTTTCCGATGCATGTAACAATGCCTCTGCTATCTCTTCCCTTGCTTCATTTAATATGCACAGATGCAATCTATCTGGACCAGGAGTTTAACCACACTTTCGAACATAAATGCCTTGATATCTTTATTGACCTCTTCCTCCAATACATTCACCCTGTTAATCTCCCGGGTAAATACTGAGGCAAAGTAACAATTCAACATTTCTGCCATTTCGCTGACGTTACCTGTGAGTTTATCTTGTGCATCACTTAGTGGCACTCAATCAATTCTGATTTTCCTTTTGTTATTTTTGTGTCAGTGGAATAATTTACTATTTCTTTTTATATTCCTTGATAATTTGATTTCCTGGCTCCTGTTTGCTTCCCGAATTGTTTTGTGACTTCTTCCGAGCCTCTTCCTATTCGTTTTTGCCATCCTCTATGAATGAGAAATTCCACCAGCTTGTTGTGTCTGTTCAGGGGCTGATGTTTGGGAACTATTTATTGTCTATGATTAAAGTGCCAGAAACCCAAAGGGAGCAATTCAGTCCGAAACTCCACAGAAACACTCCACTTCTCCCTCCTGGTGAAATAAGGCGCTAGAATGGTGAGTATAGCTGCCTTCCAAGCAGTTAATTCCAACAGGTTTGAATCCCAGCACGCTGAATTCAGAAACACCAAGACTGGAACTGAATTTGATGATGTTCAGAGGGACAGTGTTTCCAAAACACAAACGGGTTTAATTTATATTAAAAATACTTTTAAAATTCATTTATTTCCCGCATAATGTTGAATTTAACTCTGTTCCTTTGTATTATTATTTGCCCTGATCTGTACGGTGGATACGAGACACAATTGCTCGGATTCAGTGAAATTAATTGATTTTCGGAAGTTTTTCCTCTGATGATTCCTTTTCCTTATTTAAATTATATCGGATTAACCTTTCTGATCTATTGAAGGGTCATAGTCCTGAACCGTTAACCCGAGCCTCCCTTCTCCACAGATGCTGCCGGACCTGCTGAGTCTTTCCAGCATTTTCGGTTTTAATTTTTTCTGTATTTTGTCCCTTTCACTTTTGACGGTCGCCGTTGAACCTTCCAGATTTGCGCTCAGTTTTTATTTGTGCTTCAGTTCGGTTTATTTGAATTAATATAAATCGTGTCCTGAGAAATCAGACAGAAATATTGTGCAATGGAGAGTGAAATATAATGGGGCAACTTTCGAATGAGCAAAACAAAAACTTTATTATGAATCAATTGTCTAATTTTTCACTGAAAAACATGAAAAAATCTGAGAGTAGAAGTTACAGAGAGAAACTATTTCCTCACATTGCACATTGTCCTGAATCTGAAACAACGACAGATAATGTGAATTTCTTCCGCTCTGTTACAGTTCTCACTTATGGCCAGTAGGTGTCAGATTGTATGTGAGTGTGAGATTAATTCTCTGTCTGTCAGTTTCTGGTACTGTGTGTGAGTGTGGGATTAATTCTGTATCCGTCAGTCTCCAGTTCAGTCTGTGAGTGTGGGATTCATTCTGTCTCTGTCAATCTGTGGGAATGTGTGTGAGTGTGGGATTCATTCTGTATCTGTCAATCTGTGGGAATGTGTGTGAGTGTGGGATTCATTCTGTATCTGTCAATCTGTGGTATTTTATCTCAGTGTAGGATTCATTCTGTACCTCAGTCTCTGGGAAAAGTACAAGTCTGGATTCGTTCTGTATTCTTATTTCAGGCTGCAGTATGGTGCTTGAAACTGTATCTTTAATTCACTAATTTATGCAAATCTTTTGTGTAGCATTAATTTGTAAATATGGATACACTTTTGGATTTTGTTTCAATCAAACAACGTGTGGGAGTTTTTTTGTCGGATTATATCTTAATCTCTGTGAAGATAATGTACACTTCAGTCTTTTACTGTGAAATTATTGGACTGGTATTTATGGTGTAGCTCAGTCATTACTAATGGAATTGACACTCTTTCTTTCAGTCTGATACGGTATGAGATATTTGGACTCGTGTGTAAGGTGCAGCTCACTCTGTACTCATGGAATTGACACTCTTTCTTTCAGTCTGACACTGTATGAGATTTTTGGACTGGTGTGTAATGTGTGGTTCAGTCTGCACGAATGGAATTGACATTCCAACTTTCAGTCAGACACTGCAAGAGATTTTTGGTCTCGTTTGTAATGTGTAGCTTAGCCTACATTAATAGGATTCATGCTGTATGTTTCAGTTTGATAAAGTATCAGATTTTTGGACGGTATATAATGTGTAGCTCAGTCTGCACTAATGTAATTTATACTGTACCTTTCAATCTGATACAAACCAGCCTAAATATATTACACAGTAAGGTGTAGTTCAGTCTGCACTAATGGAATTGATACTGTATCTTTCAATTTGTTACTGAATGTGACTTTTGGACTGGTATCTAATGTATACCTCAGTCTGCACTAATGGGATTGATACTGTATCTTACAGTCTGATACTGTGTGAGATTTCTATACTGGTATGTAACATGTAGGTCAGTCTGTACTAATCACATCGATACCATATCTTTCAGTTTGATATTGTACCCGATTTTTGGACAGGTATCTGATGTGAACGTCTGTATGCAGTAAAGGAATTGATACTGTACTTTCAGTTTGACACAATGTGATTTTTGAACAGGTAACTAATGTGTACCTCAGTCTGCACGAATGGGAATGATACTGTATCTTCCAGTACAATAATTAATGTGAATATTGGTCTTGTATATAATGTGTAGCTCAATCTGCACTTATGGAAGTTATACTGTATCATTCAACTTGGCACTGTGATTTTTGGACTGGTATGTGATGTGTTGCTCAGTCTGCACAATTGGGGTTGATACTGTGTCTTTCAGTCTTATACTGTATGAGAATTTTGGACTGGTATCTAATGTGTACCTCAGTCTGCAGTGAATGAATTGAAACTGTACATTTCATTCTGACACTATGAGGTTTTTGGACATATATGTGAGTCAAATATGGGTAACATCTGAACTGGTATCTAATTTGTATCTCAGTGTACAATAGTGGCATGAATACTGCATCTTTAAACTTATAATGAGTGTGAGTTGTGGGCTGGTATTTAATTTGAATCTTGGGGTGCATGATTGTGATTCATTCTGTACCTATCAATCAGTCCAATGTGTCAATTCTATCTGGTATTTAATTTGTAGCTAAGGCTGAACTAATGTGAGATTGACAGAGTGCCTTTCAATCTGATACTGGGTGTGATTTTAGACTGGAAATTATTTATCTGCCGGTCAGCTGTAATGAATCGTTGTGAAATGGAAATTACATCTGTCTCTCCTGCTCTGTTTCACTGTTGGATTGGGATCAGTGTGGGACTGACTATTTCCGCTGTCTGAGACTGTGGGACTGATGACCTGTCTGTGTCTCTGTGCTCTGTGAGTGATAATGTACTTACTGTGTGTGAGAAGGAGCTGGCTGCACTGACTGCTCCTTGTGCCTCGGGTGGAGTAAACATCACACTGATTCTGGGTCCTTCAAGGATTTGACTGTCGGAAGAAAAAGATTCTCTTGTAATTCAAGAACAGGTGAAATAGAAAATACAAAAGTGATCAATTGAATCTCTCCGTTAATAATCATTGCATTAACCACAAATGAAAACCAGCGATACAAACAGTGTCAGTGTCTGACTCCACTGCAGTACTGCAGCTCTCAGCTTCTGCACACCAGGTGTGTTGGGCAGTTTTACAACAATTTAGTGACATCCAGACACAACCCAACCCCTGCACTGATCCATGAATGGGACTACCCGATGGGGCGGGGACCTTTGATCATATCAGATTTCTGATTCCCACTCCCTTGGGACAAACCATTGAACTGAAACAAAACAGACGCTGTTTAAAATGTGTCCTTCAACCTTCTCACCTGATGACTGCCATAGATGCTCTTTGTTTCACTCCCCATATCCTTACTGTCCGGCTCTGTTTACTTTTCAGAAACAAACACTACAGGTTAATGGGCAGGTTTAAAAAATCAGATTTAGTACCTGCCACCAATCATAAACACGCTCACACTGCACATTGTCCGGTTTCAGCAATTTGTTCCGACCAGTTCTGCTTCCGGCCAGTAGATGTCCCCAAACCCCGGGACAGTGAAGTTTGAAGATGAGAGAGGGACAGAGCAGAAACTAATTCTTCACATTATATTGCACGATTGGGATTTAGAAAAATTGGGAATGGAGGCGAGCTGCAAGTACATTTTGTTAGACCAAACATTAGTTGTAACGCAGTGTTAAATTCTTGTAATTGATTTAGGAGGTATTGTCAACACTGAGGAAGACAGCGGCAAAATAAACTTGCAGAACGGCTGTGTAAATGGCCAGTGAATTTCAATATCGAAAGGTTTGCGGTGCTGCATTTCGCTGGAGGGAATAAGGAGGCCACATACTGCTTGAAAAATTACAGTCTAAATGGGATAGAGGAACAATGTAAATCGTGTCCTGAGAAATCAGAGAGAAATGCTGCGCAATGTGGCAAATTCACAACTATTGAACGAGTGGAACAAAAACTTTATTATGAATAAATTGTCTTCATTTTTCACTGTCAAAAAGTGCAAAAATTCGAGAGTAAAAGTTACAGACAGAAACTTTCCTCAAAATGCACATTGTCCTGTTTCTCTCACCACGACAGATAATGTGAATTTGATCCGCTCTTTTACAGTTCTCGCTTACGTCCAGTAGAGGTCAGTCTCAGGTACTGTATATGAGAGTGGGGTTTATTGTGTATCTGTCTGTCTCTGGTACTGTGCGTGAGTTTGGGATTCTTTCTGTATCTGTCAGTCTCTGGTGCTGAGTGTGAGCATGGGGTATATTCTGCATCTGTCACTCTCAGGTACTATATATAAGTGATGGATTCGTTCTGTATCTGTCAGTCTCAAGTGCTTTATGTGAGTTTGGGAATAATTCTGTATCTGTCAGTCTCTGGTACTGTCTGTGTGTGGGGGGGATACATTCTGTATCTGCCATTCTCTGCTACTTTATCTCAGTGAGGGATTCATTCTGTAATTCAGTCTCTGAGACAATGTGCAAGTCTGGATTCATTTTGGGTTCTTATTTCAGTTTACAGTATCGTATTTGAAACTGTATCTTTACCACTTCAAAGTAGATACAGTTCTTCGTCGAGTATTTGATTTGTTAATATAGATACACTTTTCGATTTTCTTTAATCAAGCACCATGTGTGAGTTTTGGCTCAGTGTTACATCTTAATCTCTGAACTCTATTGTGAATGATAATGTACCTTTCAATCTGTTCACGTTGAAATTACTGGACTGGTATATAATGTGTCGTTCAAACTGCAATAATGGGATTAATTCTGCATCTGAGTCTAACATTGTATGAGATATTTGGACTGGTGAGTAACATATAGCTCAGTCTGTGCTAATGGAATCGATATTGTATCTTTGAGTCTGATATTGTATGAGATTGTTGGACTGCTCTATAATGTGTGGCTCAGTCTGCACGAATAGAATCGATACGGTATCTTTCAGTCTAAAAGTGTATGAGATTGTTGGACTGTTATATAATGTTAAGCTAATAGAATTTAAACGATATCTTCCAGTCTGATCATCTATTTGATTTTTGGACTCGTATGCAATGTGTAGCTCAGTCTGTACCAATGGTATTGATAATGTTTATTTCAGTATAACACGAGTATTTACCAATATATCGAATATGTAGCTCAGTCTGCACCAATGGAATTGATACTGTATCTTTCAATCTGACCCTATGAGATTTTTGGACTGGTATGTAATGTGTAGCTCAGTCCGCAGTAATGCGAGTGTGAGATTCATTCTGTATCTGTCAGACTCTGGTACTTTGCGTGAGTGTGAGATTCATTCTACAACTGTCAGACTCTGGAACTGTGTGTGAGTGTGGGATTCATTCTGTATCTGTCAGTCTCTGATGCTGTGTGTGAGTGTGGGATTCATTCTGTATCTGTCTGTCTCTGGTGCTGTGTGTGAGTGTGAGATTCATTCTACAACTGTCAGACTCTGGTACTGTGCATGAGTGAGATTCATTCTGTTCCTGGTACTGTATGTGAGTGTAGGATTCATTCTATATCTGTCAGTCTCTGGTACTGGCTGTGAGCATGGGGTATATTCTGCATCTCTCAGTCTCAGGGGTACTATATATCAGTGATGGATTCATTCTGTATCTGTCAGTCTCTGATACTGTGTGTGAGTGTGGGATTAATTCTGTGTCTGTCAGTCTCTGGTACTTTATCTCAGTGTGGGATTCATTCTTTAATTCAGTATCTTCCAGTCTGAACATTTGAGGTTTTTGAACGAGTATGTAATGTGTAGCTCAGTCTGTATCAATGGTATTGATACTGTTTATTTCAGTATAATACTCTATGAGTATTTACCAATATATCTAATATGTAGCTCAGTCTGCACTAGTGGATTTGATACTGTATCTTTCAATCTGACACAATGAGATTTTTGCTCTGGTACGTAATTTGTAACTCAGCCTGCACTAATGTAGGTGACTATGAGATTCACTTTGTATCTCTCAGTCTCTTGGTACTGCGTGTGAGTGTGGGATTCATGCTGCATCTGTCACTCCCTGGTACTCAATTTAACTGTGGGATTCATTCAGTATATACATTCTCTAGTACTGTGTGTGGGTGTTGAATTACATCCATATATGCAGTTTCTCATAATGTATGTTAGTATGGGATTCATTCAGTATCTGCCATTCTCAGGTACTGTGTGTGAGTGTGGGATTCATTCAGTATCTGTCAGTCTCTGGTGCTGTGTGTGAGCGTGGGATTCATTCTGTATCTGTCTGTCTCTGGTGCTGTGTGTGAGCGTGGGATTCATTCTGTATCTGTCAGTCTCTGGTACTGTTTGTGAGTGTGGGATTCATTCTGTATCTGTCTGTCTCTGGTGATGTGAGTGAGTGTGGGATTCATTCTGTATCTGTCAGTCTCTGGTACTGTTTGTGAGTGTGGGATTCATTCTGTATTTGTCTGTCTCTGGTGCTGTGTGTGAGTGTGGGATTCATTCTGTATCTGTCAGTCTCTGGTACAGTGTGTGAGTGTGGGATTCATACTTTACCTCTCAGTCCCGAGTGCTTTATGAGATTGTGGGATGAACTCAGTACCTGTCAGTCCTTGGTGCTGTATGCCTGTGTGGGATTCATTCTGTATCTATCATGTCTGGTACCATATTTGAGTGTGGTACTTACTCTGTGTCTGTCTGTCTCTCGTACTGTATGTGAGTGTGGGATTCATTCTGTGTCTGTGTGTCTCTGTACTGTATCTGTGTGAGAGATTCATTCTGTATCTGTACATAGTTATTCTCTCAGATTACATTATCATGTTCAATATTGTAGGATTAGTACCTTAATGCTTAAATAGTTTTTCTCATTATTTAATTGGTAAATATGGACACACTTTAGAATTTGATGCTGGAGCTTTTAATCTGATAATTTGTGTGCTTTTTGAACTACTATTAAACCTGTATCTCTGTGAGTAATATTGTGAATGATAATGTATCTTTCAAAATGATATGGTGACATTTTGGAATTGGTCTATAATGTGTAGATCTGTCTGCACGAAAGGAATTGATACTGCATCTCTAAATTTTATTTGAGAATATTATTGGACTCATGTGTAATGTGTATCTCAGTCTGTGCTAATAGAATTGATACTGTATCTTTAAATCTCATACTATGAGTATATTATAAACTGGTATCTAATTTGTTTCTCAGGTTACACTGTCACAGCATTTCTCAATCTGATACTGTACATGAGTTTTGACTTGCAATTTGTATCTCTTGATACGCTATTCAAATGGATACTGCATTAATTAAACTCACGTGTTTGTGAGAGTTCTGGGCTGGTATTCAATTTGGTCGGTTGTTATATAAAGTTAAATTTCACGGGATCCAAGGTGAGGTAGCCAATTGGATAAAAAAATTGGCTTGGCGACAGAAGACAGAGGGTGGTTGTGGAGGGTTGTTTTTCAAACTGGAGGCCTGTGACCAGCGGTGTGCCTCAGGGATCGGTGCTGCGTCCGCTGTTATTTGTTATGTATATTAATGATTTGGATGAGAATTTAGGAGGCATGGTTAGTAAGTTTGCAGATGACACCAAGATTGGTGGCATTGTGGACAGTGAAGAAGGTTATCTAGGATTGCAACGGGATCTTGATAAATTGGGCCAGTGGGCCGATGAAAGGCAGATAGAGTTTAATTTAGATAAATGTGAGGTGATGCATTTTGGTAGATCGAATCGGGTCAGGACCTACTCCGTTAACGGTAGGGCGTTGGGGAGAGTTATAGAACAAAGAGATCTAGGAGTACAGGTTCATCGCTCCTTGAAAGTGGAGTCACAGGTGGATAGGGTGGTGAAGAAGGCATTCAGCATGCTTGGTTTCATTGGTCAGAACATTGAATACAGGTGTTGGGATGTCTTGTTGAAGTTGTACAAGACATTAGTAAGGCCACACTTGGAATACTGTGTACAGTTCTGGTCACCCTATTATAGAAAGGATATTATTAAACTAGAAAGAGTGCAGAAAAGATTTACTGGGATGCTACCGGGACTTGATGGTTTGACTTATCGGGAGAGGTTGGATAGACTGAGACTTTTTTCCCTGGAGAGTAGGAGTTCTAGGGGTGATCTTATAGAAGTCCATAAAATAATGAGGGGCATAGATAAGTTAGATAGTCAAAATCTTTTCCCAAAGGTAGGGGAGTCTATAACGAGGGGACATAGATTTAAGGTGAGAGATACAAAAGGGTCCAGAGGGGCAATTTTTTCACTCAAAGGGTGGTGATTGTCTGGAACGAGCTGCCAGAGGCAGTAGTAGAGGCGGGTACAATTTTGTCTTTTAAAAAGCATTTGGACAGTTACATGGGTAAGATGGGTATAGAGGGATATGGGCCAAGTGCAGGCAATTGGGTCTAGCTTAGTGGTATAAACTGGGCGACATGGACATGTTGGGCCGAAGGGCCTGTTTCCATGTTGTAACTTCGATGATAATCTCGGGGTATCTGGTATTTAATCCATGGCTAATGTTGCCCTTTTGTGAAATTGACATCCTGAAAGCGTGACTTTGTACTGGGATTTTTGTATCTTCCTGTCAGCAGGACTGAGTTCGGGGGAAATGGAAACAGCGTCTGCCTCACCTGCTCTGTTTGACTGTTGGATTGAAAATGTGTCTCTGGAACCTGGGATCAGTGTGGGACTGACCGCTTCTGCTGTCTGAGACTGTGGACCAGATTACTGTCTGTGTCTCTGTGCTCTGTGAGTGACAATATACCTACTGTGTGTGAGAAGGAGCTGGCTGCACTGTTCCTTTGCCTCGGGTGGAGGAAACTTCACATTCATTCTGGATCCTTCAAATATTTGCCTGTAGAAAGAAACGTATCTCTTGTAACTCAAGAACAAGTGAGGTAGAAAATGCAAAAGTGATCAGTTTAATATCTCTGTTAATAATTATTTTTAATGTTCACAAATGATTTCCAGTGATACAAAGAGTGTCAGTGTCTAACTCCAATGCAGTACTGCAGCTCTCAGCTTCTGTACACCAGGTGTGTTGGGCGGTTTTAAAATAATTTAGTAACATCCAGACACAACCCAACCCCTGCACTGATGCATGAATGGGATTACCCGATGGGGCAGGGACCTTTGTGCAGGTCAGGTTTCTAATCCCCTCTCCCATGGGACTAACCGTTCAACTGAAAGCAAACAGCCGCTGTTCAAAATGTGTCCTTCACACTTCTCACCTGTTGCCTGCAATTGATGCTCTTTGTCTCACTCCCCACATCTGTTTCCACTCTTCACTGTCCAATAACAATAAACAGAGTGAGACTGGAACTAAACCAGCACCATTCACTCCTGGTTTGGGGAGAGAAAGCAGCAATGGTTTTAATAGCAGGTTCTTCCCATTCTCTCTCCCTCACCCTGTGCACACACAGCCCGAGAATGACCTCTCCCTTCCCCCTCTCACTCCATGTTCCGGGACGAGATCCTGATCCACTCCGCCTCTTACAAACAGCCCCCGGACTCCCCCTGACCTTCCCCCGGACTCAATGCCGATCTCTGAGCCCATCTGCGGACACGGTCCCGAAGCGATGAGCTGCTGTAACGAGGCTGCTCTTTGCTCCCTTCCCCCGGGGGCCGTGATCTCTCCATTCCCGGCTGTTTTGAACCATCTTCTTCCGCTCACTGAGGGAATGTCGCCCACAGGCCGAGCTGGGGGAGGGGAGCGCGCATGCGCTCTTCTGCTCACCAGCAAGCAGCGCTGGGGCCGGGGCTGAGTTACGCATGCGCAGATATCTGGTTTAATTCCCAACACAAAAATCGGTGGAAACTTTCCCCAATTGGAATTTTTCAGAGTCTGAGCAAAGGAAGTGGGGGAAAGGTCAGAGGGAATGGGGTCCACAGGCAGTGCAGGAACAGGCACCAGAATGGGAAACAGATGGGATTCCACCAGTGCCGAACGCTGGAATCCAGACTGACTTTACAATCTCCAACTATTAAACTGGATGTTTCCATCCCTGCTGTTTCTCTCGGTATATTTTGATGGTAAAGGGGCTTTCACAGATAAAGTGCGACGTTTTGAAATGAGCCAATGGGTTCTGTTCATTCTTGGCCCCTTTACTAATTAAGTAACGTGTGACTCCGAAACTGAAGGCAGGATTTCTCAAACCAATCCTGGAGAAACATGGGAGAAAAATGGGAGTCGGTGTATTTGCTGGGACCGTGTGGGATTAACATCAGACTGCAACAGTCCCAGATTAATGTAATCAGAGTGAAACTCACGGACACTGAGAGTAATAGCGAACGGAACTGGTCTGCAAAACCGAATATAGTACAACAGGCAAGAGAGGGTTAAATTCGGCCCACATTGTTTTTGTCACTCTCTGCACTGTCCCTGAGTGTGGGATTAATAGTGTGTCCGTCTCTGGTATATCAGTGAGAGATAAGAATGCATCTTCTGTCTCTCCAACGGGATTTTCTGGATAAAACGCAAGCTCACAGGTCAGTCTGGAACTGATACTGTGGCACTGTGCCTCTCCGCTCGCTCTGTCACCGTATTTGTCTTCCTTTCTCTCTCACTCTCTGATGCTCGATATGAAGGTTGGATACAGATATTGAGCGTGATATGAACACACTGATAGGAAGTGTAAGACTGACAGGCTCTGTCTCTCTCTCCAGTGCTGGACATGATCCCCATATGGAACCAACGCGGGTCGGTGGACTCGAAACACGGTTTACTAGTCAACAAGGCGAAAGGCGAGTAATATTTCTGATCTCCTGGGCACCAGGCCGTTCACTGTTATTTGTTTCTGTACAGAGTTACATTTCAGTGATTCCCCAGTGAGTTTGATGCGTTATGTAAATAATCCAACAAAATAGAACAGAAACGGAGTGAAGCGCTGAATCCCGCAGATGTAGAAAGGTTAGTCGAGCAGTTCTGGTGATGCTTTACGAGACCAGCATGGGGTCCAGAAGTTACCGTTTAAAGTACCGGACTGTGGTCGGTGCCCCGAATCCAGTCCCATTAATACCTCATCTCGTCCACACCGAGACAAAAGCAGCTCAAAGCAGCACTGGTAGCATGATATCAGCGTCTCCCTTCAGACAGTAACCAGCCCTTTCACAGATACCGTGGGTGGCTCTGAAAAGAGCCTTTACATCGAGTTACATCGAAATTACGTCACAGAAACAGGCCATTCGGCCCAATTGGTCTATGCCGGCGTTTATGCTGCTCACGCGCCTCCTCCTTCCTTACTTCATCTAACCCTATCGGCATATCCTTCCATTCCTTTCGCCCTCATGTGCTGATCTATCTTCCCCTTATCTATGCTATTGGCCTCAGCTATCCTAAGAAACCCTATCATTAATGAAAATCAGCCTTGTCTTTTCTAATGAAACGAGACCCAGTCTGCTCAGCCTTTCCTGATAAGAATATCCTCTCATTTCTGGTATCATCCTTGTGAATCTTTTTTTGCATCTTCTCGAATGCCCCTATGTCTGTAATATGGTGACCAGAAATGTTCGCATTATTCCAAATGTGGTCTCACCAAGATCCCATACTAGTTTAACATAACTTCTTAGCTTTTCAATTCTATCCCTCCAGAAATTAATCCCAGTGTTTGATTTGCCTTTTTATCACCAGCGTCGCTACTTTCAGTAATTTGTTCATCTGCACCACGAGATCCCTTTGCTCCTCTATCCCGTTTAGACTCTTATTATCCAAACAGTATGTGATCTCCTTATTCTTCATTCTGCAAGTTTATTAATGTCCTCTTGAATTTTGACACATTCTTCCTTTGTATTAAATACACCCCCCAATTTGATGTCATCAGCAAATTTTGAAATTGTACATCCGATTCCGGAATCCAAATCATTATTGTAAATTGTGAAAAACAGTGGTCCCAGCACCGATCCCTGTGGAATTCCACTTCCCAACTTTTGCCAGTCTGAGTACCGACCCTGGACCTCTATTCTCGGTTTTCTGTTTTGTCGCCAGCTTCCGATCCATTCCACCACCTGTCCACTGACTCCACGTGCTCTGAACTCAGCCATGCGTCAACAATGTGGTACATTATCGAAGGCCTTCGGAAAATCCAAATCTATCACATCTACTACATGAACCTTGTCTTTCTGTTCCTTCCTCAAATGATTTAATAAGTTTGTTCGTGTCCTTGCCCTGTTATTAGATTAAATCTTGGCCGCTTCACTTGTTCTTGATGCTCCCAGCGCTTTTCTTCGGGAGCAGCACGGCCTGGATATTAGGCAGCACCCCGCCCTGAGCGATGGTCACCCCTCCCAGCAGTTTGTTGAGCTCCTCGTCGTTGCGGACGGCCAGTTGCAGGTGTCTGGGGATGATGCGGGTCTTCTTGTTGTCGCGGGCCGCATTACCGACCAGTTCGAGGATTTCAGCCGTCAGATACTTGAGCACAGCAGCCTGACAGACCGGAGCTCCGGAACCCACACGTTCAGCAGAGTTCCCCTTTCTCAGGACGTGTGAACACGGCCCACAGGTAACTGCAGTCCGGTCCGGGATGAGCGAGACTTGGCCTTGGCCCGAGTTTTACCACCGGATTTTCCTCTTCCAGACATTTCCACAATCTCACAAACACTGTCACAAAGAATGAAGAAATCCTCCAGAGCTCGCCCTTCTTATACCTTCTGGAGGATTGCAGTGAGGGCCACTTTTGATGGGTCTCTCTCAAAGTGTTTACACTGCCCCCCCACCCTCACTGATATTCTATCTTTCAACTGCTGTAATATTGTCCTTTAGCAATATTGCTGCTCCTCCTCCTTTCCCTGCTTCTCTGTCCTTTCTAAAGATCTTATAGACTTGAATATTAAGCTGACATTTGTGCCCAGTTGGTAGTCAGGTCTCAGTAATGATTTCATGAATTATTTAACTTTACTCGATGGCTGATATGTGTTGCGGCAAAGTGTATTTCCACTGGTCAAGTATTGCAGGGATCGAGGATCTCTTCAGTCCGATATCAGGTGAAGAATTACTGGCTGTTGTGTAATTTCCATTGATTGGGGCTTGGCGTCATCGACTGGGCGGAAACGGGAACTGCAACAGAGCGAGAACGGATCCGTCAGAAACCAGTTTAAAGTAAGAACAAAATGTGTGTTCAGGATCGAATGGGTAAAAACTATTTTATTGATGATTATTTCCAGCGATGGTGGTATAGTGGTGAGTATAGCTGCCTTCTAAGCAGTTGACCCGGGTTTGATCCCCGGCCATCGCAATTCAATGTTTCCATTCATCTGCTTTCTTCAGAAACTCTAAGTTTGCAGCCGAATTTGTTGCAGTTCAGCTCTGTCAGCCCGAAGATTGGGAAAACTTTAAAAACCAGCATAGAATGACTAAAAGAATAATAAAGAGAGACACAATAAATTATGAGAGTAAACTAGCAAGAAATATAAAAACTGACAGTAAAAGCTTCCACAAGTATATAAAAAGGAAGAGGGCAGCTAAAGTAAACATTGGTCAAACAGCGGCCAAAGGCGGAGGAGCAGAGGGAAGGGCTGTGGAGCAGGAGGAGATTACAGAGATAGGGAGGGTAAGGACGACGATAAGCCATGATCTTATTGAATACGGGAGCAGCTCGAGGGGCTTCATGGCCTCTTCCTGCTCCTATTACTTGTGTTCTTATACAAGAAAGAAAAATTAAACTGCAGGCTCAGGAGACAGGAAGCCATTGCAGGTCAATGAGGACTTGGGTGATTGGTGAGGGACTTAGTGCGGGATAGGATACGGACAGCAGAGTTTTGGATGAGCTGAAGTTTGTGGAGAGGCCGGAGAGGAGAACAAAGGCCAGAGACGTTTCAAACCCATGGCTGAGGGTTTTAGTTGCAGATGGGCTCGGCAGGTGGGACGTTACGGATGTAGAAGTAGGCGGTCTTTGGTATGGAGCGGGTATGGGGTCAGAAGCTTCGCAGTTATCAACAGTCAGGATCAGCCTCAGACGAAAGCCAGGCATGGGGTTGGAATCAGTGGCAATGATGTGGAAGTTGTGGGACCAAAGACTCTCCAATTGTAACCAGAGGAAATTGTGGCTCATCTGAAACACGATGTCGGTCTGATAAAACAAAGACCTGGAAGGATCAAGAGAGGCGGTGGTTTTGTCAGCGTACATCTGAAAGCTGGTCCGTGTCTGCGATGATGTGCCCCATTGTCCAGTGTGCATTACTCCTAAGTGCTTCACATTGTTCAGATGTGACCCAGTATCCAGTGTGCATTATTAAATGTTACACGATGTGATGCAGTGTCCGGTGTGCATTAAGATTCGATGTTTCACATTGACCATAGTTGGCCCAGTGTTTAATGTGCATTATTACTAAATGCTTCATATTGACATTGCAGTGTCCAATGTGTATCATTATTAATAAATGTATCTCATTGACCAGATGTGGTCCAGGGTCCAGTGTGCATTATTATTAAATGTTACACGTTGACGAGATGTGGCAGTGTCCAATCTACATTATTAATGAATGTTTCACATTGACCAGATGTGGGCTAGTGTACATTGTACATTGTTGTTAAATGATTGACAGTGACCAGATGTGACCGAGCGGCCAGTGTGCATTATTATTACATGTTTCTCATTGACCAGATGTGGTTGAGAGTCCCGTGTGCACTGTTATTAAATGTTTCAAATTGGCCAGATGTGAGCCAATTTCCAGTGTACATTAGAATTACATGTTTCACATTGACCCGTTGTACCCCAGTGTCTAGTGTGCATTATTATTAAGTGTATTACAATGGCGATATATGCCCCAGTCTCCAGAGTGCATCAGATTGTCCAGATGTAGCCCAGAGTCAAGTGCAGATTATTAATAAACGTTTCTCATTGACCAGATATGGCCCATTGTCCACTGTGCATTATTATTAAATGTTTCACATTGACAAGATGTGACCCAGTGTCCAGTGTACAATATTACTAAATGTTACAGGTCAACCAGATGTAACCCAGTGCCCAGTGTGCATTATTATTAAATGTTATAGGTTTTCCATATCAGACCCAGTGTTCAATGTGCATTATTATTAAATGTTTACGTTGACCAGATATGCCCCAGTGACCAGCGTGCATTATTAGTAAATGTTTCACTGAGGCCAGTTATGCGCAAGTCTCCAATGTGAATTATTAGTAAATGTTTCAGATGGACCAAATGTGGCCCAATGTCAATTGTTCATTATTATTAAATGTTTCTCATTGACCAGATGAGGTCCAGTGTGCATTAATATTGCATGTTACAGGTTGGCCGGATGTGAAACAGTGCCCAATCTTCAGGCTTACCAGTAATCTTTGCCATGTTGTATGCTTTTTCTTTTAACCTGATACCATCCTTGACTTCGTTAGTTAGCCATGGTTGGTTCACCCTTTTTGTGGGGTCTTTCCTCCTCACAGGGATACATTTTTGTTGCGAGTCATAAAATATATTTTGAAATGTTTGCCACTACTTATCCATCATCATACCATCTAATCTGTTCACCAATCCACTTTAGCCAATTCCGCCCTCATTCCTTTATAATTGCCCTTATTTAACTTTTATACAGTAGTTTCAATCCCAAGATTCTCGTTGTCAAACTGGATGTGAAATTCGATCATGTTATGATCACAGCTTCCCAAGGGATCCTTCACTTTGAGATCATGAATTAATCCTGTTTCGTTACCCATTACCAAATCCAAGATGGCCTGTTCCGGTTGGTTCCCCGACGTATTGGTCGAAGAAATATTCCCTAATACACTCTATGAACTCCTCTTCAAGGTTATTTTTGCCAATTTGATTTGTCCAATCTATATGAAAGTTAAAATCGCCCATGATTATTGCATTACCTTTTTTTAAAAAAAGGTATGAAACATTTCATTTCATTTCCTTTTTCTTCTTTGATGCTGTTCTCCTCAATGTGTTGTAACAGTGTTGGGAACATGGAATAGCTCGGGTGATTAATTTTCAGTCAGGCTTGCCACAGTTCTAATGACTTTTTGAATGCTTGTATCTGTTCACAAGGTCGAAACAAATCATTGCCTCTTCCTTGTAACTTCAAATTTAGTTCGTTTAAAATTGAGAACATGTCAGCCAGGTATGACAACTTCATTAACCAGCTGCCATCGTAAAACAAATTTGTCATATTAGACTCTTTCTCTACCAGGAAAAAATGTGAATCTCTTCCTGAGGTCGTACACAGATCTAAGCACTCTGCCCCGTGACAGCCATCGTACTTCAATGTGAAACAGTAAATGAGTAAGCTCAGCTCCTGATTTCTGAGCATAACACTTCAAAAAGCCTGCAGTTCAGTGTGCTTAATTTTTAAAAATTAACAATTTTCACTACTTCCTTCAGTATTGCCATAAGATCAGGGGGAATACACTTGGACGGCAAAGCTTCGTGGTGAATGAAACAGTGATTCCAAACATCATGATCAGCTGCCTCAGATATTCTTCTCATGACTCCACTATTTCTACCTGTCATATTTGCTGCTCCATCACTTGGAATTCCTTTGCAATTAGCCCAGTCCAATTTGTATTTTCCATCTACACAGTCATGCAGTGATTCGAATATTGTGCTCCTGTATTTGTTGGTAAAGTTAGACAATACAGCCAACCTTCCGACCTATCTCACATAAACTCACAGTGTTGTACAATTTGAAATATCAGCACTATCGTGAAGTTGGATAGTAAAATCCCCGGCTGACTGTAACCGAGTAATAAGCTTGGATTCTAAATGCTCAGCAATAGAACATATTCGCCGAGACATATAACTGCGAGAAATGCTTCTCAATTTTTCAGTCGGCTTCTCGTCGAAGATTGTACGCACAATATCCAGAGATGCTGGAAAAATAAGTTTTTCGGCAACTGTAAGGGCCATTTTCTCTTTTGCCACACGGTTTGCGACCAAATATGACACCAGTTGTGCCTTATCATTCAGAGCAGTTGACCGATTAAGAACTGGTGCTGATAACTTTAATCCCCGTTGCTTCCTTTGAAAATATTCAAGCGGGTGATCAACGAGATCCCCATGTTTTGTTTCAAAATGTCTATTTAATTTTGACGGTTTTAAACACTCGTTTACAAGCACCTCGCTACAAATAAAACACCGGGGCTTTGGATCATGGTTTGCATTTGCACAATTGATGAAACCACATTTCAAAAAAGCCTCACTATACTGCCTCGTCTACGATTTGGTTTTCTTCTTAGTGGACGGATCAGGCCTGGTCCACATGGCAGAAGTTTGTCCCTCATTTCTCGAACTTCCTGTTGCAGACGACGGACTCACACATGTTGGTTTTATTGTCGGATGTTGATGGGCTTGAGAACTGTGTTTTCGAACTTCTTTGTTTTATTACCAAATTATCAATTTTGGGAATTAAGGTTTGGTGATTAAGCCGCCCCTGACTCCTTTCCCCGTGATACTGGGCCCAGACCAGCACCACTCACCGTGGCTTTGGTGGCGAGGAAGAGCGCGTCCTGGGTGATGCTGAGAAACACTAAACGGAACAGAATGACCATTCCACTGGAACAAGTCATCGCTCCACAGAATGAAATGACTGCCTGTCATCCGCCCAACGGGAATTACCGAATAAAAATGTGAATGTAAACTTCAGTCCAACATTCAACCAATCAACGTCACGCAATCACGACTTCTGACCACAAAACTGCCCGTGACATTTTATCTCTTTATGAAATAAATATTTGCCATTTTCTTATTTAATGTCCAGTTATGGTTCATTTGATTTTCTTGGGTTTGTATTGTGACCGTACCCATTTAATGGCAGTGAGCTGATATTGCCAATCCGGCTCGGCATTCTCTGGCGAGCAGTTACCTGCCCGATAAGAACATAAGAACAGAAGAAATAGGAGCAGAAGTAGGCCAATCGGCCCCTCGAGCCTGCTCCGCCATTCAATAAGATCATGGCTGATCTGATCCGAACCTCAAATCTAAATTCATGTCCAATTTCCTGCCCGCTCCCCGTAACCCCTAATTCCCTTTACTTCAAGGAAACTGTCCATTTCTGTTTTAAATTTAAGAACATAAGAACATAAGAACATAAGAAATTGGAGCAGGAGTAGGCCAATCGGCCCCTCGAGCCTGCTCCGCCATTCAATAAGATCATGGCTGATCTGATCCCAACCACAAATCTAAAGAACACAAGAAGTCGGAGCAGGACCCGGCCACTTAGCCCCTGGGCCCTCTCCGCCACCCACAGGGCATTGACCGATCCGAACTCAGCTTCATGTCCAATTTCCTGCCCGCTCCCCATAACCCCTAATTCCCTTTACTTCTAGGAAACTGTCTATTTCTGTTTTAAATTTATCTAATGATGTAGCTTCCACAGCTTCCTGGGGCAGCAAATTGCACAGACCTACCACCCTCTGAGTGAAGAAGTTTCTCCTCATCTCAGTTTTGAAAGAGCAGCCCCTTATTCTAAGATTATGCCCCCTAGTTCTAGTTTCACCCATCTTTGGGAACATCCTTACTGCATCCACCCGATCAAGACCCTTCACAATCTTATATGTTTCAATAAGATCGCCTCTCATTCTTCTGAACTCCAATGAGTAGAGTCCCAATCTACTCAACCTCTCCTCATATGTCCGCCCCCTCATCCCCGGGATTAACCGAGTGAACCTTCTTTGTACTGCCTCGAGAGCAAGTATGTCTTTTCTTAAGTATGGAGACCAAAACTGTATGCAGTATTCCAGGTGCGGTCTCACCAATACCTTATATAACTGCAGCAATACCTCCTTGTTTTTATATTCTATCCCCTTAGCAATAAAAGCCAACATTCCGTTGGCTTTCTTGATCACCTGCTGCACCTGCATACCAACTTTTTGATTTTCTTGCACTAGGACCCCCAGATCCCTTTGTACTGCAGTACTTTCCAGTCTCTCGCCATTAAGAAAATAACTTGCTCTCTGATTTTTCCTGCCAAAGTGCATAACCTCACATTTTCCAATATTATATTGCATCTGCCAAATCTCCGCCCACTCACCCAGCCTGTCTATATCCCCTTGCAGGTTTTTTATGTCCTCCTCACTCTCTACTTTCCCTCCCATCTTTGTATCAACTGCAAATTTTGATATGTTGCACTCGGTCCCCTCCTCCAAATCGTTAATATAGATTGTAAAGAGTTGGGGACCCAGCACCGACCCCTGTGGAACACCACTGGTTACTGGTTGCCAGTCCGAAAATGAACCATTTATCCCAACTCTCTGCTTCCTGTTCGATAACCAATCCTCCACCCATGCCAGAATATTACCCCAATCCCGTGATTTTTTATCTTAAGTAATAATCTTTTATGTGGCACCTTGTCGAATGCCTTCTGGAAGTCAAAATACACTATGTCCACTGGTTCCCCTTTATCCACCCTATACGTTATATCCTCGAAGAACTCAAGCAAATTTGTCAGACATGACTTCCCCTTCATAAAGTCATGCTGACTTTGTCCTATTAAATTATGCTTATCTAAATGTTCCGTTACTGTCTCCTTAATAATAGACTCCAAAATTTTACCCACCACAGATGTTAAGCTAACTGGCCTAGAATTTCCAGCCTTCTGCCTACTACCCTTTTTAAATAACGGTGTTACATTAGCAGTTTTCCAATCTGCCGGGACCTCTCCTGAGTCCAGGGAATTTTGGAAAACTATCACCAAAGCATCCACAATCCCTACTGCCACTTCCCTCAAGACCCTAGGATGGAAGCCATCAGGTCCAGGGGATTTATCCGCCTTGAGTCCCATTATTTTACTGAGTACCATCTCCTGAGTGATTTTAATCGTATTTAGCTCCTCCCCCCCGAGAGTTCCCTGTTTGTCCAGTGTTGGGATATTCTTAGTGTCCTCTACTGTAAAGACTGAAACAAAATATTTGTTCAGCATTTTTGCCATCTCCATGTTTCCCACCATTAATTTCCCGGTCTCATCCTCTAAGGGACCTATGTTTGCCTTAGCCACCCTTTTTCTTTTTATATAACTATAGAAACTCTTGCTATCTGTTCTTATATTTTTTGCTAATTTCTTTTCATAATCTAACTTCCCTTTCTTAATCAATCCTTTAGTTACTTTTTGCTGTCTTTTGAAGAATTCCCAATCTTCTATCCTCCCACTAAGTTTGGCTACCTTATATGTCCTTGTTTTTAGTCGGATACTATCCTTGATTTCTTTACTTAGCCACGGATGGCTGTCATTTCTTTTACACCCTTTTTTCCTCAGTGGAATATATTTATTTTGAAAGTTGTAAAATAACTCCCTAAATGAACACCACTGCTCATGTACCGTCTTACCCTTTAATCTATTTTCCCAGTCCACTTTAATCAATTCCGCTCTCATACCATCATAGTCTCCTTTATTCAAGCTAAGTACGCTTGTTTGAGAATCAACCTTCTCACCCTCTAATTGGATATGGAATTCAACCATGTTGTGGTCGCTCGTTCCAAGGGGATCCTTAACTAGGACATTATTAATTAATCCTGACTCATTACACAGGACCAGGTCCAAGGTTGCCTGCCCCCTTGTAGGATCAGTTACATACTGCTCAAGAAATCCATCCCTGATGCACTCAATGAACTCGTGCTCAAGGCTGCTCTGCCCAATTTGATTTGTCCAGTTAATATGATAATTAAAATCCCCCATAATTATGGCTGTTCCCTTATTTCATGCCCCGACTATTTCCTGATTAATACTTCTTCCAGCAGAGTTGCAACTATTAGGAGGCCTATATACTACGCCCACTAATGTTTTTTTCCCCCTTATTATTCCTTATCTCCACCCAAACTGTTTCATTATCTTGATGCTTTGTCCCAATATCATTTCTCTGTATTACAGTGATTCTTTCCTTTATTAACATAGCCACCCCACCTCCCCTTCCTTCCTGCCTGTCCTTCCTGATTGTTAAATACCCTGGCATATTTAATTCCCAGTCGTTGTCACCCTGCAGCCATGTTTCTGTAATGGCCACAAGATCATACCCATACGTAGTTATTTGTGCCGTTAACTCGTCCATTTTATTACGAATGCTACGTGCATTCAGATAAAGAACTTTCAAATCTGTTTTGTGACGCTTAGTTCCTGCTTTTTCCTTTTTTAACACTTTACCTATTACTCCATACCTTCTGTCCCTTCCTGTTACGCTTTCCTCTCTCTCCCTGCTCAGGTTCCCAACCCCCTGCCACTTTAGTTTAAACCCTCCCCAACAGCACTAGCAAACACTCCTCCTAGGACAGCGGTCCCGGCCCTGCCCAGGTGCAGACCATCCGGTTTGTACTGGTCCCACCTCCCCCAGAACCGTTTCCAGTGTCCCAGGAATTTGAATCCCTCCCCCTTGCACCATTCCTCTAGCCACGTATTCATTTGAAATATCCTCCTATTTCTACTCTGACTAGCACGTGGCACTGGCAGCAATCCTGAGATTACTACCTTTGAGGTCCTATTTTTTAATTTACCTCCTAACTCCCTATATTCTGCTTTTAGGACCTCATCCCCTTTTTTACCTATATCGTTGGTGCCTATGTGCACCACGACAGCTGGCTGTTCGCCCTCCCCCTCCAAAATGTTCTGTAGCCGCTCCGAGACATCCTTGATCCTTGCACCAGGGAGGCAACACACCATCCTGGAGTCTCGGTTGCGGCCGCAGAAACGCCTGTCTATTCCCCTTACAATTGAGTCCCCTATCACTATAGCTCTGCCACTCTTTTTCCTCCCAGCCTGTGCAGCAGAGCTACCCGTGGTGCCAGGAAGTTGGCTGCTGCTGCCTTCCCCTGATAAGTCATGCCCCCCAACAGCATCCAAAGTGGCATATCTGTTTGAGAGGGGGATGGCCACAGGGGACCCCTGCACTACCTGCCTGCATCTCTTACTCTTCCTGGTGGTCACCCATTCACTTCCTGCCTGTATACCCTTTACCTGCGGTGTGACCAACTCGCTAAACGTGCTATCCACGAGTTTCTCTGCATCGCGGATGCTCCACAGTGAGTCCACCCGCAGCTCCAGCTCCGAGATACGATCGGTCAGTAGCTGCAGGTGGACACACTTCCCGCACACATGGTCGGCAGGGACACTGGTAGTGTCCATGACTTCCCACATCTTGCAGGAGGAGCATATCACGGGTGCGAGGTCTGCTGCCATGACTTGCCTCAGCTTAGTTACCCCTTTTAAATTACGTTGAAATTAGAAAATGTTAACTATACTAGGGACCTAGGTTCACTAAAAAAAAACACTATCTGCTATAAAACCTGCAGATCTTCCCTTTCTTATTACTTTACTTACAGTAAAATGGTAGAAATACTCACCTGAACCTACTCACCAATCAGCTGCCTCCCCTGTGCCGCGTCACTTTCTGACTGGTGACGTCACCCCGAACTGCCGCTGTTTTTCTCCCCGCTCTGGTCTCGCTCTTTACCGCCGCTCACCGACTTTTAATGATGCAGCTTCCACAGCTTCCTGGGGCAGCAAATTCCACAGACCTACTATCCTCTGAGTGAAGAAGTTTCTCCTCATCTCAGTTTTGAAAGAGCAGCCCCTTATTCTAAGATTATGCCCCCTAGTTCTCGTATCACCCATCCTTACTCCTTACACATAAGCTCCGCTGATAACCTGATATCTGACGAATTTCCTTTCCATGTTCCATTACATTTATGCTTTTCTTTTTAGGATTCAAACGAGGGGGCACAAAGTTAAACACGAAGCAATTTGGCAACATGCAGGTCTCCGTATCAATGCAAGAGCACGCAGAAGGAATCCCAATGGACCAAACCCCTTCTCATTCACTGCCACTGGAAAAAAATCCAAACAGACCAAACCCTTTCCTATTCCCTTCCATCACAGAGAATCACAAAGAGAAAAACCCCTTCTCAATCCAAGCCATTATCGAGAGTGCGGTGCCCAGAACTGAACACAGTTCTCGAAATGAGGTCTAACCAGAGCTCTGTATAACTTCCACTCCTTTTTATTCCAGTTCCCTTGAGATAAAGATCAAAATTTAATCTCCATTTCACCTTATATTTTTAGTGAATTCTGTACTTGGACCCCGAAATCTCTCTCCTCCCCCACAGTTTCTATCTTCTTGCCATTTAGAAAATACTCGGATCTATCTTTTTAAGGTCCCAAGTGGATGACCTCACACTTTCCCACGTTGAACTCCATCTGCCACTGTTTTGCCCACTCACTTATTCTATCAATGTCCCTTTGCAACTTTCTGCTCCCATCTATAAAGCTTACTGTGCCATCTAACTTAGTTTCATCAGCACACTGGGATAGAAGGTTCTCTACATAAGAATAGAACAGATAGAAGCAGGAGTCGGCCCGACGGCCCCTTGAGCATGTTCCGCCATTCAATCAGACCATGGCTGATCTTCGACCTCAACTCCACTTTCCCGCCATCCCCATATCCCTTGATTCCCCTAAAATCCAAAACTCGATCGATCTCAGACTTCAATATACTCAACGACTGAGCGTCCAAAGTCCTGTGGGTGAGAGAAGTCCGAAGATTCACAACACTTTGAGTGAAGAATTTTTTCCTCATGTCGGTCCTAAATGGCCGACCCCTTATCTTGAGAATATGACCTCTAGTTCTTGACTCTCCAGCCAGGGGAATCAGCCTCTCAGCATCGACACTGTCAAGCCGGCTAAGAATTTTATACATTGCAATGTGATCACCTCTCTTTCTTCTAAACTCCAGCGAATGTCGGCCAATTTTACACACTATCTCCTCACAGTAAAATTGCAGCAAGTCCTCCTTATTCTTATATTCCAACACCCTTGCAATAAAGACTAACATTTCATTTGCCTTCCTCACTCTCATTAGACCCTTGGCAACTCACGATTTCCAGTATGTTTTTCCTCCATTCATTCTATAGGGAAAATAAATCATCGTTGAAAACATTTCTCTCTAATTATACCCGTTTGTGATTGGGGAACAAAATCCAGCTGAACGGCAACAAATTTGGAGGTTCTGAAGAAAGTAGATTAATTGCAATCGCCGGGGATCGAACCCGGGGCAGCTATACTCACCACTATACCACCATCGCTAAAAATAGCCATCAACAAAATAGTTCCCAACCATCAGATCCTGAACAGGCACTGCAGGCTGTTGCATTTTGTACTTCATTTAAACTGGTTTCTGACGGATCCTTTCTCGCTCTGCTGCAGTTCCCGTTTCCGTCCAGTCGATGACGCCAAGCCCCAATCAATGGAAATTACACAACAGCCAGTAATTCTTCACCTGATATCGGACTGAAGAGATAGTCGATCCCTGCAATACTTGACCAGCTGGAAATACACTTTGCCGCAATTCACATCAGCCATCAAGTAAAGTTAAATAATTTCATGAAATTATTACGGAGACCTGACTGCCAACTGGGCACAAATGGCAGCTTAATATTCAAGTTTATAAGATCTTTAGAAAGGACAGAGAAGTAGGGAAAGGAGGAGGAGTAGCAATATTGCTAAAGGACAATATTACAGCAGTTGAAAGATAGAGTATCAGGGAGGGTGAGGGGGCAGTGTAAACACTCTGAGAGAGACCCATCAAAAGTGGCTCCACTGTACTCCTCCAGAAGGTATAAGAAGGGCGAGTTCGGGAAGATTTCTTCATTCTTTGTGAAAGTGTTTGTGAGATTGTGGAAATGCCTGGAAGAGGAAAATCCGGCGGTAAAGATCGGGCCAAGACCAAGTTTCGCTCATCCTGGGCAGGACTGCATTTCCATGTGCGCCGTGTTCACAGGTCCTGCGAAAGGGGAACTATGCTGAACTCTGAAGTCCTGTCACATCCAGTCGTGAATGGTGGTGGATAATTAAACACATAACGGGAGGTGGAGGCTCTGTAAACATCCCCATCCTCAACGATGGCGGAGTCCAGCACGTGAGTGCAAAAGACAAGGCTGAAGCGTTTGCAACCATCTTCAGCCAGAAGTGCTGAATGGATGATCCATCTCGGCCTCCTCCCGATATCCCCACCATCAGAAAGCGAGTCTTCAGCTAATTCGATTCACTCCACGTGATATCAAGAAACGGCTGAGTGCACTGAATACAGCAAAGGCTATGGGCCACGACAACAACCCGGCTGTAGTGCTGATGAATTGTGCTCCAGAACTAGTTGCGCATCCAGCCAAGCTGTTCCAGTCCAGCGACAACACTGGCATCTACCCGACAATGTGGAAAATTGAACCAGGTATGTCCTGTTCACAAAAAGCAGGACAAATCCAATCCGGCCAATTACCGCCCCATCAGTCTACTCTCAATCATCAGCAAAGTGATGGAAGGTGTCTTCGACAGTGCTATCAAGTGGCACTTACTCACCAATAACCTGCTCACCGATGCTCAGTTTGGGTTCCGCCAGGATCACTCGGCTCCAGACCTCATTACAGCCTTGGTCCAAACATGGACAAAAGAGCTGAATTCCAGAGGTGAGGTGAGAGTGACTGCCCTTGACATCAAGGCAGCATTTGACCGAGTGCGGCAGCAAGGAGTCCTCGTAAAATTGAAGTCAATGGGAATCAGGGGGAAAACTCTCCAGTGGCTGGAGTCATACCTAGCAAAAAGGAAGATCGAAGTGGTTGTTGGTGGCCAATCATCTCAGCCCCAGGACATTGCTGCAGGAATTCCTCAAGGCAGTGTCCGAGGCCCAACCATCTTCAGCTGCTCCATCAATTACCTTCCCTCCATCATACGGTCAGAAATGGGGATGTTCGCTGATGACTGCACAGTGTTCAGTTCCATTCGCAGTCTGAGCACGCATGCAGCA